>NC_083432.1:43704285-44904285 GCF_020745735.1 Hemiscyllium ocellatum | reverse complement strand
CTTTGAATCTCTTCAAGTAAACCACAAACTGGCGTTAACATTTACTTAGCAGACCTTAATCATAACGCAGCATTATCTAGAGTTTGTAGCAATTGAGGTTTGGATCAGCCTCAATTCAGTTGGAGTATTCTCAATTCTGACTCAAGTACTTCTGATGTCAATTCAGTAACATGACCACATTGAGTCGTGGCATTGTACAGGAGGGACAGTTTAGTGCAGTATTGAAGATGTGCAGCACTGTCAAAGGTATTATCTATGAAATAAGACACTAAGCCAGGCTTTAAAATCTGCCTTCTGCTGCAGCATTTCTAGTCAAAAATTAATCATTTTATTGTACAAACTGAGTGCAGTATTTTTTAGTAGATTACTGCATCATGCATGATTTACCATTAAGTTTCAATCAAAATAAGTGCATATTGCCTTTCTTATGGAGTAGGTTTACACAGGTGTTATTTGAATGTCAAGGACAGTCATTTAGCTTTTGTATAATCTATCCAAGTAGCAGCCATAATAGGAGAATAAGAAATAAAAACAGAATAAAGGAGTAAAGCTCTTAAAACAAATTGCTCTTCTACAATAAATAATAACATCGGATGGCACCTAACAATAGTTGGACTTGCCTTTTCATATTTGGGTTTGAGATTCTTTTGTGACTGAGTTGGTGAAAATGTGAGCTGATAAAGTCACAGGCTAGTAAATGGACATCTGGGACTTGAGTGATGTGTTTCTCCTGAAACAACTCTGGAAGGAGTTTGGAAATGACAGCATCAGGTTTGAGAAGGAAGGAAATCTTGGTTAATTCATTTTCGAATTAGGCCTCAAAAGAGCAATGGAGAGGAAGAGAGAGATTGGATGAGGAGACAGAAAAACACACAAAGTAAAATTCGAAAAAATAGCCATTTCACATTTTAAAAATTTCTAATAAATAAAATACCCTGAAAAGGTAAGACAACTCAAATGATTTTGATTTTATTATCACTTGTACTCAAGCAGGAATACAATGAAAAGTGTATAATGGTGCCACACAGAACACCATCTGAGGTACCAAGGTACCTAGGTACAAAGAAAGCTTAGGTAGTTGTAGGAAAGTAATAAGAGAAATTAGAGTTAAAATGTTAAGCATTACTTCATAGAATATTAGAAATAGCTAATAATTTACACTGAAGTCTTTCATTGTTTAAACTAAGAAAATAAAGGAATAAGTTAAAAGTTCACAATAGTTGAAGTTTCACATTGCCATAGCAACAATGATAATATTTATCACAGATAAGATAAAATGAGATATAGGAATTTCTGTGCTGGTGTAACATCATGTAAGGGATTGGCATCTTGCATCAAACAGCATCCCCTTTTACCGCTTGCAACAGGTGGAGGAATAACCATGCTCAACCAGATTGTTTTTGCAAAGCTCAGAACATAAGGTCTAATTTTACATGTGATTCTGCAATTGGACGGTATATGACAAACAATTGTAAATGTGCTAAGAATTACACTAAAAAACAATTTTAATAGTAACTTAATCAGAACTGGTCAGGCTCAACTGTGCTTACTCAAAACTGTATATATTCACATGCAGGGCTGTATCCTCTGCAGCCAAAGTTGAATTAAATAAAAGAATAGGGGAGAAACAATTTCCTGGTGCATTTTCTGTGGCAACAATTTAACCATGAGTATCAGTTGCCTGAGAATCAGAAACCTTGTCTCATATTGTTGCTCCCCTTGAAATTCTTGCAATGGTCCTGATGAAAAGCTTTTACAGCATGCCTTCTTCCTTGGCAATACACATCTGTACCACCAAGCGACTGCTTTTCACATTGTTAAAATGATGCTTGGGATTGAAACTCCCTCATTTCTGTTTGTATTTATATCAACTGTACAATTGCAGCAATTTCACACCATTCAGTGGTGAGGCAGAGGGCATGTTACTGTTTTCTCAGGAGCTATTACTGAACTGGGGGTTTCAGAATCTGTATTATGGACATCTATATTTAACAGTGCATCTGCCCTTGCCTGAAGTTGCTGTACCATCTGCACACTAATAACTCTTATTTTGACAGCAAAATCTGGGTCTCTGTGCAAATATTGAAATTCTGAAATTTGAGAGTTTTTAGAAAACAGTGATACAATTTCTAGTTCCTGATGATGGCAAATATATCTTTGTGATTACACCTGTTCTCTCCATGAGTGATATTCCATCTCCCACAAACAATATTTTCTTGAAAATTACAATACACTTTTTTTCTTTCAAGCAGAATTACGGAAAGGAAAATAGCAGCATAGGGAACTACACAACTCCATGGAGTAGCTGTAATGATGAAGTGCTTTGGCAATAGAAGAGAATTGGCAACTGTTTCAGATAGAAGCTTAAGTATGAAAGTATTTGGTTAAGAGTGTACTCCATATTACAATGCTATAGTGATTTGGCTCAAGTTTATAAACTGCGTGATCTTTCTTCTTGTAGTTTATGGAGGTCATCCAAAACCCTCCGGTGTGTTAGACGTGAAAATCACTCCGAGCCATCTGTTCTCTGCCTCATGCACTAATGTACCCCATCTGTAAGATATTATGTTTTCTAGCAGTCACAATTTTTAAAAAAATCTGTGTATACAAATATCACCCTTGAATCAATAGTAAAATAAATAGTTCTGACATACTTCAAATAACCCAAAACTAAGAATTTTGTCTTGAAAAGAATGAGATTACAATTGTACATAACAGTACTGTTTAATAATGTACCATCCAAGGCACTTAAAGCTCACAGTAGTGTTGTGCACAGGGGAAGGCTATTCGGCACATTGCGCCTGTACCAACTCTTCAGATGACCATCTCTACCTAGTGCCAATTTCCTGCTTTTTCTCCATATCTTTGCACGTTATTTCTATCCAAATAATCATCCAGTGTCCTCTTGAATTCCTCAATTGAACTTAGCAAAGATATTGTGAAACTTAAAAGGGTTCAGAAAAGATTTACAAGGATGTTGCCAGGATTAGAGGATTTGAGCTGTAGGGAGAGGCTGAACAGGCTGGGGCTGTTTTCTCTGGAGCGTCGGAGGCTGAGGGGTGACCTTATAGAGGTTTACAAAATTTTGAGGGGCATGCATAGGGTAAATAGGCAAAGTCTTTTCCCTGGGGTCGGGGAGTCCAGAACTAGAGGGCATAGGGTTAGGGTGAGAGGAGAAAAATATAAAGAGACCTAAGGAGCAATGTTTTCATGCAGAGGGTGGTACGTGTATGGAATGAGCTGCCAGAGGAAGTGGTGGAGGCTGGTATGATTGCAACATTTAAAAGGCATTTGGATGGGTATATGAATAGGAAGGGTTTGGAGGAATATGGGCCAGGTGCTGGCAGGTGGGACTAGATTGGGTTGGAATACCTGATTGGCATGGACGGGTTGGACCGAAAGGTCTGTTTCTATGCTGTACATTTCTATGACTCTATGACCATGATATCACATTTGCTCCTTTCAAAAATCACTTTAAATCTGTGCCCTCTTGTTCTTATTGTTTTTACTAGTAGAAAAAACTTCTCTCTATCCATTTTATCCCACCCAATCATGTCTATGAAAAATTTATTTCAGATCAAACTCATTGTTTTTAATACAGAATTGAGCACAGCATAAAAATGTAAATCTAGTAACCCTTTACACTACTTCTAATACTTATCACCATAGTTTTTTTCAAGCAGGAATTCTGCATTTTGTTTTGAGAAAAAATTGCCGGAAAGACAAATGTTCAGAAATACTTCTATTTGGAATCTTCCGACATATGTTCAGAATAGGAATGTGATGCCTTCCACTTCGTAAATTGAGTCTGAAAATAGAGCTATTCATATAACTCAATGCGACGTATCCCTCCCCAAACGTTACCAAATCAGTGCAAAAACCTACACGTCCATCCTATACAAGTTTGTATACTGTATTCTTAGTCACTCGTTTATATTGTTTTCTTTAATTTTGTGGTTGCTTAAATCTGTAAAATGTTATTTGTCCTGATACCTCCATTGAAAAATAATTCCTAATGTTGGTTTGCCACCAGTTTAAGATGTATACCCATTAATGGTAGTATCCTTTAGAACTGTGCACCTGGAAGTTGCAGTTTACATTCATATAGCATGCTTAACCCCAGAAAACTTATCACAAACATAGCTCTGTCGCCTGAGGACAGCTATTTTGTTGTCAACATTGCTGATGCAGACGTGGTTATGGATTTCAATGCATTCTTTCTTTTTTTTTGACGAGTATTTTTGTTGTGGGTGTGTAATTTTGGCAAGTTACAGTATGAAGGCATTTAATTTCTACAGTCATTCTTGATTCTTCTAAACTTTCTGAAATATATCATGCATAAGATGGATAATGAGCGAATCTTTGCTTTACATAGGTTACTAACAGTAGTGCAACACATCAGTCTGAACCTGGTTCCAAACAGGAACAGCCATCATCACTTTATCATTACCTGGGAATGCCTGATCATTTATTGTTTGTGAATTTGATAATACATAGATTTACAGTACAGAAACAGACCCTTCGGTCCAACCCGTCCATGCCAATCAGATATCCCAACCCAATCTAGTCCAACCTGCCAGTATCTGGCCCATTTACCTCCAAACTCTTATTCATGCACCCATCCAAATGCCTCTTAAATGTTGCAATTGTACCAGGCTCCACCACTTCCTCTGGCAGCTCATTCCATCAATGTACCACCCTCTGTGTGAAAACGTTGCCCCTTAGATCTCTTTTATATCTTTTATATCTTTCCCCTCTCACCCTAAACCTATGCCCTCTAGTTCTGGACTCCCTGACCCCAGGGTAAAGACTTTGCCTATTTACCTTATCCTTGCTCCTCATAATTTTGTAAACCTCTATAGCGTCACCCCTCAGCCTCCGACATTCCAGGGAAAACAGCCCCAGCCTGTTCAGCTTCTCCCTGTAGCTCAAATCCTCCAACTTGGCAACATCCTTGTAAATCTTTGTTGAACCCTTTCAAGTTTCACAACATCTTTCCGATAGGAAGGAGACCAGAATTGCACGCAATATTCCAACAGTGGCCTAACCAATGTCCTGTACAACCGCAACATGACTTCCCAACTCCTGTACTCAATACTTTGATCAATAAAAGAAAGCATACCAAAAGCCTTCTTCACTATCTTATCTACCTGCGATTCCACTTTCAAGGAGCTATGAACCTGAACTCCAAGGTCTCTTTGTTCAGCAACACTCCCTAGGACCTTACCATTAAGTGTATAAGTCCTGCTAAGATTTGCTTTCCCAAAATGCAGCACTTTGCATTTATCCGAATTAAACTCCATCTGCCACTTCTCAGCCCATTGGCCCATCTGGTCAAGATCTTGTAATCTGAGATAACTCTCTTCGCTGTCCACTGCACCTCCAATTTTGGTGTCGTCTGCAAACTTACTAACTGTACCTCTTATGCTCACATCCAAATCATTTATGTAAATGACAAAAAGTAGAGGGCCCAGCACCGATTCTTGTGGCATTCCACTGGTCACAGGCCTCCAATCTGAAAAACAACCCTCCACCACCACCCTCTGTCTTCTACCTTTGAGCCAGTTCTGTATCCAAATGGCTAGTTCTCCCTGTATTCCATGAGATCTAACCTTGCTAATCAGTATCCCATGGGGAACCTTGTCGAAGTCCATATAGATCACATCTACTGCTCTGCCCTCATCAATCTTCTTTGTTACTTCTTCAAAAAACTCAATCACGATTTCCCACGCACAAAGCCATGTTGACTATCCCTAATTAGTCCTTGCCTTTCCAAATACATGTGCATCCTATCCCTCAGGATTCCCTCCAACAACTTGCCCGCCACCGAGGTCAGGCTCACTGGTCTATAGTTCCCTGGCTTGTCCTTACCACCCTTCTTAAACAGTGGCACCACGTTAGCCAACTTCTGGTCTTCCAACACGTCACCTGTGACTATCGATGATACAAATATCTCAGCAAGAGGCCCAGCAATCATTCTCTAGCTTCCCACAGAGTTCTTGGGTCCACCTGATCATGTCCTGGGGATTTATCCACCTTTACCCGTTTCAAGACATCCGGCACTTCCTCCTCTGTAATATGGACATTTTGTAAGATGTCACCATCTATTTTCCTACAGTTTGTATCTTCCATATCCTTTTTCACAGTAAATACAGATGCAAAATACTCTTTTAGTATCTTCCCCATTTTCTGCAGCTCCACACAAAGGCCGCCTTGCTGATCTTTGAGGGGCCCTATTCTCTCCCTAGTTACCCTTTTGTCCTTAATGTATTTGGAAAAAAATCCCTTTAGATTCTCCTTAATTCTATTTGCCAAAGCTATCTCATGTCCCCGTTTTGCCCTCTTGATTTCCCTCTTAAGTATACTCCGACTTCCTTTATACTCTTCTAAGGATTCACTCGATCTATCCTGTCAATACCTTATGTATGCTTTCTTCTTTTTCTTAACCAAACCCTCAATTTCTTTAGTCATCTAGCATTCCCTATACCTACCATCCTTTCCTTTTACCCTGACAGGAATATACTTTTTCTGGAATCTCGTTATCTCATTTCTGAAGGCTTCCCATTTTCCAGTCGTCCCTTTACCTGCAAACATCTTCCCCCAATCAGCTTTCGAAAGTTCTTGCCTAATTCCATCAAAATTGGCTTTTCTCCAATTTAGAACTTCAACTTTTAGATCTGGTCTATCCCTTTCCATCATTATTTTAAATCAAATAGAATTATGATCGCTGGCCTCAAAGTGCTCCCCCATTGACACCTGCAATTGGAAGTGTCTAGGAAGCTTGCATTCAGGACTGTTGAGTTTTCTGTTTTTCAATACTTCTTCTGAAGTTTATTTGAGTATCCCAAAGTGCTTACTCTTGTCTTCCCAGTAAATAGAGATTTTCAGGACACCAACACAAGGAGCCTTTAGACTCAATCTTAGGAACTACTGAGTGGGAGAGCTTTAATGGTTAATACCTCTCTAAAGGCTTGTTTTTCTTAGTTAATTCCAAAATTAATCTTTATGTTCAGAGAAATTAAATGTTGTTTGAATCTTAAAACAGAGGTAAATAAGCTCTCAGAACAGCTGCTGCAGATTAATGGGGTGGCTGGTTAATGCTAGTTTTCAGAACCTTGACTTCAGTTGTTTTTCAGTGAACATAAAGAAGGCATCGCACAGTGATGTTTTGGTCTTGTAAAGTTGGAGTTTGGTGAGTGAAGAAATTTGATGAGAAAAAAGATATGCTCCCTTGTTTTACTAGCTTTGTCAGCTTCTAGTCAGCCTTGCTATTGAGAGAGCCGAATGAAAGTTCACCAGGCTGATTCCTGGGATGGCAGGACTGATATTTAAGGAAAAACTGGATCGACTGGGCTTGAACTCACTGGAATTTCGAAGAACGAGGGGGGATCTCATCGAAACTTAAAAAATCTGATGGGACTGGATAGACTGGATGCGGGAAGAATGTTTCCAATGTGGGGCAAGTCCAGAACTCGTGTAAGAATAGGAGCCTGTGGAATTCTCTCCCACGTGAAGCTGTTGGGGCCAGTTTGTTAGATACATACAAGAGGGAGCTAGGGATCCAGGGGTACGGAAAGAAACCGGGAATGGGGTACTAAGATTGCATGATTAGTCATAATCATATTGAATGGGACTGCAGGTTTGAAGGGCCAAATGGCCTGCATCTGCACCTGTTTTCTGTTGCTAGTAATTGGCTGTTATTTTGATACAGAAAGAGAAGCTGATTAGTAACTGAGGTTATTGTACTTACTCTAATTGTGATAAGTAATTTTAAAAGTCACAGTATAGCAGCGCAGCTCAACCAAGTGGAATATATACCCTGCAATGTGTGGGAAGCCATGAAAGCGCCATGTCTCCGAGACAAACGTATCAACATGAAGTATCACTAGCCACACAAGCTTGGGTTTTAGAACTCAAGTGCAGATGGAGTCACTGTTGCGTATCTGGAAGCGGAAAAATACATGGATAGTCCTTTTCGAGAATTGGTCTCACCGCTGGTTAAGGTGATTATGAGGCAATCCAAGAGATCCAGGCAAGCAGGGCAGGAGCCCCTTGAGTCTATCGTGCTGGCTAGCTGGTTTTCCTTTTGAATGTTATTGGAAGTGGTGGTTCCTCGGGAGAGTGCACCCAGGCACCACAGACAACTCAGCTTAATAGGAGAAGAAAGGGAGCACAATAGTGATAGGGGAAACCATAGCCAAGACTTCAGACAGCACTTCTCCACAATAAACATGACTCCAGGACAAATGCTGCCTCCCTGGTGCCGAGGTCAGGGATATCATAGAGAAGCTTTAGGCTATCCTTCTGGGCAAGGCTGTACAGCCACAGATTGTTGTCTACATTAGGAATGAGGTCCTTGAAAGCAGATTTCAGAGAGTTGGGAAGGAAATCAGAAAGCAGAAGTTCAAGGGCAGTAATCTGTCAGTGCCAAGTGCTGGTGATGATGGGAATTGAAAGATTGGTTGGTTGATCAAATAGCGGAAGCATTAGTATAGGAGGGAAGGTATCAGATTTCTGCAGGAGGGACCCGGACAAGCTGGACACATTACCTCAACAGAACCCTCCCATTAAGATGTAGTGTCCCTATCCCTGGGCCTGAAGACTCAGGTTCAAGTCCCACTTGCTGCAGAGGCTGATCTCTGAACCGATTGATTAGAAAATATCTACACTTTATCAGGATTTGCTGCTGTTGGGGAAGGTTTAAACTACCCTTGCCGTGGGAATGGGATCCTGAGGGGTAGTTCAGATTGGAAGGAGGTAAGGCTGATAACAGGAAATAGAAAAGTCACATGAGTAGATAAGTGAGATGAAAGCAAGCATCAACTTGTCAAAAAGGCAAAGTTAATGCCATTCCAGCTGAATGTACATAGCACTCACACTAAGGCAGATGATTTAAGGGAACAAATAGATTATGATCGAATTGTCATTTCAGAAACTTGACTGCAAGGGAACCCAGACTGGGAACCAAATTTGCCAAGGATACTTGACAATTAGGAAGAACCAGCCCGGAATAAAGGATACTTAATCCATTTGCTATTATCACATTAATATGGGCGTATCTTTGGTTGCAAGAGCAAATGTGGAATCTATGTGGAATTTTGGTGGAGCCAAAAATCAGCAGGAGGCTGCAAACTCTGGTGAGAGTTTTTTTTTTATAAGTCACCAAACAGAAGAGATGGCGTGGGGCATGGTATAAATCAGGAGATAAAAGAAGTACACAGCAAAGGTAGTGCAGTAATCATGCTGCAGGGATGAGTTTCTGGAGTGTATTGGGTATGGTTTTCCAGAGTAATATGTTAAGGAATTGAATCAAGAATAGGCTGTTTTTTCAGTATTGTGAGAACAATGAGTTATTTAATAACAGAGTTGTAACAGAGCCTATAGGAATAAATGACCATAATATTATAGAATTGTACATTATGTTTAAGACCTAGCAGAATTAGGCAATTCAACTCATTGAGTCTGTTTCATCATTCAATGCGATCACTGCTTATCTGACAATTCTCAACTCCATTTTCCTGCCTTTTCCCCATGACCCTTGATTCTCTTACCAAATAAAACTGTCTCAGCATTGAATATACTTATTGACCCAGTCTTAACAGCCCTCTATAATAAAGAATTTCAGATTCACCACCCTCAGAGAAAAGAATCTTCTTCATCTGTCTGAAATATCTGACTCTTTAATCTGGTCCCAGACTTTCCCACAAGGGTAAACATCCTCTCTGTGTCAACCTTGTCAAGTCCCCTAAGAATATTTTATGCTTTTCAATAAGATTCCCTCCCACTATCCTAACTTCCAATCAATACAAACCAAACCTCTCCTCATAAGAAAATCCCTCCATACCTGGGGTCCACCTAGCCCTTCTCTGGACTGCCTTCAATGCCAGTATATCTTTCTTTGGATAAGAGGACCACAACTGTTCACGATATCCCAGTTGTGGCCTGACGTGTGCCTGTATATTTTTAGCATCTTTATACACCATTCCCTTTGCAATAAAGGCCAACAGTCCATTTGCCTTCCCTATTGTACGTTGAACTTGGGTGCTAACTTTTTATGATTCATACAATAGGACCCCCAAATTCCCTTTGTGCAGCAGCTTTCCACAGTCATTCTCCATTTAAATAATATTCACTCCTCTATTCTTCCTACCAAAGTGCATAACTTAGTATTTTACCACATTATATTCCATTTGACTGAGGTGGTTCAATTTGATGCCAGGGTGTTGTTGAATTAAAACAAAGAAAATTTATAACAGTGTGAAGGGAAAATTGGCTGAGGTGAATTTGAACAAAGGCACAAACAACAAATGAAATTAAGGATTATATAAGATTAAAAGGAAAGGCCTAAAATATTGGTAAACCTGTGAATTGGGAGGGGTTTGGAATACATCAAAGAAGTTGATAAACAGAAGTGAACAGAAAACAGGATATTTTAGATGTAGTATTATGTTACAAAAAAAGGTCTAATTAATAATCTTGTTCAAAAATGACAAAGGGTTATAGTCCAACAGGTTTATTTGAAACCGCAAGCCTTTGGAGCCCCACTCCTTCCTCAGAGCTAAAAGGAATAAGTGACCATAATACACCAAGAAGCTGACAAAGGTAGAACAGAATATAAATGTAAACCAGCAAAGAAAACCATAAGGACTGGATTTGTTTTCTTTAAAAATTGACTTTATGGATATGTAAAAAGGAAATATTTGTCTATGAGAAATGTGGGTCCATTACAGGCAAAGTCAGGAGAATTTATAATAGAGATTAGGGGGATGAGATGCTGGAAGACTAAAGGTAGGCTAATGTGGTGCCAGTATTTAAGAAAAGTCATAAGGAGAAGGCAGGGAACTATAGACCGGTGAGCTTGATGTCAGTGGTGGGCAAGTTGTTGGAAGGAGTCCTGAGGGACACGGTTTACATGTATTTGGAAAGGCAAGGACCGATTAGGGATAGTCAACATGGCTTTGTGCATTGGAAATTGTCTCACTAGTTTGATAATGTTTTGAAGATGTAATGAAGAGGAATGATGAGAGCAGAATGGTGCATATGATCTATATGGACTTTGGTAAGGCATTTGACAAAGCTCCCCTTGGTAGACTGGTTAGCAAGGTTAGATCATATGGAATACAGGGAGAACAAACCATTTGGATACAAAACTGGCTCGAAAGCAGAAGACAAAGGGTAGTGGTGGAGGTTTGCTTTTCAGACTGGAAGCTTGTGACCAGTGGTGTGCCGCAATGATCAGTGCTGAGTCCACTGCTTTTCATCAATTATATAAATGATTTGGATGTGAACAGAGGAGGTACAGTTAGTAGGTTTGCCAATGACACCAAAATTGGAAGTGTAGTGGAGAGTGAAGAAGATTACCTCAGACTACAACGGGATCATGATCAGATAGGCCATTGAGGAGTGGCAGATGGAGTTTAATTTACATAAATTTGAGGTGCTGCATTTTGGAAAGGCAAATCGGGGCAGGATTTTACATTTAATGATAGTGCCCTGGGGAGTGTTGCTGAACAAAGAGACCTTGGAGTATGGGTTCATAGTTTCTTGAAAGTGGAGTTGCAGGTAGATAGGATAGTGAAGAAGGCATTTGGTATGCTTTCCTTCATTGGTCAGAGCACCAAGTATAGGAGTTAGAAGGTCATGTTACTGGACATTGGTTAGGCCAAGTTTGGAATATTGTGTGCAATTCTGGTCTCCCTTCTATCGGAAGGATGTTGTGGAACTTGAAAGGGTTCAGAAAAGATTTACAAGAATGTTGCCAGGATTGGAGGGTTTGAGCTACAGGGAGAGGCTGAATAGGCTGTGGCTGTTTGCACCAGAGTGTCAGAGGCTGAGTGATGACCTTATGGAGGCTTATAACATCATGAGGGGCATAGATAGAGTAAATAGACAAGGTCTTTTCCCTGGGGTTGGGGAGTCCAGAACTAGGTTTAGGGTGAGAGGGGAAAAATTTAAAAGGGACCTAAGGGGCAACTTTTTCATGTAGAGGGTGGTGCATATATGGAATGAGCTGCCAGAGGAAGTGGTGGAGGCTGGTACAATTACAACATTTAAAAGGCATCTGGATGGGTATATGCATTGGAAGGGTTTGGAGGGATATGGGCCAGGTGCTGGCAAATGGGACTAGATTAGTTTAGGATAGCATGGTCTACTTCCGTGCTGTACATCTCTCTGACTCTAAATAGTAAAGAAGCAAAATATTTACTTTGTGTCTGTCTATACTGATGAAGATACAAGAAATATCCCAGAATTAGAAATTCAAGCGACTAGGGAGGATGAGGAATTGAAGGAAATTAGTATTATTAAGAAAGTTGTGGCAAAATGGACTGGAGAAATTAATAGAACTGAAGTTGAAGTCCTCGGGACCTAATATTCTATGACCAAATAGTCTATATCCCAGAACGTTTAAAATGGTAGCTATGGAGACAGTTGATGTGTTGGTAGCCATCTTTCAAAATTCTGAAGATTGTGGCTGGTTTCCATAGATTGGAAAATAACAAATGTCACCCTATTATTTTAAGGAGGGAGGCAGGGAGAAATTGGGGAACTACAGTCCTGTTAGTTTTGCACCAATTGTTGGGAAAATACTCAAATCTATTGTAAAGGATGTGAGAAATAGATTCTTGGACACAATCAAGTTGAATTTGTGAATGGTAAATTGTGTTTGAATAACTTGTTGGAATTTTTGAGGATGTTACTAACAGAATTGATAAAGGGAAATAAGTGAACATGGCATACTTGGATTTTCAGAAGGCTTTGGCCAAAGGGTTGGATGGATTAAGAATTGGCTAACATGGAGACAACAAGAGGGAAGAAGTAACAGATCATTGAATTGAATTGAATTTGAATTGAATTGAATTTAATTTATTGTCACGTGTACCGAGGCACAGTGAAAAGCTTTGTCTTGCGCGCAATACAGGCAGATCACAAAATTAAGTAGCATAGATAGTAAATAACAGGTAAACAGCAGCAAAAACAAAAAACAGAGGTACAGGTGAATGTTAAGAGTTTGAGAGAGTCCATTCAGTATTCTAACAACGGAAGGATAGAAACTTGCAAGACTGGCTGGTACTTGTGTTCAGGCTTCTGTACCTTCTCTCCAGTGGTGGTGTTTTGTAGAAAAACATTGCCAGGATGAGATGGATCTTTTAAGAATGCTGGCAGCCTTTCCTTGACAGTGGGCTTGGTAGACGGATTCTGTAGTTGGGAAGTTGGCCTTTGTGATCGTCCGGGCCAAGTTCACCACTCTCTGTACCATTCACACCTTGGCAGGGTGTGATTAATGATGTTCCATGTGGACCAGTACTTGAGGTCCCAGCTGTGCATATTATGTAACAATGATTTGAAAGTAGGAACCAAATGTAATGTTTCCAAATTCACATTTAACGTAAAACTAAGTGAGAATGTGTGCTATAATGAAGATACAAAGTGGCTTCAAGAGGATTGACACTGCCTTAGTGAGCATGGAAGAACAGGGTAAATGAAGTGTAGTATGGACAATGTGAGGTTATCCCCTTTGGTCATTGGTCAGAGGAATACATTGCTCATCACATTCCCTGAAATTTTCTTGCAACTGCGGGGACCTCCATGGTTCATGGAAGGTTGCAGCTTATAGAAGTGGAAGCCATTCATTGACATGCTGATGGAGCTTTTCAGTGTTAGTGCTGGGTATTTCTTAACTGGTAAGAAATTTAGATATGTAAAGATTGTGTAAGTGTCTTTTGAGAAGGTTTGTAACTCAGGTTGGATTACTTTATTTACAGTGTGGAAACAGGCCATTCAGCCCAACAAGTCCACACCGACCCTCCAAAGAGTAACCCACCCAGACCCATTCCCCTACATTTACCCCTTCACCTTACACTAAGGGCAATTTAGCACAGCCAGTTCACCTAACCTGCACATCTTTGGACTGTGGGAGGAAACTGGAGCACCCGGAGGAAACCCACGCAGACACAGGGAGAATGTACAAACTGCACACAGACAGTTGCCCGAGGCAGGAATTGAACCCGGGTCTCTGGCGCTGTGAGGCAGCACTGCTAACCACTGTGCCATCGTGCCAGCCCTATTGATGATAAGTCTGTAAGTTTGCTCGCTGAGTTTGAAGGTTTGTTTTCAGACGTTTCGTCACCATACTAGGTAACATCATCAGTGCAAGTCTCCGGTGAAGCACTGGTGGTATATCCCGCCTCTCTATTTATAGCTTTTGGTTTCTTAAGGTGGGTGTTGTCATTTCCGGTCCTTTTTTTTCAAGGGAAGGTAGATGGGGTCTAAATCAATGTGTTTATTGATGGAGTTCTGGTTAGAATGTCATACCTATAAGAATTCTCGTGCATGTCTTTGTTTCGCAGACATGACAGTTGAACGTACAGTTAGCAGAAAGCTTCAAACCAGCCTCTACAGAAGAAAAACGCACACGGACCAAATAATTAACTTTAGAAGCAATCATCTCAATACACAACACACAGCTGCGTCAAGACATTTCAACGAGCTACATCACACTATAGCACCCAAGAACTACCAAAAGCAGAAAAATATCTATACAACGTTTTCAAGAAAACCAGATACCCAATAAACACAATCTGCCGATTCCTCAGAAACAAACCCAAACAAGCAGACACAACGCAGCCAAAAACTATAGCCACATTACCTTACATCAAAGACATACCAGAAATTACTTCCAGACTACTCAGACCCCTTGGCATAAAGGTAGACCACAAACCTGCCAACATACTTAAACAGTGACTAATGAACCTAAAGGACCCATTAGGTACCACCAGCAAAACTAATGTAATTTAAAAGATACCAAGCAAGAACTGCAGAAAAAACACTACATCAGACAAACTAGCAGGAAACTTGCAACCAGGATACATGAACACCAACTAGCCACCAAAAGAGACAACCCACTATCACTAGTTTCTATACATACAGACAAAGGACACTACTTTGACTGGGACAACACACATATCTTAGGACAGGCAAAACAAAGACACGTACGAGAATTCTTAGAGGCTTGGCATTCTAACCAGAACTCCATTAATAAATACATTGATTTAGATCCTATCCACCTTCCCTTGAGGAAAAAAAGAACTGGAAATGACACCACCCACCTTAAGAAACCAACACCTATAAATAGAGGCGGGACATACCACCAGCACTTCACCGGAGAGTCTCACTGATGATGTTACCTAGTAGGGTGACGAAACGTCTGAAAACAAACCTTCCAGCTCAGCAAGCAAACTTGCTGAATTATTTAGGTGTCCTTGTCAATAAGACACTGAAGGCTAACATGCAGGTGGGAGAAGCAATTAGGAAGGCTACTGGCATGTTAGCATTTTTCTTTGCAACAGGAATTGAGTACAGGAGCCGCAGAAATTTGCTTAACTCGGATAGAACCTTGGTTAAATTGCACTTTGAATATGATGGTGCAAATCATGGTATCCTTAGCTTAGGAAGGATATTATTCCCATGGAGGTAGTTTAGCAAATGATCACCCTATTCATGGTAAGACTCACTCCTAAAGATAGGTAAAAATCACACAGTCCAACACTGACATCTCCAAATCATGACTCAGAAGATAGATTAGGGAAAATGAGACTGTATTCTGGAGACTGTCAAAGAATAAGAAGTGATCTTATTAAAATTTAGGGAAGTCCAGAATTTCAAAATTAGGAGAGATAAAGGGAGATTGGAATAGTTTGGGGAAAGAGGCATTGGGATGGATCAGCCATGATTATATTGAAGGGTGGAACAGGTTTGACATAACAACTCCTGTTCCTGTGTTCCCACATACCTGTTTTTCCTCTGTTTAGTGACATAGTGGTCTCCAGGGACATATTTCTCACAGGGGCTCCATTACCTAACCCATCATTGGGCCTCTCAAGTTCATCAGCGTTATATATTTAAATTTCCAATCGAGCATTCGTCTGTCGAATGAATCATTGGGTTGACGAGTTCTACACTGATGCTAATGAGTCCTGAGCGATAAAAATGTGAAACTCTTACCGTAAGACCGTAAGATATAGGAGTGGAAGTAAGGCCATTCGGCCCATCGAGCCCACTCTGCCATTCAATCATGGCTGATGGGCATTTCAACTCCACTTACCAGCATTCTCCCCATAGCAACCATACAGAGTACAATCACAGTTCCTTGAAAAACGCAGACACAGAATGTGACAAATGAGGAAACGGGGCTGGCCGTGCAGATATTCTATTCAGAAATGTCTTCAGCACCGCAGGGAAGTACAAAGATGGACAGTACGTTTTACACAGATAAGCAAATTTGCGAAAGACAGACGCACATATTTAAGTGCGGTTGAAATGAATAGGCAAGGCACAGTTAAAAGGAAGTTAGATCCGCACTTGAGATAAAAGAATAGATGAGATAAAGTGAGGGAGGAAGGCTCATGTGGATCAGAAACACACACCAATGCCCTGATTCAGCGAACTGGCGTGTTTCCATGCTGTAAGGTGTACGCACGCCTCGTTTATGATCACTCTTTCTTTGCTTGTGCCTCTTACAAGAATTTAGGAGGATATTGCCCGACGCACATTTCATGAAACTGACGTTGCCTTTAGATATCATTAATTGACGAAGATTATATCCAAAGGTTAAACAAAAAGATTTGGAGGCATCGCATTCCTTCTCTTTAGGAAATATTTGCAATATTTTCCTAGCTCTCTATTAACTCATCCATATTTTCAGAGGTTTCTTTTAATTGCATGTTTTAGTTTTTTTTCATACAGGGATCACAGACTTCGAGTAACATTTCTCCATGGCTGTATAATTTATTTCTTTTATTTGGCCCTTTGTCAACTATATTTTAAATCTATGCTTTGCACAAGAGAAGGAAGTGCTAGTTATTTTCCTTGATTTGCAAGGCACTATAAAATAATACGTCTCCTTCCCTCAATCATTTATTTTTAAATGACCATGGAAAATCCCTTAAATGAAATACACCACACGTCTTTTCTTTAATATAAAGCAGCATGGATTAACGGGTTTGGGGGGAGTGGGGGGGGTTACTGCAATCCTTTAGGATTGGATTAGTTTGGTTGTAAAATGGGATTAGGTGATGTTTTCTCAGTTGCTTCTCATGAAGGAGTACGTTTTATCCCATCTTGTGGATGAGATTTATTTCCAATGAACGCTACATTTATCATTTCTGAAGTTGCAATTATTGTCCCAAATTCTTGCTGGAATACATCCTTCCTGGCTCCAGGAACAGTATTGATCCCTCAAACAAAAACTAACAGAATGGGCAGAGGCTCCGTGGTTAGCATTGCTGCCTCACAGCACCAGGATCCCAGCTTCAGGCGACTGTCTGTGAGGAGTTTGCACATTCTCCCCGTGTCTGCGAGGGTGTCCTCCCACAGTCCAAAGATGTGCAGATGCTAAATTTGTCCCGGAGCGGATCTGACTGGATTCCCTACAGTGTGGAAACAGGCCCTTCGGCCCAACAAGTCCACAGTGAGACCCTCCGATGAGTAACCCTCTGACTAATGCACCATCACACTACGGGCAATTTAGCATGGCCAATTCACCCGCACATCTTTGGACTGTGGGAAGAAACCGGAGCACTCAGAGGAAACCCACGCAGACACGGGGAGAATGTGCAGTTGTCCGAGGCAGGAATCGAACCTGGGTCCCTGGCATTGTGAGGCAGCAGTACTGTGCCACCACCTGGGTGGGTTACTCTTCGGGGGGTCGGTGTGGACCTGTTGGGCTGAAGGGCCTGTTTCCACACCGTAGGGAATCTAATCCAATCTCAGAATCCCAGTGCTGTCTATCCGCTTGATGTCCGTGTGATTATTTTCGCCTTAATTGCAACCTTCTTTTTTTTAAAGAAAAAAAAATAATCTGGCTGATCATTTGTCCTGATCTCTTCCAACGTTTTGATAACTGATCAATTATTTCTGTTTCGAGCAGTATTGGGGTCTCTAAAATCCTATCCTAGCACAAAGCCATACCCTGATAAATGGGTCGATTGTACAATAATGCCGTCCTTGAAGAAAGTGAGACAATAAAAATTGTAACTTGTGAGCTGCGTCTGTCCATTTAGTTCCATGAAGCTATCCAGTAGCCCCCACTATTAACCCGCTCAGCCTCCTGCAAGTTTTGATACAATTTCCCTTTAAAGGTACAAATCGAACCCCCTTCCAACTTCCTGGTTCGCAGCGGGTTCCAAATCTTCATAATTTATTTCTTTTATTTGGCCCTTTGTCAACTATATTTTAAATCTATGCTTTGCACAAGAGAAGGAAGTGCTAGTCATTTTTGTTGATTTGCAAGGCACTATAAAAGAATATGTCTCCTTCCCTCAATCATTTATTTTTAAATAACCATGGAATATTGGGTGAATGTACTGCCACTGAACCGAGGGACTTGCTATTGTAACCACACTAGGTTAAGAATGGCGGATTCCCTTCCAGAAAAGACATTAATGATGGATAGGATTATTTTTTGAAAAAATATTTGAATCCAGCTTCCCAGCTCAATAACTCGGGCGGCTGTTTTAGTGAGTTAATCACTATGCCCCCAGCTCACACACAAAAAAAACTACAGAGGGTGCTGGAAATCTGAAACAAAGACAGAAATTGCTGGAGAAACTCACCATATCTGAAAATGTGTTGCTGGAAAAGCGCAGCAGGTCAGGCAGCATCCAGGGAGCAAGAGAGTCTACGTTTAGGCATGAGCCCTTCAGGAATGAGGAGGGTGTGCCAAGATAAGATAAAAGGTAGGGAGGGGGGACTTGGGGGAGGGGCGTTGGAAATGCGATAACTGGAAGGAGGTCAAGGTGGGGGTGATAGGCCGGAGAGGGGGTGGGGGCGGAGAGGTCAGGAAGAAGATTGCAGGTTAGGAAGGCGGTGCTAAGTTGGAGGGATTTGACTGAGACAAGGTGGGGGGAGGGGAAATGAGGAAACTGGAGAAATCTAGATTCATCCCTATTGTTGGAGGGTTCCTAAACTCTCCTATGGTGAGTTTCTCCTAAACTCACCATATCTGGCAGCATGAGAAAGTGGAGTTAAAGTTACAAGTCTAGTGACCCCTCAGAACTTTTTCCAGCCTGTCCTGCACTGTCATCACTTTTCCTGCTTAGGAAACAGATTTCCAGGAGACCTGATAGAAGTTTATAAAGTTGAGGCATAGATAGTCATAGTCTTGACGTGGTGGGCTGAATGGCCTGTTCTTGTGCTGTCCTGCTCTGTGCTCCCATTAGTGGAGACCCACCCCCTTAAGAAAATTGAAATAAGACATAGAACAGCAGATGCTGGGAATCTGAAAAGCAGAAGGAATTCAGCAGGTCTGGCATGAAGAGAGAAAGCACTTTCAACTTTCGGAGAAGGGTCGCTGGACCCGAAACATTACCTCTGTTTTTCTCTCTCCCCAGCTGCTGAGTTTCTCCAGCAATTTTTGTTTTTGAAAAGCAATTGAAATCTTGACCTTGGTGGGTGGGGGAAGAGGGAATCGATTGCTTTGTTTTTCTTCACAAATCAGGGTTGCTTTTCCCCAATGCATGTGGCTAGCGTTTTTCCAACAATACAAACTACAGCAGGTGGAGTCCACAAGGTCCTGAAACGTCTCCCCAGTTCTGACAGAAAAGAGCATCCATTGATCTGAAATTTTAACGTCATCATTCTCCAACAACACTGTCTGATCGACTGAACTTGTCCCACTTTCTGTCCAATCGTAATTAGCGCTGATCTGCTCTGGGGGTCTATTTTTCATGCATTTTTATTCAGAGTTTTGCAAGAAATCCCCACTTGCTTACAAACTGAACAGTGGTTTACCGGATCAGGTTTATCAATTAATTCGGATCAACAGCCTTCCCTCTCGTTATGGAATGGGGACGTTTGAATCGGAGTGTTTTATTCTGACTGAGAAGCTCGGATAAAATAGGATCCCATTTTGCTCAAAGTCTAGACTCGAGGTAACATCCCTCCCCGTGCTATCTTAATGGCAGGAATATGCATTGAGAAATGTTGGATCAGCCCTGATCCGATTGAATGGCAAACCAGGCTTGAGGGGGCGAACAGCCTCCACCTTACCTTCTTAACCTATATTATTTTCCATCTTATGCTAAATAATTACATCTTTAAACTAACCTGACTGATCAGTTATCCTGATCATTTATTTAGGCACCACCACCAATGGGTCAGCACACCCACGTTAGAAACATGATTTATTATTGTCACTTGTGCCTAGGTACAGTGAAAAGTGCAGAACAGGTAGATTAACATACAAAGTACATTAGGGTAACAGAACAGAGCGAGGAATACAGAAAGTGCACAGAGAGTGGGGTCAATATTATTTGAGATTTGGATGGTGAGGTGACTGGATCTGGAATGACTGGAGCTAAACATCCCTCAACCACGCAGTCCCTAACCCACAGAGCGGCAGAGATTTCGTTCCGCCCAAATCAACCCCCCAGCACAGTGTCCTGAGCACCAGATTGTCAGGTTCCCTCACACCCCGGCGTCCAGGGGTGAAGGCTAGTGCACAAGAAATGAACTCGCTCACAGCGTTTGAAACGCAGGCCAGAGATAATGAAAAGCAGACCGTGTCTACTTGGCACAATAAATATAAACATTGCTGTCTGGGACCCCCCACCCCCACCCCCACCCCCCTCTCTTTAAGACTCTCCGACACACACAAATTGAGAAAAGGGGTTTCAGATGTTGTCAAGCAGATTAGGTCGAAGAGGTCACAAATAGCACACTCCCTGAAACTCTTTCCAGTTCTTCATGTTCCTAGATTGGATTTAAATACTTCTCCCTAATGTACATTGCTACCCCTATTACAATGCATATCTCTAGCTATACGTTCTAGTTCAAAGTAGGAAATCCAGTCGTTTCCCATATTTATGATATGAACGAGAAAAGTAGTTTCTGCAGATCATCCAACAATAAAACATTCAGTTCGCCATCGAAAGGAAATCCTTTTCTCCACGGTAGTCTATGAACTATGTTGAATTGCTCCGGCGCCTATTCAGTTGTCGGTTTTGTTGCACTCAGTGAATTAAGTTTCAACGCGTTCAAGGGCTTGGAACAACGCTTCAGAATCTGACGATAAAAGGAGTGGATGGGGTGGGGGGGGAATCACATAAGGCTTTGTGTCAATTTTTTGCAAAAATGCCGAATGCACTGAGCCTCCACTGAATAGGAGTTTCCGGACATTATACTTTGAATCTGTATGTACTGTATATTCCGACTTGTCAGTAAATGGCCACCTCACATTGAATGGAAATAGTGTGAATGACAGCATGGGTCTCATCAGTTCAGGTATATTTTATTGTTCTTCTCGACTTGCACAATGTAATTTCCTTTTAAATTAATAAGATAAACAGAAAGCCCCCATTGACTCCGTAACCTTTCCTCGTAGCCCAACAGATCGAGCCGTGACATTGCTCAGGGTGTAACTTGGCAGGAAGGAGAGATAGACTTGGCACAGGTTTAAAGTGTGTGCCTCAACCATGAATTGCAGCAAAAAAAAACTTTAACAACCCTTTGTTCTCCGTGATCGTAGGATCACAGAGAAGAAGGGAGGCCATTTGGCCCGTCCTTGGCCTGATGTATGCTTTGAAAGAACTTTCCAATTCTTCCCATTCCCTTGCACCTTCGGCATATTTGCCTTTTCAACCTTTTCTCTAATTCCCTTTTGAATGATACTATGGTATACACTTCCATTTTTCTGACAAATTATCTTAAGTACAGCTATTAACAGGTAATTACAGAACATTAAGACTTCTCCCACAGAATCACGTGAAAACATCTGATATTTCTTAAATGAGAACACAATTCTACAAATACTACAAAATTGTAAGGGGCATCCTGAGTTATGGACATGTGCTATGTTAAGGCAAATCTTTGGTTACATTATATTGCCTGATGCATCCATTGTTGATATTTGTCCTGCACACCATTGTTAGTTCTGATCCAAATGTAAATCCTGATTCCATTTCCTTTACTTTGTTCCCCAGCTAACTACATAACCTTTACTGAAATGTTGACAGGATCTTCGATGGTGGGAGCTAATTTCGTTAGTTAGTTCCACATCCCCCAACAATCACACGACCAACAGAATGTTCAAGTAATTCCTTGGTTTTTGAAAATAATGTCACAACCCGTGTCACGGCTGAGAATTTTTTTTTAATATAAAAGTAAAGTCACCATAGTCTTGCTGTCTCATTTTTTAAAAAAAAGACTAGTGGTGGTTTAGTATATGTGATAAATTGAAAATTGTTATTTACAATAATGATGGCAATAGCAAGCATCTTAAAAAACAGATGGGCAAGCTGCAAAAGTTATTCATCGCAGCCTGGCATAAAAATAAAATGGGAAATGTAATCAGACCATGGCCAATGAGAGGAATTCGGAATAGTATTAAATCCAAAGACGTCAGATACAAATTGGCTAAAGAAAGCAACAGACCTGAGGATTAGGAACAGTTAAGATTCCACCACCAAAAAATTAATAGGGAGAAAACAGTATGATATTCAGCTTTCAGGGAACATACAGATCAATAGTAAAAGCTGCTATAGGTAGATGAAGAGAAAAAATTAGTCATGACCATGAATATGGGTCTGCTACTGTCTGAAAAGGAAGGATTTATAATGGGGAACAAAGAGATGGCAGTATAATTAAACACATCCATTTGATCTGTCTTCACAAAGGAAGCCACAAATAACATTTCAAAAATATGGGACCTAATAGGAATGTGGAATAAAAATAAATTAATATTAAGTACTCCAACACCACTTTGCTATGAATGGGATTAAAGGCAGTTCAATCCCCAGGGCTTGATAAGCTTTATCCCAGAGTACTTAACAAAGTGGTCAAAGAAATAACAGATGCACTAGCGGGTCATCTTCCAAAATTCCGTAGATATTGGAACAGTTTCTGTGGATTGGAGGGTAGCTATTACAGCCTCACTATTTAAGGAGGGAGGCAGAGAACAAAATGCAAATTATAGACTGGCTAACTTGACATTGGTAGTGGGCGTGAATGCTGGAGTCCATTATAAAATATGCAATAGAAAACAAGATTGGACAGAATTAGCATAGATTTATGGAGGGAATGTCATGCTTGACAGATCTGCTGGAATTTATTTGAGAATGCCAAGTGGACCTGGAGGTGCAGGTACATAATTCTTTGAGTTGTGTCACATGAAGACAGGGTGATTGAAAAGGCATTTGGCACGCTTGCCGTCATTGCTCAATTCTTTTGAGTATAGGAGTTGGAAAGTCATGCTGAGATTATGTTGGGCATTGATGAGGCCTCTTGTGGAGTACTGTGTCCAGTCCTGATCACCAAGTTATAGGAAGGATATTATTAAGCTTTAGAGGGTTCAGAAGAGATTTACCAGGATGTTGATGGGTATGGAAGTTTGAGTTATAAAGATAGACTGGGACAATTTTCACTGGAGCGTAGGAGGTTGAGAGGCAACCTGATGGAAGTTTATTAAATAATGGAGGTATAGATAGAGTTAATGGTGATTGTCTTTTCTGAGGTTCTTTCAGACATCCACATTTCCCAATGTCTCACCATTAAAGAAATAAGCTCCATCTCTACCCCTTCTTTTAAACTGGATAACATGATATTGTGCTTAATCTTCCATGTTCTTACCCATTCACACTCCAAATTCACTTGAAGTTGCCTTCCATCGCCCCGCCTTATTTTGTCTCCACAAACTTGGAAATACTACATCACTGCATTTAGTCCTCATCCAAATCATTGGTACAGATTGTGAACAGCTGGGGTCCAAGCACTGATCCTTGTGGTACCCGACTGGTCACAGTTTGCCAACTGAGAATAACCCATTTATTCATACTGTTCTGCACCCTTTAATTAATCGTCAATCCAGTGTGGTCTGGTTTTGTTTAATTATGATTATTATTTAGTCACAAAGGAATCAAGAAATATGTGGATTGGGTAGGAAATGGAGTTGAGGTCAAAATTCAGCCGTGGTCTTATTGGTGCAGGAGGCTCTGGCTGAGAGGCCAGCTCCAGCTCTTTATGTTCTTGTTGTAATTGGCATAATTCCCATCATGCAAATTATGTACAAAATAAGTGAAAAAAGCTTTTAACAATGAGATCAACTAATTACTTAAAGACAAGCATCTTGAATCTACAAAAAAAATCAAATTAGGTTACTAGATTAAGCAGTCAGTAATTTAACCACACTGAATGAAATGTTCCTTGATGGAAGCTTTTTTTTTGCAGCAAATACAGAACTGTAATTTCAGAAAAGATCAGGTAATTTGTTTCATCTATGCCTGGACTAATATACAATTGATCTACATTGACTGAAATCAATAGGTTCTCTTGCAACATCATTCTAGCCGAGAATAGTGCATTTTTGTATGTTAGGGTTGAAATTACAAACAGAAACATCAAACTGAAGTTGTTATCAAGATATCTAGCCAATATTGCATCAATATACTTTAAAGATTATGGGACACAACGTTATTGGGAACTTGCCATCAGGCTCTGGCTACGTTTCATGTTAATTTAAAATTTCTGCATTTTGTTTGAGAATTCTTTTTCATAATGAGTAGACAAGGAAAATATTGGAATTATAAAGAATGAAATTAGTGAATTTGTAGAAAATCCTTAATTTTAAGCAAATACTCAATACAGGTATAAAAGTTTATTTTGACATGTTATTGTTGTACAATAAGAATTAAGTGCAATAAATAATTACTCCAGCAGAGCACAGAAGTAATATCAAAATTGAATCATAGCAAGTTAGGAACAACAGTAAATTATGTATAAATAAATTTAAGTTAACAACAGCCTAGGAGAGAGGGTAAATAAATACACAATAATGTAAATGCATTTTGGGAACAATGAAATGCTGGAAATATACCTAAAATGGTGAAGTTGTCAAAAGATTTGGAAGTTCATTGAATACAAAATGTAGGAAATATTGTTGACTGTGTACAAAATATTGGTCATACAGTCATTGGAGAATTGAGTACCCGGTGGCATAGTGGGCGGCACGGTGGCACAGTGGTTAGCACTGCTGCCTCACAGCGCCTATAGACCCGGGTTCAATTCCCGACTCAGGCGACTGACTGTGTGGAGTTTGCACGTTCTCCCCGTGTCTGCGTGGGTTTCCTCCGGGTGCTCCGGTTTCCTCCCACAGTCACAAAGATGTGCGGGTCAGGTGAATTGGTCAAGCTAAGTTGCCCGTAGTGTTGGGTAAGGGGTAAATGTATGGGTGGGTTGCGCTTCGGCAGGTCGGTGTGGGCTTGTTGGGCCAAAGGGCCTGTTTCCACACTGTAAGTCTAATCTAAAAAAAAATTTGGACTATGGAAAAGCATAGGGATAAGCAAATCAATTATGGTGAGCAACTTCAAAACTAAAAAATACATTTTACCACAACAGAACAAGTTCAACTGGATAGTTGAACAAATTTTAAAAATGTAGGCAAGTATAAACAAAAGAGCAAACTTATTTTTTAATGAGATGTAAGCGTCACCAGCTAGACCAGCATTTATTGCCCGTACCCAATTGCATAGAGGGTAGACCCATTGTTGTGGGCCTGGAGTCACGTGTAGACAAGACGAAGTTAAAGATGGCAGGTTTGAATTGAATTGAATTTATTGTCACATGTACCAAGTGAAAAGCTTTGTTTTGCAAGCATTCCAGGCAGAACACAGAGTTAAGTAGCATAGATAAGTAAATAATAGGTAAACAACCGCAAAAACAAAAGCTCAGGTACAGGTGAATTTTAAGAGTTTGTGAGTCCATTCAGTATTGTAATAATACTAGGGTAGAAACTGTTTTGAAACCGGCTGGTGCGTGTGTTCAGGCTTCTGTACCTTCTCCCCGATGGTAGAGGTTGTAGAAAAACAACGCCAGGGTGGGATGGATCCTTGAAAATGCTGGCGGCCTTTCCTTGACACTGGGTCTGATAGATGTATTCTGTAGATGGGAGGTTGGCCTTTGTGATTGTCCGAGCTGAGTTCACCATTCTTTGTAACTGTCTCCGATCTTGAATGGTACAGTTGCCATACATCTAGACAGAATGCTGTCGATGGCATACCTATAAAAGGTGGCACGGGTAATTGCCATCATGCCAAATTTCCTCAGCTGCCTGGGGAAGAAGAGACGTTATTGGGCCTTTGTAAACAGTGCGTCCACATGAAGAGTCCAAGAAAGCTTCCAAGAAGGTTCCTTCGCTAAAGGTCATCAGATGGGATTACCTGATAATCGACTGCGGCTTCATAGTCATTGGATAGTCATCATTAGACTTTTAATTCCAGAGTTTTTAAAAATTGAATTCAAATTCCGCCATCTGCCATGGCAGAATGTGAACCTGGACTCGCAAAACATTACCTGGGTGTCTGCATTAATTGTTCACAATAATGTTTTCAGGCCATCAACTCCCCATATTTAAATAACTTCTCTTGCACGTTCAGGAGGTCCCAAAGTGTTTCATTAACAATTAATTAGTTTTGATCTGTAGTTACTATTGTCATGGAGGGAAAGTCAGCAACCAATTTGAACATAGTAAGGACACAAAAATAGCAATGAGATAATGGCCAGGTAACATACTTTAGTGATGTTGGTTGAGGGATACCAATACACCAGAATCCTCTGTGGATGCACTTGAAATAATGTTGTCTGGGGGAAAAATAGCTTTCTCACCTCATGCAAAGATAGCATCTCTATCTAGTGTTTAAAATGTCAGCTAAGTATTATGTCATAGAGTCTTAGAGGCGTACAGCATGGAAACAGTCCAACCCGTCCATGCCGACCAGATATCCCAACCCAATCTAGTCCCACCTGCCAGCACCCGGCCCGTATTCCTCCAAACCCTTCCTATTCATATACCCATCCAAATGCCTCTTAAATGTTGCAATTGTACTAGCCTCCACCACTTCCTCTGACAACTCCTTCCATACCCGTACCACCCTCTTTGTTGCCCTGTAGGTCTCTTTTATATCTTTCCCCTTTCACCCTAAACCTATGCCCTCTAGTTCTAGACTCCCTGACCCTATTTACCCTATCCACGGAGCTAGATTTGAACCCTAGGCCCCCATCTGAATTAGACATAACAGTAATATCACTGGACCAAACTGCAGATGAATTACCTTTTCCACTAGTCAGTGAATCAATAAGGAGCCAAAGGAACTTCTCATGCAAGATTTATTTGAATACTTCTTTAGAAATTAAAATGAATCACAATAATTAACCAATTCATTCACCCTGATTCAAGCAAAGGTGGCGTTTAAGACATTTTAACATCTACACAAAGTTAGACTTTATAATATTTTTGATGCAAGCCAAAGAGCACTTGATTGTGACAATAAAGTTGTAACATAAATAAATCATACATACATATATCAAATGATTAGGATGAAGAAACCGACTACAAGCATGTTCAATTATACAAGTCTAAAAACTGGAATCCTAGATGCAGAGGGTGAAGTCAGCAACTTGCAGACAACATCTAACTGGATGAACAACCAACAACTGAAATGTTGTGCAAGCAAATGAAAAAAAATTAGAAAAATAGAAGACAGTCATGACAGGGTAATTGAGGAAGCATGGGAATAACAAATTCATTGTCAAGAAAATGCAGAAGAACTAATAAAAGCATATTTAAATGTTAGGATATGAAACCACATTTCGTAAAGTATAAACACACATTGGATGAAGTGGAAAGCTGAGCAGTTCCTAAGGTAAAGGAAAAGAGTTTGGTTGGTGGTGGTGGGCATTGGATGTGTGAAGTTTAGGCTCTACCTACATACTTGTGAGAACTTGTACAAGTGGGACATGCTCACAATGAATGTGAGCATAGCATTTTACAGTGCCAGGAGGTTGGGAAATGAAAGCGGATGCAAGATTCATAATGTGTGGCATGGATATTGCTTTAAGTAATTAATGTTTATCCCTTTTTATAAGCTAAAGATGAGTTCTGAGATGGAATGCAAGTTTACCAGGTGAAAGTAAATATCAAATAGTGAGCATTACTGGTTAGCAGAGTGAGATTTAGCAGCATTAGAGTTTAACAGTGAGCTTTCATTACCATTAGACAGTAGGCTAGGGTTTAGCAAAAAAGAAGTGCTCTTGGATATAAAAACTCAGTAGTGTCTGGCACCTCCATTGAGATTGTCAGAACTGTTCAGGTTGACCTAATGCTTGCTGAAACCTGTGGATGGAATAAAAGAGTTTAGTTCACTGGTAAATCTTTAATGTCCATCAATATTGAGAGAAACAGAACATAGGACATAGCCTGTTCAGTCCATCAAGTTTACTCTGCCATTCAATTGGATCATTACTGAACTTCTATCTAAACGTTATTTTCCCACACTATCCCCATATCCCTTTACATCTTTATATCTTCACTGGTAATTGCAAGAAATTCCTGGATCTGACAGCATGTGTTTATAACTTTCTAACAAGTTAGCAGAAAACATTTGCTTCTTGCACATGGATCTGTTTCATATCTGATAGTAATTAATATGTTTACATTTTATAACCATCAACAAAACAATTAGTCCCTTACCTTCAAAATTCTATCCATTAAGCTTTTATTTTAAAAAACCTAACAGCTGGAATTTCAACAGTATTTGGGTTTGATAGATCCAGATGATGAGTGCACTTTGTACACATTCAGAGTGCAGATCCTGCCAGACCTGCAATTAAAATTTTGATCTGAGATGCCAAAAAATATAAAAGACAAATCAGTGGATAAATTGTATCAGATTATTTCAAAGTTTACAACTATTGCATTTTTAAATATTATTGAAATGATTTTGGGCAATAGAAATGTCAGTTTATTTTGGAAATAAATTGTGAACTTGAGTCCAAAAACATTTTGAGGAATGTGTTTGGTTTACCAAGTGCAATAAGAAAATATTTACGTACAAATGCAAACATTAAAAGCTTTATTGAAACATTGTGACAGTAAGAATTAAGATATGAGACAGATTGTGTATGCATATGAAAGATTAAACCAGTTGAATTACAGTACCTCAATAGATTAATTAGTGGAGTGCAAAACTTCACAGTAACAAGGCACAACAGAAGCGCCATGCTAATTCTATGTATAAAAATCTAATTGCAGGCATAGTTCCATTTCATCCACTCTATCCTGTACACTTACATTTTTATTTCTTTCAACTTTCTTCTGAAATCACCCTGTCTCAATTGCCATCACCTTTACAGGCAGTGAGTTCAACACCATTACTGCTTACTGCATAAAAAGCTTCTTACTCACATATTCCCGGCCAATCTTGCCCAAAACACTACATTCTGACACACAGTCATTGTACCACCAGGTAATAGAAACAGCTTTGCTTATGTCTGCTTAATCTAAACATGTCATAATCTTGCATACCTCAATAAATTTTCCCATTAATGTCCTCTTTTCTAAGGAGAACGGTGCTAATCCATGGAAACGTTCCATTATTGTACATTCTCTGTACTGTATTCTATATGACACATCTGCCCATTTAGTGAGTTGAGAGTGTGTTGCTGGAAAAGCACAGCAGGTCAGACGTGATCCAAGGAGCAAGAAAATCAAAGTTTCGGGCCAGAGCCATTCATCAAGGCTCCCTTCCTGATGATTGGCTCTGGCCTGATACTTTGATTTTCCTGCCCCTCAGATCACGCCTCCCTGCTTTTCCAGCAACACACTCTCAACTCTGATCTCCAGCATCTGCAGACCTCATTGTCTGCCCATTTGGTGAGCCTATTGATGCCCAGTTGGAACTAATCGCTGTGATCCTCATTGTCAGCTACTTCTCCAAGTTCGGAATAAGCAAATTGTGAAATTTTGCTTTATCCTCCAATATTCATATCATTTAATGCATCAAAAAGAGCAGTTGACCTAGCAGTGATGTCAGATCACCACTGTTTAACATTCTTCAGTCTAAGAAACAACAACATAGCACCATTCACTGTTTTGTCCTTAGGCCCATTTTTAATCCAAATTAACAATGACTCTCCTATTCCTCATATATTTTTTAACCAGTCCTTTATAAAGTACTTGGTTAATTGTTTTCTTAAAATCTACATTGTCAATATCCATTGTTTTCCCTTCAATCTACTCTTACTTCAAAATATTCAGTCAGGTTACCAGGTTATAGTCCATCAGGTTTATTTGAAATGGAAAGTTTTCAGAGTGCTGCTCCTTCATCAGGTGACTTCACCTGACAAAGGAGCAATGCCCTGAAAGCTTGTGATTTCACCAAAACCTGTTGGATTGTAACCTGGTGTTATGCGACTTCTGACTTTGTCTACCCCAGTCCAACATAGGCACCTCCATATCATCCAATCAGGTTAGTCAAACATGACATGCCATTCAGGACTTCATGCTGGTGTTTGTTATTTAACTGATACCTTTACAAGTGCCTGTTGATTTGTTTTTCCCCACGATTATTTCTAAATCTTTACTCAGTGGTTTTAAAACTGGCCAACCTTTAGTGGCTAGGAAAGCCCTCTGGTGTCACATTTCCCAATCCTCAATCATCTGGAGCCTACCCAATACAGCAAAGATTAGAAGCCTGCAGTAAGACATTCTACAAACTCCAATGCCACGTCCTTTAAGCAACATGGGATGCAAATTCCACTCTTACCATAGTCAGCTTTTTCAGTATCACCTTCTGATCAATTTTTATTACTTCTACTGATATTTTGTCAGCACCTTTTTTTCCGTTATTAAACACCAATGCAAAGTGCTCATTAAGTATTCTAGCTTTGCCTTGTGCCCCCTAGCAATTCACACGCTCTTTTCTCTTAATTAGCCCAACCCACCTCCTATTACCCTGAATACTATACTATATACAGAAATTCTTGTGTTCTTTTTACCATTCTATTTTCATATTCTCCTTTTGCCAGTCACAGTTGCTCTTTCACTCCACTGTCGACATTTTGAATTTGGCCTGGCACTAACAAAGAATTCATCCAACGTGCATTAATGGTAAGGTCCTAGGGAGTGTTGCTGAACACCGAGACTTTGGAGTGCAGGTTCATAGCTCCTTGAAAGCGGAGTCGCAGGTAGATAGGATAGTGAAGAAGGCATTTGGTATGCTTTCCTTTATTAGTCAGAGTATTGAGTACAGGAGTTGGGAGGTCATGTTGCGGCTGTACAGGACATTGGTTAGGCCACTGTTGGAATACTGCATGCAGTTCTGGTCTCCTTCCTATTGGAAAGATGTTGTGAAACTTGAAAGGGTTCAGAAAAGATTTACAAGGATGTTGCCAGGGTTGGAGGATTTGAGCTACAGGGAGAAGCTAAACAGGCTGGGGCTGTTTTCCCTGGAGCATCGGAGGCTGAGGGGTGATCTCATAGAGGTTTACAAAATTATGAGGGGCATGGACAGGATAAATAGGCAAAGTCTTTTCCTTGGGGTCGGGGAGTCCAGACTAGAGGGCATAGGTTTAGGGTGAGAGGGGCAAGATATAAAAGAGACCTAAGGGGCAACTTTTACACGCAGAGGGTAGTATGTGTATGGAATGAGCTGACAGAGGATGTGGTGGAGGCTGGTATAATTACAACATTTAAGAGGCATTTGGATGTGTATATGAATAGGAAGGGTTTGGAGGGATATAGGCCGGGTGCTGGCAGGTGGGACTAGATTGAGTTGGGATATCTGGTCGACATGGATGGGTTGGACCGAAGGGTCTGTTTCCATGCTGTACATCTCTATGACTCTATGACTCTATACCCTCTTCTCGTTCTATAGTCATTCAATAAATTGAGTTTTCCTGCCTCTCTTTCACTCATTTTGGAATGTACACAACCTGTAGCAAAAAGTTCACTTCTTTATAAATGATCTGTAGTTCAAATATTAGGGTCACTGGTTGAAAAGATAATAATAAGCTAATATTGGAATAATAAACTTAGAGAGTCAAACATTCGAAGGCCAAAGGCATTTTTCTGAACTATGTATTATTTTCTTAGTGGAAAGCAAATGGATAATTTAAAAGTAATTCCATTGAACAAGGCTGAATAAATAAGCATTGTGCTTAAGTAAGCCGCAATGTGCTGATACATTATAGGCAAGAATCACAACACAACTATTTCCCTTCAATTAACCATCCTATTTTTTTCCCTTTACTTCTCTCCTAAAGGTAAACATGACAATCCCCAAAGCCTTTATTCATCACTGGATGGGTATATGGATAGGAAGGGTTTAGAGGGATATGGGCCAAATGCTGGTAAATGAGACTAGATTAGGTTAGGATATCTGGTCGACATGGACAAGTGGACCAAAGTGGCTGTTTCCATGCTGTACATTTCTATGACTCTAATTACAGGTTATTTGACCTTCAGTTTTGAAATCTGTTTAATTCACCCCAACCCCTAAAATTCCTACACTCCGAGATTAGAATGAGCATGTTCATTTCCTGCCCTGACTATGTTTGCAGAATCGTACATAGGTAACATAGTGCCGTAGTCTGTCAATCACTAAGCACTAGATTGTGACTCAGCCATTTTAGTGTCTTCATGGATTTCAACGGGAAGTGTTTTATCTCATCAGTCCAGGCTAAGTTCAATCCTGTATTTGACCCACAATCCCCCAAGGCATATTATTTCCAACCTATTGATAACTACCAATTTGTTGGATGCTTTACTTCTTAGTGAATTATCATTATGCTAAATAAATATCAGTCAAAATAGAAAATACTTGCTTCAATAGTGATTTGTTGGCTTAGAATCAATTCAAGAGTTATAAGAAGTATAAGACAGGAACTTGTTTTACCAATACCCCTCCAGCACACTAAAGCTACATAATCCTTTGCTAAAAGAGCAGTTCAAAGACAATTATAGTTCATTGATTAATTACCAAAACACAGACTCAGTATCAATTTGATAATGTACATGGTTATATAGGTTTGAAAAAGGGTCATAATGACATTTAGTGAAACATTCATTGCTGTAACATCATCTCTGGACAAATACAAAAGTGGCTGTCAATCATTGAAAAACATAAGATGCATCACTTTTCCACCTCTCATCAGTTCCAAGGATGTCTTATCGAATTCAAAACATGAATTATTATTCCTACCACAGATTCTGTTAGACTTATTTTAAGCTTTTGCACTTGCATGCTTGATGGAGCTAATTAATGTTAACTTAATTTTAATTGTATATATTTCTTTAGATATATAAATCACTAACTTACTTCAAGAAGCGTCTCCTCAAGACTCTTTCCATCCTGCAACCTCCGAAGACTCTCCGGCTTCTGTGCATCTAGCTTTGCCATCTGTCACATTTGCTCTAATAAGTCAAAGTAGCTTTCCTGAAAAATAATCAAAAAGACCCTTGGCTAAATCCATCCATTTTTTTCCAATTTCTGTCGCTCACTCTCCTTACAACTTTAAAATTCTAGTCCTGACCAACTACCTTGTCATGTTCCATATTTACCATATCTTAAGCATTTTCTGCAATTTCCAACATTAGGACCCCCCACCCCGGCCACCTACCCTATCATCACCCCACCTCCCACTTCTTTCTTCAAGCTCACTTTTCAAATAAATTGTGCAACAGACTGATTCATGCTACTCTCCTGCTAAGAGTTAGAGCACCTGTGTCTCCATCACTTCTTCCCACTGTGTTATTGGATTCCAAATACACTTTCCACATGAGACAGCAATGTAAATGGCCAACCTGTGAAGTAGGGAACAGAGGAGCATATCCTTTGAAAGCTAAATGCAGAGTAGGTAACCACTTTACCAAACAACTCCATTGTGCCCGACTGCAGTTTGGGGGCAAGCTGTAACATGTTATTCTCCCAAACACCAGTGTGAACTGAACTTATTGACTTCACAGATTGTTCTGATGAATTAGCCTCTACTGAATCACTTTCTGACTATTGAGTTCATCCCGATCCCCGCACTTATGATTATTGCAATTGTTTGATATTGTAATGGCGCAACTTGACTGCTGTCATCAAGATGTGTATATGTCATGGCTTATTAAGTATTTCTGCTTTTTTCTATTTTGGTTCAGTATTCTAGTATCTTTTTTATAACAAATTTCAAAAGAGCTATCAAATTAGTCCACTCCTCTATACTCTTGCCATACTTCAATATTCTTTTCTTTCGAGTATTTATTCCCAATCCTATTTGGATATTACTAATCAATCAGCTTCCACAGCCCTTTCAAGCTACTCATTTCAGGCCACAACAATTCACCATATAAAAGATTCCTCATCTCACCTCTGATTATTGAACCAATCACCATGATTTTCTTCATTCAAGGGCCGTGGACTTTCCTGGCTGGGCCAGCTTTTATTGTGAATCCCTCATTGTCTTTGAGAAGGTGGGGGTGAGTTGCCTTCTTGAACTGCTGTCATCCACATGCTACAGATAGACCCACAATCTTGTGCAGGCGGCTGTCCAGGATTTTGATCCAGTTAAGTTTATATCCCCTGGGAATCACCCATTCTACTACTGGAAACAATTTCTCATTATTTACTTTACAAAGCCATTCCTGATGTTGAACCTTGATTAAATCTCTAAAATTGCTCCCCCACCATGCACCTACCCGCGGGGAAAGGGGTTATTTCCGATTCGAAAAGACTGAAATCTGAGTTTACCCAATTCATCCCAAAAGCACATGGATGTGGCATGGCATTGCTCTGTGACTATCCAGAACAATTAAAAGTCGTAACATTTTAGGAAATTAATGCAACAAAAGTAGTGCAAATAGAAACCTATAAATAAACACAGTATTATAGCAAAATAAGTTACATTAACAGCATTTAGAAAAAAGGATTTTTGTTTTTGTCATTAAATTCCCTTTACTGTCATACCTGATGAATGATACTATTGCTAATCATTGGCTATAGCAATACTTACCTTTGCTATGTCTCGTAAGGATTAAGATTGCAAACTTAAGAGAAATTGCAGCAACTACTGACATTTTGAGAATTCCACAATCTTTGAATGATTTTTAACTTTATAATAATTTATAAAGTGGGTGAAGTTGGTTCTCACTATTGGACAGTGTTGTAAATCAAGCAAATGCAGTGGGATTTGGAAAGGTGGTTTTCATGAGACATGTAGAACTAAACAACACTGTAAAGCAAAGCAAGAAGTAGAATTTTGGATTATTTCCAATATAATGTAGGCAGAATTTTAAAATTGTCTTTGGCAAATGAAAATCATCACTGCCTGAATCCGTCTCTTTCTGCACTGCTTCCTCCTTTTAATGTAGAATATCCTGAGATGATTCAGAGAGGAGGAAAAGGAGTTGGGGAAATGCATATCTAAGTAGAAAATTGAAAAAGGTGATTGAATGAAAATTGGAAAATTAGTCGCTGAGAAGACTGTTTAAAACAGATCCTGATGGGATCGGGATAAGCTAGGTAATTCCAGAGTTCAGAAACAAGGCAAAATATAAATACCAAGATATAGAGGGATTTAGAAGACCAAAGTATGGTAATGCCTAACCATTGCCAACATCAATAAAGCAAACAAGTTACAGACATTATCAACACAGAAAATGTTTTGGGCACCAATTAGGTCAGAACACAGATTTAGATAAAATGGCTGGATCTGCAGTAAAAGTCACACAAAACGACAGAAACAAAAATGTAAGCGAGCATCCACAAGTTAAGATTCACTAATTATTCAGTGTAGATTAATTATTTCATTTATGGAGACTGGCAGTAATCCAATAGTGTGAACATGGAAGTACGTTACTTGTTTCTTTTAGGAAAGAAAAGGATCACTCCAAAAGGTAATGATTTATAGTTTTATAATTCTTAGGATTAAAACGTTCTAAGGGTTTGTGGAGAAAGCAGGAACAAGGTAGAGAGTTAGATGCTGAAAATGTGTTGCTGGTTAAAGCACAGCAGGTTAGGCAGCATCCAAGGAACAGGAAATTCGACGTTTCGGGCCAGAGCCCTTCATCAGAAAGATTCCTGATGAAGGGCTCTGGCCCGAAACGTTGAATTTCCTGTTCCTTGGATGCTGCCTAACCTGCTGTGCTTTAACCAGCAACACATTTTCAGCTCTGATCTCCAGCATCTGCAGACCTCACTTTCTCCTAGAGAGTTAGATGATCAGCCATGAGTGATGGAGCAGGCTCGAAGGGCTGAATGGCCTGCTCCTGGTGCTATATTCAATGTTTCCATGATTTCATCAGGGTACTCCAAATTTTTCCTGACTTTTGTACAGGTCTGTCTTACCCTGAGGGATCAGTGGATACAGTTTTGGAAGGTAAACCTTAGCTGACTCTGGTCTGGCTATTCCTCAAACCTAAATTCTCATCTTTCTTTGAAATTCCTTCCTAGCTTTGCTCCTCCCTATCCTTGTAATTTCCACCAACCCCACAGCCCCCTAGATCTTTGTGTGTTCCTCCTGTTCTTGTTTACTGAGTATCCTCCACTTTCATCACATCACCACCTATACATGTGTCTGCATCCTATAAAGTTGAAAATAACACAACACCAGGTTATAGTCCCACAAGTTTACCTGACAACCACCTGATGAAGGAGCAGCATTCCGAAAACTAGTGCTTCGAAATCAACCTCTTGGACCATAAACTGGTGTTGTGTGATTTTTAACTTTGTCCACCCCAGTCCAACACCGGCATCTCCACAATAGTGCATCCTGTAAAACAGGAACAACAGAAGTTGGCAGAACCTGTGCTTCTTCAGAATTTGCTGTTTAAAATTTAGAATTCTGTCAACACAATATTTCACAACCTAACTGAGGCCAATCTTTGAGAAAACCTGCAAAATAAACAACTGGTTGTAAATAATCCGTTTTCTTTTAAGGCTTTGCACTGAGGAGGTTTTTACACATTTCTAATATATTGCCATATCAATAAATAATTTAGTAAGAACAGAGGCAGGATCCGAACTGCTCAATAAAATCTTGCTCTGTGGGCAATTATTGCGACAAGGGAAAGCTCTGCATCACGGGTACATTGGCTGTCAATTGGTAAACGTGCCAAACAAAAGTAATTAGAATTCTTCCAGCATCAACCAGCATTTCACTTCCTTTTTTCTCCATCTACGTACAGATGAGAAGTCACAGGTACTACGCCGCGAATACATCAAAGAAAGCTGTCATTGCAGCCAAACATCCTTTTGAGGCAGAGCTCCAAGCAGCGAAGCTCTACTCTTGGTGTGCTTGTGGACGTAGCAAAAAACAGGTATTTATTCACTGTTCTTATTTGAAACTGTTTAGTTACTTGTGGCATCGGTTATGGACACAGGGTGCTTTGTGAGTTCAGAGCAGGTCAGACATTACTCCAAACATGAGCATATTAAACATTAATATGGGTACAAGCTGACTGGGCAGCTTTCTAAGTTGGTGCTGCCTTACTCACTGGCTGTGCAATTCAGGAATTCCTAGGTTTTTCCAGCCACAATTTTCCATCCATTCAAAATGTATGGATATTTTCCCAGCTGAATGTGGTCCAAACATTAGCACAAGGCTCTTAGAATTGACCCTTAACTAGAAAAAGGTGGAAAATTTAACTTGCTCTGCTACTAACCTGCTTCACTGTTTAACAAGTTCAAAAATTAACCTCAACCCTCAGTTAGGCTGGTGTGAACACTCAAACTTCATCACAGTCAGCCATCAGTGCTTCCTTCAAAGAATTTCCACTGAAATGACAGGCCACTTTTTCTGACAAAATAACAGTTTATTTTTTGGACACTCCAGGACACAGAAAACTCTTGACCAGGGCCCAGGACATTACTGGTTTTATTGAACTTGTACCAAACACTATTTTATGTCCAGTTTCCTCATTTCCCCTCCCCCCACCTTGTCTCAGTTGATTCCCTCGAACTCAGCACCGCCCTCCTAACCTTTAATCTTATTCCTGACCTCTCCGCCCCCACCCCACTCCGGCCTATCACCCTCACCTTGACCTCCTTCCACCTATCACATCTCCATCGCCCCTCCCCCAAGTCCCTCCTCCCTACCTTTTATCTTAGCCTGCTGGACACACTTTCCTCATTCCTGATGAAGGGCTTATGCCCAAAACGTCAATTCTCCTGCTCCTTGGATGCTGCCTGATTTGCTGCGCTTTAACCAGCAACACATTTTCAGCACTATTTTTTGTACGTTTGTTTTCCGGATGTGGGAACATCTATGGCTTTGGGCCTTGTGGCATCTGTTTACTCGGCCTCTTCAGAAACCATTTGGAGACATCCATATTGCTTTGGGACATTTTACTACATTAAAGGTGCTACATAAATACAAGTTTTCATTGTTGAAGTGGGAGTCATATGTGGAACCCAACCAAATCAAGGTGAGAGGTTCCATTCCTTGAATTACAGGGAAGTGAACAAGTTGATTTTTGTTTTATAATGCTGGTTTATTCTCACTGTCACGCTTGCTTACTCTCCCTCTGTATGTGTCTGTATGTCTCTTACGCACTCTCTCTGTATAGCTGTATTCTCAATATATATGGTACCTCTCAATTTCCTAATGGTCATTTTATGCCACAGATGGTTTTCACTCAGTATTATGATTGTACAACATTTTAACGAGTTATTTTCTTTGTCAAGAAAAAAATCACATTCACATTTAGTTAGTAAGTTTGCAGATGACACCAAAATTGGAGGTGTAGTGGGTTACCTCAATTACAACAGGATCTTGACTAGATGGACCAATGGGCTGAGAACTGGCAGATGGAGTTTAATTCAGATAAATGCGAGGTGCAGCATTGTAGGAAAGAAAATCTTAGCAGGACTTATACACTTAATGGTAAGGTCCGAGGGAGTGTTGCTGAATAAAGAGACCTTGGAGTTCAGGTTCATAGCTCCTTGAAAGTGGAGTCTCAGGTAGGTAAAATAGTGAAGAAGGCATTGAGTATGCTTTCTTTTATTGGTCAGGGTATTGAGTACAGGAGTTGGGAGGTCATGCTGCGTCACGCCACTGTTGGAATATTGCATGCAATTCTGGTCTCCTTCCTATCGGAAAGATGTTGTGAAACTTGAAAGGGTTCAGAAAAGATTTACAAGGATGCTGCCAGGGTTGGAGGATCTGAGCTACAGGGAGAGGCTGAACAGGCTGGGGCTGTTTTCCCTGGAGTGTCGGAGGCTGAGGGGTGACCTTATAGAGGTTTATAAAATCATGAGGGGCATGGATAGGGTAAATAGGCAAAGTCTTTTCCCTGGGGTTGGGGAGTCCAGAACTAGAGTGCATAGGTTTAGGGTGAGAGGGGAAAGTTATAAAAGTGACCTAAGGGGCAACTTTTTTCACACACAGGGTGGTACGGATATGGAATGAGCTGCCAGAGGAAGTGGTGGAGGCTGATACAATTGCAACATTTAAGAGGCATTTGGATGGGTATATGAATAGGAAAGGTTTGGGTCGGGTGCTGGCAGGTGGGACTAGATTGGGTTGGGATATCTGGTTGGCATGGACAGTTTGGTCCAAAGGGTCTGTTTCCATGCTGTACATCTCTGTGACTCTATGACTCTACTGCTATTTTAACATTGGGATATTTAAAGAGATTTATGTCCTCCTACATGATAGTAATGTGGTAAAGCAGTTTACCTGTCCTTTAGAGAACACATCTGGTGAAATCAAGAGAAAGAGCATTCAAGAGTTTTTTTGCAAAAAACACTGAGCTGCTCCAACAGATGCTCACAATGTTTTCTCTCAATCAGCAAACTGTTGAATGAGATTGAATAGAACGTGTCTGTATTCTGAGTTTTGGAAAACTGAGAGTTAGTCTCCTTGAGATGTATAAAATTCTTACAGTCACTGAATAAATGCTGAGAGATTGTTCAACCAGGAGGAACCATCTTGAACTGTAAATATTATAGTGTCAGGGTACAGAGATGAAAGGGAAAATCCTTAATTCAGATGGTTGTGAATATTTGGAATTGTGAATGTTTGGTTGATGAATACTTTCAAGAATAACATTGCATTTTTTGGCAACATGCAAATAACGAGATAGGAAATGATGTACAAATTAAACTTTGATTGTGGGAGTAGACTTGAGACATCATACAACCAAATCCAACTCATGTTTATATTGTCTTCTCACGTGGTGAAGCTGCAAACGCAGCCACTATGTTTTAGTTGGGAAATGGGTGACCATTTGTGTGATTTTCCTCTGAAATGGTCATTCATTAAGAATAAACCCTGACTAATGGCATCAGCAGCTATGAGTTACCAAGAGGGCACCATATCTTCAGCAAACCTACCGCCATCTTTCAGACATCTTGCTCAGAGGCCATGGATTGAGTTGCATTTCTTCCTCTCCTAGGCGTGAGGTGGCATGGTGGCTCAGTAGTTAGCATTGCTGCCTCACAGCACCAGGGCCCCGGGTTTGATTCCAGCCTCGAGTGACTGTGTTGAATTTGCACATTCTCCCATGTCTTCCCTCCCATGTGAGTTCCCTTCCATAACTCTGGTATCCTCCCACAGATGTGCAGGCTAGCTGGACTGGCCACGCTGAATTACCCATAGTGTCTAGAGATATGCAGGCCAGGTAGATTAGTCATTGGAAATTAAGGCTTATATGCTAGGGCGGGTTGAGTTTGGGTGGTATGGAATCAGTGGGCCAAACGGCTTGCTGTCCACGCTGTAGAAGTACTATGTTGTCTGGCTACATTATTGTGCCGATTGTAAATTGGTGGGTAGAGTTCTCAGCTTGAAAAGAATTTGGATTCAAAGCACCAATGCTGATCACCAAATCTAGATTGACAACACAAGGCCTTTTATTCTGCATCTGATCATTAGGGAACTGGGAACAATTTTTCTGTTCACCAGTTCTGCCAACCCTAATTGCTTGGTGGTATGGAACTTTAAACATCGCTAAAAGGAGATACAGAGAAAAGCGTTTTGCCTTGTACTCATAAAATGTAGAACTGTGCAGCAAGGAACAGGCCTTTCGGCCCACGATGTTGTGCTCAACAGGACGCCAAATTGAAGTAAACACTTCTGCCTGCCCTTGGTCCATATCCCTCTGTTATTTGCATATTCATATGCTCATCTAAAATTCATTTAAATGCCCCTATTGTATCTGCCTCCACCACCATCCCTGACAGTGCATTGCAGTCTCCTACCACACTTTTTTGTAAAAAAAATTGCCCTTGAAACACATTTGAACTCTCCCCCTCTGACCTTAAATGCATGTTCCCTAGTGTTAGATATTTAAACTCTGGTTGAAAGATCCTGACTGTCAATCCTGTCTACGCATCTTATAATTGTATAGACTTCTATCAAGTCTCCCCTCAGCCTGCACCACTGCGGAGAGAGCTATCTGAGTTTTCCTAGCCTCTTCCTATAGTTCAAATACTCTAATCCAGCCAGCACCTTTGCCAGAGTTTCCACATCCTTCCTGCAATGTGGCAACCAGAATTGAACACAATCAGGGATAGGATGCAAAAAGACCATACTTAGGAAAAAAAACCCACAAATCTATACAGCACATGCATGTATTACACCTTTTCTCATCCACAAAAGGGGCTATGGTATCTCCGAATCTCTGCTGTATTCCCGTGGCAGAGTCTACCTGTCTAGTCTGAGTATAGAGATTAACACTTAACTGTTTCTGCTGCACCTCCACATTGTTACCCACGGAATAGTTTGAATGTAGGACTCACTGTCACAAACAGTTAAAGAAAAATATACATTTAAGGCAAATCTTTTCATCAGAAGAGAGGAGGGAACAGAAGGTTATCCTGACTGGGTGAGATAAAGAGAAGAAGCACATGTGGAATATAGAGAGCAACATGGATCTGAAAGGTCAAGTAGCCTCTTTCTGTGCTGTATGCGCTCCCATAAATAGTTGTGCATATGAAATTAGTGTAGGAAATTTCATGGTAAAGAAGACTGAATATGTTTTTTCAAGAAATAACAAGAATTGGAAACCATACTTCAATGTATAGAATAGTGTTACACATAGCAATTAGAAATTGTATCTTAAAGTTGCTGAATCATATTGGCTTTAAAGTATGTGCTTTTGGCAAGTGCCTCTGGAAACTGTGGAAATATTGATTAATCTTCCTGCATCTCCCCAGGACTGAGGACACTGGGAACCAGTGAAATCAGTTCATCCAGCCTCCTGGCAACCTCTGCCTCTTCTGGTGGGTGTAAACTGCGATTGAGGGTGTCACTAGGTTTGTGGAGCTCATATAAATCACATGCAAAGATTTGAAACTCTTGTAAACCTCTAGGTACTGTGGTGCAAGAATTTTGGCATTCCCACTTTTCTCTTGAATTTCCTATTAAGAGGTAGGTTCCTCAGGTGGTGTAGCCCTGATTTAAGTTGACTAGAGAGACTGTTTGTGTATAAGAAAAAAAATGCATTTTTATAGCTCCTTTCATGATGTCCCATAGCAATTCTCAGCCATTTAAATATGGCAGCCAATTTGCACACAGCAAGCTCCCACAGTGACAATGTAATTATAACAAGACAACCTGTGTTAGTTATGGGAAAGCGCAGCAGGTCAGGCAACATCCAAGGAGCAGGAGAGTCGACGTTTTGGGCATGAGCCCGAAAGAAGGGCTCCTGAAGAAGGGCTCATGCCGGAAACGTCGACTCTCCTGCTCCTTGGATGCTGCCTGACCTGCTGCGCTTTTCCAGCAACACATTTTCAGCCCTGACCTCCAGCATCTGCAGTCCTCACTTTCTACTAACCCGTGTTAGTTAGTTTGGTTGATTGACAGGCAACTGTTAGACAGGACAGCAGGGAGAACACGTTTGCTTTTAAAAATCATGCCACATGATTCTTTGCATTCAACTGAGGGGAGAGATGGGGCCTTTGTTTATTGTTTTGGATGAAAGTTGTCACTAGGAGAAAGTGAAGACTGCAGATGCTGGAGAGCCAGAGTTGATAAAGCGAGTGCTGGAAAAGCACAGCAAGTCAGGCAGCATCTGAGGATCACGAGAGTCGGCATTTCGGGCATAGCCCTCCTTCATGACAAGGGTTATGGACAAAATGTCAACTCTGTCTTGCTCCTCGTTTGCTGTACCTTTTGCAGCACCATGCTTTATCAAGTCTGAAAGTTGTCACTGCCAACAACCCAGCAATCTCTCGCCACTTTGCTGGGAGCATCAGCTTGATCGTAAAATGCTTAAACTCCTGCAGTGGGATTGAAGCTAACAGTGCTTTGAGTGGAGGGAAGAATGCTATTCACTGAGACACAAGTGGCACACGACTTGCGAAATCCTAACCAGGATGAGGGAGAGCAGTAGGAGGACTGCAATTTGTCTCATTGCTTCTGCATCAGAGAAAGATGGTTTGAAAAAATAATAATCTCAGAATCTCTGTCTTCATTGTTCATTGATGACCAGTACTGAAATTGTATTGTTGTGGGTGATGAGTGAGATCAGAATTGGACTTGACTGTAGTTGCCTGGTAAAGGTCAAATAGCCTGGTCATCCCACCTGCTGCATGCTGATTGGTCACTTGGACAAGGTGACAAGATTGCTCAGGGAACCTGTGGATGGCTCATGCTGGAAAGCATGTGGTCAGGGGATGAAAAGTAAAACAAATTAGTATGTTGTGTGGTTTAAGAAAATCTTTTCCTCTTGAAGTAGACAGGTCATTTTGTGTTTAAAAAAAGACTAAAGTAATCTCTGCTAATCTCAATGTTCTGTGATCTACATAGCTCAGTACAATGCAACAGAATGTTATATTTAATATTTGTGATCTACACTAAGCAAGAACACTTCTAAGACTGCACCAGTTAGATAATGATTGACTGTTCAAGTTTTTTAAACCAAGCAGATTGGGCATTTGTGGGGAAATGATAGTGGGTTCATATCCCACCTGCCTCAGAGGTATATCATAGCAAATTGATTAGAATAAACATCAAAAGTTCTTGTGATATGTTGCTCGTGTCCCTACGTATGAGCTAGGAAGTCCAGGTTCAAGTCCCATCTGCTTCAGAGGAGTATGGTCACCTATCTGAATAGACTGATTCTTGTTTTTTATAAACAGAACTAGGCAGACTGACTCTGGTCAGGGCATTACCCTGAAAAATGAGCTGGCGATCGGCCGTCGCTAAATTTGTTGAGTTGAAACAAGCTCAGTGTGTGCACATGTTCTTTACGTTAGTAATGAATAGAGTGCAATGTATTAATATGTAGCTTCCAGTGTGTACAATTGTGTAGCCCCTTTTGAGCCCCATTGCCAATCTTAAATTGGTTGTCAGTGTAATTTTTAGCACTTTTAAGATTACTCAACAAATCCTGTCATCAGGATTTGGTACTGAATAATGAACCAAGCCAGGTGTTCTATTTGGAGGTAAGTGAACACTTTGGTGAAAGTGACCACAATTTGATTACGTTTACTTTAGCGATGGAAGTGGATAGATACCGCAGGGCAGGAGTTATAGCTGGGGGAAAGGCAATTGTGATGCGATTAGGCAAGATTTAGGATGTATAAGATGGGGAAGGAAACTGCAGGGGATGGGCACAATTGAAATGTGCAACTTGTTCAAGGAACAGCTACTGTGTGTCCTTGATAAGTATGTACCTGTCAGGCAGGGAGGACATGGTCGAATGAGGGAACCGTGGTTTACTAAAGAAGTTGAATCTCTTGTCAAGAGGAAGAAGAACCTTATGTAAAGATGAAGACTTGATAGCTCAGTTAGGGCACTTGAGAGTTACCACTTAACCAGGGGCAACTAAAGAGAGAGTTAAGATGAGCCAGGAGGGGGCATGAGAAGTCTTGAGAGGTAGGATCAAGTTTTAAAAGATCAAGGATTAAAGCTTTCTTTAGGTATGTTAGGAATAAAGGAATGACGAGAGTAAGATTAGTGCCAGTCAAGGACAGTAGTGGGAAGTTGTGCGTGGAGTCCAAAGAGATAGGAGAGGCATGAAATGAATATTTTTCATCAGTATTCACACAGGAAAAAGACAATGTTGTTGAGGAAAATACTGAGATACAGGCTATAAGATGAGACAGGATTGAGGTTCATAAGGAGGAGGTGTTAGTAATTCTGGAAAGTGTGAAAATAGATAAATTCCCTGGGCTGGATGGGATTTATCCTGCGATCCTCTGGGAAGCTAGGGAGGAGATTGCAGAGCTTTGATCTTCATGTTGTCATTGTTGACGGGAATAGTGCCAGAAGACCGGAGGATAGCAAATGTTGTCTTCTTGTTCAAGAAGGGGAGTAGAGACCGCCCTGGTAATTATAGACCAGTGAGCTTTACTTTGTTTATGGGTAAAGTGTTGGAAAGGATTATAAGAGATAGGATTTATAATAATCTAAAAAGGAATAATTTGATTAGGGATAGACAATATGGTTTTGTGAAGGGTAGGTCATGCCTCACAAACCTTATTGAGTTCTTTGAGAAGGTGACCAAACAGGTGGATGAGGGTAAAGCGGTTGATGTGGTATTTTGTATGGATTTCAGTAAGGCGTTTGATAAGCCATGGTAGACTCCTGCAGAAAATACGGAGACATGGGATTGAGGGTGATTTAGCGGTTTAGATCAGAAATTGACAAGCTGAAAGGAGACAGAGGATGGTGGTTGATAGAAAATGTCCATCATGGAATTCAATTACTGTTGATGTACTGCAAGGGAACCATGGTTTACTAAAGAAGTTGAATCTCTTGTCAAGAGGAAGAAGGAAGCTTATGTAAAGATGAAGACTTGATAGCTCAGTTAGGGCACTTGAGAGTTACCACTTAACCAGGGGCAACTAAAGAGAGAGTTAAGATGAGCCAGGAGGGGGCATGAGAAGTCTTGAGAGGTAGGATCAAGTTTTAAAAGATCAAGGATTAAAGCTTTCTTTAGGTATGTTAGGAATAAAGGAATGACGAGAGTAAGATTAGTGCCAGTCAAGGACAGTAGTGGGAAGTTGTGCGTGGAGTCCAAAGAGATTTGGACTCTGTTTTGGGGCCACTGCTGTTTGTCGTTTTTAGAAATGACCTGGATGAGGGTGTAGAAGGATGGGATAGTAAATTTGCGGATGACACTAAGGTCGGTGGAGTTGTGGACAGTGCGGAAGGATGTTGCCGGTTACAGAGGGGCAAGGATAAGCTGCAGAGCTGGGCTGAGAGGTGGCAAACAGAGTTTAGTGTGGAAAAATGGAAGGTGATTTACTTTGGAAGGAGTAACAGGAATACAGAGTACTGGGATAATGGCAAGATTCTTGGTAGTGTGGATGAGCAGAGAGATCTTGGTGTCCAGGTACATAGATCCTTGAATGTTGCCACCCAGGTTGATAGGACTGTTAAGAGGGCATACAATGTGTTACTTTTATTGATACAGGGATTGAGTTTCTGAGCCATGAGGTCATGTTGCAGTTGTACAAAACTCTGGTGCGGCCGCACTTGGGGTATTGCGTACAGTTCTGGTCGCCACATTATAGGAAGAATGTGGAAGCATTGGAAAGGGTTCAGAGAAGAGTTACCAGGATATTGCCTGGTATGGAGGGAAGGTCGTCTGAGGAAAGACTGAGGAACTTGAGGCTGTTTTCATTACGAGAAAAAGGTTGTCAGGTGACATAATAGAGACATACAAAATGATCAGAGGATTAAATAGGGTGGACAGTGAGAGCTTTTTTCTTCGGATGGTGATGGCTTGCACAAGGGAACATAGCTTTAAATTGAGGGGTGATAGATATAGGACAGATGTCAGAGGTAGTTTCTTTACTCAGAGTAGTAAGGGCAGAGAACACCCTGCCTGCAACAGTAGGAGACTTGTCAACTTTAAGGGAATTTAAATGATCATTGGAAAAACACACAAATGACAATGGAATAGTGTAGGTTAGATGGGGCTTCAGATTGGTTTCACAGATCAGTGCAACATAGAGGGCCATAGGGCGTGTACGGCGCTGTAATGTTCTATGCTCTATGTTCTATCATGGAATCATCTCTAACATCGGACAGTATGTTTTAAGTTTTGTAAAGATGGGCTCATTGGATAAAGAGCTGAAAATGTGTTGCTGGAAAAGCGTAGCAGGTCAGGCAGCATCCAAGGAACAGGAAATTCAACGTTTCGGGCATAAGCCCTTCAGCTGTTCCTTGGATGCTGCCTGACCTGCTGCGCTTTTCCAGCAACACATTTTCAGCTCAGATCTCCAGCATCTGAAGACCTCACTTTCTCCTCATTGGATAAAGTCAGTATCCTTGTGTATTGAGAACAACCAAAGGGATATTCTGTTTAATATGATCTGCCAACCTTTGGGATGAGCAATCTACATATGCAAAGCAAAACACCAGCACCAAAATTCACATACAGCATTACTCGGTTGTGTGTTCGGCAGAATGTCTGTTTGGCCTCCACCAGTCAGAGTCCATTTGCCAACCAATCTGCAATCTCCTTTCATACAGTATAACTATTATTTCCCTTTACTTTGGCATTCTTGTGAATTGTCCTGATGATTGCAAGATGAAAAGACTCAAAAAAGACACCGTTTGTTAGGCGAAACACAAGTTTGTGCTACCAAATGATTTTGCAAAATGATTAGATTACTTACAGTGTGGAAACAGGCCCTTCGGCCCAACAAGTCCACACCGACCCACCAAAGCGCAACCCACCCATACCCCTAACCTAACACTACGGGCAATTTAGCATGGCCAATCCACCTGACCTGATGTTAAATATATCTTAACACAATGTTAAATTCTTGTAAAACAAGGTTTTTAAAACCCGAACTAGTGATAAATTCAGGGGATTACCACTAGAAACACTTTTTGCTTTTGACTCCGTTTGTCATTTACTGTAATGACTCACTAACCATACACAGCACAATGTTCAGCACCATTCGTGACTCCTCAGACACTGAAGCAGTCTGTGTTCAAATGCAACAGATCTGGACAATATCTAGGCTTGAACTGACAAGAGGCAAGCAACATTCGTGCCACACAAATGCCAGGCAATAAAGCCAATCGAACCACCACCTTTGACATTCAATGGTTTTACCATTACTGAATCCCCCGCAACCAACATCCTGGAGGTTATCATTGACCAGAAACTCAACTAGACTTGCTACATAAATACAGTGGCTGTCAGAGATGAACACTATTACGATGAGTAGCTCACCTCCTGATTCCCCAAGGCCTGTCCATAATCTACAAGGCACAAGTATGATGGAATGTTCCCTATTTCCCTGGACGGGTGCAGCTCCAACAATACTCAAGAAGCCCGACACCATCCAGCCCACTTGATTAGCACCACATCCACTCCTTCCACCACCATCATTCAGTAGCAGCAGTGTTTACTATCTACAAAATGCATGTCAGAAAATCACTAAAGATCCTTGGACAGCACCATCCAAATCCAGGACCAGATCAACTTTGAAGGACAAGGCCAGCAGTTACATGGGAACACCCCCGATTCCACTCCAAGCCACTCACTATCCTGACTTAGAAACATATTGCCATTCTTTCACTGCCACTGGGTCAAAATCTTGGAATTCCCTTCCAGCATTTTTTGCTGTGGGTTATTTGCAAACGTCTTTCTGAGCTAAGAATGTGTTGCTGGAAAAGCGCAGCAGGTCAGGCAGCATCCAAGGAGCAGGAGAGTCGACGTTTCGGGCATGAGCCCTTCTTCAGGAGCCCTTCTTTCGGGTTCATGCCCAAAACGTCGACTCTCCTGCTCCTTGGATGCTGCCTGACCTGTTGCGCTTTTCCAGCAACACATTCTCAGCTCTGATCTCCAGCAACTGCAGTCCTCACTTTCTCCTAAGCGCCTTTCTGAGCGAAGGTCACTTGCTTGACCACAATTATGTTATAATAGTGGTTTGGAGGCCATACTTCTAAAGGACCAGTTAGGGGAGAAATACTAAATGATGCAAGAAATATGCACTTACCACAATTACCAACTATGCTTTGAAGCACTTTCCAATCTAATTTTCTGCTCATCATTGTGGAGTGTTAGTTATTGGGAATCGAGCACTTTCCATTTTGGGCATTTGGTTGAGTATTCATTGATATATTGTAGTTGGACAATATTGTATTTCCAACCCCCAAAAAATCAGATCATTTAGCCAAACATTTCTGTTTATTTTTTACATGAGCCTCCTTCTATGTTCGCTTCATCTCAGCGCAACATTTTTTCATTCTTTTAATCGTTTCTCATGTACATATCTAGCTCTTCTGGAAACACATCTCTGCTGTTCTTCTCAACTACATTATGTGATGACAGTTGTCACATTTTAACCATACTTCCAGTAAAGATGTAAAGATCTTAACCTCAGAAAAAAGCATTTCTCAACCTGACTTAGTCAGTAGCACTGTGGTCTCATTATGAGTCACAGGACTTTGATTTCAGGCCCTGCAACAGTGGGTTGACCAACAAAGTCTGAGCTGAAGCTCCAATGCATCATTGAGGGAGTTTTGCACTCTCAGAGAAGTCATTAAAGACAAAAAAAAACTGCAGATGCTGCAATCCAAGATGGTCAAGCAGGAGGCTGGAAGAACACAGCAAGCCAGGCAGCATCAGGAGGTGGAGAAATCAACGTTTCGGATGTAACCCTACTTCAGGAGAAGGCATTAAGGCAGACCCTCCAGATGGATGGAAAAGATCTCATAATACTGTTTTGAAGGCGAGCAATGTCTTGGCCAAAGTTTATACGTCAATCAACATAATCATTCACCTAGGCTGATTCCAGGTATGGCAGGACTATCATATGAGGAGAAGTTGAGTAGGTTGGGCCCGTATTCATTGGAAAAAAGAAGAATAAGAGGTAACTTTATTGAAATATACAAGATTCATATAGGACTTGACAAGGTAGATGCAGGAAAGTTATTTCTCCACGTAGGAGAGTCTAGGACCAGAGGACATAATCCAAGAATAAGAGGATACCCATTTAAGATGGAGTTGAAGAGGAATTTCTTCTGAGGGCAGTGAATCTGGTGAATTCTTTACAATGGAGGGCTGCTGACGCTGACTCATTTAGTATATTCAAGGCTGAGACAGACTTTTAATTGGTCATGGAAGTAGGGTTATAGAGAAAAGACAGGAAAATAGAGTTGAGGATTATCTGATTACTCATTCTGTCATTGAATGGCAGAGCAGACTGGATGAAAGGCCTATACCTGCTCCTATGTCTGACGTCCTTATTAAAATAGGTTACCTCTTGCTATTTGTAGGACCATGCCTGTGCTGTTTCACACTTTGCAACATTGACTACTCTTCCAAACTACTTAATTGGCTCTAAAGTGCATTGGGACATCCTGAGGTTGTGAATGGGATTAGAGAAATGCAAGACTTTCACTCACCTCCTGTATAGCTATGGCGTTTCCTACAACATGCATGTATGGCTTGAATGAAATTACTTCTTTAATGGCAATGTGGGCCCTTTAAGAAACACATTCTGCATGGGAACCTCACTGACAGTGACATTCTCATCTATTCAGTTCTGGACTGGAGCCGTGGTTCAAGAAACCAATGAAAGCGTTTGGGGGCGGCACGGTGGCTCAGTGGTTAGCACTGTTGCCTTACAGCACCAGAGACCCAGGTTCAATTCCAGCCTCAAGCAATTCCTGTGTGGAGTTTGCACATTCTCCCCGTGTCTGCGTGGGTTTCCTCTGGGTGCTCTGGTTTCCTCCCACAATCCAAAGATGTGCAGGTCAGGTGAATTGGCCATGTTGGGCCAAAGGGCCTGTTTCCACACTGTAGGGATTCTAATGAACTATCCTATCCTGTTGCTTGGAGGGATTTTAGGTTTTAATATCCTGCTAAACTGGAATCTTTTTGTGATCATTTATTAACCTGTTCTCTATTAGTTGCAGGAAGAGATATCAAGAGTTTCATTTTATAAGTACATGTCAGGTACAACGCATTAAAAATGGGAGGCCTTCAAAAGTATAGAAAATGTAGGAGGTTGCTTAAAGAGGAAATGTGGAGGACAAAGAGAAGCTGTGAAATATTTTTGGCAGATGAAGTCACCAAAAACCCCAGGCTTTTTGTAAGTACATGAAGAGTAAGAGGATTATAAGGGAAAGAGTGCGCCCTTTTTGAAATAGCTGAACAGAAACTAGTATCCCATCACCCGTTACACATGAACAGCCCTGACTCTGGTAATGATTCATAGCAAGTCAGGCACCAGAGTGAGACTCTACTTTTTTTTATGTCAGTCAGGGCTCCCTGATTGGGGCTGCTAATCTGGTCCAATCAGGGAACTCATAGTCTATGACATTCATCAAGCTGATCTCATTACAATCACTACACTATTAGAGATCAAAGGGGCAACCTGTATGCGGAGCCAGTGGACGTGGATGAGATCTTAAATGAATACTTCTCATTTGTATTCACAGAGATAAGGACATTTAACCAGTGATTTCAGTGGGGATGTTGAGGATTTAGAACACGTTTAAGAATAATGAGATGTTTTAATGGCCGTACAGATGCATTTATCCCCAGGGCCTGATGAGATGAATCCTAGGCTGCTATGGAAGGCAAGGGAGGATATTGCGGCCCTGGTGGAGATATTTAATACTTCATTGGTAACCGGTAAAGTGCCAAATGACTGGAGATAGCTAAAGGGGTTCCTTTATTCAAGACAGGCAGCAGGGATAGGACAGGTAATTACAAACCAGTTAGTCAGACATCAGTGGTCAGAAAATTATTGGAAAACTTTCTGATGGCCAGGATTAATCAATACTTGGAAAAAGCAGGGATAGTGAGCACATATTTGTAAGAGGGTCATCCTGTCTGAGTAAATTAATTTTTTTGAAAAGGTGACTAAATACATTGAGGGTAGTGTAGTTGATGTGCTTTACATAGACTTCAGTAAGACCTTTGACAAGACACGACATGGAAGGCTGGTCCACAGGGTAAGTGCCTGTGGAATTCAAGGAAAGTTGGCAAATTGAATCCAAAAGTGGCTGACAAATAAGAGATAAAAGGTAATGTTTTTGTTATTAGAAACCTGAGACCAGCGGTGTACTACACAGGTCAGTGCTGCTTTATTGTGTACATTAACAACATGGATATGAATGTAGAAGGTAAGTAGGTAATCTAATTAGTAAGTCTGCAAATGACATGAAAATTGAGGTTATTGTTGAAAGTGAGGAGGGTAGTCTCAGACTACAGTCTGATATTGATCAGCTGCTAAATTTGGCAGAGTAATGGCAGGTAGGATTTAATCCTGATAAGTACGAAATTATGCTTTTGGGAGGTCCATGAATGGTAAGTCCCTAGAGAGTACTGAGGAATAAAGGGACTCTGGTGTACAAGTTCATAGATCCCTGAAGGTACTAGACAGGGTGGTGAAGAAAGCTGGGATGTTTACCTTCATTAGGCTGGGCATAGAATATAACAGCAAGGGGGTCTTGTTACAATTTTATACAACATTGGTTAGGCGGCTATGTACAATTCTGGTTGCCCCACTATCAGAAGGGTGTGATTTCTCTTGAGAGGGTGCAAAGTAGATTCACCCCAGGACGTTGCCTGAGATGAAAAGTCTCATTGACTAGGAAAGACTGGATAAGTTGGGATTGTTTATCCTTGGAGTAGAGGAGGGGGGGGATCGGATTGACTTTACAAAATTATGAGGCATAGAGTGGATTGTGATAATCTGTTCCCCGTGGAAGACATAACTAAAACCAGAGGGCATAAGTTTAAGGTGAGGAACAAGTTGTTAAATGGAGATCTGAGAGAACAACATTTTTTTAACCCAGAGAGGGGTAGACATATGGAACGTGCTGCCTGAGAGGATGGTGGATACAGGTACTTACACAACACTTAAGCATCTGGATGAACACTTAAAATGCCAGGTCATAGAAGGCTATGGACCAAGTGCAAGTAAATAGGATTAGCACAGATTGGTGTTTGTTGGTCAGCATAGACATGGTGGGCCAAAGGGCCACTTTCAATGCTGTGTGACTAAGGAGAAAGAAAAGATTTAAGGAACCATTTTAATCTGCACAGTTAGTAATGTGCGGATATTAAAAGATAGCTATTGGCATACATTGTGAAAAATTTCAGCACTTAAGGAGGTTGTCTACATGTGCCTGATGTCACTCCAGTAAAACTGTCTACTCTAATCAAAGTTCCCCTCTCTTCCTTCACAGTCTTTAATTGGCTATAATGAGATTGAAGAATTTAGATCGTTATTTGCCGAACGTGAACTTTCCTTACCTGTATTGGCTATAACGCGATTCCAGTGTCGTTGGTTTAAACGGTACTGCTATTATGTGATTTTCTTACAACGTGGGATCAAATTGGAACAGAACTATCGTGTTATATCAGCCATGATGTGGAGGTACTGGTGTTGGACTGGGGTGGACAAAGTTAAAAATCACACAATACCAGGTTATAGTCCAACAGATTTATTTGAAAGCACTAGCTTTTGGAGTGCTGCTAGTGGGGCAGGGGCAGGATCATAGGACACAGGGATTTTGGTAAAAATATCAATCTTACAACTGATGCAATGAGTTGAATAAACCTAGATTGTTGTAAAATTTTTAATCACTTCAAATCTAAAACCAAAAAACATGGTTAAAAAAAAACAGTGGCAGTGGGTGGAGACCCTTAATTAGCTACTTAAGCATCCTTTGAGGTAGGGATCAATTGCCATCTTCCCCAGAAATGCATGTCTAGGGCAATGACAGGTATCCCACTCTCGTTTTCCTTCACTGTTTTATAGGTTCACATGCTCCCCCTCCCACCCTGTCCCAGGATGGTTTTAAAATCTAGCTCAATATTTTTCTCTGTGACTACGACTAAGTCTACTTTGCAGTTTTGCTTATGACTCCTATATCCTCCTTTATAATGAAGTTTGTGGAGGTGGGCAGAGGCCTGTGGGTTTGTGGGCGGTATGGTGGCACAGTGGTTAGCACTGCTGCCTCACAGCGCCAGAGACCCGGGTTCAATTCCTGCCTCAGGCGACTGACTGTGTGGAGTTTGCACGTTCTCCCTGTGTCTGCATGGGTTTCCTCCGGGTGCTCCAGTTTCCTCCCACAGTCCAAAGATGTGCAGGTCAGGTGAATTGGCTATGCTAAATTGCCCATAATGTTAGGTAAGGGGTAAATGTAGGGGTATGGGTGGGTTCCGCTTCGGCGGGTCGGTGTGGACTTGTTGGGCTGAAGGGCCTGTTTCCACACTAAGTAATCTAATCTAATCTAATCTAATCTAATATCAGTAGTACTACTAATCCAGAAATTCCAGGCTCGTCTTCTGGGGCCATGGGTTTGAATCCTGCCATGGCAGATAGTGACATTTGAATTCAATAAGAATCTGGAATAAAAAGCTAGCCAGTGGTGGCCAGTGTAACCTCTGACAATTGTCATAAGAACCCATCTGGTTCACTAATGTCCTTTTGAGGGAAGGAAATCTGCCATCCTTACCCAGTAAGGCCTACAGGGGACTCTAGATTCACAGCCATGTGGTTGACTCTTTAACTGCCCTCTCGATAATAAATGTTTGCTTAGCCAGCGACTCCTATATTCCTTGAGCAATAACTTGAAAAGATTTATAATCAATTTTTGTTTCTATGCCTCAATAAAGTCTCAAATTTTATGAATGTTTTCTATAAGAAATCAAGCATTTAACATTGCCTTAAACCTTTTTATTCCACTCCATTAATTTCTCAATTACAGTATACAGAGGAACCTCAATGATCCAAATGAGGTGAGCAGGCACTATTTTGTTCAGATAATTGATTATTTGGACAATTGATTTTACCTAAACAAGGGAAGCTATACCGATCTAACGCTGTGCTCTACCAGAGAATTTGTTTAAATCTATAATTTTAATGAGTTTGCTATTTAAACAAACTAATCTTTGCAAATTACAGGTTAAACTGAGAAGGACTTACCATCACATGGATACTGTATATGCAATCCCAGCATTAAACAAGGTCTCAAACAGCTTCTACCATCGCAAGAGCATTTGTCAGTTTCCAGGAACTCAGTGTCATAATAGAAAGACAGAAGAACTGTCCCGCACATGCATTTACTGTCTCGGCCTTTTTTTTCATGAAAGGCCCGACAAAGTGACAGGAATACTCTGTGAAACACTTACTTTTGCAAAGGGCTGTGCAACTAACCCTTACCTATAAAAATATCCAGTCACTGATGCTTGAGGTGCTTGTGGTGCTTTGTTTTTGCCAGCGCTTTCACCTGTTCTTCAGTACGGGTAAATCAAATACACTTACCTCTTTGATGTAACATTTTTGCGGGACCTTGAGATTTTCTCCGTATAATCCGAAATTCAGATAATTGACATTTGGATAATCAAGGTTCCTCTATATTTGTCTCATTAATGTCAAGCAGGATAATCCTCACCACAGTTACTCATACCTCTTCTTTTTCATCAATAAACTACATGTTACATTTTACATTTTCTTCCATTCTAAAACAATTTGACTTATTTTAGCTTCATGGGCAGTATCAAATCTGCCTTGGTGTGTAAGTCTACCTTTCCCCAGAGATGCACACCAGGGTGGCTATTCAAATCTTAGTCTTGCCCTTTTGTTTCTAACCATCTCCATTCTTGCCATCCTCCATCGTATCTGAACTTCTTCAATTCTGGCCTCTTTTGGCTACCTTATTTTAATTGCTGCACTATGTTTTCAGCTACTTAGACCTTTAAACACTCAACCCATTTCAAAAATGTATCTCACCACCAGCTTCTCAAGGGAAATTAGGGACAGACATTAAATGCTGTCCTAACCAGCCACACCCACGTCACATGAATAAAGAAAGCAAAGACCCTCTGAACCTCTTCAGAACTCCATTTTACTTTATGCCACTCCTTAAAGTCTAACTCTTTGAGGCTGTGAACCCCAATTTCCATTTATTTGGCCCAGGGTCAAGTTTTGTTTTATTATTCTCCCTGTGGGACATTTTAAGACTTAGAAGGGCAATATAACAGCATGTTGTTGTTAATAACCCCTGAAGTTAACAAATTCCAGCCCCACATCAGAGCTTGTAACCACACTCTAAACTCATGTTTTTGATGAGCTCTTAATCCAAGATCCCATATGAAGAAAGGTCACTGGACTCGAAACATTATCTCTCTTATTTTTCTCCATAGATGCTGCCAGACTGGGCTGAGTTTCTCCAGCAATTTATGTTTTTGTTTGTTCCCATCTGCTTGTTGTCCTGGTTCCTAGCTGTTTTTACGTGCATTATCACTGAGTGGAGAGTAGTTGAGAATTCTTCCAGTGTCCTGGCACCATTCCAGTCTCAAGTAATCCCCTGAAAAACTGATTAATTGATTGTGAATTTAGACAATGTTCTGCGTTCTTATCATGCTCAAAATGTAACAGGCATTCTGTAATGTAATGGTCACGCATTGCATATGAAACACTTGAGGACAATTCAGAGACCAGATGAACACAAAACATAAGAAATTGGAGCAGTGTAAACCACGCAGTCTATCAAGACTATTCTACCATTCAGTTCAAACTGGTCTTCATCTAAACTCCTATTCCAGCTCCATTTTTCTGAACCACTGCTTAAAATCCCATTCTGTCCAACCCCCTGTCCCTGAAAATCTACCAACACCTATCCATAGCTCCAGAGATTTCCACAGCTTCCCGTGTGAAGAACCCCCACCACAAAGCCACGACCCTCCCAAATTCCAGAACTCCCAGCAACAGGAAATCCCGCACCCATTCCTCACTTCATCCCACCTTCTGCCTTCAAGCACCAATGAAGCGCCACACGCTTGAGTGTCTACTTAACCATTCCTCAGAGGACATCTCCACCCCGCCCCCCCCACCACCACCACCACCACCCGCACCCCCCACCCCTCCTTTCAGTGATTTTTAAATGATGGTTTCACTTGTCTGATGTGGTAAGCGATTTGGACAGTGACGTTTGAGAAAAGTAAACTAGACAATGCCTTACTCTAGGCAAAAACTGTGCTTCACCATCCCAAACAAAATCAAGTAAAACTCCAGCAATTTGCCACAAATGTGTCTTCATTATCGACTAACCCGTGTTATTGAACTTTGAAGCTAAGAGCCACATGTAGAAGCTTTCGAGCAACCAGATGCAGTCAAGGTCATTTTTCTTTTCACACTTTTTAATCTATTTTTTGACAGTTCCACTTTTGAGTAGGAATGTGAAGCAGATGGGATCAACTTTAAATTTATAACATTGACCTCCCCAACCTGGACAAGGAGAGAATTTTTTGCAGACATAAAAAATAACATGCTGTAGCCTTAAGGGCCATTTTGCATTATCCATTTGAGCTTCAACACATCCTTGCATAAGAATGATTGCAATATGTAGAGAAGAAAAGCAATGATTCAGCTTTCTTTGGTTTTTTTTTAGCAAGACTGATAGTCTTGCAGTAAGACAGGTTTTGACAGCAAAGTTGGGAAATATTCCTGAGTTGGAAAAGGGCTACTGCCCCTCCCCCTCATCTGCTTCAGTCAATCTGTCAATTTCTGATGAAAATTTAATACTGATGGGAGAACTATCAGTTGCAACTTGATTAATGTCCTCAGACTAGTATCTTTAAAGTAAAACAGAAACCATGTTCAGACAGGTTTTACCTTTAATCTACAACAAATGACATACTGAGTATCTTGCAAAGTCGTACGCTTGTCTTTCTTTCCCTCCCCCTTCTTTTTTTTTCACCTGTTTCTTTCCCTTTACCCGGAATCCTTGAGTCCTTCTGCACAATAGTTCCACACACTAAAGAGTGCCTAACCCTGCACCCAAAAACTTATTTTTTTGTTAATTTGGGGAGGCTGGCAATGTGTGGGAAGCTTTATCGTAGAGTTATAGTATAATCTCAGCCCAGACCCATCCAATTGAGTATGTGCTTGGTTGCTTTCTCTTTTTCTCCATTTCTCTTTTCTTCCTTTCTGAAACAGTTGCTGGACAGTAGCCACCAGTGACAACCAGTTTACCCTTCTTGAACTGAGAATGAGATCAATTGATAGTAACACTACCACAGTGGGTGGCTCAGTGGTTAGCAGGGACCCAGGTTCAATTCCAGCCTCAAGCAATTTCTGTGTGGAGTTTGAACACGCTCCCCATGTCTGCGTGGGTTTCCTCCCACAGTCCAAAGATGTGCAGGTTAGGTGAATTGGCCATGCTAAATTGCCCATATTGTTCAAGGATGTGTAGGTTAGGTGCATTAGTCTGAGGTAAATGCAGGGGAATGGTTCTGGGTGGGTTACTCTTCAGTGTCGATTTGTTGGGCTGTAGATCTTGTTTCCACACTGTAGGGATTCTAATTCTAACGTGGACAAATCCATCGGAACATGAACAGAAGAGTAGCCTTTCCTGGTCTTCGGTAACCTCTCACCAACTGAACAAATGAGGGAGTTTTAAAGGTTATCATGGTAACAGATAAAACTGTTATAGAGTCATAGATCTTTGCAAGAGAAACACAATTTTTCTTCTGTGGGAAAAGTAACCAGGTTTAATCCAATCAGCCAACTTCAAAAACGTGTATTGGAATATTTTGCGCAATCATTACTCCATTATTCCATGTTCATTAGATTTATAAGGAGGTCAATCTGCTCAAATTTTCATTGTTTAAAAAATATGAACTAGAATGATTACTGATGAAAATGATTGCCAAAAATGTAAATTGTCCAGTAGTTCAGATATTAATAACTAAAACACACCTCTTTATAAAAGTGAGTAAGTTGTCGGTTGTGGGTACTCTTTTTTTTAATCCAAAAATCAAAACAAGCTACATTTAGATACCCCTGTGAAACATTTGAAGGCCATCCTTAGGTGATGATTAGGTAATGGATAGAGCAAGAGATGTCCTCTTACAATACCCTGTGACATCTCCAGCAAATTTCTACCATGTCCCACAAAGTTTGCGCAGAAGTTTGGTTCCATTGTTTGCCTGATTTTGGCCCCTTTCAACACAGAATTCATCACCTGGAGGTTTAGGAACTTGCAAAGGATTAATGTTTAATGTGACTTATACACTTACGCCACTTAGATCCATTCAAGTGCACATACCACTTTTTAGTGAGAGTAGCTTTAAAAACATGCTCAGGAAATTGAAATTAGACAGTCAGAAAAATAATTCTGTTTTTTGCTGCACATGAAGATCTGTTGTACTGTTGTGACACAGCCCACTCAAATTCTTATGCAGGAAGGAAGGTGATAATGGAGTGTTAATCCAGAGATCCAGATAGTTTTCTGGGGAAGCAGTCTGGTTTACTAATGTCCTTTGGGTCATCCTTACCTGGTGTGGCCTACATGTGACTCCAATGGGCAGTGGGCAAATGGGGCTCTGGCCTGGTCAGCATCCAATGAATGAGTAAAAAAAAGTATAACTCAAGGATATTCACATTTGAGGGACAGGAGCATGGCCAGAGGCGGCGATTCGTTTAGAAGAATGATTTGATGGATTGGCGTTAAATACTCGGATGCAATGTCGTCACATTTCTGCATGAAATTTCACCTGCCCATTGAGTGTCTGTGTGATTGGCATATGCTCACAGATCAGTCATATCCGGGTGCACTAGCAGTTATACTTACCAGATAAGAGCTCACCCATGTATCAGAGGTGAGAAATTTCTTCACTCAAAGGATTGTGAACCTTTTGAATTGTCTACCCCAGAGAACTGTTGATGTTAAGTCATTTTCTGTTCAAGGAAGGCATTACTAAGAGAACTAGAACTAATCCTTACACATTCTTATATTTATTTGCAGTTATCCATTAGAAGCATACACCTGCAATCCCTACACCAACCGTCATAGTCTCAGTCTATTTTCAAAAGGGTTCAGATGAATCCCCAGTTAGTACCTGCCACCTACATAAAATGAAACAATTAATATACAATTAACATTTGTTGAATATATTCAAGACTGAGGCTGCTATGTTTTTAAAGACGAAGGGACTCGAGATAAAAGGTAGTACAGGAATGTGAAACTGAGCAGAAGATCAGCTGTGATTATTCAGTAGCAGAGTAAGCTTGTAGAGCTATGGAACAGATTCCCTCCCTAAAGGGCATTAGTGAACCAGTCGTGTTTTCACAATAATCCAGTAGTTTCATGGTCACCATTATTGATGCTATCATTTTGATTAAGAGGTGTTTGTCCAAATGCAGGTGATAGAGTACTATGTTTAACAGTAGCTGCCATACTAAATCTGCTCATGCACACTTGCACTGTTCGTCACCTTGCACAGTTAATGAAAATTAGCCCTTGATGTATGTTTCACTTGTTGCTCTCACAGCTAAGGGAGTAATCCTGTCCAAATGCCTATCAGTTGTTAAAGACTAGGCCAGACCTCTCAAAATATTCTTAAACAGGCAGCCCAGACCATAACTTTGCAATTTGTTTCAGTAAATGTACAGTGAAAATTACCCAGATTAAAGTTAGCAAGGTTGACTGCCAGGTTTAAAACAGACAAAAAATTTATTCATAAAATTACACAATGAAACATGAGAACAGAATAAAGAACCCTGACAAATCTCAGTTGAGAGTATGTTGTCGGAAAAGCACAGCAGGTCAGGTAACATCCGAGGAGCAGGAAAATCAACGTTGTGGGCTGGAGCCCTTCATCAGGAATAGGACTAATGATCTAGGGCTCTGGCCCGAAACATTGATTTTCCTGCTCCTCAGATGCTGCCTGACCTGCTGTGCTTTTCCAGCAGCACACTCTTAACTCTGATCTCTAGCATCTGCAGATCTCACTGTCCCCTACAGAACTCAGTCCATCCAAACTAGACTTAAGTATGCTGTTCCGAACATACACAACAGTCCCAATAAGCAAAGCCCTTTTAAATCACAGTACAAAAAAGGGTCAGATGCTTACAGGTTGAAGCGAGAAGGGCAGAAGAGAGAGTTTCCACACAGCTCACTGTTGAACTCCCAACTAGTTCTGGACTGAACTAAACTGCTCAGCTCAGCTAGAGAGCTGACCACTCCCTTTTCATTATACAGATCACTGCTAAAACATGACCACTTTGGCCTGAAGTCTGATCTGTTTATATGCAAACAAAATCCTTTTCATCTCTGTACCAAACCAGTCTGATCGGAGCCCGGCGTGGTTTATTACCCCTCTGAGAAAAAGACAAGGACAGAATATCCATGAGCCAAGGAACAGTTTTTAGAAGGAAAAGACTAACTTTGTGACCAAGTAAATGAGGGGGACGTTGGACCAAAGCCAATCAAAGGGTTAACTATCCAACTAGAAAGGTTGAAAGACAAAAGAAACACATTGACATTGTGCATAAGTGCATTGTGCTCCTACAAGCGAGTGGTATTGGCCTCAAATGCAGCCATTTTATTTGATTCCAGATTCATTTAATCACAATTCCCTGCTACAACAGTAGAGTTTGGGACTCCATCCAGCACAAAGCAGCCTGCTTAATTAGCACTGTATCTACAAACATCCTCTGCCTCAATAGCAGTATTGTACATTCTAAGATGCATTGCAGAAATTCACTAAGTCTTCTTAGACAGCACCTTCCAAACCCACAACTACTACCATCGAGAAGGACGTGGTCTGCAGGTACATGGGAACACCTGTAAATGCCTTTCCAAGTCATGCATTGTCCTGACTTGGAACTGTATCATTTTCTCATTCAGTGTTGCTGCATCGAATCGTGGAATTCCCTCCCTAATGACATTGTGGGTCTAATGACATTAAATGTACTATTGCCACTTAAAAAGGCAGCTCACCACCATCTTCTCAGGCAATGGATGATGAGCAATAAATGCTGGCCCATAGCAAAGCCTACAATTCCCTGAGTGAATAAAATCATTGAGCTCCAATCTCGGGATGACAGGACCAATGCAGAAAACACAATGTTATTTATATCTGCTAACATAACATGGGATGGTGCACAAATTTGCATGTCATTCCAGCTTCTATTTCTTGTGTTGGGTTCAGATGTAAAACACACTTCAAGCCAAAGTAAACCAAAGAAAAGAGAGATATATAACCAAAAGCTTTTCTTCTTGTACTCAATAGGATAAACACAAAAATGTCCAAGTTTCAGTCAAACGCAACAATATTACATCCCTCTCCCCAGCCTACTCCTTTTCACCTGTACTAAAAATAGTTGTGATTGTTCATTCTTGAAAATTGACCTGGTAAGTGCAGGGGAACAAGCTTCAGTAACCTGTCTGCCTTATCAGCCATATGTATTACTGCCAGAGAATATTGTAATTTTATTTTTATTTTAACCAAATAGCTTTTCTCTCTTGTCTTTAGCCTTTCTGCGATGGGAGCCACAGGTCTATCTCCTCAGCTCCCACTCCACTGACATTCAAACTGCAAGAGGCGAAGAAGGTATGGTTGTGTGGCTGCAAACACTCCAAGAGTCCTCCGTACTGCGATGGCACTCACAAAGAGAGTTGGATTCAACAGGCTGATCTCCTGACAAGCCCCGTTTAGAAATGCCTGATCGCCCTGCATCACAATGGGGTCATGCAAGCAATTTACCTAAACTGCAATAAAAAGAAATTCATTTGCTGTAATTCATCTTTTCTTGGAAAGCAGTTAAGGTCAAGAATTTCTGACTGATGTTAATTTGTGGAAATCCAAGTTAAATTTAGCAATTATTGGGGGGGATTGGGGAGAAATGTCCAAATAAAAAAGATGTAAGTTTTTCAGTAAAGAAAATAACAAAGTCAATCACTCCATAAGCATTTTGCTATTATGCTTCAAATCTTCTTTCTAGTTTGGTAACCAGCTTCTAAGCATATTTAAAAAGCACAGAACACTGTCTCCTGCAGGTATTAGTTCTCCCTTGTGTTGACAGTGCAGTAGTCTAGTTCACAAACGCATAATGGAGCACATTAAAATTCATTCAGGAATGTTTGCAGTTCATATGAAACACTGGATACTGGGTCTTTGACAGATCCCTGTGCTGTATCTTCACTTTCAATAGTTTACAACTTTCCTCGTAACCATATCTGTGGGATCTCCAGTGATCTCCTCATAGTTGTGACTGCAGGAGATGAAGAAAACCTTCCAATCTTGCAAATCTTCAGAGATCACACACTGGAAAGGGTCAAAGCGATTAATTTTCTGGAGGGAAATTGTATTCCCTCTTCCCCCAGTATATTCATTTCAACTGACCCACCCACTTTCCAAGTAACTGCTTTGTATATATAAGTAAGTTGGAGGGACAAAGGCCAACCTGATTTACCAATCACATAACCTTAGAGTCACACAGCATGGAAGCAGACCATTCAGTCCAACCCATCCATGCCTATCAGGTATTCTAAACTGAACTAATTCCATTTGCCTGAATTTGGACCATATCCATCTAAATATTTCCTATTCATATACCTGTCCAAATGACTTTTAAATATTATATTTGTAACCACCTCTACCACTTCTCTGGCAGCTCACTCCATAAGCACATCATCCTTATGTGAAAACGTTCCCCTCAAGTCTCTTTTAATTTTTTTCCCCCTCACCGTAAACCTATGCCCCCTAGGATTTGGACTCCCCTACTCTTGGAAAAAGACTTTGGCTATTTACCCTATCCATGCCCCTCATGATTTCATAAACATCTAAGAGGTTACCCCTCGGTCTCTGACACTCCAAGGAAAATAGCCCCAACCTATTCAGCCTCTCCCTATAGCTCAAGCCTTCTAACCTTGGCAACATCCTTGTAAATCTTTTCCACATCCTTTCAAGCTTAACACAATCCTTCTTCTAGCAGGACAACCATAATTGTACACAGTTTTTTTTAAAAGTGGCCTCACCAATGTCTTGTACAGCTGCAACCACCAGCCCATAATGTGAAATTTACAACATTTTGAGCTGCAGTTTTAACCTGACATGCCAGATCAGCTCAGGATCGGGCACGATTTTTTAAAAATGCAGTTTTACAATCCGTTTACAGATGGTCTTTCTTTCCATCATTGCATTACATACCCTCAAACTAGCAAATTGTGGTTAGGATTATCTTCCAGCAAGATGATACAATGCCTTATTTAAGACCGCTATTTAAAAAATGCGAGTAATGAAACAAATCATTATTTATTTCCCAAGGGATTTCCCTCAACAAGAAGTACACCGTTCCACCTATTCAGTAATGTATGCAGATGGTGGGTGGCCAAGCTACCACCGTTGACAGCTTAATCCTTGCAAGAAACAGTTTTAATATTTTAGAGATCTCTGCCTGTACCCAACCCATTTTCAAATCCTACCTAAAACACTAATCTTTTCAAATGGAATATTTACTAAATTGCTAATATAGTATTCCAGTGCGTCATAAAGAACAGTAAGGGCATTAATTAACTTTTCATGTGATTTTTCGTGCAGTGTTTAAGGTGTTCACTTTACGTTCCTGCCTGCAGGAAGCATCACATTTGCTAACCTTACTTCTGATTAATGATGTATGGTTAGTGTACACAAAGAATTGAAGGGAAGTTTGAATGCACTGATTTTCTACTTATTTTCCCTTAAACAATGGATATGAGGAAAGACATAACTTGCATTTATGTAGTGACTTTACAAATATTACTTTACAAATCTAAGAACACTTTACAGACAATCAAGTACTTTTGAAATGGCTTTGCTGTTATAATGTAGCAAAACATTGAGAGACACTTCAAAAGCACTTTACTTGCATTAACAACTCTTGCTAAACGGTCAATGAAGTGTCTTTGAACTGTGCTAAAAATATTTGTTAGTATTGTGTTACTTTTAGTGTGGAGATGATTTACTACATCATAAAATATCGCTCAAATTGTTTTAAATTGTACAAATGCTTTTTACTGCGTCATAATAAATTGGAACATGAGTCACTATGATGCCCACATTTTTCCAAGATGTTGCACTCTGAGGAGCTGATTCATGAAATGATATTCCTTGGCCAAGTGGAGCTGATTACATTTATTAATGCTGTTATGAAGTCCAGCTTACCAATTAAACTTATTATTGGGCAGTGAAACCAAAAGACATGAAACTGTTTAGGAACCAAATGGGTGCTATGAAAGGATTGAATATGAGTCCTTTCAGGATTGATGACTTACTGACCTGAATGGCCTTTCTCTTATCATTTTTTTCTTGAAAACAGCTGACTTTAAAACAAGATTTGAAAACAAACCTGCCTTTGCATGTTATGTCATAATATGTCAGCCTCCACTCACTAGGTAAGCACACTTATTTCTGAGTCAAAAGGTCATGAATTCAAGTCCCACGCCAGAAAACTGATACACCCAGTGTATCACGTAGAGAGTGCAGTACAGTCAGAGGGACCATCTTTCAGACAAGATGTTAAATCAAGGCCCCTCCAACTTTCTCAAGTAGGTGTAAAGAATCTCTTGGGACTACTTTGAAGAAAGGCAAGAAATGTTCTGATCAATGTGTAATGCCTCAACAAGCACCAATAGAAATTTTTCTCTGAATATTAACACATTACTCATTTGGAAACATGGTGTGTGAACGTTGGCTGCCATGCCTCCTGCATTACAACAGTGACTACACTCCAAAATACGTTGTTGTAAAGAGCATAAGGCACTATACAAATGCAAGTTTTTTTTTCTTGTACTTTGTCTTCTTGATGAGCGATACTTAGCTGCAGGAAATGTGATCTACAGTTTCACCAATGTGTGTCACCTGTTAGTGGTCATGAACAAGAAGTGTGGTTCAGTCTCCCCTCTATACATTAGAACTTAGGCCTCATCAGTGTAGTCACTCTTGCAATCAATGGTTGCTACAACTGGAGGTGAAGACTTGGGACCTTTTTCTCTGTCTGTATACACAACAGGTGAACTTGCTCAGTCACGGGCTACTGATCTTTACTGCCACTGACATTTTGTGCAAACTCATCAGCCAGACACCCTCAATATAGCAGTGTATTCTGTCTTAGTTTCATGCAATTTACCTTATTTTTCCGTAAGAGGTTTTGTGACATGATAAGCATTTGTCTGATGTGAACTGAATCTGTCCAGCCTAAACCAATGGTCACAAATCACATGATGATTTTGTTGATGTTAAGAATGTGTTTACTTGGAAATAATTAAAGGTATATTACAATCCATGTTGGGTGATGAAAATAATTTTTTGGTGCTTGATTGTTTAGAAATAATACTGCTCCTCAAGATTGAATGCCAATCAGATCAAGTTTATTGAACCCCCTGTGAAAGCCGAGATAATGGAGCAAAAGAAAGTACTGGAACCACTCAACAAATCTGACAGCATAAGTGGAGAGAGAAATAGAGTTAATGTTTCAAGTTGGATGTGACTCTTCTTAAGATGATAATGAAGCATCTAGAACATCAAGAAAGTCAACATGGCCTCTTGAAGGAGAGATCTTATCAATCTAATTAACTGGATTTTTTTTTGTTAAGGATATGACAAAGGAGCTTCGTGTGGATAAAACAGTGAGTTGGAGTACAGTTGGATTTCAGTGAGACCTTTCACTTTGGAAAGGTTGGCCTTAAAGTCAAGCAGATCATAGTATCCTTATAGTGTAGAAACAGGCCATTCAGCCCATTGAGTCCACAGCAACCCTCCAAAGAGCAGCCCACCTATACCCACAATCCAGCATTTCTCATGGCCAATCCACATAACCTGTACATCTCTGGACTGTGGGAGGAAACCGGAGCACCTGGAAGAAACCCACGCAGGCACGAGGAGAATGTGCAATATTCCGAAGGTAGAATCAAACCCAGGTCCCTGGCGCTGTTAGGCAGCAATGCTAATCACTGAGCCACCCTTATCAGTGGAGAATTTTTTAGAATTTAATAGTCAATTGACCAATAGTGCCCAGAAGAGGCAGTGGTAGTGGTGAAGCAAAGATCGTCATTAATCAGGGGAAATGGTAGCTGTGGGGTCCCACTAGGATCTGTGTTTGAATGTTTTCAATATCTTTACAAGTGATCTGGAGTTAGAAATTGCAATACATTAACTGACATTACAGAGCTAATGAAGGTAATAGACTCCATTGCTGAACACAGTCACCTCGGTAGTGGGCAAGTTGTTGGAGGGAATCCTGAGGGACAGGATGTACATGTATTTGGAAAGGCAAGGACTGATTCGGGATAGTCAACATGGCTTTGTGCATGGGAAATCATGTCCGACTCCCACAGCTACCTAGACTACACCTCCTCCCAATCTGCCCCCTGTAAAAACGCCATCCCATACTCCCAATACCATCATCTCCACTGCATCTGCTCCCAGGAGGACCAGTTCCAATACCATACAACTCAGATGGTCTCCTTCTTCAAAGACCGCAATTTCCCCCCAGACGTGATCGACGATGCCCTCCACCGCATCTCCCCCACTTCCTGTTCCTCCGCCCTTGAGACCCGCCCCTCCAATCGCCACAGGTCAGAACCTCACTGGTCCTCAACTACCACCCCACCAACCACCATATACATCGTATCATCCATCATCATTTCCGCCACCTCCAAAAGGACCCCACCACCAGAGATATATTTCCCTCCCCTCCCCTATCAGCATTCCAAAAAGACCACTCCCTCCGTGACTCCCTCGTCAGGTCCACACCCCCCACCAAGCCAACCTCCACTCCCGGCACCTTCCCCTGCAACCGCAAGAAATGCAAAACTTGCACCCACACCTCCCCCCTTAGTTCCCTCCAAGGCCCCAAGGGATCCTTCCATATCTGCCACAAATTCACCTGCACCTCCACACACATCATTTACTGCATCCGCTACACCCGATGTGGCCTCCTCTATATTGGGGAGACGGGCCGCCTACTTGCGGAACGTTTCAGAGAACACCTCTGGGACACCCAGACCAACCAACCCAACCACCCCGTGGCTCAACACTTCAACTCCCTCTCCCACTCCACCAAGGACATGCAGGTCCTTGGACTCCTCGATCGTCAGACCATAGCAACACGACAGCTGGAGGAAGAGCACCTCATCTTCCACCTAGGAACCCTCCAACCACAAGGGATGAACTCAGATTTCTCCAGTTTCTTCATTTCCCCTCCCCCCACTTTGTCTCAGTCAAATCCCTCAAACTCAGCACCACCTTCCTAACCTGCAATCTTCTTCCTGACCTCTCTGCCCCCACCCCACTCAGGCCTATCACCCTCACCTTGACCTCCTTCCACCTATCGCATTTCCACTGCCTCTCCCCCAAGTCCCTCCTCCCTACCTTTTATCTTAGCCTGCTGGACACACTTTCCTCATTCCTGAAGAAGGGCTCATGCCCGATACGTCGATTCTCCTGCTCCTTGGATGCTACCTGACCTGCTGCGCTTTTCCAGCAACACATTTTCAGTGCAAATCATGTCTCACAAACTTGGTTGAGTTTTTTGAAGAAGTAACAAAGAAGATTGATGAGGGCAGAGCAGTAGATGTGATCTATATGGACTTCAGTAAGGCATTCGACAAGGTTCTCCATGGGAGACTGATTAGCAAGGTTAGATCTCATGGAATACAGGCAGAACTAGCCATTTGGATCCAGAACTGGCTCAAACGTAGAAGAAAGAGGGTGGTGGTGGATGGTTGTTTTTCAGACTGGAGGCCTGTGACCAGTGCAGTGCCACAAAGATTGGTGCTGGGCCCTCTACTTTTTGTCATTTACATAAATGATTTGGATGCGAGCATAAGAGGTACAATTAGTAAGTTTGCAGATGACACCAAAATTGGAGGTGTAGTGGAGAGCAAAGAAGGTTACCTCAGATTACAAGAGGATCTTGACCAGATGGGTCAATGGGCTGAGAAGTAGCAGATGGAGTTTAATTCAGATAAATGGGAGGTGCTGCATTTTGGGAAAGCAAATCTTAGTAGGACTTATACATTTAATGGTAAGGTCCGAGGGAGTGTTGCTGGACAAAGAGACCTTGGAGTGCAGGTTCACAGCTCCTTGAAAGTGGAGTCGCAGGTAGATAGGATAGTGAAGAAGGTGTTTGGTATGGTTTCCTTTATTGGTCAGAGTATTGAGTACAGGAGTTGGGAGGTCATTTTGCGGCTGTACAGGACATTGATTAGGCCACTGTTGGAATATTACGTGCAATTCTGGTCTCCTTCCTATCGGAATGATGTTGTGAAACTTGAAAGGCTTCAGAAAAGATTTACAAGGATGTTGCCAAGATTGGTGGATCTGAACTACAGTGAGAGGCTGAACAGGCTTGGGCTGTTTTCCCTGGAGCGTCGGAAGCTGAGGGGTGACCTTATAGAGGTTTACAAAATTATGAGGGGCATGGATAGGGTAAATAGGCAAAGACTTTTCCCTGGGGTCGGGGAGTCCAGAACTAGAGGGCATAGGTTTAGGGTGAGAGGGGAAAGTTATAAAAGAGACATAAGGGGCAACTTTTTCACGCAGAGGGTGGTACATGTATGGAATGAGCTGCCAGAGGATGTGGTGGAGACTAGTACAATTGCAACATTTAAGAGGCATTTGGATGTGTATACGAATAGGAAGAGTTTGGAGGGATATGGGCCGGGTGCTGGCAGGTGGAACTAGATTGGGTTGGACTGAAGGGTCTGTTTCCATGCTGTACATCTCCATGACTCTAATACCTCCATATGTGGCACAGAGTCATAGAATCATTCAGCACAGAAATGGACCCTTAGGTCCAAACAGTCCATGCCGCCCATATTACCAAACTAAACTAGTCCCACCTGCCTGCTTCTGGCCCTTATCCCCTCAAATCTTTCCTATTCATGGATCTAGGCAAATATCTTTTAAATATTGTAATTGTACCCACATCTACCACTCCCTCAGGAAGTTGATTCCACACACAAGCCACCCTCTGTGTAAAAAATTGATCTCTTGTGTCTTGTTTTTAGATCTCGCTTCTCTCACCTTAAAAATGTGCCCCTAGTCTTGCAATTCCCCATTTTAGGGAAAAGGCAATCAATTCTATATATACCTCTCATGATTTTATAAACTTCTATCAGGTCGTCTCTCAACCACCTATGCTCCAGTGAAAAAGTCCCAGCCTTTCTTTATAACTCAAACTTTCCATGCCCGGCAATATTCTGGTAAATCTTTTCTGAACCTTCTCCAACTTGATAATACCCTTCCTATGACTGGGCTACCAGAAGTGGACACAGTATTCCAGAAGAGGCCTCAACAGTGTCCTGTACAACCTCAAAATAACGTCCCAACTCCTCTACTCAAATGGCCGAGCAATGAAGGAAGCATGTCAAATGCCTTTTTAACCATGCTGGCTATCTGTGATGCAAACTTTAAAGAATTATGTACCTGCACCCCTAAGTCCCTCTGTTATACAACACTGCCCAAGGCCCTACCATTAATTGTACAAGCAGTATCCTTGTTTGTTATACCAAAATGTCATATCTTGCATTTATCCAGATTGAACTCCATCTGTCATTTATCAGCCTTTTGTCCCATTTGGTCAAGATGTTAGAAAACTCTCTTCACTGTCGATTATACAACCAATTTTGGTGTCATCCACAAATTTACTGACGATGCTTTCTATATTCTCATCCAAATCATTTACATAAATGTCAAACGAAAGAGGACCAAAACTAATCCCTGTGGAACTCGGCTGATCACTGGCCTCCAATCCAAAAAGCAACCCTCCACCATTACTCTTTGTCTTCTGCGTTCAGCCAATAATGTATCCACTGGCAAGCTCACGTTGAATGCCATGTGACCTAACTTTACTAATTAGTCTCCATGTCGAACCTTATTAAAGGCTTTACTAAAATCTAAATAACCAAGTCTACTGTTCTGCCCTCATTAACCTTTTTGGTAACTTCCTCAAAAAACTCAATCAAGTTTGTGAGTCATGATTTTCCTCGCACAAAGCTATAAATTTTGCTTGGAAGCCACTCCAGGGAAGCATTCTGTGATATTTCACTCTGTCCAAAGTGGTATGTAAATTCAAATTGTTATTTTTTAATTTATTTGGGAATTGGATTGAATTACACCATGGTAATGAAGAATTGTTCATTGTACTCCTCTTTCTGGTCTCATCAGTCCATGGATTTTGAGAAGGCAACTTTGCAGCCTCAAACTCCAACTCCAAACAGGTCAATATTGTAACTGGTACTGATGTATTCCCAGTTCCATTTCAGTGGCAAGAGTAAGGAGATGCTGTCTTCCACATATCAGTACAGCACAGATCATAAGCTCCATAAACTACACTGGCAAGCCCATGCCCCACAGTACTGCTCCACATGATGTCCAGTTAGGGACATCACGAGCAAACTAATTGAGAACTCACTTTCTTTTGAAAAGCAATAATGAATTGATTTGTAGTCCAAAAATTTCAGAGATACAATGTAGTCCACTAATAACTCCACCATCCACCCTTTGTTTGAATTTACAAATTGAAAATTCAGTATAAATTCTATTTGATCTTCAAAGATGGTCTAAATTTAGGAACATAAAATTATCACAGCCCGTCCATTTCTCACTCCAGAGACAAATGATTCCTTGTCATTTGAATCTCAAGTATTTATTATTGGATAATCTTATCCAATACCAATCCAGAGAAGGACCAATGCAATTCAATTTGTTGATTGAATTCAAAATTTCAGAATGCACAATACCGAATTGAACTTTGGTCTGGTGATGCATGATGTAAAAAGCAGCCTTAATATTAAAATGTTAAAATAGCAAGCTTAAGAATTGATTAGAAAGCATGATGGTTATTCTAATTGACCAGTACTGTGCTGTTGGGCCAATGATCTCAAGTTGTGAATTCAAATCCCAGTATAGCAACAAGGAATTTTAAATTCAATTTGTTGAATGAAAAGGCATTAGTAATGGTGACCATGAGATGACCCGATTGTCATAAAACCCTATTTTGTTCACGAATGTTATCCCTTACCTGGTCTGGCCGATATTGACCGTAGATCCACAGTTCAGTTGTATCAAATCACTCGGGGTAATGTCTAATTAGAATGAAGCCAGATAAACTGGAGAGAAAAAAGCTAAATGGAAATCCAGTAACAGTTTCCAAAGTCATGAGAGAGCTGGACTGGGTAGATAAGGAGAAACTGTTCCCACTTGTAAAAGAATCACTGCTTTAAACTAGTCCCTCAACACCAGCTCCATAGCCAAGCAAGCACAGCAGCATCTCTACTTTCTGCATAGATTGAGGAAAGCACACCACACCACTCCCCATTCTCACCACATTCTACTGAGGGGTCATTGAGAGTATCCTGAGCTGCTGCATCACTGCATTGTTCGGGAATTGCACTGTTTTGGATTGTAAGAGCCTACAACGGATAATGAGGACAGCTGAGAAATCATCGGGGTCTCTCTTCCCTTCATTTCAGACATTTACACTGCACACTGCATCCGAAAGGCTAAGGACATTGTGGAAGACCTCACACATCCCTCACTCAAACTCTTCTCCCACCTGCCATCTGGCAGAAGATACCGGAGCATTCGGTCTCTCACGGTCAGATGGTGCCACAGTTTCTTCCTTCAGGCCATCAGGCTCCTTCACACTGTATGATCAGATTCTGTTCCATCTGAAACTCTTTGCACAACTTCGAATTGCTGCAAGAACAACATTTAATTACTATCGTTCTTTTATTGCACTGTAATTTGTACACCACTGTGTCTATTGTGTTGACATGTCAGGAATTACTATGCTTCTTATGCACTTCTTATGCACTTTACGCCGCCCTGTGTGTGGTTGTGTAGTTTTGTGCTGTCCATGTATTACCTTGGTCCTGGAGGAACGCTGTCTCCTCTTTACTGTTTCAGATGTATTTGGTGGAAATGACAAACAAAACTACTCAATTAGATTAGATTAGATTACCTACAGCGTGGAAACAGGCCCTTTGGCCCAACAAGTCCACACCGACCCGCCGGAGCACAGCCCACCCACACCCCCACACTTACCCCTTACCTAACACTATGGGCAATTTAGCATGGCCAATTAACCTGACCCGCACATCTTTGGACTGTGGGAGGAAACCGGAGCACCTGGAGGAAACCCACGCAGACACGGGGAGAACGTGCAAACTCCACACAGTCAGTCGCCTGAGTCGGGAAATGAACCCGGGTCTCAGGCGCTGTGAGGCAGCAGTGCTAACCACTGTGTTCTTGACTCTCAATTTGTAAATGAAGCAAATATAAGGTGAGAAGAATCTTTTCAGCACATTGAGTAGCTACGGTATGAGATGCATTGGAAGTTTGGTGGAGGCAGACTCAACTGAGACATTCAAGAAGTTACTCAATGATCACTTGGATAGAAATAATGTGCATGAGTATGGGGGAAAAGAAATATGATGCTCATCTCAAGATTAGTGCAGACATAATGGACTGAATGGACTCCTACTGCCCAGTAACACTTGTGTGATTATGAGATGCACCAAACAATGTTAGCACAGGCACTGACCATGATAAGGACACTGCGGGTGTACCATATGCAGCATTTCACCTTCTCAATGCTAATTAGGGATGACTGCATCTCAAGAATATGTAAATAAAACCGTAGTTCCCCATACAGATAAGAACAAATTGTTGAGAATACAATGTCTTTGTTTCCCTGTAATTGCTGGCAGTTAAGTCTGCTGAAAAGCACAGGGAGGGAACAAATGGTTTCTGTTGAGAGCTGATTTCAGGCATCCATTATCTCTTAAGAAAAAATCATCTAAATTGTTGTCATAATTGTACCCTGCTTCGCTGTGCTGTCATTTCATCTTGTACTCAAAAAGATATGGTGAGGGACAAATATTGCAGCTTTTACCTCTATTTGTTGCATAATTTTGATTGGTGTTCTTTGCAGTTTAGGAGATTGAGGGATAATGCATTTGAGATTCAAAAGCTTGAATCCAGAACAAAAAGTATAATCTTAAATGAAAGCCAGTTCTTTCAGGAATAAAACCCACTTCCTCACAAAGAGATAAGTGAAAATCTGGAACCTTCTCATTCCGTATAGCTGTTGACTCCGGACTCAACTGAACATTTCAGAACAAAGACTGCTAGATTATTCGTAAGCAAGGATATTAAGGGCTATGGAAGAAAGGCGAATGACGGACAATGGTGCAAATTTAGGACTGAGAAGAGGAAGAATTTCTTCTCTCAAAGGGTTATGAGTCTTTGGAGCTCCTTGCCATGGAGAGCTGTGGGTAGACAGGCAGGAGGCTGGAAGAACACAGCAAGCCAGGCAGCATCAGGAAGTGGAGAAGTCAGCATTTCATGTGTAACCCTTCTTCAGGATCTGCAGAAAAAGGGGGTGATGGGGGCAGGGTGGTGAAGTGGGGATAGGTGAATCATTGTGTGGTCAAAGAGCTGGAAGGCTGAGGAGGTCATGGCATTGTGGCAGTGAGAGAGGGACTCACTGAGTGCACATCTAAGGGAAGCAGACAACTATTCTTCAAAATGGGCTTTCTTTGAAGAGACTTTGCAGTGGTACAAAGCTGGTTAGAGACAAAATAATTGCAAATGCTGGAATGACCTCAGCCCTCCAGCTTTTTGACTACACAAAGTTTCATCTATTCCCGCTTCACCGCCCTGCCCTCACCACCTCCTTTATCTGCAACTCCCCCTACACCCACCCCCAGTCCTGAAGAAGAGTTACACCTGAAACATGGACTTCTTCATCTCCTGATGCTGCCTGGCCTGCTGTGTTCTTCCAGCCTCCTGCTTGTCTACCTTGAATTTCAGCATCTGCAGTTTTTTCTGCTCCTAACAGAGAGCTCTGAGGGCAGAGTCTTTGTATATATTTAGAAAGATAGATTCTTGATTAGTTGTGGGTTATGAGGAAAAGGCAGGAGAATGGACATGAGGAATGTTGTCTCAGCCATGACACTATTGAATGGCAGAGGAGGCTTGAGGGATGAACATATTCCTATGTCCTGTAGTCCCAGCTAATTAAAAGGTAGACTGTACTGATGAATTGAATGGTTTTCACTCGTTTCTTTATTCTTAACTTTTCTAACAATGATTGAAAAGAGAACCTTTTTCTGAGTCGACTTTCTAAGAGGTTGCATTGGATGTTGTAAGAAGATTCAGGTTGGAATGGGGATGGAGGGGGAGAAAAAGGAGAAAAGAGATCATTGGTTTTTGGATCTAGTTTAATCAATCGTGAATTATAAAAATATAATGAATGAGGAAGCAATATTATCCTAACAAAGTTCTTTCACCTCAAATGGCTTTTAATCCCAACTTTTATACCCATTTACATACACTGCATCCCATATAAAGAGTAGTTTTCCTTACTTTCCTGTTATAGAGTCATAGAGCTGAAAGCACGGAAACAGAACCCTTCAGTCCAACTCATCCATACCAACCAGATATCCTAAATTAATCTAATCCCATTTACCAGCATTTGGCCCATATCCCTCTAAACCCTTCCTATTCATATGCCCATCCAGATGCCTTTTAAATGTTATAATTGTGCCAATCTCCACCACTTTCTTTGGCAACTCAATCCATACACATATGGATTGCTGTCAATTAAATATATTCAATTTCTAAATTACCAAAATTACATTGGTTTAAAAATGATTGCCCATGTTTTCTAAGTTAATGGCATAAATAGAGGGAAGCAAAATTGATGCTTGCATTTTCCACCCACATCCCCTTCCAAATCAGCCAAGATTTCATTGAATGATAGAACAGACTTTGAATGTGGGATGTTGGTGGAGAGGTGTTGAATGATGCCCTTGTCATCCAGTGTGCCTGTTTTAATTCTAACAGGTCACCCCTCTGTACAATACAGACCTATTACATCTTGTTTATGACATTGTAGTGCTGGGTTTCACCAGCAGTGACTAAGTGAAAAGGAACGAATGAATTCCAAGTCCAGCCTAAGTTTAGTGTGTCTCACATCACTCATTTAAGAACATTCTGGGCTTAAAATACAATTATTGAAGCAGTCAGCTTCATATGTACTCTGCTTTGCTCACCAGGTCTGTCCATGGGAAGCACAAATAAAAGCTGTCAGTGTTGTAGCTTTCCCAAGTGTGTGCCAAAACAGTGACAAAAGCTAAGCTGATGTTTTCTTACCAGCCTCTGTTAATCATCCATGCACTGTTGGAATACCAGCAAGACTTTTCTATGATGTTAAGTTTGATTTTCTCTTTCTATTGTTTTCCAAAACAAAAAATGGTCCTAAAACTACTACAGAAGACAAGTGGGTGGGATTTTTCATGAAAAGCCTGCCATCAATAAATGTTATTCAGGACCTGACTAATATGGAATGCATTTCCATTATTAAGTCCTTTGAATGGTCAGATAAAATGAACAGCGCAGGCAAATGTATGTTTTTTAATAAATTTACAAATCACTCAGTATTATTACTAGACTAGTCATCCAAAGACCCAGGTAATCTTCTGGGGACCAAGATTGGAATTTTGCCATGCCAGATGGATACAAATCTGGAATTAAGAGTATAATGATGACCGTGAAACTGTTGTCAATTGAGGGGGAAAGTTCCATCTGTTTAACTGATATCCTTCTGGGAAGGCAACTTATGTCCTTACCTGACTAAAATCAAAAAATGCTGGAATTCACAATGGGTCAGGCAGCCTCTGTGGAGAGAAAGCAAGCTAACATCTTGAGTCTAAATGAGTATTCATCAACAGCTGATGTCCTGACCTGGTATGGTCTACATGTGACTCCAGACGTACAGCAAATGTGATTGAGTCTTAACTGCCCTCTGGGTAATTAGGGATGGCCACTACATGGTGCCTAGCCAGTGATGCCCACATCCCATGAACGAAAATAAAACAAACACCATTCCACATGTGTACAACTCGAATCAAATATACATATAATGATATGCCAGTTTTCAGATGACCCCCATTTTAAGACCATAAGATACAGGAGCATAATTAGGCCATTCGGCCCACTAATCTGCACCACCACTCAATCATGGTTAATATGTTCCTCACCCCCATTCTCCTGCCTTTTCCCTGTAACCCTTGATCCCTTTAATAATCAAGAACTTATCTATCTCCGTCTTTTTATGTGGTCAATGACATGACCTCTGCAGCCTTCTGTGGAAACGTGGACAGTGGTAGAAAGAATAGAAGCATAGACTGTTTTCAAAATGGGGAAAGGCCTCTCACCCTTTGTCTGAAGAAATTCCTCCTCATTTCTGTTCTAAAGACTTGTCCCTTCACTCTGAGGCTGTACCCTCCAGTTCTAGTCTCTCTTATTGACTGAAACATCTTCTCCACATCCCCTCTATCTAGGTCTATCAGTATTCTGTAAGTTTCAATGAGATTTCCATGACATCCTTCTAAACACCATTGAGTACACACCCAGAGTCCTCAAAGACTCCTCATATGACAAGCCCTTAATCCCCGAGATCATTCTTGTAAACCTCCTCTGGACCTCCTCTAATGCCAGCACATCCTTCCTTAGATACAGAGGACCAAATCTCTTCACAGTACTATATTATAAAAGCAGTCTAACCAGAGCCTTATACAGCCTCAGAATTGCATCTCTACTCTTGTATTCTCGACACCTTGAAATGAATGCTATCATTTCATTTCCCTTCCTGCCAAATGAACCTGCAAGTTAACCTTAAGAGAATCTTGAACAAGAACTCGTAAGTTCCTTTGTACTTCAGATTTCTGAATCATTTCCCTTTAGAAAATAATCTATGCTCTATTCTTCCCACCAAAGTGCACAATCTCATACTTTCCCAAAGAATTATATACACAAACAGATATGCATCAAAGGCCCAACTGAATAAGGGGCTCATCATGTCAAATATTATTGTTGTAAAATCATCCAAACATTCTGTATTCATGCTACTTCAAACACAATAAATAAATAATATTTAATTTTAATAAATCCATGTTCTTTTCAATTTACAAATTCAAGCCTCAGGTGGATGTGTTAAAGTTGCTAAATAAAAAATCCATTTCAGGGACATCTCTGGAGCTGCCTTCATCTAAGTCTCATAATCTGTGTTTTGACATCCTTACACCTCCAATCAATCATTCAACAAACCCGGTCATGTCCAGATAAATCCAGATTGGATTGTGACACAATTCAAATGCATTGCTGCTACTGCTTATTCCTCTTGTACAGAAGTCTCAACACGGCAATAATCTCCAAAGTATAAAGCATTGTGTGGCAAGGCTCAGTTCCAGACTTGTCAGGAATAATTTATGTTGAATATTATCATATCCTGAACACAATGGTCATAGTAAAAAGAATTCAAAATTTTACTTTTCCTTCTTGTAAAAGTAGCATTGCACATTTTCTTTTATCTTAATTATGGTTTACATATCAATATTTTAAAAAAGGAAATATACACTTTGATCAAAAAAGTGTTTTTTGTGTCTGTTACTCAAATCAATGGCACATGTAATCCACACAGATATATATATATATATATATAAAAATATATATATATTTAGCCGAAAAATGTCACTTTGAAAATAAGTTTGGAAAGTGTCTTAGACAGGAGTCTATTAAAAGGAAAACGATAAGCCTTGTTACACTCTGATGACTATTTGGTGAAGGACAAAATCAGGGATGATCTTTCTTTTTTTCTAGATTAGATTCCCTACAGTATGGAAACAGGCCCTTCGGCCCAACAAGTCCACGCCAACCGTCCAAAGAGTAACCCGCCCAGACCTATTCCACTCCCCTATATTTATCCCTGATTTATGCACCTAACACTACGGGCAATTTAGCATGGCCAATTCACCTGACCTGCACATTTTTGGACTGTGGGAGGAAACCAGAGGACCTGGAGGAAACCCACGCAGACACGGGGAGAACGTGCAAATTCCACACAGACAGTCACCCGAGGCAGGAATTAAACCTGGGTCCCTGATGCTGTGAGGCAGCAGTGCTAACCACTGAGCCACTATGCTGCCCCAATTAATCTTTATTTAGTTTAAGTGGGATAAATTTCAAAAAGGTTTAACAGCTTAAGACTGGGTGTCCACAAGATACAGTGGACCTACAGCAGCAGAATTGTACAACAGCACAATCTGCAATCTCATGGCCTGGCGTGTTCCCCACTCTACCAAGACCATCAAGACAGCAAATCAACTCTGTTTCAATGATGAGCATAAGTGGGCATGGTAGGAGCTGCACTAGGCATATATAAAAATGAGGTGTCAACCTGGTGAAGCTACTAAACAGGATTACTTGCATGTTAAACAGCATAAGCAGCAAATGATAGACAGGATAAGTGATTTAGGATTATAGAACCTCTGTGATGCAGAACAAGGCCTTTCAGCTCATTGAGTCTGCATCAACCCTCTGAAGATACTCCCACCCATGGTGGCACAGTGGTTAGCAGTGGTTAGCACTGCTGCCTCACAGCGCCAGAGACCTGGGTTCAATTCCTGCCTCAGGCGACTGACTGTGTGGAGTTTGCACATTCTCCCCGTGTCTGCGTGGGTTTCCTCCGGGTGCTCCAGTTTCCTCCCACAGTCCAAAAATGTGCAGGTTAGGTGAATTGGCCACGCTAAATTGCCAATAGTGTTAGGTGCAGGGGTAAATGTAGGGGAATGGGTCTGGGTGGGTACGCTTCGGCGGGTCGGTGTGGACTTGTTGGGCTGAAGGACCTGTTTCCACACTGTAAGTAATCTAATCTAATCTATCCCTGCAACTCCACATTTACCCACCAAGACGGCACATCTTTGGACACTATGGGGCAACTTAGCATGACCAATCCACTTAACCTACACATCCTTGATTCCACAACCAACAGATCAGATCTAGGTTTTGCCTCATCCAATCGCAAATGAAGGTAGACAGTTGAATAATTCACTGGAGGAGGGGACACCACAAAAATCCTCATCCTCAATGATGGTGTGGCTGACCACACAGTGCAAAAGATAAGACTGAAACACCCACATCAAGTTACAGCCAGAAATGCTGAGGGATTGATCCATCTTGGCCTCCTCCAGAGGTCCTTCGCATTACAGATACCAGTCTTCAGCCAATTCAGTTCACTCCACCTGATATCAAGAAATGTCTGGAGGCACTGGATTCTGCAAATTCTAGGGGCCCTGATAACATTCTATTAATAGCACTGAAGCTCTGCTCCAGAACTTGCCATGCTTAGACAAGCTTAAACAAGCTGTTCAGGTCCAACCACAACTCTAGCTTCTGTCCTACCTGTAGAAAATTGTCCAGGTGTCCCGTGTAGACAAAAAAAGACAAATCTAATATGGTCTATTATCACGCCAACAATCTACTTGCAATCATTAGTAAAGGTATGAAAAGCATCATCAACAGTGCTATTAACAAGCATTTGCTTAGCAATAACCTGCTTACTGACATTCAGTTTGGATACTGCTAGGGCTGCTCAGCTCCTGACATCATAGCAGCCATGGTTCAAATGTGGACAAAAGAGCTGAATTCCAGAGGTGAAGTGTGAGTGACTGCCTTGACATCAAGGCTTCATTTGATTGAGCCTGGCATTAAGGAGTCCTGGCAAAACTAGAATAAATGGTCATCAGGAAAACTCTCCACAGGCTAGAGTCACACCAAGCACAAGGAAGGTGATTGTGGTTGCTGGAGGTCAATCATCTCAACTCCAGGATTTCTCTACAAGAGTTCCTCAGGATGGTGTCCTAGGCTCAGCTATCTTCAGCTGCTTGATCAATTACCTTCTCTTCATCATTACATCAGAAGTGGGGATGTTCATTAATAACTCCACAATGTTCAGCACCATTCCTGACTCTTCAGATACTGGAGGAGTCCATGTCCAAATGCACCAAGATCTGGACACTATCCAGTCTTGATATAGTAAGTAGTAATTAACATCCGAGGAGCAGGAGAGTCAACGTTTCTGGCAAAAGCCATTCCTGATGAAGGGCTTTTGCCAAAACGTTGACTCTCCTGCTCCTCGGATGCTGCCTGACCTGCTGTCCTTTTCCAGCACCACTCTCTCGACTCTAATCTCCAGTATCAGCAGTCCTCACTTTTGCCAAGCAGTAAGTAACATTCATGCCATACAAATGTGAGGCAATGACAATCTCCAGGGCAACCTAACAATCGATCTTGACATTCTATGACATTACCACAGCTGAATCCCCCATTATCAATATCGCAAGCGTTACTATTGACCAGCAACTGAACTGGACAAGTCATGTACATACTGTGGCTACAATGGACACTCAGAGGCTGGCAATCCTGCAGTGAGTAACTCACTTCCTGAATAGCCAAAAACCTGCCCACCATCTACAAGCACAAGCAACATTCCCATTATGCTTTGTAGCTGCGTAACCACTCTAAGGTTCTTCCATGGTTCCATACATGCCAACTAGTGTGCCAATGCATTGACTTCTGGTTGTGGCAGTCAATGCCATGTACAGACCTCAGAGGTCTGTGCCTCAAAGAAAACTTAGAGGGAATGTTGGTCAGGAGTGTGGCAGAAAACTCTCTACTTACTTGGCTGAGTACAGCTCTAACAACATTCAAAAAGCTTGATACCATCCAAAGTAAATAACCCATTTGATTGGCACTAAATCAAAACTCTCCACCATCAATGTGCAGCTGCTCTACAGAAATTTAACAAAGCTCCTTAGACTGCAAACTCACAACCATTATCAAGTAGAAGGACAAGTGCAGCGCATGCATGGGAACACCCTCCCCATTCTGTCTTGGAAATACATCATTCCTTCAGTGTCACTGGGTCAAAATGTTGAAATCCCCAACTGCATTGGGTGTCTACCTACACCTGGACTGCAGCAGTTCAAGAAAGCACTCACAACCACCCACTCTAGGGCAACCAGGGACTAAGAATAATCTCTGGATTAGCCAGTGACACCTACATCTCATGAAGGAATAAAAATGCATTCAAAACTGAAAAATGTCAAAGCTGCAGTTGTTAAATAGCAGAATGTTTCATGCAAGTTAACAAACTGGTGAACACGATACAGAGGAACAGGGAGAAGACACTTAGGATACAACGATACCATATAATGTGACATTTCACATACAACGCAGACTGGAGCAGTTTATGCAGTAAACACCCAATGCTGGAGAGTTTTGCATAATCATGTAATGCTAAAGAATAATGAAAGAACCAGAAACAAGATGAGCAGGAATTTTTTTACACAACAAGTTATGCTGAGCTGAAATGCACTTCCACAAACTGTAGTGAAAGCAGATGCAATAGCAACTTTCATAACGCAGTTGTAAAAAGGAGGAAAATAATTAACTTGTTATGGGGAAAAGACCATGGAGGGTGGGATGAATCAGGTTGCTTTCTCAAAGAAAGAAAACCAGGAAGTACTGGAGATGTTCAGCAAGTCCTGACAGTATCAGGGGAGACAGAAACAGAGTAACCATTTGAAGTCCAATAATACACTACTTCAAAACTCTTTCAAAGAACCAGCACATTCACAGTTGGGCTGAGTGAGCCTCACAGCACAGAATGAGGCCAATTATAATTATAAAGTTCAGTTACACTAAGCTACCAATCAGTGACTGGCAGATATTAAAATATGATTTACAGGAAGCAAAACGATTTGGTATAATCCACGGTTTGAAATTGTACTCATCTTCAGGAGAAATATTTGCAGACAGGCTACAAGTCCTGTTCTTAATCAGTGCATTTCCAATAAACATACTGTGAAATATAATTTCACCAACACATGTATCTTTATACACTGTTGTCATGATTATTGGTCAAGTTTTAGAGTTAACATTTATTATTGTGTATTTCTATGTCAACAGTTATCCATCAATTTAACAACAGCAAATTAGTTGCAGGCTGTGACCACTAGATGGCCTTAAGGAATGAATCTCTGACGTCTGTCATTGCCTTGTGCAAATTACAAAAAAAATCAACCTACAGATACTGTAATTAGGGGAGGGGAGATGTGCCTGGATACTCTGCTTCAGAGGCAGTCACACCCCTTAGATTAATTACGTCAAACTTGTCCATGGTCAGGGACTGGACAGTGTGATTGCAAGTGACACAGATGTGAAGATATAGAATTTAGTGTCAAAGGAATCTCAGCCAGTCCAATAGGTACGAGATTCTTACTGATAGTGTGTATGAGGGCACAACTACATATATACGAACTGATCATAGTATCATGTTGCAGAGTGCCATTAAATTGGGGGAAAAACAAAAATTTAGTAATAACTGGGATTCATAGCTAGAGGAATATAGACTGTTCTCTGCAAGATAGAGAGTCTCGAAGGCTGTGTTGCCTAAGTTGAGTACACATCTTCTGGGTTGGAAAGGAACTTGGAATGGGAGGTGGAGGATCCAGTTATCATGATCCACATAGGTACCAATGACATACGTGGAACTAGGAAAGAGATTCTGCTGAGGAATTTTAAGCAGTTCAGGGCTACATTAAAATGACAAACCGTAAGTGTAATTATCTCTGCATTAGTACATGGGTCATGTGCAAATTGGAGTAGGGCAAGTAAGATTGGAGATGTAAATGCATGACTTAAAGATTGATGGAGGAAAAATCAGTTCCAATTCATGAAGCACTGATACCAGTTATGAGGAAAGATAGAGCTGTTTGATTGGGATGAGCTTCCTTTGAACCATATTGGGACCAATGTCCTGGAGAATTGTTTTATTAAGGTTGTAGATATGGTATTAAACTAATTGTAGGAGGTAAGATTCGATTGAAGGGAAGTTTCAAAAAACAAAAAGAATCGAAAGAGCAGAGATGCAGGATAATGAAGAGGGAAATGATAGCCACTAATAGACAGTTGGGGACATGTACACAAAAGAGTGCAGCAAAATTCGAACCAAAGTAAGTAGTAAAAGTCTCCTGACATGAGTGCACACAAATTTGCATGAGATAGATGTGTTAATGGATCAAGTAGAAATAATCTATTATGACTTATAGCAATGATGAGGCATGGTTACAGGATAAGGTAGCTTTGTTAATAAAGGAAGGTATTGGTGCGATGGCAAGGAGTGATATAGAATTGGATAGATGGAAATAAAAAATAGCAAGCGAAAGAAGTCATAGATGGGAGTCACCTGTAGGTCCCCAAAGTGTTGCCACACTGTACGTCAAAGTATAAATAAGTATAAATGAAGGCTTGTAAGAAGGTCATTACATTGTCATGGGTGATCTTAATCCACATATTTATTTCACAAATCAGATGGACAAAAGTAACATAGAAGACAAATTTATAGAGTGCAGAAAGAATTGTTTCTTAGAGCACTATCAGAATCCACCATGGAACAAGTTATTTTAGATCCAATTAAGTAAAATAAGGTAGGATTCATTAAAAAGATCTTGCAGTTAAGGTTCCTCAAGGAAATAATGATCATAACATTAAAAATCACACAACATCAGGTTATAGTCCAACAAGTTTAATTGGGACCATTAGCTTTCAGAGCACTGCTCCTTCATCAGGTGGTTTGAAAGCTAGTGCTTCCAATTAAACCTGTTGGACTATAACCTGGTGTTGTATGATTTTTAACTTTGTGCACCTAGTCCAACACTTGGCAGCTCCAAATCATGATCACAACATGGTAGCATGTCACATTTAATTTGAAGGAGTACAACTTATATACCAAACTTGAACAGGAGCAGTTACTGCTGTCTGAAGTGGAGTGCAGGAATAGACTAAGGGGAAAGTGAGGGGGTGAATGGCAGGCATTTAAGCAGATATTTCATAATGTTCAACCAAAGCTTATTCCTGTAAAAGGAAGGACACAATGTGAAAGATGAACCACCCATGGTTAACAAAGGAAGTCAAAGAGATTATTCAATTAAAAACAAAGGCATGCAAAATGGTGAAAACTATTTTCAGCAAGAGGACTGATGAGTTTTGGAACCCAGCAGTGGATGACTTGGAAAGCAAATAAAGAGGGAGAACATTGATTAAATAATAAATTGGCAAGAGATACAAAAGCAAACATCAAAGCTTCCACAGGTGTATAAACAAAGAGAATAGCTAAAACAAGTATAGAACCATGAAGAATGCAACTGAGGAATTAATAAATGGCGACCAGGGAATTGAAAGATAATTTAAACTAATATTTTACATTGGTTATCACAGGGGAGACCACTATAAATATCCTAAATCACCAAAATGCTAACGGGAGGAAAAGTTTTATAATCCATCTATATCACAAAGGACAAAGTTTTTGACAAACTCTTGGGACTGAAGGTAAATAAGTCACCAGGGACTGAAGGCCTGCACCCAATGGTTTTAAATGAAGTGGCTGCAGACATAATGGACACATTGTCATAGATTCATAGAGATGTACAGCATGGAAACAGACCCTTCAGTCCAACCCATCCATGCCGAGCAGATACCCCAACCCAATCTAATCCCATCTGCCAGCACCTGGCCAATATCCCTCCAAACCCTTCCTATTCATATACCCATCCAGATGCCTTTTAAATGTTGCAATTGTACCAGCCTCCACTACTTCCTCTGGCAGCTAATTCCATACATGTACCACCTTTTGTGTGAAAATGTTGCCCCTTAGGTCTCTTTTATATCTTTCCCCTCTCACCTTAAACCTATGCCCTCTAGTTATGGACTCTCCCACCCCAGAAAAAAGACTTTGTCTATTTATCCCATCCATGCCCCTCATAATTTTGTAAACCTCTATAAGGTCACCTCTCAGCCTCTGACACTCCAGGGAAAATAGCCGTAGCCTGTTCAGCCTCTCCCTACAGCTCAAATCCTCCAACCCTGGAAACATCCTTGTAAATCTCTTCTGAAACCCTTTCAAGTTTCATAATATCTTTCCGATAGGAAGGAGACCAGATTTGCACGTAATATTCCAACAATGCCTAACCAATGTCCTGTACAGCTGCAACACGACCTCCCAACTCCTGTACTCAATATTCTGACTGAAAAAGGAAAACATACTAAACACCTTCTTCACTATCCTATCTACCTGTGACTCCACTTTCAAGGAGTTATGAACCTGCACTCCAAGGTCTTTTTGTTCAGCAACACTCCCTAGGACCTTACCATGAAGTGTATAAGTCCTGCTAAGATTTGCTTTCCCAAAATGCAGTACCTTGCATTTGTCTGAATTAAACTCCATGGTTGAAATATACCAGAACTCTCTAGATTCTGGAAGGTTCCAATGGATTGGAAAATCACTATTGTGGTATACTTGTTCAATAAGGGAGGGAGATAGAAAGCAGGAGACTATAGGCCAGTTCATCCCATCTCTAAACAGTCGGTTCTTCTATAACGCAATGCTTGTGTTCTTGTGTGACCCTGCATTATAGAAAAATTGCACTTTAGGAACAGCATTTGTAGTTTTGGCAATGTTGTTGCATTATAGCCAACTCATGTTTTAAACATTGGCACTTTAGAAACAGCATCCCCAATTTGTCAGTTGCATTATAGTGAATTCACGTTGACGAAATGCGTTATAGCAAAACAAACTGTAACTGGGAGTTCATTATTAAGGAAAAAAATAACAGGGACATTTAGAAAAGTTTAAAACAATCAAACAATGTTAACATGATTTTGGCAAAGTAATGTCATGTTTTACAAATTTGCTAGCCTTCTTTCAAGATATAACAGAGTTGGTAAAGGGTAGTCAGTAAGTGCAATGTATCTGAATTTCCAGAAGGCATTTGATAAGCTACCATATAAATATTATTGCACGAGCTAGAAGCTCATGGTAGTTTATGACCAAAAAGGCAAATGGAATCTTGGTCTTTATTGCTTGGGTATTGGAATTTAAAACAAAGGATGCCTTGTTACAGCTCCATATGGTGAGGTTGCATCTGCAGCATGGTGTCCAGTTTTGGTATCATAGCTAAGAATGGATCTAATGGCTGTTCAAAAGAGCTTCACTCAGCTAAAATTTCTGTGCATTTCAGTTTTAAATGAGAAACCCCTTATTCTGTGACCTAATCTGCCCCTAGTTCAAGATTCCACCACTACCGGAAACAGCTTCTCAACATTGCTCTGTCAAGAGCCTCAGAAACTTGCATGTTTCAATAAGATCATCCCTCATTTTTCGAAAGTCTAATGAAAAAGATTTAACCTGGTTATCTGTTCTTGATCAGTCAGCTCCTTTAACCGAGGAACCAACCTGGTGAATCTCTTTTGAACTGCCTCCAATGCCAATATATCCTTCTGAAATTCTAGGACCAAAACTGTGCACAATACTCTGGGTCTGGTCTTATCAATAACTGTACAGTTATAACAAGACTTCCCTATTTTTAAACTCCAACCTCCTAGCAATAAAGGCTAAAATTTCATTTGCCTTCTTAATTACTTGCTACATTTTTTGCTAACATTTTAAGTTTCATGCACAAGAACACTCAGATGACACACTTTTGGAGTCTGACTCAATTTAATTAATGGTCTGCTTTTGATTCTTCCTGCTAAGATACATAATTTCTCACTTTCCTACATTAAACCGTCACGATTTTGCGCATTTCACTCACTTGTCCATATCCCCTTACAGATTCCTTGCGTCCTCATCACAACATGCCCTCCTGTTTTTGTACCATCCACAAATTTGGATAGATTACAATCTGCGACCTCTTTCAAATCAATTTTATAGATGGTAAATAATTGAAGTCCTGAGTCTGATCCTTTGGCGTTCCTCTAGACGCATCTTTCCAACCTTGAGAAGAACTCATTAATCCTGACTCACTGTTTCTATCAAAAAAAAACTGATAACATAATTTGATTAATTCACTAATTGTTTTTACTTCTGGAAATTAAACCTTAAATTAAATGGTGGAGCAGTCTTCTTTGCTTGTTTTAAGGATAAACTATGATATGACTTTGGGCAATTTTATTGAGGGATATTGTCCTCAAAACAAGTAGCTGTAAATTTTACTCAGTGAAACTGATTTGACAAATCACAACAATGTTAATTTCGGGATAAATCATTGAAGTTGGGCTGAGTCTAGTGGATTTATCCAATATCAGGCTGTCATACTCCTAATTTGGGGCAGATGGATTTTTAAATGGGAAGCATTCCCCTCCTTGGTCTTTTAGAGTCTGTAATACTTCAATAGCTCTGTGTATCTACACAATAAAGACTGCAGCAATTCAAGAAAGCAGCTTAAAACTACTTTCTCAAGGGTAGTTAGGGCTGAGTGCACGTATCCCATGAATAATATTTTTAAATTGACAGGGATTGATTGGTACAAATAATCTATTATTGTTCGATCATTGGGGCCACTAGTCTCATAGAAACTAGATAAACCTTAATGATTTTTTTTCTGTCCTGCATTCCAGACTACCAAAAATCTCACATCTTAATGAGCATGCAAAAATATGAAAGTACGTGCAATATCCCCATGAATTATTTGTCATTTCCTCTCAAACTGTCCAACAACTTTTCAAAAATGAGTGACTAAGCATCTTGGCACCACAGAGTTTCCAAATTTTCGCATTTGCAGTGAGTAGAAGAATTAGCTGTCCTGAACACATTAAAAATGTATACACATTCATAAATCACTCTTTACAACCATAGGACATCCCCTGTGCACTAAAACCAAAGTAGCTTTTTTGTGGTTCTGGACTGTTGTAATGATGGAAATGTAGCAGCCAGTTTGTCCACATCAAGTTCCAACAAAGTGCAAATTGGTAATTGCCAGATAATGCATTTTTGATTTGTGTTTTAATGGTGTCAATTGAGGGATAAATACAGGCCAGGATGTAAGAAATAACTGGCTTGCTGCCCTATGAAATTAATAGTTCTAGTTCAAAGAGTGGCATTAGATATTTTTCATGTCCACTTAAGAAGGCAGAGGGGGTCTTATATTAAAGCCTATTGAAAGATGGTATCTCTGAAAGTGCAGTATAGTCAGCCTAGAGCCAAACTCAAAGGCAAGATTGCTACCATTTGAACCTTGGCTGAAAGTCTAGAAAACAATGGAACTTTCTATGAATTAACCAGAAAGAGTACACTAATAATCGTACCCTAGAGGCAGTTTCACAGTCGTGCCAATATCTAAAATCATAAGAACATGACCAAAATGGCCAAATTGCTGGACTGACTTCTACTCAGGGCAAAAGCAATTCACATCTGGTTTCATTATTAACAAAAAAAACTCTAATTATTATAATACACAATTTTAGCAAAAGGTCAGAAAAAACTAAGGATTTAAAATCTTTTATGTCACATTTATATCACATAAATTTTACCATTTCAAAGTACCCAAATATACCCACACTCAGTCATGATCAAGACTGACAAAGTCAAACAAATTAACACATACTATGGATAAAAGAAGCATATACTCAAAGTAAATAAAATTCCAAAGATCAAAAATCCAGATCACAAAGTACAAGGTTATTTTCTTACAATCTTTTGATTTTAGCAATGATAACACACTGTTGTATCTGGGTGATGGTCCTCCTTTGATTTCTGGATATAGGTCTTTTCATGTTTTAAAATTCTTTCTTTTACTCTTTCTTGACTTTTCAGTTTTTTACGCAGATATATATAGAGAGAAGAAGAGATTAATGTTTTCTGTATGCAAGCTCAGGATAATTTTCTGTCCTTTGCCATGTGCAGTTGTTAACATTCTACAATTCAAACTTTCAAAAGGCTGTCAACTGCAGAAAATCTTTAACTCAAAGAATTCTCGATGCTGCTGACTGCCAAATCCTGTCTCTCACTGTTTCAAAAAGCAACATTGCCTGGCACAGCCAAAAATAGTTGAGAGTGTGGTGCTGGAAAAACGCAGCAGGTCAGGTAGCAGCTGAGGAGCGGGAGTGTCCTGATGAAGGGCTTATGCCCAAAATATTGATTGTCCTGCTTCTCAGGTGCTGTCTGACCTGCTGTGCTTTTCCAGCACCACACTCTCGACTCTGATCTCCAGCATCTGTAGTCCTCAGTTTCTAAACAACCAAAAATAGGTAATGCTTGATTTTAAGTTGCAAAACACTCCTGGTATTTCAGCGATAGTATTTCAACTTCCATTTCTGTTTATGGTTCCAAAACAGTAAAGTATGTGGTCCCTTACCAACTACAAGTTTCTGCTGCACACATCTAAAACTCCTTTCACTCATTGCATGCTTCAAAAGAGAGTAGAGGAGCTTTTTCTGCTGCCCTGACCAACTTTTCTCTTAATCAATATCATTAAAGTGGGTTATTTAATTTGGGAACTGCTGTGTGCATGTGTGTCACATTAAAGGTGTATCATTGAAGTTGAAGTGGAGGAGGCTTTACGTACATCAGGCTATCCTACTCCTACTTTGGGAGAGCTTGATTCTTAAATGGAAAGAATTCTATTCCTGGATCTTTCTGGGCTGTGTAGTAAGTAATCAATAGGAATTGATTAGTAACGATGATCAACAAATTTATTATTGTCACAGCAAGCTATAACCAGGATGTGCTTTTCCTTCAACACTTCATGAATATTTTATTGACTGTAAAGCAGTTTGAAAGCTGTAAAGAAAATGTCCACCTTCTTCTTAAAATGTTACATTACAAGAATGTTACACTTAATCACTGTGCTGAACTTGAATTAGCTAAGACTAATCAGTAGAAAATGTTGATTTTTCATAGGAATAACTGCAGCAACACTGTTTTCCACATGTACGCATGTGAGTAAAATATTCTTTGTATGCATACATAAGGTAAGTAAAATGTTCACATGTGTATATTTATTTAATCAACATCTAGCACCATCAAATAACCAAATATATTAAGCATGTACAATAGGAGAAAGTGAGGACTGCAGATGCTGGAGATCAGAGCTGAAAAATGTGTTGCTGGAAAAACGCAGCAGGTCTGGCAGCATCCAAGGAGCAGGAGAATCAACATTTCGGGCATAAGCCCTGAAGAAGGGCTTATGCCCAAAACGTCGATTCGCCTGCTCCTTGGATGTTGCCAGACCTGCTGCGCTTTTCCAACAACACATTTTTAAGCACTTACAATAGCCAACAAAAATGATAATACATTCTGCTTTAAGTCTTGCCATTTTACCACAGATGCATACAAGAGTAAAGTTGACATGCATATTGTTGTGGTTCTGTTCGTCGAACTGGGAGTTTTTGTTGCAAATGTTTCATCCCCTTTCTAGGTGACATCCTCAGTGCTTGGGAGCCTCCTGTGAAGCGTTTCTGTGCTGCTTCCTCCGGCATTTATACTGGTTTGAATCTGCCGCTTCCGGTTGTCAGTTGCTGTCCGCTGCAGTGGCCGATATATAGGGTCTAGGTCGATGTGTCTGTTGATAGAATTTGTGGATGAGTGCCATGCCTCTAGGAATTCCCTGGCTGTTCTCTGTTTGGCTTGCCCTATAATAGTGGTGTTGTCCCAATCGAATTCATGTTGTTTGCCATCTGAGTGTATGGCTACTAAGAATAGCTGGTCGTGTCGTTTTGTGGCTAGCTGGTGTTCATGGATGTGGGTTGATAGCTGTCTTCCTGTTTGTCCTATGTAGTGTTTTGTGCAGTCCTTGCATGGGATTTTGTACACTACATTGGTTTTGCTCATGCTGGGTATCGGGTCCTTTGTCCTGGTGAGTTGTTGTCTGAGCGTGGCTGTTGGTTTGTGTGTTGTTATGAGTCCTAGTGGTCATAGTAGTCTGGCTGTCAGTTCAGAAATGTTCTTGATGTATGGTAGTGTGGCTAGTCTTTTGGGTTGTGGCATGTCCTCATTCTGTTGCCTTTCCCTTAAGCATCTGTTGATGAAATTGCAGGGATATCGTTTTTGGCGAATACATAAATTCAGATGTAAATGAATATTTTCCATCAACCACCACTCGCTGCCTTCTTTCAGAAAGCCAATTTCTAATCCATGCCTCTGCATTTTCTCCAACAGCCTATCATGTGGAACCTTATTGCATGGATCAAGGTTATATCCCCAACAATCTTCAGTACAGTGAAATGGGCACTTGCTCACCACCACCTGAGCTTCTATACATCTACTACAAGGACAGCCAATGGCTATGACTCTGGAAGGACTTCGGAAGAGGCTGGAAGAATTGAGAAACTCAAATGGTTGCAAAGTGAGCCCAGAGAAGATAGAGGCCAGTGATTTTCTCACATTCTTAGCCCACGGTGCTCCTCCACAGTAAGTATGGCAGAGGAAGTAAAAAAGAGGATTGATGAGGGCAGAGCAGTAAAGCAGTAGACGTGATCTATATGGACTTCAGTAAGGCGTTCGACAAGGTTCCCCATGGGAGACCGGTTAGCAAGGTTAGATCTCACAGAATAAAGGGAGAATTAGCCATTTGGATACAGAACTAGCTCAAAGGTAGAAGACAGAGGGTGGTGGTGGAGGATTGTTTTTCAGACTGGAGGCCTGTCACCTGTGGAGTGCCACAAGGATCAGTACTGGGTCCTCTACTTTTTGTCATTTACATAAATGGTTTGGATGCTAGCATAAGAGGTACAGATAGTAAGTTTGCAGATGACTAGCAAACAACAATTTGATTTCAGATAGTCAGTATGGTTTCGTCAAGGGCAGGTCATGTCTCACAAACCTCATTGAGTTTTTTGATAAAGTGACCAAGCATGTAGATGAGGGTAGGGCAGTTGACATGGCATACATGCTCTTCAGTAAAGCCTTTGATAAGGTTCCACATGGTAGGCTGTTGGAGAAAATGCAGAGGCATGGAATTGAGGGTGATTTAGCAGTTTAGATTAGAAACTGGCTTTCTGAAAGAAGGCAGCAAGTGGTGGTTGATGGAAAATATTCAGCCTGGAGTATGGTTACCAGTGGTGTGCTACAAGGATCTGTTTTGGGACCACTGTTGTTTGTCATTTTTATAAATGACTTAGACACGGGCATAGATGGATGGATTAGTAAATTTGCAGACAACACTAAAGTCGGTGGAGTAGTGGATAGTTTGGAAGAATGTTACAGACTGCAGGAGGACTTGGATAAACTGCAGAATTGGGCTGAGAGGTGGCAAATGGAGTTCAATGCAGCTAAATGTGAGGTGATGCACTTTGGGAAGAATAACAGGAAGGCAGAGTACTGGGTCAATGGAAAGATTCTTGGTAGTGTGGATGTGCAGAGGGATCTTGGAGTCCATGTACATAGATCCCTGAAAGTTGCCACCCAGGTGGATAGTGCTGTTAAGAAGACATACGGTGTGTTAGGTTTCATTCGTAGAGGGATTGAGTTCCGGAGCCGCAATATCACGCTGCAACTATACAAAATGCTGGTGCGGCCACACTTGGAATATTGTGTACAGTTCTGGTCCCCATATTTTGGGAAGGACGTGGATGCACTGGAAAAGGTGCAGAGGAGATTTACCAGAATGTTGCCTGGTCTGGAGAGAAGGTCTTATGAGGAAAGGCTGAGAGACTTGGATCTGTTCTCATTGGAAAGAAGAAGGCTAAGAGGGGATTTGATAGAGACATACAAGATGTTCAGAGGATTAGATAGGGTAGACAGTGAAAGTCTTTTTTCCTAGGATGATGATGTCAGCTTGTACGAGAGGGCATAACTACAAATTGAGGGGTGACAGATTTAAGACAGATGTCAGAGGCAGGTTATTTACGCAGAGAGTGGTAAGGGCATGGAATGCCCTACCTGCTAATGTAGTCAACTCAACCACATTAAGGAAATTTTAAAAATCCTTGGATAAGCACATGGATGATTTTGGGATAGCGTAGGGGGACAAGCTGAGAATAGTTCACAGATTGGTGCAACATTGAGGGCCGAAAGACCTGTTCTGCACAGTATTCTTTTATGTTCTATGTTCTATGACACCAAAATTGGAGGTGTAGTGGACAGTGAAGAGGGTTACCTCAGATTACGACAGGATCTGGACCAGATGGGCCAATGGGCTGAGAAGTGGCAGATGGAGTTTAATTCAGATAATGCGAGGTGCTGCATTTTGGGAAAGCAAATCTTAGCAGGACTTATATACTTAATGGTAAGGTCCTAGGGAGTGTTGCTGAACAAAGAGACCTTGGAGTGCAGGTTCATAGCTCCTTGAAAGTGGAGTCACAGGTAGATAGGATAGTGAAGAAGGTGTTTGGTATACTTTCCTTTATTGATCAGAATATTGAGTACAGGAGTTGGGAGGTCATGTTGCAGCTGTACAGAACATTGTTTAGGCCACTTTTGGAACATTGCGTGCAATTCTGGTCTCCTTCCTATCGGAAAGATGTTGTGAAACTTGAAAGGGTTCAGAAAATATTTACAAAGGTGTTGCCAGGGTTGGAGGATTTGAGCTATAGGGAGAGGCTGAACAGGCTGGGGCTGTTTTCCCTGGAGGGTCGGAGGCTGAGTGGTGACCTTATAGAGGTTTACAAAATTATGAGGGGCATGGATAGGGTAAATAGGCAAAGTCTTTTTCCCTGGGGTCAGGGAGTCCAGAACTAGAGGGCATAGGTTTAGGGTGAGAGGAGAAAGATATAAAAGAGACCCATGGGCAACTTTTTCACACAGAGGTTGGTACATGTATGAAATGAGCTGCCAGAGGAAGTGGTGGAGGCTGGTACAATTGCAACATTTAAAAGGCTATTGGATGGGTATATGAATAGGAAGGGTTTGGAGGGATATGGGCCAGGTGCTGGCTGGTGGGACGAGATTGGGTTGGGATATCTGGTCGGCATGGACGGGTTGGATCGAAAGGTCTGTTTCCATGCTGTACATCTCTCTGACTCTATGAGTGTGCCGTGTCAGAGTAAGGATTGTGAGCTACAGAAGATGACAATGAACACAGAGTTCACCAGCAGGAACAAACCATCATGTCAATGTGTTGTCGTAGATGTAAACCACCATTTATTGAAGGATTTAGTATTTCCTGAGAGGAACACACTAAGAAAGCTTCCTAAACCCATTTCTGCCTTTTGAGTTTGAGGAGAGGAAACAGTGTGAAGGGCAAAATGAATATTAGGTTTGACATAAAAGACTATTCTGAGAGATTCCACAACTGGTCTGCAGTATTCACCAAGAAGAAATCACTTACTACTAACATTACACATCTTCCAAAAACAGCATTAGATACAAAATGCTCATGGTAATTACCTATTTTCCTCATTTTAATGTGAGACATGCTTCACAAACTGCAAAATGCATCAGTGACAAATACACTATATTGAAAACCCATCAACAGAGTTTTATTTACGTTCAAGAAAATCAAGGTGAAGAATTGCAAAACACAGTAAAACTACACAAGAATGTAAGCTCGTCATCTGAAGTCTCAGGAGTCCCACCAAAATCTTTCAAGACTTGTAAAATCTTTTAAGAGCCTGCACAGCCAGTAGTAGACTGCAACATCTGAAATGGATTTGTGTCAATCTGCATCAAAGGATTAAGTTCTTGGAGATTTCTTTTGGCCTTATTAAAATATCAAGAGGCTGAGGTCACCATGAGCTCTCCCGTGACCCTCAACTCCTAGTTGGCAGGAATCCTAGACTAATGTGCAACTCAGAAACTGCAGCACAGTAATGGCAGAAGATTGCTTTCCGAATTAACTATTTGCCAGCCCATGTGAAACACCAGTAAAGAAATTACAGGATATTTTCATAAAATTATGTTTACCATACCCTATGGTTATTTGATAGCATTCCAGTACTGTCCCTAACCCATTCAGCTCCTGCTGCTACGCTGATTCTTCCAGCTGCTTCGGAGGAAGTTAACAGCTGCTCTATTCGGCAGCAGATGTACAGTAAACACAGTCTGCAACTTTAAGAGCCTTTTTAGGTCCCCACACGTAGCTCAGTGGTGTCCCTCTGGCAGGAGAAAGTGAGGACTGCAGATGCTGGAGATCAGAGTCAAAAAGAGTGGCGCTGGAAAAGCACAGCAGGTCAGGCAGAGTCAGAGCAGCAGGAGAGTTGATTTTTCAGGCGTAAGCATCAGGAATGTGGGTGGGCCCAAGGGGGCTGAGAGATAAATGGGAAGGGGGTGGGGCTGGGGGAAGGTAGCTGGGAATGCGATAGGTAGATGAAAGTGGGCGGTGATAGTGATAGGTCGGAGCAGAGGGTGGAGTGGATAGTTGGGAAGGAAGATGGACAGGTAGGACAATTCAAGAGGGCAGTGCTGAGTTGGAGGGTTGGACCTGGGATAAGCTGGGGGGAGGGGAAATGAGGAATCTGGTGAAATCCACATTGATTCTGTGTGGTTGGATGTTCCCAAGGCAGAAGATGAGGCATTCTTCCACCAGGCGTTGGGTGGCTAGAATTTGGCAGTGGAGGAGGCCCAGGACTTGCATGTCCTTGGCAGAGTGAGAGAGGGAGTTGAAGTGTTCAGCCATAGGGCAGTGGGGTTGTTTAGTGTGTGTGTTCCTGTCTCCTGTCTCCCCAATGTAGAGGAGACCATGTCGAGAGCAATGGACATAGTAGATGATGTGTGTGAAGGTGCAAGATAATCTCTGTCAGATGTGGAAGGATTGTTTGGGCCTTGGATGGAGGTGAGGGGGTGAGGTATGGGCGCAGGATTTACACCTCATGCAGTGGCAAGGGAAGGTGCCGGGAGTGGAGGGTGGGTTTGTGGAGGGCATGGACGTAACAAGAGAGTCATGGAGGGAATGGTCTCTGCGGAACACAGATAGGGGTGGGAAGAAAAATATATCTCTGATGGTCGGGTCTGTTTGTAGGTGGCAGAAATGGAGGAGGATAATGTGATGCATCAGGACATTGGTGGGGTGCAAGTTGAAGACTGGTGGGGTTCTGTTCTTGTTGCGACTAGAATAGGGTTCAAAGGCGGAGGTGCAGGAAGTGGAGGAGATATGCTGGAGGGCATTGTTGACCATGTGGGAGGGCAAATTGCAGTCTTTGAAAAAGAGACCATCTGGGATGATCTATGGGGGAATTGGTTCTCCTGGGATCAAATGCGGTGGAGGCGGAGGATTTGGGAATAGGCAATCATGTTTTTACAGGAGGCAGTTGGGAGGAGATGTAGTCCAGGTAGCTGTGAGAGTTGGTGGGTTTGAAGTAGATGTCCGTGTTGAGTTAGTCGCCGGAAATGGAGATGGAGAGGTTCAGGAAGGGGAGGGAGGTGTCTAAGATGATACAGGTGAACTTGAGGTCAGGGTGGAAGGTGTTCGTAAAGTTGATAAACTGTTCAACCACCTCGTGGGAGCACGAGATGCCGCCGAATACAGTCATCGATGTAATGGAGGAAAAGGAGGGGAATGATGCTAGTGTAGCTATGCAAGATGGACTGTTCCATGTACCCAAGCATAGCTGGGGCCCATGTGGGTGCCCATGGCTACCCCTTGGTCTGGAGAAAGTGGGAGGATTGGAAGGAGAAATTGTTGAGGGTGAGGACCAGTTCAGCCAATCAAATGAGTGTGTCAGTGGAAGGATATTGGTTGGGTTGGCGAGAGAGGAAGAAACGCAGGGCTCGGAGGCCTTCATCATGGTGGATAGATGTGTATAGGGACTGGATGTCCATGGTGAAGATGAGGCATTGGGGCCCAAGGAACCGAACATCATGGAGGAGGTAGAGGGCATGGGTGGTGTCTTGAATGTATGTTGGGTGATCCTGGAGCAAGGGGGACATAATAATGTCAAGGTAGGTGGAGATAAGTTTGGTGAGGCAAGTGCAGGTGGAGACGATGGGTCTACTGGAGCAGTCAGGTAGGCGGTAAAGCTGGGCAGTGCAGGGTTCCTGGATTATGATGTTGGAGGCAGTTGGTAGGAGATGCCCTGAGGTAATGAGGTTGTGGATAGTCTGGGAGATGATAATTTGGTGATGGGAGGTGAGGTCGTGATCGTGTCCTACCTGTCCATCTTCCTTCCCACATATCCGCTCCACCCTCCACTCCGACCTATCACATCACCACCCACCTTCATCTATCTATCGCATTCCCATCTACCTTCCTCCCGGGCAATCATTTTCCAGTCAGTATTTAAGAGCAACATTCTGGAGGAGGAAAGCTGGCAGCATTTTCTCTCCTTTTCTTCTTCCAGGTATCCTGATGGTAAATACAGATTCCCCATTATGTCAAGGTGACGCCAGCAACTGCAGCCTCAATGGAAATTCATTGCAATCTACATGTCATCTCCAAGGGAGAAATCTCCTAACAATTGAGTAATTTATTTAATGGGCCCTTCTGTCTGAGTGGTATTGTCCCTTATCACTTGACTAGAAAGCCCACTCCAGATGTCTCTTACAACAGGTTGATTACAAATATGTTCAGTAATTCATGTGCTGCGTTTATGATGTACTGTTGTCTCACCTGATGGTTTCTTCTGCAGTGTATGCTGACTTGTTAGATTCTCTCTAACAGTGCAGGTAAACTCATGAGTACAAGAACAGCATGGTGCAAAGAATTAATGGAAAACCCGCAGCCGATTACTATGTTTACTGCACACAGTGTACTTTCCCAAGCATAAAACGCTCAAGTAAAGCCTATCTATCCTGTAAATTTTCTTCCTTTTTTAGAAAATATTGCATCACTACCATAATCAATTCAAGACAGATTACTATGTGTCCTTATCCAATTTTGTGGGGAAAGGGAGACAACTTGGTTCATTCTCATTCCTCAATCTTACCCCCGATCAAATCATGCATGTAGTTGTTAAAACTCCAATGTTTTGGCCCACAGTGTCTGGCCTGGAGATCCTGGATCATTCGTAAAGTGGATTAAATTCTTGCTATCAATCCTGAAACTACCTTTTTGCTAGTTTGAGCAAAATACTACCCTTCACTTGAAGCTTTCTCTTTACAGTGTTTTGTTTAGATACCTAGGGTTATAGCTGAATGGAAGATTATTTGACTAAAGATTTAAATGTTTCTAGCTCAAATTCATGTTCCCTATATACCACTGCAGTGTAGATTTTTGGAGAAGAAAGAATTAAGGGACTTGTTTTAAATTTAGTAAGGCAGAGTTGAGACAACAGATCAACCATGAACTTGCTGAAGAATGCCATAGGTTTAGAGAACTAAATGGTCTACACATCTCTTTTCTCTTCAACCTCCGTGACGTTCCCTATCAGTTTCAGGCTGAAACTTTTAGGTTTTCTAGACTTTTTTTAGCCTCCAGTTCCAGCAGCTTTCCTTTATCCTCGAATTCAAAATTTGAATGTGTGCTTTACATCTGTGCCAAGAAATTGAAATGTATTCAAGTTATCAGTGGACCAGAACATGGTACATTTTGTGCACAGGTTCCATTGGCTTATTGTTCTGGTCAGATAAATCAGCATTTTCTTTGTGTTATTGAACAATGCTCCACAACATTTGAACAAGTGAAGTGCAAGTTGACTAAAATAAAAGAAAAATCTGTACAAAACTTAAAATAAAAGTAGAAAATGCTGGAAATACCCATCAGGTCTGGCAGTATCTGTGGAAAGAGAGAGACAGTTAATGTTTCAGGTCAAGATCTTTTAACAGAAATTTTTAAACAGGTACAAAGGCAGGAAAATGATGGAAGGAAAGGGAAGGAGTTAATATCTGTGACTACTTAAAGGACAAATTGACAAAGGAAATGGGAATGGTACAAATATATTACCAAATGTTAATTTTAGATGAATTTAAATAACAACAGTGGAACTATTGGGAGGAAAGGAAAGCTGACCATAATCTGAAGTTGTTGAAAAGAATGTTAAGTTTGATAGGTTATTAAATCCAAAAGATTGAATTAATACCCCTTTCAATTTAGCATCCAGATTAGATTCTCTACAGTGTGGAAACAGGCCCTTCAGCCCAACAAGTCCACACCACCCCTCTGAAGAGAAACCCATTCCCCTACCTTCTATTTACCCCGCACCTGACACTGTGGGCAAGTTAGCATGGCCAATTCACCTGACCTGCACATCTTTGAATTGTGGGAGGAAACTGGAGCACTCAGAGGAAACCCACGCAGACACTGGGAGAATGTGGAAACTCCACACAGAGAGAATGTGTAAACTCCACACAGACAGACAGGAATTGAACCCAGGACAGTGGTGCTGTGAGGCAGCAGTGCTAACCACTGAGCCACTGTGCCGCCAGATATTCCAACAGTATTCATGACAATTTTATTTAATATTTTACATTTACCTAAGTTAAATTGCCATTTATCCAGCCACTTACTAACTCCAATTGACTCACCTGCTGGATCATATTTCCAATTTCTCCCTTTCCAGTTCAATGTTAACTACAAATCTGTTGTATACAGTGAGATTTTGAATAAAAGCTTTGTAAGTTGTAAACTGTACAGATGCCAAAATTAATCCCTGATTAAAACTCAGCATTTCACCAACTCATACAGTATCACTCTTTTAACCTTTGGGTTTTAAAAATGTTGTCAGCCAAGGTTTTACTTCAATTCCCAATCACAATTCATCTAAAGTCAGAAATCACACGGCACCAGGTTATAGACCAACAGGTTTATTTGAAATCACAAGCTTTCGGAGCACTGCTCCTTTGTCAAGGGAAGTCTTTTCTTTTCTGGAAGAAAAGTTGGTTGTCAAAGGGGAAGACATTGTGGTCGAGGATGAAATGGATGGGTTTTAGGATGACGTCTGGAAATTGGCAGTTGTTGGTGTAGAGTACTGCGGCTGTTGAAGCAATGCCGTCATCATGGGGGGATGCTGGAGCAGAGTGTCAAGATGGAGGGATTCCTGAAGAAGAGCTTATGCCTGAAATGTCAATTCCCCTGCTCCTCGGATGCTGCCTGGCCTGCTGTTTTTTCCAGCACCATATTTTTCAACTCAAGTGTCAAGATTTCCATTATGATGAGAATTCCTCTTCTGTGGGTGCTGAGTTTCTGTAAGAAATCTGTACTGTCTCAACAGAAGTTTGTTCCTTGTACAATGGTTTCAAGATGCCCTCGACATAGCCAGAGCGGTTCTCACACAGGGTCCCTTTGCCTGAAACAATGGGACATTCAGTTTTGACTCTGCAGACACCTCCTACGCAAGAAGTACGTGGGATGACTATGCATAGGATACTCTGAAGGTCTGGATCAAAAGTCTTGAACTGTCTGTTGAGTTGACGGGTGTGGTCTTTGGTTGGGTCTGTAGTGTTCCTCGTTGTTCAGTTGTTAGTACACTTCTTTGCATAGTTCGTTCTATTCTGAATGATGATGGCTCCTCCTTTGTCTGCTGGTTTGATGATGATGTTACAGTTGGTCTTGATGCATGGATGTGCTTGGATGATGTGCTGCGCTATCTTGTGAGCATGACTGATGAATTTGGCATTGACGCATCTCCTGACGGCTTGAGTATACATGTCAAGCCTAGGGCAACAGCCTTCCAGAGGAGTCCTTTATCAGATAAAGTATTTGAAAGCTTATGATTTAAAATAAACCTGTTGGACTATAGCCTGGTGTTGCGTGATTCTGACTTTGTCCTTCTAATTCCAGCGCCAGCACCTCCACATCACAATTAATCTAAACAGCATGGAACTTCATTTATAAAAAAAATCCCTTTGGAGGTATAAATGTACAATACCCTTAGATTCACTTCCACAAAGTTTGAATGATGCTAATCAACTAAATTCTCTCAAATTAGTGCTTACAATGTCCATGTTCATGAGCACTAATCCATAAGTTATTTTGTTCCATCATGTTATCCAGTATCGAAGCAAGAAAATCTTGTGTATTTGTTGAAATGCACTCTGTCACATTTTAGCACTTTATTAGTGTTCTCCCATATGTCTGTAATGATCATCAGCATCTCAGAAATCCCCACATTCTGAAGCAGGATCATTCAATTTAACTCTGATTTCTCTCCACAGATGCTGCCAGATCTACTGAGATTTTCCAGCAGTTTCTGTTTTTGCTTCAGGAATCCCATCCCTTCTCTCACACAGGCTATATGAGAATACATTTGTTTTCAATCTTTACACCTCTCTAATGATCTGTAACTCATTAATCTGATGAATACCCGTAATGGAAGACATTTTACTCACATCTTCCTGCATTATTATTTTGTTCTGTTCTCTCTTAATGTTGCAACTATTTCATTGTAATTCAGTTTCAAACCCATTGGCATCTTTTAGTTTGCCACATCCTTTCTCAATGTTATTTTTAAGAATCGTTTCTTATGCATGTACTTAATATCTCCAGCATTTACCAATCCTCCTTTGCATGTCCAAACTGTCTTTTAAACCATTTATGAATATTCTTACATTTGTCTGAGTGCATTTTTCACTTTCTCCCTTTGCAGAAATTGTTTTGTCTTATTTTGCTTCTTCTTGATCTGTTTAGGTTTATACAGTCTGTGCTTGTTAATCCTAGAATAATTTGACCTTAAATGCTCAGTTGTATGCCTTTTAGAATATGCTACTTGACTTTAACTTAAGTGTTACAAGATATTCTCCCAAAATAGGTTATTATACATTTGTACTTTATTTCCTTGAGATAGGTCCTTTTTAAAAAATGCATTCTTGGTGCAATATAATTGAATCTCAGGTTATGTTGAACTTGATTGTTCTCTGTTTGGCGTCATCCAGGGACCAATGATTTCTGTTTCCAATATCAGCAAACCATTGCCAAGTCAATATGTGCTTCTCATGGTATCTTTGATACTGTTAGTCATGAATCCCTCAAGGAAACTGTTAGCTAATTTTATCTTCCCAAATTATATTAGGTTACTCAAAACCTCCCTTTTAGCTAAAAATGCAGGATAAGAATGCGTCACATTTAAGTATATTTTATGCTTAAGCTACTGGAATTGAGTTTGTGAACCCACAACCTCCTTTTTTGGGGTTAATGGTGCTTGCTTTGGAGCCACTGCCTGAACATGCTGTAGCAAGCATTTGATCATTGCTGATCTCACCATGCCATTTCAAATGTTACTATCCCATACAATAATTATAGTCTTTTCAATTCAGATCTGTTGGCCCATAGCATCTTTTATGTTTAACTTGTCCCCTTATATACCTTTCCACCTCTGTTGGCTTAACCTCTTCAACCTCCCTAGGATTCAGGGCTACATCACATCTATAGTTTCTTCAGTCCCGGGTACACTGAATTTCCTGAGCGCTCACTTTTTATACATTATATATGTTACTAGTGTGAGCTTCCCGATTCTGCTGTTTTCAACATTCACATGTATGTTAGATATACAACATACTCTGTTTGCTCGGAGTTGTTTCTTATATTTCATGAGCATATATTCATCCATTCAGTGAATTTTATTTGGATCATAATTTGCTCTCCTTCCCTTCCAAGCACCCTCCCCTTATATTCAAATAATTCTTTTTTTGCTGTTTACTACTTTTCTCATTAATCTCATGCTCTGCATGGATGGAATTCTTCTTCAGTGTAACAAGGGCATCGAAAGGTGGTATTTACACAAATTCTCAATTTCCTTGAAGAATTCTTGACTTTTGCCAGGGACGTGAAATATGCCAGAAAATATTGCTTTGCTTTTCTTCGCTCTGAGTGTGACAGATAAATGGCTGCTTCTAAAGTATAGTGTCTATTGTAATGTGGACAATGTGTCAGCCAGTGTATTCATAGTGGGCGATCTGCATACAAACATTTTTCAAAGGTCTGGTATAATTTCTACCTTTGCTCACTGGTAGAACCCCTCACCCCACAGTCAGATTATCTACTTTAATCCATCTCCAAAGACTTGAGCGCATAATCTAGGCTGGCACTGTTAGGCAGTCCTAAGAGGGTAACGCACTGTTGGAGATGCTGCCTTTTGAGAGAGGCATTATAGCAAGGCTTTGCCAGCCTCTGAGGTGGATATAAAGGCTTTATTTCAAACAAGAGGTGGGAGGTTCACTTTGAGGCACTGGCCAATATTTACTTTTTCACCAACTTCACTGGAACTGATTATTTGGTCATTACTTTATTGCCACAAGTGGGAGTTTGCTGTGTGCAAATTGGTGGTTGTTAATTACAACAATGACTACACTTCAGAAGTATTTACTCGGCCGTAAAACACTTTGGAACGTCCTGAGGTCATGAAGAGTGCCATATAAATTCATGTTCCTATCAATCCACACCATCTTTCTCCTTCACATTTTCTGCATAATACCCTCATAAGACCATACTTTGTTGAAGTCATTAATTGTAAGCTTACTCTCAATTGCATTAATTCACTGAGTTAGAAGTGATTAGAATCCTTTTTCAAAAGACACAATTATCTTTTCTGCATAATTATTTTATCTTATTTGTGTACACAGTAAACAGTTCATTGTGGAGACTAGTTTGAAGGAGTCACAAACCCAACAGAGCAAAAGAGCCTAATTAACATTCACAGATGAAGCAGACACTTCTGAGGTTAATCTCTTCCCTACTGATGTCAGTTCAGCTTCCCTGCAATGTCAGACTTGGTAATAAGGCCAGAACAGTTCCCTTGATAATATTATCGGCATTTCCTGTTTAAGCAAAACATTAAATAGATAGACGGCAAAGAGCAGAAGAATGCTTAATAATTAATGGCAATTCCTTGTAAATGACTTGTGAAAGAATATTGATGGTGACACCTGCTCTTTAAGCAAAAAAATTCTCATATAATAAAAATGTTAATCATAATACATTGTCAGCATTAGATTTTTGAAGGGATTAGTGAGAGAAACCTTCCAGCAAATCAGGCAAAATGCAGAGAAGCACAACATTTCGCTGCCTGGGCAAATAGATTATGTGTAGTGTACTGATTCATACAATTCAGTAAGGACACAGATCTATGTTGAGTTAGTCAGCATCAATTAAGTAATATCATGTGGTTTGCTGGTAAGATGGTTACTTTACTAGACTCGCAATATAGAGATGTGGACTTACAACTGAAATAAATTAGTTAAAATCCAACCACATCAGCCAGAGAATTTATTTTCAGTAATTAACAAAGTAGGGGACAAAAAAATAGCATTTTTTTGGTAATCAAAAAAAATTAACTGGATTGTGATACAGGACAGAGGGGTTAGGGAGTCCTCATGCATGAACCACACAAAGCTAGCATCCAAGTACAACAGGTAATAGGGAAGGCAAATTCAATGTCGGCCTTAATTTCGAAGAGAATGGAGTATAAAAATAGAAAGGGTTTGCTAAAATGATACAAGGCACTAGTCAGACCACGGTTGGAGTACTGTGAACAGTTTTGGGCCCATTAGCTAAGGAAAAATATGCATTGGAGGCAATCCAGAGAAGGTTCACTGGGCTGATACCAGATATGGAACACAGGTTAAGTAAGTTGAGCCTGTTTTCATTGGAATTAAACAAATTAGAGGCAATCTTATTGAAAAATACAAGATTCTTAGGGAGCTTGACAGGGTGAGAATGTCTTGGACAAAAGGGCATAATCTCAGAATAAGGATCACACAGTTAAGACAGAGATGAGGAACAGTTTCCTCTTGCGGAAAGTAATGAATCTGTGGAATTATTTACTGCAGGAGACTCTCAAGGTTGGGTCATCAAGGCTGAGTTAGACAGATTTTTAATTTATAAGAGAACCGAGAATTATAAGGAAAAATCAGGAAGGTGGAGCGTGGACTCTCGGGTCAGCCACGATCTCGTTGAATGAAAGAGCAGAATTGATAGGCTGAATGGCCTACTTCTGCTCCCATGTCTTACAGTTTTAACAAATACGTTCTGGTTTGTCAATGACTATTAGGGGAGAAAGGCTTTTCCTTGTCTGGCCAATACATGACTCCATATTATTTGACTTTTAACTGCTGTCTAAGCCACCACCTCATGCCATTCATTTATGTTTAGAAGGTGGTTCTCCATACCAATTTCAAGAATAATTGTGAATGACCCATAAATGCTGGCTTTACCATTGTCAACATCCTGCGAATGAATAAAGTTTGTGCCGGAGTACTGCAAAGAACATATGTTCGAAAGGTGCAACATTATATATGCAAGCAAGGGTTTCAACTCCTAATTGCATTTTCATGATCTCTGGCGGGACAAATGATGAAATACTCTGCATGTAGCTAGGTGGGAGCAGCTCTGATAACACTCAAACTATCCAGGACAAAACAACCTGCTAGATTGGCACCCTATCCATCACTTTCTACATTAACTCCATCCATCACTGGTGCACAGTGACAACAGAATATACCATCTACAAGATGCACTGCAGCAACTCACCATGGTTCCTTTGACAATAACTTGCAAGTCTACAACCTCTACACCATGGAAGAACAAAAGCAGCAGATGCATTGGAATATCATCACTTGCACAAGTCACACACAAGTCTGCTATTTATACGCTGGAACTCTGGATTCAATCAAGTCTCAGCATATGATATCCTGCAAAGTCCAATTGGATGCTGATGCACTTACTTGCTGACTCAACTTTGAACAAAGAATTTTCATTGACTAAGCCAGCAAAGGGGAATGTATCGTGTCATAGCATGAATCATTGTCTTCAGAGATAACAGGAGAAAGCAGCAGCTGCATAGTAAATTAATTTACATGATTAAAAACTGTTTTACTCACAAAGAGAAGGGTGTGCATTCGCTGATGAGATCAGTGTGCACTTGTGCAGTGTGTTCACATGTGTGCAGCTATCTTGACATGTTAAATATTGCAAATCATTCTTCTGTTTACCTTCAGAAATATTTGCATGCTCAAAGTGTTGATTTATACAGTTTTTTAATGTAATTTTTTAAACAGTTAGTGTAAGTTCCAAATGTTGAAATGAGCATCAAAACTGATAAACCTTTCTTAACTTACTTATAAATATCAAAAGTAGAAATTATGTTGATAACAGCGATTATCTAATCAACTTGTGTTTGCCAAAAATAATTTACAGACTTTTTTTTCTATTGAACAAAATATGTTTCCACCCTGTGAAGAAGGAATTTGAATATACATATTTTAATGAGTTGACCTCTATTTCCCAATGAAGTGTCTTGGAGGTTTGAAACTTGAAAAAAACACAGTAGGAGAACTTCCTCAGGAGCTTCTATCAATCATCCAACATAACTGGTGAAAGTGGCATTGGAATGCTTCAGATCATAACCTTTCTAAAAGGGTTAATTTGGCTTTACCTACAAGTTTGCGACAAATAATTGGGGAAAAAAAGCCTTATGCAGAATTTCATCCACCACAGTCAAGTCTAATAGAACAGTTCAGTACTGCATTGCTGGCAATACCATTCCTAGTGTGAGGCATTCAGCCAAGGCCTGCTTTATTGGTCTGGTAGTTGATGTAGAAATTGCAGAAAATTAGGAACAGAAGCAGTACATTCAGCTCCACAGTCTTCTTCCAACATTCAATAAGACTGCAGCTGGACTGTCCCTTGAATCTATTTGCCCATCTTTACTCCATCTCTCTTAATGTCCTTTCCTAACAAAATAATTGAGTCATTTCAGTTACATCCTCAGCCTTTTGGAATGAGACAGTGCCAATTATCTGTACTGTTTGTTTGAAAAAATGCTTTCTCATTTTGTTTCTGAATTGTCCAGTTCGAAATTTATTATTGTGTCAACTTAATCTAAATCTCCCACCACAGCAGGTAGTTTACTTATATTTATCCAAACTGTTTTTTTTTAAATGCCTACTTATCCCTACTTGAGGGAACAAATGACAAGATTCTACAGTACTATTTGAAGAAGAGCAAGTTATTTTACACTGAAATTATTCTCCCTCTTCCAATGTCTTGCAACAAAAGGTTATTTTACATTTAAATTCAGAAAGAGATTTATGTGCTTCTTTGGATTATGATCCATGACATTCCATTTGTAGATATATGGAAGAGAATCTAATTCTGGTGTGTTATCACTGTCAGCCTGCTACCATTATTTGCATCTGGTCATGTCATCAAAATGTTTCAAAGTATTTCATGTAATAAATTACTTTTGGCACATAGAGGCTGACAGACATATTGTGAACCGGGGACACAAGTTTGAGATAATTGTTAAAATTGCAGGGGGATAATGCAGAGACATATTTTTACACATCTTGCTGTGATCTAGGGTGGAATGCTGAAAGAATGTGGAAGCACATTTATGGGTAATTTTCAAAAGAAAAATGAACATATCTGGAAAAGGTAACATTTTTCAGACAATGGGGGAAAAGTTGGGGATTAGCCCTAATTGCAGAGTTCAGCATGTGCATGATGGACCAAATGGTCTTCTTTTCTGCTATGGAATTATTTTAAATTGCTTCACAGAGCCTAAGATTGTGCAGGGTGCTCATAGAACGAGAGATCCATGGAAAATTCTATCAATGATCAATCATGTTATGTGGTGAAATAATTTATGGATGATACTTACGCAATTTGTCCTGTCTCTTCACAAATGTCTGCAGTAGATCCAAAGATTTGTTCTTGGTGTAAAAGCAATTGACTTTGCCAGTCGTTGCTGGTTAAAATGAATGAATGCACATGTTCTTGACCTATGTATACACTGACGCACACATCAGCAGATTCCCGGGTGAAGGTTTAAAAGGTAATGCAAATATTTTGTTAAAAATAAAAGGTTGGAAGTCTGAAAGAAAATCAGAAAAAGCTCAGCAGGACAGGCAGCATACGGAGGGAGAGAGAGAGTTAGGATTTCAAACTTCCAACTAGAAGTAAGAATTTAAAAATGCTTCACCTATGGAGGCAGTGGAGGTGGGGGATGGGGAAGGGTAACTTAAAAGGGAAGGCCTCTGATATAGGAGGGTGGGGGGGAGAGGTGATTTTGTAACCTGCTCATTAACTATTAAAAATTATATCTGGTAACTAGGTACAAAACCGATCTCTGCTTTATCTTAATAGCCGTGACCAATAGACATATTCACTGAGGCTGCATGTATCAAACAGACTCCTTGGCAAAGGGCCATACATTTTAGGCCAGGAACATACTTTGTGAAACTATTCACAATTAAAAGCCTTTATGAAACGGAGTTGGCATACATCTTTTCTTTTACCAAACACAGATTCGCGCACTTGCCGAAGTCCAGCAGGTTTTCTAGATTTGTTTCTCACATTATCAGAACGATGTTATGACCGTTTTAAAAATCGGGTAAAGGTGATGGGAATCCATGAATAATTGAAGGAGGGAATTGAACAGGGTACTGATGCATCAGACGCTTGCATTGTTTCGGACAAAAATGGAAGCACGGGTGTGGAAGTAAGGACGAGTCCTCTTTCAAAATAGGACAGAATAAAGCCCGGTGGGCCGAATGGCCTCATTTTGTGCGGCGTGTCTGTGATTCTAGGAGGTTTGCAGAGCTGATGTATTGATGCTTCTGGCATAAATGTTTGGGCAAGTAATCTAGCCTGACTTGCTGTACCCACAGTGACAATTACTAGCTGCTGACGAGATAACATGCGATCTCCGCACCTCTCAATAGAACTGTTGGGCACAGCCGATGTAATCCACCGCCCACTGGGTAATAGTTCCAGCTGATGATGCAGTGCTGTTACTCATCACACTCCTCGGCCTCGGATGCTGCTTCCTGAGCTTCGAGTACTTATTTACCAGAAACATGAGTAATTGCTTAAAACAACAAGCTTTGCAATTTGTTTTTGAGGACGTTGGAAATCTGTAGTGACCTAGGAAAAGTTCAACACACAAAAAAAAATGCACTTTTCTCAAATGATCGGGAAAATTGCATCTCATCTGATGTATGCAAATTCATGGTGGCTGGAGATGTAACGTGCTCAGTTGGTTGTTTGTGTCTGTATGCCAACCAGAATAAAACCACCAACCTCTCCGCATTCGTTTGGTAAAGGGGTCATTTTTGTTTTAAATGGTCGTGTGTAAGAGTTACTTATTCTCGATCTTGTAAACGGATGACCCCGCAAATTGAAGCGCAGATCCGCGGTTCCTAGAATATAGTGCATTTGAAAAGTTGGTAATCTTGTTAGGTTTTGTGCACAATTTTGTGCACAATTGTACCCCGGTTCTAGGACAATCCCAAACCAAGGGACTCTAGAACGACCTCGATGAACTTCCCGTTCAACTGGGCAAAGTAAAAGCAACAGAACCTCTGCATGAGGGAGAGATATTTACATCAGGTTCAACTCCTGCATGTCCACATTAGCCCTGCCTTACTTAACTCGCACATATTTGTTTAAAATGTCACCATTCGGATGTGGAGATGCCGGTGTTGGACTGTGGTGTACAAAATTAAAAGCCACACAACACCAGGTTATAGTCCAACAGGTTTAATTGGAAGCATTAGCTTTAGGAGTGACGCTCCTTCATCACCACCTGATGAAGGGGCAGCGCTCCGAAAGCTAGTGCTTCCAATTAAACCTGTTGGACGATAACCTGGTGTTGTGTGATTTTTAACCAACTGGGGAAAATCTCGGTAAGTTCAGAAAGGAGCCTACAGCACCCCTCAATCTATTTGGCCATAAATCTCAGACACTTTCTCTTTGTTGATAAATCTGTCTCAGAACCGCTGTTTAAAACAAACATTATCTTGAATATTTTGACGGAAATCTGCCACTATTATTTGGTCTGACCTACATGTGACTCCTCACTTATGACTCTTAACTGCCCTCCTAAATGACCCTAACAAGCCACTCCCTTCAAGGGGCAATTAGGGAAGGGCAACAAATGCTGACCCGGAGAGCTCCGCCCGTAGACTATGAACGAATAAATAAAAATAATCTATACAGTAATTAATTAGAACTACGATTGTGGTTTAAGATGATAATTCTCCTCACAGTGTCAATAAATTCCTCAATCTTTACTCAGAAGAACGAATTGTCTGAAGGAGGGAAGAAACCGAAAGAAGTTCCCAAGTTTCACTCCTAATACTCTTTCATTTTGTTGTCAAAAAATTGACCATTTTAATGCCACCCCCGTGGACCAACCCAATTCAAATTCTAATTCTAATTCTAAAAACTCCACTTCCACCATTTTCTTGCTATTGATAATTCAACTATAAATACTTTGATAAGAACTGGGCAAATAAAACCGTTAGGTTTTACTTTGGATTTAGCGGTAGAAAACCGCATACAGATTTATGGTTTAAATCCTGGGTCAGGCCATGAGCGATGAAGCTGCCAGACAGGGATGGAGTCTTAATACCGTCCCTTCCATGACTGACCATCCTAAAAGATACCACCTCATCCCTACCAATAGCTGACTAATCTATCCAAATGATCACCTTCCACCCATATACCGACAGGTATCTTGGGGACTTGAACCCTGCAGTTTCAGAGACTGATATAAGTCTGCAGCGGAAAAGGGCTGAGGTGTTGCCCCCGTCATAACCGTGTGTTTAAATCTAATTCCATTCAAAATTTCCAGCTTCCAATTTTGCCAGTTTTTTTTCTTCGTCTTCTCAGCCATGTGTGTAATTGGTAACATCTCTTGCCAAGATTCATATCCCATTCTTGCGGTTTCAGTCTATATCCTGAGGGAGAGAGAAAAAAGATATTTGGAATGCCGACGGCATTTTTCATGAGAAATGTGGAATATTTTCTGTCGTCAGCAGCCTGGAATACTCAAAATAATGAAACCAGTTGGGGGATATTGAACCTGTGTACAGTCCTGTCTCTGTGGGGGAACATCCGCCAGCGGGTGTAGGTTTGAATGCAGGGAGATTCCCGGGATTGAGACCTTTTTTTTAAATTAAAGGTTTTAAATTAACACTTTGAGGTAGGAGGAGAGGAGATAACCCAGCATCGAGGGTTACCATAGCGACCCTACTGAAAGGTGTATAATGCGCGGAGCTTGATGGGTAAGTCTTTTAAAAGACTGTTGTCCTTCATTGATTTTGTTGCATTTCGGTCGGAGCATGTTTTAAAATCTCAGCCCAGCCGCCTCCCTCCCCCTCGCCAACCTTCCCCCCCCCCCCCCCCCCCCCCCACCACCCCGCTCCCCACCACCCTCCCCGCCGCTCCCTTCGCCATATCCTGACTATGAGCACAATACAATACCGGCACTGCCAGCCTTCAGCACAACACAAAGCCCCTGATTCCCTGGGAGACAGAGAGGGAGCGAGAGAGAGTGAGAGAGAGAGAGAGAGACAGAGAGAGGCGGCGGCTCGGGTGTCCGTGGCGACAGCCTGTGGGCACTGACTCAAATCGGTAAAGTTTCAAGACGGTGAGCAGAAGGGACCTGAGACTGGTCCATCAAAGCTGTGAGGATTTCCAGCAACCAAAGAATCAAGGCACCGTTCATGCCCCGCCGACTCTCTGAATAAGCAGTTCACCTGGTGTCACGGTCTCTCCCCTCTAACCCTTTCCTTTACAGATTAGAATCCAATTCTCTCCTGAATACCTCGGTTTCTCCACCTCCTGATGCTGCCTGGCTTGCTGTGTTCTTCCATCCTCCTGCCTCCACCACACTCCCGAGCATTCTGGCCAGTAAGTAACAATTATCCCTTTCGTTTCAAAAAAAAACTATTAAACAATTGTTATTCGCGCCTATCGTTCCAAAATCAACTCCAAAAAAGGCTAGTGGCTCCAATACATTTGGTGGCTTCATTTTCACACAAGAGTCTAGGATCAATATCGTGTCCCTCTCTCCCTCCAGCGTTTGTCTCTTTAAGACACTTCCAGTTCAGCCCTGGACATTTCCTGTGGTGCCCGTCTCTACCAACAAAAAACAAAAGCTGAAATTCCTGGAAAACTTCAACAGGTCTGGCAGCATCTGTGGAGAAAGAAATCAGAGTTAACATTTCAGGTCCAGTGACCTTTCCTCAGACCTGGACAGGGTCAATGGACCCGAAAGGTTAACTCCGATTTCTTTCTCCATAGATGCTGTCAGACCTGTTGAAGTTTTCTAGCAATTTCAGCTTTTGTTTCAGACTTCCAGCATCCGCAGTATTTTTTTTTTGGCTAGTACCCTCCTCTACACGTTTCTCCAGGTAATTCCCTACCAAGGACAAACCACAGTTGACTGCTCTAACCCCTGCAAGCTCTTCCCGATCAACGGCGCGATCGACCACGGGTCCACTTTATAAAGCTCTGGTTAGGCCCCATTTGGAGTACTGTGTCCAGTTTTGGTCCTCACACCTCAGGAAGGACATACTGGCACTGGAACGTGTCCAGTGGAGATTCACACGGATGATCTCTGGAATGGTTGGTCTAACATACGAGGAACGGCTGAGGGCCCTGGGATTGTATTCACTGGAGTTTAGAAGATTAAGGGGAGACTTAATAGAAACTTACAAGGCTTGGAAAGGGTGGACGCTAGGAATTTTTTTTCCGTTAGGCGAGGAGACTAGGACCCGTGGACACAGCCTTAAAATGAGAGGGGGTAAATTCAGAACAGAAATGCGGAGACATTTCTTCAGCCAGAGAGTGGTGGGCCTGTGGAATTCATTGCCACAGAGTGCAGTGGAGGCCGGGACGCTAAATGTCTTCAAGGCAGAGATTGATAGATTCTTGATGTCTCGAGGAATTAAGGGCTACGGGGAGAATGCTGGTAAGTGGAGTTGAAATGCCCATCAGCCATGATTGAATGGCGGAGTGGACTCGATGGGCCGAATGGCCTTACTTCCACTCCTATGTCTATGACCAGTATTCAGAACTGAATTTCTGTTGAGTTGTGCACCGAAGAGGCTGGAGTGCTCTGGATGATGTGGAGAGATTTCGGCAGCACTGGGTTCAGTAACTGCATAGACTTTTAACTATACAGACACAGCATATACTTAAAAGTTTCACAGATAAACCTCACGAGAAACACATTGAGCGAAGACGAAGAACGTGACTGGATCTATATTAAATTCTAACCAACAGAAAGAAATGAAAGCAGTTGCATTCCTGTAGCGCCTTCACGATCTTGGGATCTCCCGAAGCGCCTCGTCGCCAATAAGATATTTATTGTAAATATAGACACTTCGATGGACTTACTGGGGGTTCAGCTGAAAAGGCGGAACATAAATGCTAGAAACCCAAACACGAAAGAAAGCCACGAAAAAATAATGGGGTTATTTAGGCCCTTTCGAATCAGAAACCTACCTTTCTCTTTCAGTTGCTGACTGGGGCATTCTCCACACCCTTTCTTGCAAAAAAAGGTTATGGTCTCCCCCTTCAAAAAAAACGTCTAGGACCAATCGGCGCACACTTGTGTAAATCACTAAATAAGTCAACCACCTGATGAAGGAGCGGCACTCCGAAAGCTAGTGATTCCAAATAAACCTGTTGGACTATAACCTGGTGTTGTGTGATTTTTAACTTAATAAGGCAATATCGTGTTACCCATGTCCATTCCTTTCAAAACTTTATTCAATATGTTTTTTTTTGCTTTAGAAAATAAATGGATATTGTCAATATTTTAACGGAATAGCTGCATACCATTCTCCAGTCTACAATCGAAAGATTATTTTTAAACACTGGAAGATGTTTATAATTAAAGTAAATAGGCTTCTAGAATGGTTTAATAGGTTTATCAAAACATAAAATAAAAATTTATGAAACATTATTAATTCTCAACTCAGTTCCTTTTGCTGTGTCGTAGCAAGTCGTTACCAGGACAGAGATATATTTAATTGCTAAGGTCTGTGTTTCATTCAGTCTTAACATTTTTTTCTCTCTTTCTCAATATCACACATGCCACGTTAAGAAAATGCTAAATCGTACAGTAGATTCCAGTTAATTGATTAAATAAAGAGGGAAAATCACAATTCGTACTAAGCAGCAAACCCAGTTTGTTTGTTACCTTAATTCTTTAGCAGTGATTATTTGATTATCGTTGTCAGTGTTTTAAAAAGCCACGTCTTAAATGAAGAAAATGACGGAGCGCGTAGAATCAGGAACAAAATCATTAAAACAATTGACTATATACAGCCTTGGCGTCATTCTAACCATTGTAGCTGAGAACTTGCAGCAATAGTTTCCAATCCAGTTACTCTCAATTGCATTTCGTATGCTTTTCACACAAAGTAAAACCATTCACATAAAATAGCTTATCCGTCTCTGAACCGACCCCTTTTCAATCTAACCATAGCTGTTGAAAAAATTCTAGGAGGTCGACTTGGGAATGTAGCAATACCTAGGAACGCCACTATGAATAGCTTTTCCGAAGGTATTTGGATGATGGTTAAAAGTGTCCCTGAGATTGGAAAGATCACGCCCAACCCTTATCCTCAGGGATACTGATTCCCATTAGGTGCAGTGATGAAGAGGTAAGATGATCAATTTCTCTGGCCTGAATTAGGTATCCAGCTTTTCCTCATGTTAATTGAGATCAGAAACTGATGACCTCGCAAATCTTGACCGTAGACGTTGTTTAATTTCCCCACAATGATGTTGGAACACAAAATGAGTGAACCACAACACAAGTTTGTAGTGTGAACTGAATATGTTTCCCTAAAATTACAAACTGTTCCTTAGGCCACGTCAAGTCCAATCAAGGACCTTTTTTTAAAGAAAGGATTCCCTACATAAAGATGAACAACAGATCTCGAACCTCCTGTTGCCTTGTCAGATACACAAAGACACATGCGCGATTAGAGAGAAAAAAAACTTCCTCCTAATATTCAGAGGATCTTCCAAAACGTGTCTCTCCTGGACCTGGTCAACTTTAATTGACTACACCACTATCCAATTTGAACTGAGATCACTTCTTCACAAAACCATTGGGAAGTGGAGAGAAGAGGGTTACTTGTGGCGTAGTGCTAGTGTCCTTACTTCTGAGTCAAGAGACCCGCCTGTTCCAGAGGTGTGTAATAACGTCGATGAACAGGCTGGTTAGAGAATACCTGCCACAATACCAGAAATATTATGTTCCCCTGTTAACAACTGCCATGAATGAGGCTGGTGTTAAGGCAATTTTTTTTGTTAAATATACGGGTTTTACAAAAACAAAATCCAGGCCTGATTTCCCAGTAAACACAGTGACGACCCAACAGTATCCTACGGCCCAATAATCCTTCATTAAAAATAGATCGACTAGACTCGACATTTGCAATTAGGGAAAATGAACAGCTACGTCTGGGACTGGAGGTGCATGTGTGTGTGTATGTGTGCGTTATATCCGTTTACATTTACAAATCTGTTTGGGAATACAAATGTTTCTGACAATAACCATATTGCTAAACAGAATATATATATATATATATATATTACATTTAATAAACGGCGCAGAAGCCAGTGTGATGGTGGCTGCGCCGTCTTTAATATACAGGCGAGTCCCTTCTCCTTTGTTGGTTGAACATTCAGTTTGGGTCCGGCTTTCAGCAGGAAGCCGGGGCGGCCGAGCCGTTAACAGTCACTTTGCGGCCTCTACCGACAGATGGAGGCATCTGGTGACAGTTTGTGTTGCCGTTCACGACCGAGGCAGCTGCGGCTGGATACTGCGGGTTGGGAGACACTGCCGGTGTGCCGGGGCTCGGCAGCGACGATGATGTGGAGGCCACGGCGGCTGGGCTGCCTTTGTCACTCACTGAGTCACTCTCCGAGTGTATGCTGGTGTTAGCGAAGTCCTCATTCGGGTGACTGAGTTTTAACCGTTTGCAGGCAGGCTGGACCTTGTATTTCAGAGGCAAAGGACCATTCTGTAAATGAATCGCAAAACAGAGATGCTAAAGCCCAGTCAGTTTGTAGTCAATCACACATCAGAAATGGCATGGAATACAATGTACAGATTTGACTGTCGTCTTCTGAACTAGTCTTTCTCGAGAAGGCAAGCTTTTGGAACTTTCATCTCTATCACTTATGTTCCCCACTAATTCAAACGTGATTTACAAATACTAAAGGGGACTTAGTTACAATTGTGTGGATGCCTCATTATTTTGCGTTTGTTTCCCTCAAATAGAAAAACCCTGGATACTTAAAAAACAGCTCCTTCCAGTTTTTTTCAACTTCTCGCCTTCTTGTGCCTTCTCTACGCACCTTGGGAATTGGTAGAGTTTTCCTAAAAAGTTAACGTTCATATCATCTTAAGAAGACCAATTCTCGCACCAGTCTCTCACTACTTCTTAATTTCCACAACCTTCTGTACTCAAATAGCAAAACATGAAGCCAAGTACAGTCGGAGCATAAAATGTGTAATGAAATACATCAGTTTTCAAATAGTTGCCACTAAGTAAGATGACGAGTTATGAATAGATAGGGCAAGCTTCTTGAGAAATCTTAATGAAGGGACAAGGAAGTGCAAAGGGTCATCACATCTGTGCACATTTATCTGTATGGCACATATATTCCTGTGTATGTTTGACTTTCCAGTATCGGGGGCTGTGTTTGAAATTATTTGGATACTTTATTATTTTCTGCTCTGGTTAAACTCAGCAAACCAACAGATCTGTTAGTAACTGAAGGCTGCAAAGAAAGGGCAGACACGTGTGAATTTATCTATTTCAATGTAATGAGCAAAGTGGGAAAAGATTGCACAGGATTCAGCTAGATGATTAATTATCATGTTAATGTCTTGTTGAACGTTTGTATTAAAGGACAGAACAGCTGAGGACTGCGTATCGCGAATTTAAGCACCTGTGAATCTTTCCAAAATCTGCAAGATTAGCATTTAACATCTGTAAAGGATTTGTATGTTGCTCTCTTGTAGAGACAGTCTATAAAATTGGACAGCGTCTGTTCGGGATATTTTTTTCAAGTGTAAAGGGCAAGGTCAGGTAACATATGCACCTGCGCCTTTTGAATTGGCTCAGCACGAGATACCTGGCTCCTCATAGTGCAGCCAATGAAATAAACAGACTGACGTGGATTATCACATTAATCACGATTACGCTACCCGTTTTATTTGGACTGAGCAAATGAAAGCATGTTCACTGTTAAAAGCACGTCTTGCAACTTCAGCTATGATCGTCTGGGTTAGAAAATCCTGTATCTGGAATTCTAAACCTGGCCACGGGCCCAAACCTACTGCTGACAAAAACAACTCATATCCTATCAATAAGCGCTATACTCTAAGGACTTGCCATATCCTCTTGTTCACGCCTGACTGAATAACTGAAACCCGGTTGGTTGTTCCTCTGATCACCTGAGGGTTACCTGGAACACGCGCCACTGAGAGCGCACAGAATCTGGCATTCATTGCTAAGAGCTTAAAGGGACTTGTCTGTTTAGGAGTGAACAGCCATATTCAAGTTTTGCCAATACGTGCATTGGCAATAATTTTCTTTTTGGCACACGCCGGAGTTAGATTCTATTTTGTCAACTGTTTAGAAGAATGAGAGGCGATATAATTGAAACAGACAGGATTCAATCCAGACAAACGTGAGGTGATGCATTTAGGCAAGTCTAATTCTAGAGCGAATTATACAATGAATGGAAGAGCCTTGGGAAAAGTTGATGGGCAGAGAGATCTGGGAGTACAGGTCCATTGTACCCTGAAGGTTGCTGCACAGGTGGATAGAGTGGTCAAGAAGGCCTTTCGAGTCTTCTTTGCCCTTCAATAAGATCATGGCTGATCCACATTCCCTACATCCATTTTCCCGCAACCTTTGACTCTCAACTGATCAACAATCTGGGTCAGCCTTAAATTCCAATTACCCCGCCCCCCCCCCCCCCCCCACACACACACCAACAGGTCACTGTGGCAAGGAGTTTCGAAAATCTTCAACTCACAGAGAAGAAATTCCTCCTCATCTTAGTCTTAAACTGCGCCCTTTTATTCTGAGACGATGCCTCTGGTGCGGGACTCTCACGAGGGGAAACATCCCCATAGCATTAACCTGCTTGCCTTCATCAGACAGGGTATTGAGTATAAGAGCTGACAAGTCATGTTAAAATTGTACAAGACATTGGTTCAGCCGCATTTAGAATACAGTGTACAGTTCTGGTCGCCACATTACCAAAAGGATGTGGACGCTTTGGAGAGGGTGCAGAGAAGGTTTACAAGGATGTTGCCTGGTATGGAAGGTGCTAGCTATGAAGAGAGGTTGAGTAGGTTAGGTTTATTTTCACTAGAAAAAAAAGGAGATTGAGGGGGGGCCTGATTGAGGTTTACAAAACCATGAAGGGTATAGACAGGGTGGATAGAGACAAATTTTTTCCCAGGGTGAAGGATTCAATAATGAGAGAACATGCTTTCAAGGTGAGAGGTGGAAAGTTTAAGGGGGATACACGCGGCAAGTACTTCACACAGAAGGGGGTGGGTGTCTGGAACGCGTTGCCAGCAGAAGTGGTAGAGGCAGGCAGGTGAATTCATTTAAGATGCGTTTGGACTGATGCATGAGTAAGTGGAGAGCAGAGGGATGCAAATTCTTAGGAACTGGGCGACAGGTTTAGACAGTAGATTTGGATCGGCTCAGGCTTGGAGGGCCGAAGGGCCTGTTGCCGGGCTGTAAATTTTCTTTGTTCTCTTTGATTCTTAAGGGGCTTAACAGGTTAATGCTATGGGAATGTTCCCCCTCATGGGAGTCCAACATCAGAGGCGTAGTCTCAGAATAAAGGGGCGCAGTTTAAGACTAAGATGAGGAGGAACTTTTTTCTCTCAGTGAGTTGAAAATTTTCGGAACTCCTTGCCACAGTGATCTGTTGGTGGGTGTGTGGAATTTAAGGCTGACTCAGGTTGTTGATCCGTTGAGAGTCAAAGGTTGCGGGAAAATGGATGTAGGGAATGTGGATCAGCCATGATCTTATTGAAGGGGAAAGAAGGCTCGAAGGGCCGAACGACCTATTCCTGTTCCCATTTCTTATTGTCTTATGGTCTGTTCTCCTTACTGCCTATCTTCAGCATGGATACCACTGCCATTTACAGTACACACGTACGTACAAACCAAGCTATTTGTTACAAAAATTATCTGAATTTAGCATTGCCTGGCCCCATAATGAAAAGCTCAATTACCCGTCTCCATGTATAAATATACGCTATATCCATGAGTGTGTAGTAGTCTTTGAGGGGTTCATCTTCATACATAACGTCAATCTAGAATCAAAACAGACAGATCTCAGATAAGGTTTCAGACAAGGAAATAGGTTTTAGTTTGGTTTTTTTTCAGAAAGCTACACACTTACTCGGAAATTGCTGGGAATATCCATTTTATTCCTTAGAAATTTTCCCAAATGCATCACCGTCATTGCAGCGGGACACCGCAGATACCGTACACTGTTAGCCTACAGAGAGGAAGCAGACACGGGTGATGGTGACTGTCTGGATAAGAGATTGCAATCAGATATTGATGTGCGGTTTTTAACCTGACTGTTGTCCACTGAAACCAACATCTGTCATCATTGTCTTGACACGTCGTTTTCCAATTTATAAGGGCACGATATTTGTGGGATCTCAGAAGTTTGACACACCCGGTACGGGTCGAGCGAGAGAACACTTTATTCAAATCATAAAATCACGATGGGCTTGGATAGGGTGAACAATCAAGATCTTTTCCCAAGGGTAGGGAAGTCCAAAAACTAGAAGGCATAGGTTTAAGGTGAGAGGGGAAAGATTTAAAAGGTGCCTAAGGGGGATTTTCTTTTCACGCAGAGGGTGGTGCGTGTATGGAATGAGCTTCCGCAGGAAGTGGTGGAGACTGGTATAACTACAACATTTGAAAGGCATCTGGATTGGTATATGAATAGAAGGGCTTAGAGGGATGTGGGTCAAATGCTGGTAATTGGGACTAGATTAATTTAGGATACCTAGTCGGCATGGATAAGTTGGATCGAATGGTCTGTTTCCGTGCTGTACATCTGTATGACTCTATGACTCTAACCACTAAAACAAAACCAATAAACGCAGATGCTGGGGATATGAAATATTGGACTCGAAACGTTAACTCTGTTTCTCTTTCTCCACAGGCCTGTTGAATTTTCCAGCACTTTCTATTGTTATTATTGTTGAACAACTTTGGTCAGCTTTGATAAACCTGTAACAGGGGTATAACGGGCTATCATTATGAAGAGACTTGGAACCCCGGTGTTGGACTGGGGTGGACGAAATTAAAAATCACACACCTGGTTATAGTCCAACTAGCTTTCGAAGCGCCGCTTCTTCATCAGGTGATCACAACTGTCGGACTATAACCTGGTGTTGTGCGATTTTTAATATTATGAACAGAGATATTCATCATTCTGCAGCAACTTGCCCAACCAAACGAGCTCACTGCAACAGCTGTCAAAGGTCAATGATATCAAAGCGTCACTTAGCCCACCCGTAGTTATGCACTGTGAACTACTGAACGCGAATTAAAGCAGGTTCTTCCCATGATGGGAGAATTCAGCCTGAGGGCAACTGTATACACAAGATTAGATTCCCTACAGTATGGAAACAGGCCCTTCGGGCCAACAAGTCCACACTGGCCCTCCGAGGAGTAACCCACCCAGACCCATTCCCCTGACTAATGCACCAAACACTATGACCAACATGACCAACCCGCACTTAAACCCGCGCAGACACGGGGAGACTGTCCACACAGACAGTCGCTTGAGGCGGGAATCGAACCCTTTATGTTTGAAAGGAAAAATCCCAGAACAAATTAAACCCAATTTGCATGATTGCATGGTCAACAAATAAGCAAGAGCGCACTTTTAAGTCTCTCCAAGCCCCGCCTTCACTGCTCCTGAAACCATTACGCACGGTCAAAGACTAATTAGCAAACCTGCACTTCGCTTCGATTCAGATAGCAACACTAATTTAAGATTGTAACTTTCTTACAGAACGATTTAACTGCACTTACAAAAGCCTGTACAAACTCAGTGGGCCAAAAGGCCTCCTTCTGTACTGTAACCACTCGAGTTTTTTTTTCACCAAAGAACATAGTGGTTAATGTTTAGCTTTGGGATATGACCACTGCCTTGCACAGGCACGGCCACGTAATGTTAATATGTGGAACTGTCTGGATCCATCTAATCGGTAAATTTGTACAGACAATTGTACTTCCATATAGGGGGAGGAATAGATAAGATAGAAGCAGGGAGATTGTTTCAACTAACGGGTGAAACTAGAACTAGCGGGCACAGCCTCACTATAAGGGGAGCAGATTTAGCACTGAGTTCTTCACCCAAAGGGTTGTGACTGCGTGGAATTCCCTGTCCAGTAGAGCAGTTCAGGCTGGCTCGTTGAATGTTTTTACCACAAAGATAGATAGAATTTTGAACAGTAAAGGAATCGGGGGTTATGGTGAACGGGCGGGTACGTGGAGCTGAGTCCATGAAAAGATCAGCCCTGATCTTATTGAATATCGGAGCGGGTTCAAGAAGCCAGATGGCCTACTCTTACTCCTACTTGTACAGGTAGAGGATATCCAGAACTTCGCTGCCCAGTTATGATCAGGAAGCTCCAAAGATTGGAAGAGAACGTAAGATGCATCAACTTCAAATGCGACAGGACCTTTAGTTGAACAGAGCGAGGATTGGAGGCTAATAAATTCCTGATGAAGGGCTTTTGCTCAAAACGTCGATTTTGCTGCTCCTTGGATGCTGCCTGAACTGCTGTGCTTTTCCAGCACCACTAATCCAGAATCTGGTTTCCAGCATCTGCAGTCATTTATTTTACCTTGGAGGCCAATAATCGATTTAACTACAGCTACACCGATGACCACAAGCATTTTGCGACTCCAACCCATAAAATGACCCCCAAAAAGACTCTAGTTTTTTTTGCAAAAAGTCGTTAGCATATTAGCAGCCTCTTAATCTACATGTAGCCAATACTTTCATTAAGGAAGCTTTGCTCTGTCCTGAAGCAGCCTCTTTTGTTTCATGTATCTCCGAGTGTTCTTCATATCTGTTTAAATCATACACTAAACAGTTGGAGGTGGACAATCAAACTCCTAAATAGGTCTAACCCAAAACTTCTAATACTGTATACTATGTCAGCATTTACAGATCAACTGTATTAAGAAAGATACTTTATAAGCATTTTGTTTGCCCTACAGTCATGGAGTCATAGAGATATACAACACAGAAACAGACCCTTTGGTCAAACTCGACCATGCCGACCAGATATCCTAAACTAACATAGCTCCATTTGCCAGCATTTGGCCCACATCCCTCTAAACCCTTCCTATTCATATACCCATTTAGACGCCTTTTAAATGTTGTAACAATACCAGCCTCCGTCAATTCCTCTGGCAGATAGGGTCTCTCGTGGGATGTCCCTAATTTCCCTTAATTTCTTAAAAGCAACTACAAATCAATGATATGAAACATTTAAATGAATGGGGTGGGGAAATACCCAAGCTATAGCGAACAATGCTGACTAATTGGCTAGCGCTTTCAAAGCGTTGACACGGCTTCGATGGGCCGAACGGCTCTGTCCACGCTGTAAGATGCTATCATGTTGATCCTGGCTTTCTGACCTAATACTTGAAACCTCAGCCACTGTAGCAGTTTTCTACTCTAACACGACGCCAAAAGGAATTGAGTTTACCGAATATTTTAGACACTCCGGAAATATTCTGTTTATTGAATCGACGAGTACTCTGAAGAAAACAGAACGGTGAAAAGGAGATTTGCTACATTCAGTTCAGACGAATAAATCTGAATAAATAAAAATATAAACGTTGACTCTCTGCTAATATCAGTGATCAACCCTGTAGACTACCGGAGAATTTGCTGAAAACAATTTAATTCATCTAGAGTCGTAGCTCTCTGTCTCCACAGATACTGCCTTATTTCCAGTACGTTTAGTTTTCACAATTTAACTTTACAATTTAAACAATAAATTACCTTATCTGTATCTTCAGTCTGCGGCACCTCTTTCTTTTCTGATCTGGAACAATATAAATTGAAAAGGTTCGATTAAACGTGTTTTTAACAAAACAATTCCTAGATTTTCAGAAATACTCCATTGTCTGTAAAACCCTTTGAGCTGTTGAAAAACACACAATAAACACAATTTTTATTTAATTAATTGCAAGGTCGAATAGTCATTAACTTTCATTCCGATGTTTAATTCTTTATTGACTGAACGTGAGAGCTCGATAACTTCCTCATGATTTACAGATGTGGAGATGCGGGTGTTGGTCTGGGGTAGATAAAGTTAAAAATCACACAACACCAGGTTATAGTCCAACAGGTCCTGGTGTTGTGTAATTTTTAAAATGGTTTACAGAGTCACATATTGTCCAATTACAATGACTGTCTCCTAAAATAGTAACTGGCGTGTTCTTATAACTCTATAGAATTTCGGCTCGTCATAAACACAATGCAGAATAGACGGAATTTGCATGAATTTGGATAGAAATCCAATTACTCTTGCTCGTACTATTTAATCTCTAATACCCTGCTTTCAATAAGCTTTCTGATAAATTAAGTTGAAAGTCATAAAATGGAAAACTCTCAGCGGGAAACTGTCCTTGGGCAGTTTAGCGGTGAACAAATAAATAGAACATGGTGTCATTAAATATACAATTTGTACAGGAATATACTGACCAACATGGATGAACATGCAAGTCCGACAGTTCTACCAAATTCAGTGATTCCCTACATTAAAATTAATGAAATAATGTACATGTAAAGTGGCTTTGCATTGATGTTAAGATGGTCGTATGGTTACTAAATATTTTACCATTAATCTACATCAAATGTAGGATCAGTTAGTAACAGTTGGGTTTGTGAACATGCATCGACTGGTGTTTAGGTAAAAGCGGCACAGATGGAACAAGGATAGAGGAGTTCTCCCCGATAAATTGCCCAATATTAATCCCTCACCAAATGTTACGGACACGACAAGAACGACTGGTCATTGTCTCGTTGCTGATTGTAGGATCTTGTTGAATGCAAATTCATGCCGTTCTGGACATGGTAACTAACAGTGATTACCCCCTTATAGCGACAGAAGTTCTTATACAAACGGTACACCTAATGCGAGGTGATGCAGTTTCAATTATATTGCATTAGCAAAATGTCATAATTGCACGGTAGACCAATTATTGTCTGAAAGAGACTTGTAGTTCCCGCCAATGCAACATAATGGAAGACAGCTGCTCACAGACGCCTGCCTTTCTATTTTAGACAAGGAAAATCGCCAAGCTGGTTGATACTAATGGATTTCAGGGTATCTGATGACCTAGGCAGATTTTATATATATATATATATATATATATATATATAAAAGCGGAATGGGTATCTTTAATTTTATGTCTCACAACATTAGCATGCTTTGTTTTCATTTCAGAATTTGTATTTGTACTCGATCGTACATAGAAGTGTGCACTATGTCCAATGCTCTAGCAGTCCTTACTTACTTGTTAAAGGGTGTCAGTGACAGGTTAATTCAAATAGATAAATGCGCTTTTATTTCTGTAAATTACAGTGAAATGCAATTGATATCAATACTGCTGTCAATCTCGAAGATAATACTTGAGAACGGTTCAAATTAATCGTTGTGTTGCCAAAGACGATTCAACTTACTTGTTGCCCTCGTAAAACTCTAAAGACAAACTAATTATTTCGTCATCTGTAATAATTCTCTTCTCCTCTTCTGTGACTTCCCCGCGATCTTCGTTTGAACCATTTGTGACTGTTTAGGGAGAGAGGAAAAGTAGATGCATTCAATTATATCCTTGAATTGATGGTTTGAAGATGGAGAGCTCAGAACCCTTCAATTAGTTGATCCCGAGCTTATGGAATGTCACGTCTATAGATGCTGGCGATCGAATGACCAGAGGATACCTTCTCGGTTTCCCCGTGATTGTAATTCCTGCTCTCCACAATAGCCATTTAGAATTCGCCTGTTTATTGAACCCTTTGTAGCCTCTTTGGTCCATTCGGTTTCTGGAAAGTAACCTAGACTTTTTTTTAATCTATTATGTTGACTGCACAGCCCTCGGGACAAAATAAATGTACTGTTTGGAGGCAGATTGAATAGAAAATGACTTCATGTAACCGCAATAATTAATATCGGAGTCTCATAGAACCGTGTAAAGGTAGGGTAAGCCTCTAGTGTTTCTGAATTGTAAGTAGATGATTTCTGATGTGTGATTCTGACATTAGGATGAAGTTGATCATGTAGCATTGAGTTAAGGGAGGCAAAGTTTGTTGGTGAAATAAGAAGGCTTTGTTCCCAAGATAGTCTCAAATTTACAAGCGACCTTAATCTCCTATTTTCACATTAACACTTACCATCTGCGGAGGGATGGGCTGCATAGAAGTCTCTCCGCCTCTTCATCTCATCTGCAAGAGAAATAAAAGCAACATAACGCGTTCTGATCCAAAATGTGTGTAAGTGCTCTATTTTAATGTTTAGAAAACAAGGCAAAATGTGAAGAATAGTTGCCTACCTTTAAAAAGCCCCGGAACTAATTTATAAACTATGTCTTGTAACGTTTTATCGGCCCTGGAACAGAGGGGAGGACAATGGTTGAAAGTACACGGACGGCACTCAAGTTGCGCCAAACATTTAACCATCTCTAACAAATATGAAGATGCACGTGTCAGAAAAGGCCCCGATAATCCAGTTAATCGCGTACGTGGCTTGAGAGAGATTACATTGTTACCAAACGAGGAATGAGTACTACCTTATGAGGATGAACGTGCAAACAACAGCTCATACATACACTATGTGAGTCCGGTTCCCTTTAGTGCCGTTTATGTTATTATTCCAAGTCAAGCTATGACTTTCCTCACTTTGTTGCCAGTTCTTAAAGGGAAAAGTCCAGCTCTACTAATAGGCAGAAAGAGGGACATAACTCGGCAGGGTTCAAATGTTAGAGGTTTTCCTGGAGCTAAGTGAAGAAGTGGTGTTGGTGAAGTTTGGCTAATACACATCTAATTCTTTGGAAAGTAAAAAGGCCCATAAGACTGATATTCACAATCATAAGTTACAGAAGAGGTGACAACACAACTCACCTGATGCTAAGGAGGGGTCTAGTTTTGTGAACCTGTACGTCACATATCGGACAGTATTTGTTGGTCTCCAAGTAGCGAACGATACAAGTTTTACAAACTGCCAGGGTTTAAAAAAAGGGGGAAAAAAGTTAATTATTAGATGTACACTTTGACAATAGCAAGTAGACGAACATAACTTCAAACCTTTCCAATCAGTTTGCAGAAATGTCAGAGAACCGGGTTTACAACATCTCGGTTTTAAATATCATTTCTGAATAATTGCAATCTAAAGCCTGATATTAAGTTTACGAATATCTGGGCAATAGAAATACATTTGAGATGCATTAATGCTGCTTGTTTTGGTTTGGATTGGAAAGCGGCTCTACCTCAGATTGGCAGTCTATTCAATTGCTTCAGCTGACTTAATATGAATGGTTGTGATAGCACCAGGGATGGATCTCTCTCAGGATGGTACTTCAGGATGTAGGTGATGGATTAATTGGGACAGTTACAGTCACAACTTAAGCTGTTCCTTGCATTTCACTTCTGGATGCCTCATCTTCCCTGATTTGCCCTCAAGCACTGGAGGATCTTACAGAGTTCCCATGAACAGTTTGAAGTCTGTAGAAACAAACCTCTGAAGAGACAGGCAGATCTAACTCAAACAATGAGTTAATTGGAGTGATTTGGAGATGCCAATGTTAGACTGGGGTGTACAAAGTTAAAAATCACACAACACCAGGTAATAGTCCAACAGGTTTAATTGGAAGCACTGGCTTTCAGAGTGCTGCTCCTTCATCAGGTGGCATTTGGGGTGATATTTCACAGCACCTTGGTGCATGTGACCACTTACAGTGACAGATATGTTGAGTTCATATTGGGACCATTTCTGGTTTCTTTAAAAAATCTTTAAGCATATAGCAACAAGTAGCGCCTGTCGAATCCTCCACCTCACACCCAGACAGTGAGATTAGTATCCCACCTGCTCAACAACCTAGCCAGTCTATTTATCCCACTCTAACTGTTGCCACCTTTACTGGACAAAACTCCTGTCAATTCCAGCTTTGAAGTTTCCAACTGATCCATAGCTTTTTGTGGAGACAACTCCTAACTCCAATTCCTATCAAGTCTTTTAATACTCAAAATATAAGCGCTTTCAAATGGGAAGGTCACTGTATCAAGTGGCCCTTAGCTTTCCTTTTATTGGCTTACACCGAGTAGCCTATTTCCAGGGATTTATGCATGCCATTAAGTTTCAGTTTTTCTAGGCCTACTCTTCAGACAAACACACACAGCTGTTGCTGAGGCTGGTGTATAACTGCAGGTATAAAGTTTGATAGACCTGTTTACATTAGGATATTACAATGAAACAGCAATACTCCCCCAAACCATAAGTAAAATCAATCTCAGTAACATTTCTACAAAACTAAATAATTGTGTAGTGAATGATTGCATTCACAATAACCCCACGGGAAAGTGCTGCAACTCTGCATTGTTCACAGAGGCACTAGCACATTCTAGCTTTCACAATCATGGATAAAGTCTTCCAATTTTGCTGTCACAGTTAAAGCATCACCTCAATCATTTAACCAGTTATTGCTTCACAACATACTACAGTTTCTGTTAACCTTCCATGTAACGATGGTACAAAATGTCAACTTTTCACAAGTTAATCCCAGATTAATTTGTTTGTGAAGTCAATTGTTTTTAAGAATGTTCTTCACAGTCATTATAAAGGTCTTGCTCGGCCAAACTTAGAAGCATATCAACATGAACCATCTGTGATTCAGAAATAGACATTGCAGGTATCAGAGTACAAATGATTAGCAAATTGATTAAGGGAATTTTGATATATACTCTTACCAGAGGATCTGCTGCATAGTTTGTCATAGTTTGTGCCATACTCATTCTAGCTCCTCTGGAACAGTTCTGTGACATCAATCATCCAACTATGTCTCAGTCAACCCCTCTTTCTGCTGCCATCTCTTTGTTCTCCCGGAGGGTTTCCTGTAGCTTTTCAGCTCTGATCAAATGGTTGAAATACTGACATTCTTTTCTCTGGACATCACTGTTTGGAGTATATCTTGCTTTTGCAACTTCAAGTGGAATTCTTAGCATACATTTTAACATCCATATTTCAACGGTCCCTATTTTCTTCTACTGACCTTTATTTATTGCCTATGTTTCTGTGCCATACAGAACAATTGATAAAATGCAGCATCCTGAAGTTTATTCCCCCTTGTAATAAGTTTTGAATTTTCTTTTTGTTAACATAGCCTTCATTTTGACAAATTTATTTCTTCTAGCCCTATCTGACTTCAGCATCCTGTCTGCCACCAATTGTTCTGAATAAACAAATTGTCTACTAGTTTCAATGCAACAGCATCTACTTCCATTTTCTCCATAATTTATTTCCCTTACATATTTCTTCTGACTGCCATGTTCTTTTTTTTTCATGGTCACATTCAATCCAATAGCAAACTTACAAATTTTGCTTGATCAAAGATATTTTGTTGGGTCCAAATACTGGAACTCCTTTCTTAATACCATTTTGGGCAACCGACATCAAATGGACTGTGATGACTCAAGAAGGCAGCTCACCACCATCTCCATAAGGGCAATTAGGGACAGGCAAGACATGCTGGCCAGTCAGCAACACCACATTCCAGAAATGAATAAAAACAAAGGACTTTTCTAATTTAGCAAGTAATGTTCTTGCAGTGTTTGTTATGGTCTGGCCTTCAATATTTCCCTGAAGAGCAACTAATTCATTAAATATTTGTCTTGTGAACAGACTGAATAAGATTGGTTACAGTCCACAGCCTCATTGTACAGTTCTTTTCACTTAAATGATGTCAACATCTAGTCTGATGCTGACATATATACAAAATAATTTGGAATCTTTATAATCCATGGAAAAAATTAAGTTTTATTTTCAAGCAAAAACTCCTCCAATTTAATGAGCAAATTGAAAAGACAAGAGAGTTGAGACAAAGAATACATCTCTATGTTTTCTTCCTGGTTAGATATAATTTTCAATCAGTGTTACATAATATTTTTTTGTTTTGAAACAATTTCAGGACAATAATGTGCTTTGTTTAGATAAATATAAATTTTATTGAATGGTAGTTAATTGCAAATATGCATTTATAGAGTATTATAAGAAGAAAAGGAAGAAAGATATTAGTTTTCACATATGTAGCCCCATGTAAAATCTTTTTGATGTCCTGAAGAGCTTTATAAACAGTTTTAGTGATGAATGCAAATAAAAATAACTAAATGTTGATTGATTACAAACAGAAAAATGCACAGATGATATTGTGAGACATTTATTTGATTAAAGGGTTCAGATGATCTACGTACTGGACAGAATACAAGTGGAAGTGTTATCAGGGATATAACCTCAACATGCTTTCATTTTTTTTAACGTATTTAATGGATAACTTCTTGGAGTTATTACAAACTTGCAATTTACTTTAGGGTCAAGTTTTTTTTACACAGAATTAAGGCTATAGATATCTGCACTTTTTTTTGAGAAAAGTTAATCTGAATGACAAAGGCAATTGGAAGAGACACAAAGTCAGTATTTGTTTCATGTAGAAATTATTGCATTTGTACCATTGTTTATAAAGCTACAATTCAAGCAAGGGACTGAGTGGTTTATTAATGAATAGCTGGAGTTTTTTACTCCCTGGTAATTGTAGTCAAATTAATTGTGTTGAGAATAATAGATGATTGCAACATACATATATTGTCTAGAATGGTTTTGAAGCATTAATGCAATCACAGATGCTGACATCTCATAGAGTCATTGTGCCATACAGCATGGAAACAAATCCTTCAGTCCAACTCATCCATACCAATCAGATAACCCAAATTAATCTAGTCCCACTTGCCAGCTTTTTGTCTATATCCCTCCAAACCCTTCCTTTTCATGTACCTATCCAAAAGACTTTATCTTTTTTTTGTGAATAACATCACAAGGATAGATACAAAATAACAAACATTCAAAATCCTGCACTTTCAAAATGGTCAATGCTTTCAATTAAGTAATTTGATGAAATCATTTTTAATCTTAATTCTTTTCTGAACTGTATTGTACAAGGCCTTTAGCAACAATAATATTGTTTTATGTCCCCTTTCTGATATATGTTGTATGTCTTAACATTGTTAGTTAAATGTGTCAATAACTAATTCTAATTGATTGCTCAAGTATTTATTTATAATAATTAGTCTGCTCCTGATTCATTGCAAATAGGGTTGAAATGAAATAAAATAATTTAGCAAATAAGCAATGTGTTCAATTTTTTTGCAATAGAATGAATTGAAATTATACGGGTGAAACCTTACAATCAGAAAGGATTATCATAATTATTACAAGTAACATGTAAGTTATCTGTAATTTCCCTATAATAATTAATAGAATAATTTATGTTTCAAAAATAGTAATTGTCTGGAGTATATTTATGCAAGCAGCTAAAATAAGTTATAATCCCAGTAGTATTGTAACCGTCATGCTGAAATAATTTTTAATAAATTTGTTTGATTAAAAAGCTATAATGAAATTGCAGTAAATTACCCATGATTGAAAACAACATTTTACTAATTATTTTGTGTCTTGTCTAACTCATACATTAGCTACGTGGGAACAGGCAGATAGTGAAAAGCTCCTAGTTACCTTGTTGGGTAGGGGCTTTAACATAATGAAGAGATTACTATGACCTCAGCAACAAGCTGAACAAAAGCTCCAGCTGTTCAGAGACGTCACATGAACCGTCAGATTGGGTTACAGCCTTCGTCCCGCCGAGGTGCGTATTATATTACAATCAAAGGTACTCGTGCGATTCATGAACGCTGGAGCGAGTTTGAGAGGACCAAAAGTTAAAGTTAAAAGCGTGCTAAACGGGTATCTGGGTAGTTTAACACCTGATTTCACTTGCGACTCTGTTAGAGTTAGCTGTACCTCGTGATGAGGTGAAGTGCGCTAACACAATACTCTCTGGGTTCCATCTGGGGTTAGCATTGATGAGGGTTAAGCTCCGCCACAAACAAAGGCACATATTGATCATCACGGGGGAGGCAGGTGAAGTGAAAGCGCCTCGTGTGACAGGAAATGGCCTTTAGTGAAACTGGGCTATTCAGGGTTGGGTACCTTTAACAAGTGAAAACCAAAAAGATAAGTAAAAATCTTACATATTTACAATGAAACCAAACCCGATTACCGATAGAATTCACACAGCTGATGAAATATATGGCAGCAAAACTGTCAGCAGCAGTTGGCAGAGCAGTATCTGACAGTTGGCAGCAACCAACTGTCAGATACTGCTCCCCTAATGTCCATAATTCATCTCACCTGTAGGCTGCTGAAAGGCAGTGATGGGCAAGCGTTAGGATTAAGCATTAAGAGCTTACATTAAGCATGATTAAAATAAACTCACATGAGTGTAGACATTCAATGATGGTTGTGGCGTCTATGAAATATCCCCCGCACAGCGCACACATCAGGTGAGGGTTGAGTTCTGTGATTTTGATCCGAGTGGTTCTGTGCATTTTAGCTGCAATAGACTCTGCAATGTTAACAGAAGATTATTCATGGTTAAGGGTGTTGCAGATCCTGTATAAAACTTGCTGAGGTGTTCCAAAGAACATCATTTTAAAAAAGAAGTAAGGCACATGAAGTAGGACCTTATAGCAACAATTTAACTTTATTAGTCATTTTTCCATTATCACAATGTCCAAATTTCCAACGTTTTTGAGTAGAGTACCAGGGCTTATTTAGGAAACATAATTAAGAAGGACTTTAAATTGTATGCCATGAATTACATAAAGAATCCGGATTGCACTATCTGTGGAGGAGAAACTCCAGGGAAGGCCCAAGAATAAGTGAAAGTCCCAAAACAGGGGGAGTAACAACGCTAGAAATACATAACCCGTGGTTTATGCATTGTCACAATGACTCATCTCTAACTAATTAAACATACTGGACCTTAAAACTGCCAGAAGAGACAATAACGTCAATACTGGTGCTGCAACTTTTATACAAAGACTATTTGAATCATTTAGTAATGAACTGGGAACCCCGCATTATTACAAATGCTAATAGCTGGAAGCTGGGATAATGTGATGTGAGGCACCCCACTGCTAATCTAATCAGAAAACGTAACAGTAAGTAGAAATGACAAAAAAATCGCGAGAAGAAGCTACGGTGGAGGAAGGGCGTTACTGTGCTAACCTACTCATTTTTAACCATTGGGCTTGGCAGGAGATTGGCAAAGTTAATTGTGAAAAGTTAAAGCTTTCAGTATTACAGCAGTGACATGAGGAGGCTATCTTGATACACTAACATTGAAGGGCAGCTTGTTATTTTCCAACAGAAAATGTTCGAATCTATTCAATTGCCTAGAAACCTGGGACGGGGCGGAAGAATTACTCTTGTCATTCTGTTCAGTGGAAGTGCAAGCAAATCCATTCAGAACCTACTGACACAATTCCCACGTCTGATGAACAGTATTAATCCTTCCCCAATACGATTTAATGTGGAGCTGATCACTGGGCAAACATTTCGATTTTGGAAAATGTCGTGGTTATGAAGGATCGTGTTGAGTAACTAGCATTTCGCAAACATGTATTGACATTTGTTGGTTGTTTTTCTTAAAGACTTGAGAGAGAAAATTGGTTTCTTCAATGTTTGCGACTCCCTAATTGAGCATCTGGGAGCAAAAGCACGTCTACTTCGGAAATATGACTTCACTATGGATACATGAGGTCCTAATCTTAAACCATGCATCAAATGAGAGATACATTTTTCTGCATTATTCGCTTACCACATAGTATTGTACACGCCAGCTTTACCTTAAATGCCTCCCTATATGTAGACGCGGTTACTAAGCAACTGTTTTAAAGGGTGGAAATAAACAGCTATGTGTGTAGCCAATCCTATACTTAACGCACGTTTCTCAAATACTTCATCACACAAATAGGAGCCCTGGCTACTTTGAAAAGTTGAGCTTGCTGGGAGAAAATAAAACAATATTAGTCTGAAGACTTATAATCAACTGTGCAAGTGGCCTAACAGTGTACCTTCTAACCATCCCTCAAAAAAAAGGAAAACAATGATTGTATGACAGATGAATAGTGCAGTAGGGATCCCCACATGTGACGCCTATCCTTGATACATGAGCTGACGGTATGTTTTGGGGACGGGAGTGAAGTTGGAGGTTGGGTGATTTTCAATATAAATTAAGAAAACAACTATGGACATGACTTGGGCACTGATTCAAATATATAGCATGTGACTTGCGCGTCCAGTCCAAACGCACACCTATCACCGATGGCTGTTAATCCAAATTACTTCAATATACATAGCACCAGAGAGTAGCGCCAGCGTTGGTCACCGTGGTAAACCCTCGTCTGATGCAATCATCAGCGGGGAAACGGGCTCCATTCGCGTCTACTACATCTTCCCCGTGGCCCTGTTGTCAGACCCGGGTGAAAGCCACAGATGGAACATACAGCTAAGAGGACACCATCAGCTCCCCTTTTTGGAGACTCCCGCTCAACGATTGACATCGATTATCGCAAAGATCGATCGCCGTCAGAAATATCGAGCGCTCACTGCAACTGAGGTCCTGATACAAACTCGCCATTGAATTACCGAGACGTGAAAGGAAGAGGCGATGTTACATTTTTTGGAGTCTAAACTTTTAAGAGATAGTTTCCCTTATTCAACTACGCATATTTTAAATGGTCAATTCTGAAACTTTATGGGGAGGGAAAATGGAGAGGATAAAAAGCTTGAAATTCACAGTCGGTCCATACAGGCTATAAATATTCATTAATCTAGTTTATAGTTGAATTAGAGTGTTCGTCATATATCACACGCAGACAGTATATGAGTGCGAAGCCATTTAGAGAATGGAAAGAGTGGGGCCCTGAGAGTCATAGCTTTTTGAAAGCAAGTGAGGGATGTACCACATTCTGTGCTCACTTAATTTGTAATGAACCATTACAGGGACCTGCGCCAGTGAATCATTTCTGAAAGAAATCTGGTACATGCTGCGTGGAACATATCGACGAAGCACACAAACGTATCTTTAAAAAAAAACACAACTGGAGACGCTGTAAGGCGACATCTGTCAATCCATTCTATCCCGGTAGGTTTTCAATCGAGCAAGGTTAACTTTCCGGGTTTGCAGAACTCAGCGGCCTTTACCGGGAGCGACACTGTGCCAGAGGGCATTACCCACATCATACTCAAGACAAGTCTAGATTTGCAGGGTACGCACGTCCTTTTGAGGTGGGAAAGAAACCCAATTCCGACAGCGAGGGTGGACATTTCGATAAGAAGGGAAGGCTCAGCTGGCGTGTGAATAGACGCGGGTTGCTACATTCAATCCCACTGCACCCCCATTTTCCGGTTACCTGTCCGTAAATCACAAGCGTACGGCCTCTCGCTAAACAAACGGTACACTGTCAACGCCATACTCTTTGGCGTATTCTCGGGAATATTCCCAATCCCTTTGTACGCCTGGTTTGTTGCCGCTTCTGCAAAGCAGGCACGCGTCCTATCAGCAGACTGCTGACACCGAATGTTTAACCTACAATCTCTCGACCCCTCTCAGCTTTCACTCACTGCTTTTAACTGGGAAACCATTCTCTCGCTCTCTCGTCCTTCTCCCTCTCTCCATCTCCCCCCATCCACCAACACAGGCAAACACACAGGCACACACACGTTTTCATAGGCATTGATCCGTACAAAATCAGATAAATGGTCCGATGAACAGTTAACACGCAATTCATTCTGTAGAGTATTGGGACACATACGCGGTCGCTTAAATCGATGCTGGAGAAAGTTAATATCCGTTTGAAAATGCAGCATCACACCCCCGCGGCCGGCGACTGACACTGCCTCGCGAAACAAAAAGTATATGAAAAAAAATGACGATAAACAAGCGCTCAGCCAGTAGACTTTCCAATTTAACAACAACCACAGACACATTACATCGGCTTGTACGTGTTATGACGTGGATAGCGGCTATAGTATCCACTTCTGGTTACTATAGCGACCGTCTTTACACTTCGTAAGATCCCTCCCCTCCCCCTCCGCAAAAAAAATGAAAACAAACCCATCTTACCAGAAGTGAAGAAACCCACCCAGCTGTACCTGATATTCAAATTAGTTCTTTCGGAAATCGACACAAAGTGGACTCACAATGCAAATTAGTTGAAAGGATCACCAGCTTCCTAATACCCGTGGTTATCTCTGTGTGTGTCTGTATGTATTGTCTATATGTGTTTGAGTATGTGTGAGTGTCTGCGTTTAGCTGTATATGTCTGTGTGTACAATATTGTCTATATGTGTTTGAGTATATGAGTGTGTCTAGCTGCATATGTCTGTGTTTATTGTCTATATGTGTCTGAGTTTGTGTGAGTGGTTGTGTTTAGGTGCATGTGTCTGTGTTAATTGTGTGTGTTTGAGTATGTGTGAGTGACTGTGTTTTAGGTGCATGTGTCTGTGTGTATTGCCTATATGTATTCGAGTATATGTGAGTGGTTGTATTTAGATGCACGTGTCTGTGTGTATTGTCTATTTGTATTTGAGTATGTGTGAGTGGCTGTGTTTAGATGCATGTGTCTGTGTATTGTCTGTGTTTGAGTATGTGTGAGTGGCTGTGTTTAGGTGCATGTGTCTGTGTGTATTGTCTATTTGTGTTTGAGTATATGTGAGTGACTGTGTTTTAGGTGCAAGTGTCTGTGTGTATTGCCTATATGTATTTGAGTATATGTGAGTGTCTGTGTTTAGCTGTGTGGGCCTGTGCCCGGGTGTTATCTGCATGTGTTTGAGTGTTTGTGAGTGTCTGTTTAGCTGGAAGAAAGTGAGGACTGCAGATGCTGGAGATCAGAGTCGAGAGTGCAGTGCTGGAAAAGCACAGCAGGTCAGGCAGCATCAGAGGAGCAGGAGAGTTGACGTTTCGGGCACAAGCCCTTCATTCCTTCTTGATGAAGGACTTATGTCCGAAACGTCGATTCTCCTGCTCCACGGATGCTGCCTGACCTGATATGTTTTTCCAGCACCATTGCACGTGTCTGTGTGTTGTATATATTTGTGTACTTGAGTGTACTTGAGTGCATGTGTTTAGCTGCATGTGGCTGTGCAAATTGTCTATATGTGTTTGTGTGTGTGTTTTAGTGAGCGTTTGACTGAGTGCGTTAAAGAGAATTTGAATACATACGTATTTGGGTATGACAGTATGTGCCTGTTGAATGTGTGTGTTTGAACGTGTACATTTTCGTGAGTGCGTGTGAATATATACATTTGAGTATGTATTTGACTGTGTGTATGGGTACGTGTATGTGCATGTATATATCAGACTGTGTTTAAATTTGTGCGTGTATTTTGAATGCAGGTAGTTGAGTGAGTATGTGTGAATTTGCGTGTGTTTATTTCGGTTGAGTATATGGTTTTGCGCATGTACTTGAGAGTGTGGGCATCAGTGAACATGTGCACTTGAGTCAGCCGTATCGGTGTGTGTGTGTGAATTTGAGTGTTTACTTGAGTGAGTGTGTGTGTGCTTGTATGTATATGATCTGCAGATGACGCCCTTGGTCGACCACGTGACAGGATTACGTTGAAATATCTTTTATTGCAACTGAAGGCTGACAGACAGTTCAACACACCCACCAACTGACTGGGCTGCTGCATTGATCGGTACCAAGACAGGAGTGTCGGGCGAGGTGCATCCTGCTTTTTAACCTGTATTCTGGGCGCTAGTTAAATCAATTTTGTGATTGGGTGAAAGAAACAGTGCTTGTATCAAGTCCCATTAACACTCCATTTCTCTGGGAAATTATTGTAACAACCAGCATTGCATTTCTGACTGGGGATGGGGAAAGCGAGGATGACATGTCGACCTGGAAGTCATCTCCCAAACCGCACCCCCCAAAAATGTTAGTTGCAAAAAAGTATGACCCAGAAGTTAGAATAAACAGCCGGTGACGGAGACCAGAAATAAACAAATCCAATATTATTTGTTGATAAATCCCGCCGAATGGAAGTAATTGACAAGCATTGCACGTTTATTTTAAAGGCACTCGTTTATCTGATGAAGTTACTAAACAGAAAAACTCTCCTGGGATTACAGACAGAGTCTTAGCGGATGCAAATTACATTACACGTGACCCTCCCTTCATCATAGTTCTCCCCACCGTCACACTCTGTCTCCACCTTTCAAAAAAAAGGACCTCACTAATTATTCGCTACTCGGTCTTTGGCCAGCAGTGGGACACTCAAAGGTTGGAGGTCACAGCGCTTCACCGGAGTGTTCCTGTCAGAGTCAAAACATTACTTAACTCTCGCGGTGGATTAGATTTATTGCCTATGCTATCCCGCAACTACAAACAACAAGGAATCAGCTTGGCTTTCCTGATCATTGGGGCTTAGATTATCACAGCGAAAAAAAAACCTCACGTCTACTAAATAGCTTGAAAACAAATTGTACAGGTAAACTGAATACGGCTGTCTCTTTAAAACTACCTGAGATTCTTTGCCTTAAGGTGTGCTCACAGCAACTACAACTTTGCTAAAAGCCAAACTTTGAGAATCTCTCTCCAAGGCGTCCGTTCAGTTCTCAGTAAACTGGTTTAAATCCAGCCCCTCTCAGAGCACAAACGAGTTGGCCTTTCTCTCCACGGTAACTCCACTTAAATCTGCACATTAAAAATGCAACAGTATGTCAAGGTTATTACAAGCGCAGAAGCAACAATGCCGGCCTCTATCTGACGCTTCCTAAGTAAAGGTTTTGTTCCCTAAATTAATGCTTGATTGTCTGAGTCTCTAATTTTTAAATGTAGATGGCACTGGTGGTTGTTGTAGCAACGAGTTGTTGTGGGAGTGTGCAATGTGTGCATCCCTTATCGATAAGGCCACACAGAGACAAATCCTGTCAGCTCCTGAAACTCAGCATCTAAATTTCCCCAAGTAAACCGTGTGGCCTTATGATGAAGGCGATCCTGGTCGTGAAATAGATTGGGACTTTTAAACAATCTGTCTTGTTACAAATGATTTATTACATAACCCGTCTTAAATAAATTCAACTCGGGTCAATATTACAAATTTCAGTTGAAAGTGTTAACTATGGGGTTCTAAAATCGGTCCCTCAGGATCTAAAGCTGTTTGGGCTCTCTCCAATGTTTCCAGTGCAGTTGGGGGATCCCCCTACGTTTCATTCCTCGTCCCCTATGACCCGTGAACTTGCTTTTCAGAGCAAGGGCAGGCCATCGTTTTGAATTGCAGCAGGCTTGGTGGGATGGTGGGAGTCGCAATAAATTAAAGCTGCGGTTCCTCAGTCCGGTTGTCACTTCCAAGCCCACTTCCAAAACTACCAGCTAAATGTTTGTTCATATCTTATTGTGATTGTATCTGTCCATAAACAAGTTCATTATGTCTTTGAAGAAAGCAGAAATCATGAGAATAAAACCGACTCTATCACTATGTGTAATACAAGATGACAAGGGATCAACTGATTATAACTCTTGGAATTTTGAAAGAGGATGTTTTAAGGCCCGAACGATGCAAAGTCCTATCTAATCCAACGGCCACTTTGCAGAATAATTTGTGTTGCCAAATGTACGGGTTGCCGAATATGTCAGAAAGTTGCTTTGGACTGGTCGACGTGCGATTTCATTTCGACAGCAAAATGTAATCTAGCGCTCATTCCATTTCACAAAACCAGCCGCTCTTGTCACCGCCCACGGACTCAGGAGAGGCTGGTTTTGTTGGAAGGACACTGGCGAGGGGAAAACCAGAGAGTGACTCTTTAAAAAGTAAATTTTGTAAGTAGCCAGGTCGAAGTTCACAGAACAGGTTTACAATGTAATAAAGCGAACTTTTGAAGAAGGATCACTGGACACAACTCTATTTCCTCTCTCCACTGATGCTGCCAGACTGCTGAGTTTCTCCAGCAATTTCGGTTTTTGTTAATTTGACAACACATGAGCGATGTGTGTGTTGCTGACAATCACTGAGACCAAGAGGCGCAAATTATGAAGTGTCATCCCGGTGACGGTTGGGGAATAGGGAATTCTATTGATCAGGAATCCGTTACCTACACATGACACTGTTAACCAATAACTCTCCGAGATGCGGGATGGCTGCATCTCAAATCGGCTACATTCCCGTATTTTCATTCACCGTAAATAAAACGGGTTGCTTTCGGACAGACCCCTGAGCAAGGCAAGATTTCAGTCAACGGTATCGATCCCACACTCGCCATCGGCCGTTTCAAGAACCCGGGATCCCAATGTTTGATGTGAAGCTGCTCCCCGGTCGAATTGACCCACAGAATCTATCGGTCAGTTAACAGCAGTCTGGCGACCAGAGCTGCAGCGACGGGAAGCCGGATATAGTAGACACCACACACACGTGATTTTTGTCAAGTTTTTTTGCTTTTAAAAAAAAGACCTAAGATCACATGACTTTCACTAATGGGAGATACCGGGACCAGCTAGGTCGTGAAAATGTAGACCAGCCGGTAACTTCCTCCAAAACGCGTACACATCATTAACTCGTTCCTCACACATAATATCAGTTCGCATCATCATGGGTAGGCAGCGTGTGGAAAATACCAGCAACTTTTGCCTTACACTGGTCGACAGAGCAATGCCGTCAGGGGGTTCTAAACACGTTATGGACGAGTTCGGTCTGAGTTATGTTCCTCCCCTCTGCCTTGGGTTAATAAACAATTATCCTAACTTGGACCGAGTCGACCTCTCTCTCGGCTCACCTTAAATCGTCAAGGAGCGATTCCTGTATTGGGTGCCCTGGGGCAGGGGCGCGAGGATTGAGAGGGGACTGGGTGACCACCTTTGGAAGTACTGAAAAAGCGCATGTTTTTAGTAACAAGGTATCAACACTTCAACCCATTGACTCCATCTCTAACCCGTGCAGCTCTCTCTCTCTCTCTCTCGCTCTTTCTGGAAAAATACATTTTAAAAAAAATAAAAGGTCTGCTCAGACACACCAAATCCCCAACCCAGCCCCACCTCCCCCTCCCAGACAATATTCACCGTTTTTGATCGTCACTTCACTCCCAACTCCCAGCCTTTAATTATAATTATCCGCTGTTGTTACACACAGACTGTAGAAGAACTGTCACTGCCGAAACTAGGTATCTTGTTCAAAATATTTTTTAAAAATACAAACGCCGAGGAAACTCCAAAATGACCTGTACTACCATCGGTGACCATTACAAAGCGTGGCATTAACTTCACAAACTGTAAACTACAAGCAGATTAAAATTCAATTTCACACCGTCTCCCAGATTAATTACCGTCTTGTACAATTCTAATAATTCAATTCTATCTACACATTTTCACACTAACTCCAGCATTAAGCTTTAAAAGTCCAAACCCTTTGAACAGGGTGCAAACCTCGGAAAGGTTTCGAGTGTTTAAAACATTTAGATCGTGGGGAAAAAAATAAAAGCCATCAGTCCAAAACACACAACACGCATTATATTTTTTTCAAAAAAAAGCGCGATTCAATTTAGTTTCGTTCTAACGTCCTTGAAACCCCGACACAAGGCTCCTTGTTCTGCTCTGATTTGTGCTAAACAGAAGCCCTCCTGAGTCCTTCACATCACAAATAAAAATAAGGGATAAATGAGACTAGTGTCTCCCCACACTACCTTTCCCCCTTGACCCGGCTATCTCTATGAAAGCTGCGAGAGACTGAATTCACTGCAGCTGCGGTGGCGGCTCCAATTTGTAGAGCGGGGGCCAGTGCCCTCCCGACTCATGAGTATTCCAGAAAATATTTCGCTGGGCGAAATAAGTTCGTAAAACGCCCGGGCTCGGTCAGATCGACACGGGATCCTGACGGAGACCATCCGCACACTGTGCACTTTCCGATTCTATAAAATCATCCCGCTGACACCCGGGGAGGAGACTGAAATCAGGGCCAATGCTGGGGTGGTGCCTACCTTCTGACCGCACGAGGTTGGCGGAGACGGGCGCACCGTCTTTTGGAAAGCTCTCCCCGGCGTTGCGAGAGCGAACCAGAGTTCAGAGGCAGCAAAGACTACAAGCTGGAACTCTGAGTTTTCCAGCGGTACCGGGGGATTGAGGCTCGCCTCGATGCAAGCAACGATTTCGAACTTAATTCGGCGTTGAAAGAGTGGGGAAAGTGGCCCAGCGTCAGTATGAAAAAGGCAGAGAGAGAGAGAGAGAGAGGCAGCAGACATGCACTCGGTGTGTGTGTGTGTGTGAGAGAGAGAGAGACAGACAGAGAGAGACCCAACTCCAATTCTGCAACAATTGAGGGCTCCGAGTACTCTCTCAGGAACCCGGGCAGCGGGCGAAGGGAACACCCGAGCTCAGGACCAGAACCCCGTGTCCCAATGAGCACCGGATCAACGGAGACAGTCTAGCAGCAACAATGAAAAGTAGCAGTTCAGTAGAAATGAATTCAAGGCAAGCCGCCATCTTGAAATAGAAACAGCAATAAGGATGTCAACCGAGCTCGCAGTACTAATTTCGTTCAAATGTCGACAGCTGCCGGAGCTCCAGCCCAGTCCCCCAGGCCGGTCGCAAAGTAGAATATTTTTTAAAGCGGTCCCTACCTGGTCTTCGGGCCCCCGCCGTCTCGGGTGCGAGTAATCGAGCGAAGAAACAGTGTTTGGTTGGAGCTGTTACTACAGGCTCCTCACACAAAATGGCTTTTTTTTTCAGCTCCTGATCGACCGCCCCGTTTGGTCACGTGGGTTCATTCCTTCAGGGTGTCCAGAGGCAGAAATACTGACTGAAAGAAAGACAGAGTCAGACAGACACACACACACAAACACACACACACACACACAAACAGAGGGACGTTACACACACCCCACACAGAGGGAGACACAGAGACCGGGAAGGGAAAGGCTGGGAGGGCGCACAGACAGAGAGAGAGAGACACACACACACACAAACATAGACAGAGAGAGGGAAGAGAGAGAGACAGAACACACCTCACACACACACACACACACACAGATAGAGGGAGAGACATTCTGGTTGGGAGAGATGGCGAGGTGTAAACACAGACAACCACAAAGGAGGGGAAGACTGAGACAGGGAGACAGAGAAAGACATAGCGAAAGGGGAGGACGGTTGCGGTGGGTACTGTGTTACAAGGATCAAAGAATAAAATGTGATTTTTAAAAGAAAAATAGATATAGAACACACCATTAGTTATAAAATAATAAAACGCGTGTGTGTGGCGCCTGTACTTTACGAGTATTATTCACTCCAAGATCTCAAGTGACTTGGGACGTGTGGGTTTATTAATCAGATGTTTGAATCCTGGCGCTTTTATGGTGATACTTTATTTGGCCTTTTTGGGGTGAACTATAAGTTGCCCTTAACCCTGGTAGAGATGTGCAGCTCAAGATTCCATCTTCTTCGCTCGCTCTTAAAGAAAGTGCGTATGACAGAATCGACAATATCAAGAATTATTAACCATTCTATAACCCTGCCTTTCTTTATTGTAGCCATACTGCAACCATTGAGGTCTTTTGCCGTAAAGCTTGTGGTAAATATTTGTCTTAATATTTTTCCCATTTCATAGATTTTAAAAGCAAACAGCCCCAAGCGGTTTCTTAGCATTGTATAAAAGGATACCGTGCAAATCATTTAAAGATCGCCATCCAACCGACACAATGCGTGCCGATAAATTGTCAATTCTGTTTGATTTGTGTTGGAGTTTTGCTTGCAAGGCAAAAGTCAAGATCCGATCCCCGCCAATTTCGACGCGGAGGTATTGCTGATCGGGTTGATGGTTTTATCACGCGGCAGCTCGGAGTTTAAGGGCGCCACCAGTGAACTTCTACCGCTGCCATGCACTATACTGAAATATCACACATATATAATAGTGTACGTGAAGGGACAGAGAGATACAGCGAGTGAGAGAGAAAGAAACTGACTCAGTCGCTTCCGTGTAATTTTCAGACTTGACATCAAAAGGAACTGAGGCAAACCAAATATATTTTTTTAAAAGAAAATGTTTTCGCTAGCCCGAGATCAGAAACAAAGGTCAAAATTAACATATGAAATGTGCCTCAAAATTATCTATCCTCAGGTCATATACTCTTTATATTCTGCATTCATCTCCTCGAAAATGGTAGAATTCCGCCTTCTATCCTTCCGCCAACTCAATTTCACACGTTCAGCTCCCATCCCCCCCACCCACAGCCGGCTTCCACTTAACCCCACGCACTCTCCCAGCCCAGGCAACAATAAAAATAATCTCGGGTTTCTGTGGGGATTGAGGGGTGAGGGGTGGGGAGAGATGAAGGGTGGACAGTACGGAGGGTGGCGATAGAGGAAGAGGGGGAGAGGGGTGAAACATGATTTTAAATTTGTACCAGGAATTCAAATCCTCAAATAAGCGAGTGAGGGGCAGGTTCACCTGCAAGAATTGGTTGATATCAGTCAGTAGACCCGGATTACAGAATTATACGGATTTAGTATTAAAACTGGGTTGGCGCGCCTTGCAGAAACTGGACGATTTCTACGTCTGGGACTGGGGGTGAAGGAATTTTCTAGTTTTTTGCAGATTCGGTTCAAAACTATGGAAAGTGTAAGTATTTGAAGAAATCACTGGGACAGTGATCCCATTCCAAAATCCTCGACCATGTGTACCTGGGCTGGAGAATATTTTAATATTCTGAGGAAGAGTACTGGATCCCAAACGTTAACGCTCATTTCAGTCCACAGGTGCTTCCAGACTTGCTGAGCTTTTCTAGCAATTTCTGTTTTTAGTTTAATATTTTAAGTGGGTTCGTCAGACCTATTTGAACTGACTAAGGTCAGGGCGGCTTCTAACAACATGTGTCTTTAATATATTAAAAAAGATAAAACGTTATGCTTGGTGAAGCACCTTTTGATATGCTTTAGATTTCGAGAGGTCAGGTCCTCAGGCGTCAGAAGAGGTTTAAAAATCCTCCATTTCACGTGACCACCATCCAACAAGGCAAAGGCTGTTCTGAAACACTTAGTATAACAGTGAAAGCAAAATACTGCAGACGCCGGAAATCTTAAATAATAAAACAAACAGAAATAAAGAGAGAGAAACTCAACAGGTATGGCAGCATCTGTGGAAAGAGATCCAGAGTTAACATTTCGGGTCCAGTGACCCTTACTCAGAACTGCCGGATAATCTTTATCGCTTACGCCTCACTTTTGCTGTTGGGTTGTTCAGGTATCAAATTTTGGTTCTCTTTGTACTGCACTGTAAAGTTCCATCTGAATTTCGGATCACAAAGATCTGGAGGTGGACAGCGGATTAGACGCCTCTGAAAGCCAATGTTTGAGAAGATCCTTCACTCCTCACCGCGGAAGATGAAGCCTCGCCACTCCTTGGGCGAATCTACCGGATTACGTAAAACGATTTGTTGGTAAATGACAAGAGGTCCCTTTCTCTCAACCAACATGGTGGGTGGGGGACTAAAGAAGGTCATTTATGACGTTAACTTTTATTCATGTAGTCACTCAGCTTAATAACTTCAAAATATTACAATGGGCAATGGATCCCTTAGTGTTTCAACCAGGTCCACCATTTCTTCACGTTGTTCCTCATTAGCAAGCAGTTTGATTGAAATATAATTTCACACTTAAATTGCAGAATTCTGTTGCTTAATGGCCCCATCTGCGAGTCATTCCTAATGTATATGAGACTGCAGTCCCTTTATTCTGAGTGCTGCCTGGCGGGGCTGAAATGCGAGGGATTCAATGAAGGGTGGGCCGGTTAAAGTGCTCGCACCCGCGCCACACAGTGACGTGAAGCAAAAACAGAATGGGGCTTTTAAGTTCACGGCTCCTTACTTCCTTTGTCTCCCACGCGAAATATTTATGCTTCTGCGTTGGCTTTTCCCGCATCTGCATCCTTACTGGTAAAGCGAGCTGTGATGCAATCTTCGGTGAGGTCATGCGAGCAAACACCTCACAAAGTGAAAAATTCAAGAACAATCAAAAACCAAACATCTTCCAGTTATTATTAAACCATCAACTCAACCATCACCATCAAGACCATTGGACGTTTAGCAACGTGTGAACACATAGCCCTCAACTTCATATTTATCGCTTACCTAGCCTCACCAAAAAAAAAACAACAGATGGCCTGGTCACCATCTCACTGTGGCACACATGTTTTGCTGCTGTTGGACTTCCTACATTATAACAGTGACTACAGCTTAAAATATGTTTCATTGGCTGTAAGATGTTTTAGGCTGCGGCAGCGAGGGGCTCTGGAGAAACTCAAATTAGTGAAGAGAGAGAAAAAAATCACAGTTTGAAAAACGCCTGTTTGCCTTTTGTGATGACTGAACATGGTTAATTGGTACTAGGAGTCACTATAAGCGACACCTACATCAAGTGGTGGGCGAGCGGCAAATTATGGAGTTCTATTGCCCCATTCCTGGCTCTAACAGAATTTACCATGGTCCTGGCAATTCTCGGGGAATATTCATTTGATTACGGAAATTCTTCCAGCCTCCGATGGAATAGAAATCAAAACATAACACTATAAGAATCGTGCAGTATCATCACGATCTTCCAACACTTCCTGCTTTCCTCCCGAATTTAATCAGCGCCCTCTAAATTACCTTCATCTTCATACTAACGTTGGAGTCAAACAAATCACTGATTGTTTCCTATTAACTCAATCTTTCCAGAGTTTCAGAGTTCTTTCTGTGTTTATTTATTTATATGTACATATTATTCCTTTGTGGGATGTGAGCGTCGCTGGAAAGGACAACCCGTTCCTATCAGTGCTACATGAGTGTATGGATTGCTAGACGATTTCAGGAGGGGGCTAAAACAGTCAAACACATTGCTGTGAGCCTGGAGTCACATGTAAGCCAGACAGGGTAGGGATGGCAGATTTCTTCCCCTGAAGGACATGAGTGGACCAACTGTTTTTTTATTATTATTGTAATCCAATCCTTACATGGTCGCTAATAGTAAAATTTTATTCAGATGCATTTACTGATTGATTTCAAGCTCTACAGCTGACCAGGTGGGATCTGAAATCGTTATTAAAGAGACGGCTCCGCCTTACAATTTCAATATGACCATCACTATATTACCATCCTTCCTGAAACCACCAAGCTTGTAAAACAAAACCTTACAGTTACATGTGTACATTAATTATTCAGTTCTGCTTGTATGTTATCAAGCATATCTCCTTTATTGGTACAGACTTTAAAACATATTTTTGTTTCTCTCGGGTCATGACCTGACTGCAATGTGTTTGTGTGTTTGGGGTTGAGATGGGGCGGTGATTCGGAGTTGATGACAGAGAGTGACAGAGGGAGGGAAGGAGTGTTTAACTGTGAAGCTGGGGCCACCAGAGTTTGGGAATAAGATTGATGGGTCAGCAAGACCTTCCCAGTCCTTCGATTTCGAAAGCTTGTGTGTGCCAACAGATATGTACTACTGGGCTTCTCAGTAGGCTTCTCCACCTGAATTGACCTATTAACCTCTAATAAAAAAATGGTGGCTCAATGGTAAGCACTGCTGCCTCACAGCGCTAGAGGCCTGGGTTCCATTCCATCCTCGGCCATTGTCTGTGTGGAGTATAGCGCATTCTTCCTGTATCTGTGTGGGTTTCATCTCACAATCCAAAGATGTGCAAGTTAGGTGGATTACATGCTCAATTGCCCATAGTGTTCGGTACATTAGTCGGGGTAACTGTAGGGTAAGGGAATGGGTTACTCATTGGAGGTTCGGTGTGAACTTGTTGGACCGAAGGGCCTGTTTTCATCCTGTAGGGAATCTAATGATTCAAACCAGAAAGCTTTTTCTCGGCAACGCGACATCCATCGGCTGTGACAACTTTGTCTTGAATTTTAATGACCCAATATTTAGAGACCGAGCAAGCCAATGGATTGAAATGCGTTGTTTATAAATATTTTAAAATTAATAGTTCTGCTTGTTCCGTCAGAAATCTAAAAGTGTGCGAACTGCTTCTCTCCTTCCACGACGCTGTGTTTGACATTTTCCCATGTGTTTCCATACAATATTACCCGGGTAACCTTGAGATTTGCAACCTGTTATCCCTCAACTTGTACATCAATGAGGATTGCAGGTGCCCCTGTGTGCCGCAGTGGCCCATCTCTTTTGGAAAGAAGCGGCCTTTAGGCAATAAATATCAAAAACGACAGCTTGCAGCGTGCATGTTTGAAAAACACGGCCTGCAGTTTACACCATACGAGGGGCTGCTCCATTTTAATTAGATTGTAATCATGGCGGGTGTTGTTTCCTTCAAGTCGTACATCAACAGGAGGAAAATAATAACCCTCCGTGGCTGGAGAATTCCTGTCGTGAGAGATATCTCAAAATAATATTTTTTAAAAATCCTCCTGGAAGACGAAGGAGTGATCATTGAGAACGTTGGAAACGGCTTAAGAGCAGCGGGCGGGGAAGGTTTTGTCAATCTTCGTCCCTCTCACGCGGTGTGGACGGTTCAATTGAATATGACAACATGTTTTCTCCTAGGAGGGGAAAATGGAGGAATGCCGGTATATTTCAACAGCGCTGCCGCCATTTTCTCTTGATTTCCAATGTCGTTCAAAGTCACAATATGGAGCAAATAGGGAGTGTTGCCATGGCCCGTGCACAGCTCTGGGGTTTCTACACCAGCTTGGCTCGCCTCTGTCCGTGCCACACTGAAGGGGGGGACTTAATGTCTAAATGAAAGACTTTCTTCCGGAAGAAATCCGAGCTTTACTGTCATTCATTTTAAATATTCGACAGATCTATTTCAGTTATCTTCTAAGCATAACTCCACCCTGTTAACAAGCGCACATTAAAATATTGTTTGTTTTTTAAACTTCTGTGACTTTCAAATGAATGGCAAAGCCGCATAGACGCCACATTCCAATGGTCATCCTTCCCAAATGCCAACAAGGAATGCAAAACACTGCTCTCCTGTTTCATGGGCGCTGGATTTCAAACGGTCGATAGGTCGGGTTCCTTCTAAGATTACCACCTCATATAAAATATGTACCAAATGCGTTTTATTGCTTTTAATTAATATCTCAATAACTGTTGACTTTTATTCTGACCTTCTATAATGCTCTTCCCACAAGAATATCTGCTTTATGTGGTAGCTCGTCCAACACACGACCCCCCTCCAATTTTAATTGGCTCTCTGGTAACAGGAGCATTAGCTCAAATGAACACTTCCCCCTCCAGACAGAAACCACTTGCTCCTGGTCTGTTCTCCAGTATTTCATGATCAGGATCAAAAAGGATTGTTTTATTTGCTGCCAGTTTTGCAAAGGGCCGTTCCTCTCTGTAAAAACGAACTGCTAGATCTCGATGCAAATAACTGGACTGTTGTTGGAGTTGGAATGAAAAAGTTTTTTTTAGAAAAGAAAGAGGCCATGGTGTCACTATTGGCGCATGTCTCTCACAGGGAGCGGACTGTTTTCATGACCCCAAGTGGCCCCACAAGCAGGCAAATTCCTCCATTGTTGACAGCGGGCATTTAAAGCTTCATTCACTCCATTTTCTTGTCGTCTTCAATCCGTCCAAAGTATTTACATTTCTCCGGCATTAACTCCAGTTGTTTTGCTGTCACTGCTACTTCCCCCCCACGCCCCCCCCCCCCCGCCCCCCAGTGTTGTACAATGGCTTTCTTTCGCTCGCTCGCTCTTCCAGCGGCGATTGAGACGGTTTCAGGGGCAGGTTCCGCCTCTCTCAGTCTGATTTGTCCGTACTTCAGAAGAGCCATAACTCTGTATGGCTAAGCAGAGAGTCAGTCTCACCGTTTCCCGTCTCTCCGGAGTTCTCACAACAACAAAAAATGCATTAGAATGGCTCGCCGCTGATATAACGCGAGGTTCGAATTCTTTCGAACTTTTTGTCGAGTCACAGGGAAATGGAAACATAAAAATCGAGTTTGCACTGGTCCACTGTTAACAACAAAAATTGGAATAATGGTCTTAAAAATGTTTCATTCTGTAATTCCACGTTGGAAATGAAATCCTGAGTTGGGTTTCATGCAGTGGTCTATAGGAAGTATTAACTAGTAGCTAAGTATTAAGTAACCTTGTACTGTAGGGACTATTTGTCTGTTTTAGGAAACATACTAAATGACACTTCAAACATTGTTGCAATACTAATAGCCGCACTGCACAAATCTAGATCAGCATGTGCCCACTCTCAATCCGCCTGGACAACGGCCCCTCCCTTGCCGCTGATCCCTCCTTTCCCTTGCCCCAGTTTCATGTGGCTCTCCTTCCTGCCACCCCCACCCCACTTCCACTTGGTCCCGAAACCACTGTTTCTCTGTCCGTCTTTTCCCCGGCCCATGCTCAACCTGTTTCCTTATTTTGAAGTTTGGAGGTTGCTTCGCTACCCGGGAAAGCTGCCTCTTTCCCGGAAGCCATTCCCAAGATCGCTCGCTTCCCTTTCCGAGGCCTCCTGTCTTCAACGAACCGTCTCCTAGCTCCGTGCACCCACCAACCAGAATAACAGCATTATTGATTATTAATAAACTGCTTTAATAACTCAATTATCTCGCCTACCTAAATTACAGACGTACAATCCTCATTTACTGAAGGAATCCGCAATCGATAATATGTTCATTATTTTGAACATGAATTCATCATTACAATCACAAAGTGTTCATCAACAACTATTAAAAGCCCCACGGCTGCTCCCGAACTCTGAAACGGGAAGCATTTCTATATTTAATAACAAGGCAACCAAAACTGGTAAAAGCGTGGAGTCTGAACTCAGGATTAATAAGAAACTGCAAATCCGTGCTGTGACTGTACACAAGTGCTGCTCCAACAGTTTAACCAGGAAAACTGTTCCAACTGACGAACAAAGCAACCCGCGAGATAACAAATCTCATAATTGAGAGGGAGGCGAAGAATGGCAACAGCCCTATACCTTTTTAACAAATTCTATTCGCCTCTACGAACATACATGCAAGTTAACATGTAGCATTCCGACTAAGATTCTTCTTCACATCAGACCCACTTAGGTCCATATGTCCTAAGCATTTCATTGTTTGCGAGGAAGTCCCTGAAGGGCGCTATAGTAATGCAAACCTAGCTTCCTCTGAAACATGAGCTACAATGTCGTCTCACAATCCAATCTCAGATCGGGCGTTAGAGGAATACTCCCTCGTTTACTTTCCAACGGTCCTTTAATGCTGGGCTTCTATTTTCAGATTATCTGGCCGGGGCAGACTCAAAGTAAAACAATCCATTGGGCAAGACCTAGGCATTACATCACTAAGGAAGGAGGGAGGAACCTATGCATCAGAAGCATTTTTTTAAACAAATGTAATTTATCGAGAATCCCTATGATGTCAGTATTGTAAATAGAACCTTATGTGAAGGCAGCTCATAAAACCTTTATATGTGAAAACACACCACATTAACCCTTCAGGAGTCTCTGTGCTGTGTCCAATCTGAAACGCTCGTGTTGGGCTAATATTCACATTTTCAGCATTGCCGATTTTAATTGCTCCACCGTTAATGGTCACGCCTCTAGCTGCGTGCGTGCCAAATTCTGGATATTCCTCCTCTACCTTCACCAAGCCCTCATCTTCCCTTTCTTCCCTGAAGATGCTCCTTAAAACCAACTCTGACCAGGTTTTGGACATCTGCCTTCATATCGTCTGATTTAACTGAGTGTTCCTGTGAAATCTCGAGGGGTGTCTTATTATGTTCAGAGGCCTATATACCTATAAGATGTAGTTCAAAACTCTACGTGTGTATACAGCACAGACCACACTTCCTTGGTTCTCCACTTCCTATTGTGTCCTCACTATTTGTGGCGAAACGGCTGGAAATAAATGTATACATTTCCACACAGAAACTCCTTGATACTGGTCTACCTGAGGTTAGAGATAAATCCGGAGCAATCAAGAGCTCCTAAAATATAGGCGAAAGTGAGGACTGCAGATGCTGGAGATTAGAGTGGTGCTGGAAAAACACAGCAGGTCAAGGCAGCATCCGAGGAGCAAGAAAATCGACATTTCGGTCTGGGGTCCTTCATCAGGAATCCTGATGAAGTGTTGCTGCTCGAAACGTCGATTTTCCCGCTCCTCGGATGCTGACTGACCTGCTGTGCTTTTCCAGCATCACTCTAATCTTGACTCTAAGCTCCAAAATATGTCTTAGTGGTTCTTAATTTAGCTATTACTTAAGGCAAGGCATCATATGCTCATCTACGTATAACCGACTAAACAAGACTGCACACTATTATTACACCACGGATATATGATAACCTTTCAGGCATTCTGGAATAAGGTTTGACAATATTTTCCATGTTTCTATAGGTTATTTCTATGAAATAATTAAGGACGTTCCTATAAGCATGTGAAATTGATGGGCGGGAGAGGACCAACTGCTCTATCAAATCGGTCCCATCCAATACTGCCAACAATATGACTGAATATAAACTTAAAGCCTACTGTCACACCATCCTCCGACCTCGCCTCCTGCCCACGGCCCCTTCCTACCTGCACAGCCCCGTATCCCTAGATTTCAGGCTCTCTCATGAGCGAGTACAACAACGCGACATATTTGAACAAAAAAAACAACCGCGCTTTAAATGGTTCACTTCATCATCCATAAACATTGATTATAATAGCGCCGCTTCTAGATAACGTCCAAACTATAGCACCTTGTTGTTATTGTAATGATGAACTGTTTGATAAATTTCAGCTAAAAATGGTAAATGATGCAAAGAATCTATCGCCCGACAAGGTCGATGCTCAGTGGAACTCATCTAAAGAATCAGTTAGTTACACCATAAAGTGTAACAAATATTTAACAATGAAGCATTTGTTCAGGTATTTCCGTGACTCTAAGGTTTACTAATTCATCTTCTGCTTTGAGTAATGAAGTACTCCCTCTATAGCTACTTTTGTCAACTTGCTTGGGCGTACTATGACAAGATAAGTGGGAATTAAATCCGACCTGCTCGTCCCACAGGTAAAAACACCATAGAACGCCCCCAACCGATTAGATCACATGTCCCTGAGAATTAACCTATGTGTGTCATATATTACTAAACCGATGTACTATCACCTCACAGCATTATCGCCATTCTCTTAAGTAGCACTCAGAGCAGTCTACTGTACACTAATTGTGAGATCTCTTAGTACTCAGTGATCTGAGGATGTTAGGAGGTGGTATTTGTGGACATTATCGCTCGACTGTTAATCCCACAACTCAGGCAGTGTTCTGTAGGCATTGGCTTGAATCCTGAATTTCAATATTTTAAAGTCTGGAACTAGAAGTTTAATAATGACCATGAAACTGTTGTCGATTATCGCTGGAATGTGGAACACATCTGGTTCATTAACGTCTTTTAGGGAAAGAAACGTTCGTCCTTACCTACACAGACTACAGACCCACAACGATGTTGTTGACACTTAGCTGTCCTCTGGGAAATTAGGGGTGGACAACAACAACTAGTCCAGCCAGCGACGCCCATATGCCGTAAATACATTTTCCAAAAAGAACTCCAACTCGACTTAAGTCTTTGTACTCAGTCGTTTTTTTATTATTAATGACCTCTCCATGCATCGCATTCGCTGTTGAGACAAGGAATGGTGGATAGCAATATTTTTAAAATACGTGTTTTATTATTTTCTAAAATCTATATACTTCACATGTTGTCGTTCTGCCATGTTTTTCATTGCAATGGTTGTACTTTGAACATATTGCTAAGATATGTTTCTTTTTCATGTTTTATGTTCCTGGCAGACAAATTGACTGATTCAACAAATTTAGACCCAAAACCCCCAGCAAGGAAGCCACAGAGAACAAACCGAGAATGCATATTTTTTTTAAAAAAAGCTAACTAGATCTGGATTTGATTGCTAGTTGCCTGAAGGGAAATAAGATGAACTACTGCATTTTAAACTCAATAGTGGTTCATGGGAGTCCCAAAGTCTGCAATGTTCAGTTGTATTGCTGAATATTGTCCAGTCCATTCCCCACGTCTCCGAGTATTCAGAAGAAACAGATATCCCTTTTAATCTAGTGCTATTATGCTTCATTATGATTTCACACGCATGTTCTAATTGGGTGAGATGATAGTTGGACCTTCTGTATGTCGTTCTCAGTGTGTGGCGGGGTGGGTGGTGGCATATTAATTCGAAACTTTAGACTGCCTAAGAACATTAACTTCTCCAATGCACAACCTTCAAGCTGTTTCCCATTAGTATTACATTCAGAACATCTTCGATCTTCGACAGCAGCAATAATGGTGTTAAACAAATGAAAATAGATTAATTGTTGCCAATTGTTCTTTTTGTCAAACTTTAACAGCCAACCTACGCATGGGGCAATTGCAGCATTTGGTCCTTCCCTACAGCCATGCAAATCTAGCTGTAAATGGCCAATGAGCGATGTCCAAACTATGCCACATTGTGTCCCTATATACATATTCATACATGCACATAATACATGTGCATTGGTTGTCGCACTAATATAACCACAATTAACCAAAAGTTAGAAAGGTTACAATAAAAATCTTTTCGTGATTTCAAAACTATCTGCCAATTTGGTTTCAATGTTTGATTCCCATTGATCTTCATTCAGTTTGATTGGTTTGGGTGATATCTCAAGTTTGATAATAACTGGCGCAAATACTGGGACAAGGGTATTCTTAAAAACAACTGTAGTTGTTTAGTCCCTCCCATCCCCAACCCCACCACCACCATCCCGCATCACCCCCCCACCACCTCAAACTCAGAATACAGGCAGTATATTACACGGCTGTTGTAAATGTTGGTCCATCCATTTGAGAAATACATCAAACAAACTCACATTTTGGTAACGCTGATAAAGACGATTAAAAGTCAATGTTTTGGAGTAGAAACAAAGGTTACTGTTTGTACATAATTATTACCAGCCACAGAATGAACAACCTGGGGTCTGAAATAACCAGCATCCTATCGAGACAAAATAAAACTTTATACAGAATAGAAAAAGGTGATGAGCGTAATATAACATCGACTATTAATATATTCCACAGTGTTAGTATAAAGGAAATAATTTATGCTTGTCAGAATGCAAGAAAACTCCTAGTGACATTGCACCGAATTGGAAACTTTCAAAGTGTTGTCACTTAGCGCCTGAGACCCGGGTTCAATTCCTGACTCAGGCGACTGACTGTGTGGAGTTCGCACGTTCTCCCCGTGTGTGCGTGGGTTTCCTCCGGGTGCTCCGGTTTCCTCCCACAGTCCAAAGATGTGTGGGTCAGGTGAATTGGCCATGCTAAATTGCCCGTAGTGTTAGGTAAGGGGTAAACGTAGGGGTATGGGTGGGTTGGTGTGGACTTGGTGGGCCGAAGGGCCTGTTTCCACACTGTAAGTAATCTAATCTAATCTTTCTGAAATGTCATATTGCGCGCGGCAAACTCCCATAGACAACAATGGTAAAGTGACCACCTTTTTATTTTTAAAAAATCTTAATTTTGGGATAAATGTTCGCCTGAATTCCTTTGCTTTTCTTTCAGATGCAGTTGGATCTTGACTATACCCCCCAAAAAGTGTAGAGGGAGACTGAGAATTAGCCCCTCGGCCAATAGACAGGGTTTCTCTCCGACAGTGTGAAACTCTTACAGGGCGACTTTGGGAGGTGTCAGCCTCCCGTCAGCACTGAGGTGTGTGCCTTCCAATGCAGATACAAAGATCACACTGCTTAGGAAGCACTGTGTAATGTGAGAGTTTAAATAGGAAAAAAGGTTAAAGTCAACAGAGAAAGCCTACACTGAGACTGTAAGGAAGAATGAAAAACAAATGTTTTTAAAATGCTGAACGACACCAGTCTTGGATATTAAGATCTTATCAATGTGGGAGGAAGCACAAAATGCAAAGGAGGAAGAATTCACTGCTGTTAGGTCATAAAAGAGTCTTGTTAAAAGTCAAAGAGTGATGGGTGGCACGGTGGCTCAGTGATTCCCTCATAGCACCAGCGACCCGGGTTCGATCCCATCCTCAGGCAAGGAGTTTGCACATTCTACCCGTGCCTGCGCGGATTCTCTCCGGTTGCTACAGTTTTCTCCCTACAACCCAAAGATGTACAGTTATTGCCAATAGTGTTAGGTGCGTTAGTCAGGGGTAAATGTCGGGGAAAGGGTCTGGGTGGGTTACTCTTCGGAAGGTCAGTGTGGAGTTGTTGGGCCAAATGGCCTGTTTCCACGTCAGACTACTCAAATAATATATTTATAATGTTGACTTCTCAAATGCTTTCCTTCATAATTGAAATTACAATCATCCAGTATACAAATGTATTCGATAATGACCGTCTGCTCAGTGTCCAGTAAAATAGGCTGGATATACCCAGCACTAACAAAACACAAATTGCTTTTAGCGAAACAGCTGGTGAATCAGAGTGTTGGTGTTGAACATCGTTCTGAGCAAAATCAAATCTAACAAGGGATTGCGTAGAAATTTAAAAGGAAAAATGACGAACAATGTTTGCACAGAGACTCACAATACGAACGGATTGATCTTTACATGCATCATAAAATAAATAGTAGACACACAGTAGACAGGGTGTAACGTTTTGGTTACACCCAAAACGCCGACTTCTCCACCTCCTGATGCTGCCTGACTTGGTGTGTTCTTCCAGCCTCCTGCTTGTCTACTTGGGATTCCAGCAACTGCAGTTTTTTTTTGTCTCAAAATAAATAGGTAACTGGGATGATTTTAGAATGTGAGTCATGCAAGTGAGAGACAGTTTACTTTGACTAAAACCATGGGCTTCTACAAAGTGATTTGAGAATGGAGCACTTCGCTACAGAAGACCATGATGAAGGGCTTTTGCCCGATTTTCCTGCTCTTCCGATGCTGCCTGACCGGCTGTGCTTTTCCAGCACCACTCTAAACTAGACTCTGATTACCAGCATCTGCAGTCCTCACTTTTGCCACAGAAGACCATTGTCCGCTTTGTGAGTTGAATTGGCATTGAATTTGTATAACGCCTGACGGCCACCAAACCCCCTAAAGCGCTTCACACTGAATGAAGCACTTCTTTGAAAGAGTTGCTGCTATTGTGACTTGCGATGTGCCGAAGGCAATTTTGTTTTGTGATGTAATTTTGTTTTGTGATGTTGAGAGAGGTGAATGTTGTCAGGATGACACTCTGCTTTACTTCCAATTAATACCATGGGAGTTTCTACGTCCAGAAGGCAGACGGGGGTCTCGTTTTAAATATCTATCCCAAAAGATGGCACCTTAGACGGCGTAGCACTCCCTCGGTGTTATACTGAGGACTGGCCTAATTTTGGGCACAATTCAATCATGAACTCGCGGCCATCTGACAGAATGCTGCTAAAGTTTAACGGCAGTTGTGCCAAAGAATTTGACTTGGCTGAGTGCCATCCTTGTCTTGGCGTTCTGGAGATAAGAGTCCTTGCACGAAGCTAACACAGGAGGGAGTAGGGAAGGGGAAACATATGTTCATTCACGTAGAAAATGTTTTCCCTTTAAATAAACAAGAGCTACCAACGTCATTCTGTGAGCGAGGAAAGACACCAGGTTTATCCGCAGATAGACCCACTTTCGAAGTACTTGCTGCTTAATAACGTGTTGGATTGCGAGTTCCTTTCGTCTGAACAATGGGCACCAATGCAATAGAACACTGTTAATGCTGAACTATAATTTCTTTAGGCAATATTACCTTCTTAAGGAGGATGATTTTTCAGCGTTACCTCAATACTTCCTCAACTTATTCATCGACATTCTTCGTAGCGTCTAATCATCATCTGCATCAAAGTTATTGAGCAATAAAAAACTGAAAGTGCTGAAGAAACGCAGTAGGTTTTGCAGCATCTGGAGAGAGAGAGAAAGACAGAGTTGTCCTTTCGGTTAACAGCAGCTGGGACAGATGGTATTTATACTGATGAGAGAGAGTAGGGGAAAGAGTAAAAAGCATAGGCAATCATTTTGTTTGCCTTTCTTTTATTCTCTCTCTCTTTGGTCTCAGTGTATTCTATTCACCCACTGCCTACCCCAGCATCACCAAAAATATTACCTTGTCCCTCGCGTTTTCAGTTCTGGCACAAGGTCACTGAACTCGACACATTAATTCCGTTTCACTGTCCATGGACGCTGCCAAAGCTGCCGAGTTTCTTCAACACTTACTGCTCTTGGGGGTTTCGGATCTCCAGACCTGTAACTCTATGTTTTATCCAAGTTCCTGGGGTTTGCTACTGCCTCTGTTTAAACCCTCCCACACCGAGAACTCTGAAGGTTCTCATGTTAGACACACTTTCAACAGAAGAGTGAACTGGCAGGTGCCTTACTCTTTCCTAGCAGTGGTATCTATTTCTTCTACTCTTGTCTCCCAGAGTGTGATTGTGTGGATTGAATGAACTTTCTAATAGAGAAGACCTTGACAGAAAGGCTTAAACAGGTAACTTTCACAGGCTCATCTGCACATCTTCGTTCACACCATAATCGGAAACACCCACTTGATGAGTTTCTAGTTTGTTGTGAAAAGAGTACATCTACCGCAGAGACCAGGCGCTGCCTGTGGACCAATGCCATGAGTCTATTTTTTGACATGAACGGATTTAGTTTTATTAGTGGTGCTCACACAGAACCATTTCTAGCACCAGGTACCAAAAAAAGTCAGATGAATTGCCATTTGATGTAACTCTGTTCCTTCTTCACGCCCAGTTACTGATAACCTTTCGTGAGTAAATGCACGTCAGCCAGGGTACGGTTGACAGAAACCTTTTGAACACGTTTCTTCAAAACCTGGGCGCCTGTAACAGTAGGCGCCAAAAACAAAATCATTGTACTATAAAATGACTCAGGCCAAAGAGTTTAAAATTGCATCAGATTGACAGAGAGTCCAATTACATGTGATGGAGGGGACAGGTCTCCCGAGATAACGGTTATTTCTGCCGTATAGGATCTTAATGGCGTAAGGTAACATCCCAAACAATTTCATATTTTCACATCAGAGTGAGGCTTCTATTTGGATGTTGGTACCAGAACGAAGACGTCATGCCGTTTATATCCCGTTCTTTGTAATGATAACGCGGTTAACGTCAGAACCCGCTGATGTTAGATCTCATGTCCTTCCAGGATCATAAACACGACGCAAATTTCCGTTTTGAGTCTTGCAGCTCGGATCAGTTGAACTATTCCCCACCATTTGAAACACTTGAATTATCAATGGAGGAACAGGTGACTTTATCTGGGGGAGGTGGTGCGCGGTGTAGGTTATGCCAAAGGTTGGCAAATCCAAATGTCAACCGAAACTTGCCACAAACACCTACAGGTATGTGAATGGGCAAGTTATCATAATCTATTCCATAGATGTCCAAACACAGAGAATGAAATACAAGATTATAATAAATTAGAACTGTTCACGAAACAAGTAGTGAGCTCACATTGCTATTGTGGGAATCAACGTGCCAGTTAGGGGATTGCATGTTTAATGTGGCCATCGAGTGGATATTTGTTCACCATCATTTGTACAGTACACATAATGTACCTATCGTGTTTCTCGGTTATCAGCACTAGGATAAATATATTGTCTTCCGAACATATTATCATAGTTTTAAGGCTCGGGAGGGCCACAATTTCGTTTTGAACCCTTTAAATCCAAGTTTAATGTTCATGTAATAAATAAGAAATACGGTTGAAGGGTCGCCCTCAGAAAAATGTGAAACATTAAGCATCAGATCGTACAATTTCTAATGGAATTGCCGTCTGTCAGTCTTTTCCCCAGAAATTCCGTGCTTTAATGATACCTCCACGGCACAAAAGATTGTTAAAATGTTTTAACTGGTAAGCCAATGGATTCAAGCATTCAAAAGCATTGAGCTGGATTTAAGACTAAACCGGTTTTCATACTCTACCTTCTTTTACAGAGGGTTCTGGGGACAGAATGGTAGCGTCACTGTCTCTGAGACGGGGGTTCAAATCCCAAATCTAGAGGAAGAGCAGTCCCTATGGTCTGGTAAGACAATGGCGACATAACAAACAATAATATCTCAGAACAGGGTGGTTAACATGATCTATTCTCTTTCATACATTTATGCTCTTATCAGCTCATTCAAGCAGGAAAAGTACACTCTAAACTAAAAAAATGAAATTATACTTTACTCCTAAAACAATTTTCTTCACTTTAGTCAAAGAGTATTCTGTGCATCAGATCAGCGTCACTATTTTTTTATACAAGAATCCCCTAGTCTACGACCACCCTCCTATTCTCTTCATTTTTCTCCTGCTTCAAGCGGCTTTTCCTTAAACATTTTAATGATCTACGACAGATAATCCCAAGTCCTGACCACCTTATGTGTATTGTTTTTTGTTTGCTTCTTGTCTTCTTGTTTACATGTTCTTGGAATTTGTTGAGGAACACTGGATCTTTAATGGGAATATGTGTACAGTAACTCTATTGGGAATATGTGTACAGTAATTCTATTGGAAACGGGACAATCGTCTTCACCACAATCATAAAACATTAACAGCAGTAACCACAAAGTGAACACAAAGCTTGTCAGTCACATAATCCATATGGAAAGAGAAAATATGTGGTCTGCATAGATACGAAGCTATGTGGAAAATATGCTCGCAATGTATGAACAACGTCGTTAAATTCTGTGTAAAATTTGCAGCAGATTATGCCTTTGTTCTCCACAAAACTTGTACACACAGTTCATTGGAAGCATCTAGGGAGAGGATAGAAGATTGCACGGCGTGAGGTCTGTATAGGACTGGTATCTTAACATTGGTTGTTAAAATGATACACCATTAACGGAACAGACTTTATTTATGTTAATCAACCTACTCAGAGATGTGGCACAACTCTTGAGAAGGGACATGAATGTTGGCCTCCTGGCTCAAAGGTAGAGGCACTACAACTACTCCATTGGTGCCCCTTACATTTCGTTTCTTCATTATCCAACTCAAGTCGTGCACGCATTGGTACTCAAAGCAACAATTCCATTTAAACTAGCCAGATTTTAAAACTAAAATATTCACTCGGAAAGCCTTTTCTTTGTGCAAGGCATTACCTCGTGATAACTGACTAAAGGATATCACATTCAAATTCTTCAGATGCACATTATCACGATAGACTGCCAAGGATTTTATTTTCAGTGCTTACACCACGATAGAAATGAAATATTATCTTCAAACTCTGGCGCATTGATTCGTGACCAGGTATAAAATGATTTATTTGGTAAAAATTTTGCTTGATCCCCCAGAAGCTGCCGCTGTTAATTCTTGCTGCGTTCAAGAATACGTCTTTCAAACAACGTAATATGAAATATTCAATAGGTCGCAATTTGGACAGGATTGCTGTTAGTTCACAATTAAACCAGCGCCTTCCGAATCTGGAGCCGACTTCTCCCCGGCTTCTCCTCGAGTCCCTGAGAAGACAGTCACCTCATGGAAAAGCGACTTGTGACAGCTGTTAGATGAACTGAGCAATGAAGCTTTATCTTGGATTGTCAAACAATCTTTCTAAAGGAAGCTAAGTGTCTAATGTTTGGAGTCTTGACAAGTGCTTATAAGCCGGACCATTCAAAGCATGTCTACAGCCATGGGTTTGATGGGAATCAACATAACTAAGTTTGAAATTTCTAGTCATTAAACTTTGAAGTTGACATGAAGGTCTTTTGCCCGAAATATCGTTTTTCCCGCTCTTCGGATGCTGCCTGACCTGAAGTGTTTTTCCAGCACCACTCTAACCTCCAGCATTTGCAATATCCACTTCTGCCTATTTTCATAAGCTATCTAAGAGTTTCGTTTAAACTGTTGTAAAAATCAAAAAGTTCACTTAAACATGGTAACATGGTCAATGACATGAAGCCTGACAGTGGCGGCGCTTTCATTTTATTAATAAGTACTAGCTGCCATAATCTAATACATCACCGAAGTACTTCTCAATGTTTGTACCAATGTTCCTATTTTCTCGTTGCATTTGATGGGAATAATACGTCCAACATTCTGTGGTTATCCACAGCGGTGTGTAAAGTAAGTTGTTGGATCTGTTGCAGCAAGTTGGAAACACACACCCAAAATTAACTTTGACTGATTTATTCAAGTCAGTCAAAATAGGCGCCTCGCAGACAGAACCAAATCTGCTGCGTAAACAATTGTAACACAAATAACCTACTTTGGTACAAGCGTGGTCAGGTGGCTCTTCGTGAACAGGTGACCTTTGGCATGATCATCCCTTTACAAAGAAAAACTCCAATGAAGTAAGAAACCAAAAGACCTACAGATGCTGGAAACCAGAGACAAAATTAGAAATTGCTGCAAATACTCAGCACGTCTGCAGACGTTTCGGCTCCAGTAACCCATCTTCAAAACTGTTCTTCAGAGAAAAAAATGTCCAGGAGTTCAGCATTCTATACAAAGCTGGGCAAACGTTTGATTAATTTAGCTGTTCTGGTGTCCATCTGGAAAGGATTCGTTAGAGATTCAAGTGTAGGTTACTCTCCGAACTCACTTGCAACAAACAAAATATTCCAAACAATGCCTAAGATTGAAACGCCAATAAAATGTGACCTAATGCGAGTTGGTCGGTCAAATCCCCTCAGCTCACATGTGAAGAACACCACCATACGGACGTTCGGCTTTTGGAAGTTCACCCACCTGGATTCCCAACTCTGTCATTGCAACATCATACACGCACTCGTGCCTGAACATGTTTCCTTGTTAAACACTCACATGACTTCACTAACCCTACTTTCTCAGCAGCAAATGTGTTGCTGGTCAAAGCACAGCAGGCCAGGCAGCATCTCAGGAATAGAGAATTCGACGTTTCGAGCATAAGCCCTTCATCAGGAATGCTACTTTCTCAGCAAACAAGATGTCGCAATTAGAATGGGATGTTCCAAACTTTTCTCCTTCAGAGATAAACCAACTCAGGATACATACCCAGCTTTATTAAGCGATAACAATCCCGTATTTGAAGCTTCCTGGTTCGGTTTTACGGATTCTTGATATCTGAGTTCCTATCTCAAAGTTGTTTTTGCCATCAAATGAATTCCTTATCCAGTTCTATTGGAATATCAAGAGTTGGGTTGCGCAGTGTTACACACTGAACAGGTCAGTCAGACTATGTGGACTGACAGGAATTCATTCCACTTGCAAATACATTCTCACTGTTTCTGTTAGATCACACGTTTGGCGCTGTCCCGGGAGATGTATTTTATTTTTAAAAACACTTTTTTTTTGCATAAGATCAAGCGGCCCAGACCCAAGTGCAAGTCAAGTTGTACTTCTGGTAGTGCAGATTTTTCTTCTGGTGCGAAGTGAGCAGTCTAAAACCCAGCTGAAGTCAAGAGCCTGTGCTCAATCTAACAAGCAAGAGTTGCTGTCTCACAGGCGAACAGATCACAAGCTATAAAGCAAGATGGTAGCCCAGAGGTAGCCTTCCCTGATGTGCTCATCAATTATGTTGCATTTTTTTTAATTTGCAAGAACTTTTAAATAGACATGTGTAATTATATAAAACAAGCTCTTATACAGCCTAAATTCGGATACTGACCAGAGAACTGAATTCCACCCACTCAATAAGCTCAATCAATAATAGTTTCCATCACTGGCCATCAGCCAATGAAAAGCAGACAAAATGACAAGTTAACGGAAATTTGCCCCTTCGTTTCCCTCGACCTGGTTAGATAGAAAATCCTTCCAATATTATCTACATCCCAATTTCTATCTAGTAAAAAACTTCCACAGATTGTGAAAGTTCAGTCCAGCCAACTATAGTTATATAATATCAGCAGACACTAATCTTTGGGTGCGTGTTTAAGTTTAAAATGTATCATGGGCCTGACTTGCACTCAGTTCTACATGTATCTTTTTTAATAAAAAGTATACCCACAAACATTCATTACAGACGAGGAAACATTCACCATATTTTGTTACAGAGATTTGATGGGGATACAGAAGGGTAGTGACTGCACAATGTTGGATATTGGGATGTTTTGCCAATTAGCGGCATGACTTTAGAGCTGGAGTTTAAATCCCAAATTCACTTCGGACCAAAAGCTAAATTATTGATGATGAGTGCATGAGCACTGACTTCTTTTGTTTTATAGAAAATAATTACCCATTTCAATTGCACACTCATCAGTGTGAAAGATGTATCTACCTCTTGATTTTCGTCATTTCTATGCCGTTAGGAGGCGTGGTCACTCACTCCCGGCCTACATATTATTAGACATCTCTGGAGTAGATGGGACTTAAAGGCATCCTCGACCTGAGGTAGTGTCATTATCACTGCACTACAAAAGCCCTTAACTTTTGCGTTGTTGGATGTCCTCTATCCTACAGGAGTTACTGAGCGGGTAACAGAAACAACTGTCGAATGAGCGACACGCCTTTTCCAATGAGTTCCGTCACCAAGTATTGCAATAAACAAAGACTATTTCCCCAGCTGGTTCTTTGCTAGGGAGTTGAGGATTGTGAAACCAACACAGAAAATGCTAGAGAAACTCAGAACTTCAGAGATTTTTTCTGAAGAACAGGACTCGAAACGTTATCTCTGGTTCTACCTCCAGGGATGGTGCCTATTGAGTTTCTCCAGGATTTTCCACGTGTCTTTCAGATTTCCAGCATTTCTAGATATTGCCTTTATGAAAGTTGCTAGTTCAATCCAGCAACTCGAATTCATTGATACTTTGAGGAGAAGGGCTTATGCCCGAAACGTCGATTCTCCTGTTCCTCGGATGCTGCCTGACCTGCTGCGCTTTTCCATCATCACGTTTTCAGCTTCATTGATACTTTGCCAACAAAGAACGTCTCTCAAAGCCAGACAGTACAGTATTTAAGCTTTGTAGCACTCAAATATCCCATACCTTTTAATCAAGATTTTGTTCAGAGTTGACAGTTAGTGCTAGATTGGAAGCAATGATCCAGTGCAATTATTTAATAATTGTTGTCAAACATTATTGGGTGTTTGTAGGGCTATTTCATCCGATTTGTCTAAGTAGAGCTGCAAATTCCACCAAGCTTGCCTGGGATCCTTTCAAAAATTAATAAAAGCCGCCCTAGGCGGACAGTTTATCTCCAAAGTTGAACAGTTCAAAGGATTCAGCTCGAAAGAAAACGTAAGGAATAGCAAAAGCTAAAAGTCCTGAGTCTCGCTTTGGGGCTTTTTAAGGGAGTAAGGTGAGAAGCCAAGGTAGATAATTGGACTGGCGAGTATTAGCATCACCGCATTCTCAGTTCTCACTTAATCCCCAAGAACGGCTACAAGGCAAAAGCTTAGTTTATATAATCTCGCACGACTGAGATGTTTCGTTTAGAAATAGCGCTAATTATATATATATTTTTTAACAAACATGATTTGGTTTTAAAGTCGCTATTAAATAATCTGGTTTAGCCTTCCGCCTTGAAAAGTGAGCATTTTAATGTATAATTTTCAATTGATAAGTTAAGCAGCTGTTCACTACAATATGGATGAAGACCCAGAAAAAAAAGTCAAAAAAAAGTCAGAGGAATCCTTTCACTCAGTAGAGTGGAAGTTATATAGGGGGATAGTCATTTAAGGGGAATTGGGAAGATAGGTGAGAGACGAACTGAAGAACTTGTCGTTAAGATGAAGATTCGAGAAGAGCAGAAGCTGAGTAATTTGTATATAATGCAGTAAGGATAAAGTAGCCCTGGCCTAGAGCCGGTTTAGCCTGAGATAATGAGAAGAGTACCCTTCATGCCACCCCCAGCTGCTGGGGGAAATTGAACCCATGCCACCAGCATCGCTTCTCGTGGCGGACCAGCCAAGGGATCTAACTGAGCACAACTAGGAACAGAGCAGAGCATTGATAGATTGTCTTTGCTGACTAATGGAAGTTCAACCAAGCCATGCCAAGCCAAGCCGATTGAAACACTCCGGTTTTGATTAGGACTATTAGCCCTGTACCCGTCCCACGGTTATGGTAACAATTCCCTGTGGGCAAGCAGGGATGGGAGATTAATGCTGACTTAGTCAGTGACATCCTCATTCCGGGAATGGATTTTTCGAAATCCCAATCGGTCAATTGAAAAGCTTAAAACTGTGGAACCTGCAATTCTGAGAGAGTGAGAAAAATAAAGGAAATTCCTGAAAAACTGGAGAAATAGTCTGTGGGGAATCTGACACTCTTCACTGATGCTGCCGAGAATTTCCTTCTGAAAACTAAAAGTGCTGGAAATCACAGCGGGCCAGGCAACATCCATGAAACTTTCGAATTTGGATGACTCTTCAATTTCTCTCTTTCAAAGACTATCAGGTCATGTCCCCTGCCGTCGGAACCTAACACGATTAAACTCTCCCGAAATCTCAAGCACCGTCTGAAATGGAGCTCGGAGCGTGACCAGGTCGATATCTGCAGTTGACTCCGGGATAACTACTTGGCTGGTCGGCTGGATCTAGGAACCTAACCGCCTCGGACAATGCAGGATAGTTTCACGAGGTAAAAACAATGACTGCAGATGCTGGAAACCAGATTCTGGATCAGTGGTGCTGGAAGAGCACAGCAGTTCAGGCAGCATCCAACGAGCAGCGAAATCGACGTTTCGGACAATGAAGGGCTTTTGCTCGTTGGATGCTGCCTGAACTGCTGTGCTCTTCCAGCACCACTGATCAAGGATAGTTTCACAGCGAGTTCACGAATAAACTAGCGCTGTTGGTTCTCTCATGTTTGTGGGATCATTCCGTGCACAACTTTTCTGCTTTATTTCCGCTAACGCAAACTGTTTCCGTGTCGCCTCATGAGGACGTGAAAGGTGCCATGCAAATGCAATGCCTTTCTTTCTGATCCAAACTTTGCAGCGATCCCGGTTTACGTCCCAAACATGACAATCCGCTTCTGGGTTTCTGCTGAAAAAGGTGAACACAATAACGACAACAACATGAACCGTGAATAACGAAGGACACCGACTGCAACTGTCCTAAACGTTCCCTCTGAAACGCGCGCGCGGCGTTCGGGAGAATTTGCCGGGGAATGTGGAGTTTGGTTGCGGAATAGAGCACACATTCTGCAGAATGAACGCCAGGGTTCTCAGAGTTTTTTTGTGATCAAAAAATGCTTCATGAACAGGCTGGAATTGTGTGGCAAACGTGTTCCTCACCCCGCATTGCAGATATTTCCAGACGTTGTCTTCTCTCGAGTTTTAGCAAGCTAGGAGAGTTCAAGCCTTCCGAAGAAATGTTTTAAGTCTTCAATGCAGGAGTCAGGTAATCTCTGCTCGCTTCCGGAAGCGATTAATTCCAGTGGTTTTCAGTTCAATCCACATTCTAGAAGCGACGAAGCGATTAGGATTTGACCAACGGCATCAACTATTCTTAACCTCGAGATGTCGATTTTCATTGCGAGATTATTGCATCTTGTGAAAGAACAGTGCAAGAGATGAGAGAGACTTACGACAACCGACAACCGACAACAAAAAAGGTCGAGGAAAGATTAGGTGATTTTATTTTTAAAACTCTCGCCTCGTTATGATATTCTGGAATGTATTGCAAGGGGACAACATATTTAAACTAAAATATATACGTGATGTCCACTTACAGAACTCATCTCAGAATACGAGTGAAAAAGTACATGCAAAAATAGCTGCAAGACAATTTGCATTAAAGTAGAGGGAATTAAATTTGGCTATTAATGGAAACTGCGGTGGAATAATTAACTTCCAAAAATAATATGGATAAATACAACTCAAAATTGCAGGACTCGTGGCGGGGGGAGTTGGAATCATGGTGAGGGGCAAATTGAATTTCCTGATGAAGGGCTTTTGCTCGAAACGTCGATTTCGCTGCTCGTTGGATGCTGCCTGAACTGCTGTGCTCTTCCAGCACCACTGATCCAGAATCCATAACTCTTTGAAAGATGAGGCACGGACTTTATGGGCAGGACAGCTTCCTTCTGCAATCATTAAACCATTGAATTCTGAAGTCTACCGACGTAAAATGCATCAAGATTCACTCCTTAGTATTATGTTCTAATGCCCTTCTTCGCAGAAAAGAATACAGACAATTGCCCCTAATGTAGGGTTTAAACGTTGAAATGCATTCACCCGAGCGACTTACTTTTCCCTCCTCATCGGTGGCAAACTGATATTAACCTGGTATCAATATCAATCTAGTTGATATTAACCTTCTACAAACTGTCAACAACGCCCCTGAAAATCCACATAAACTGACAGATGACGAGCCCACCGTGCTTGCGTTGAGAGACCCTGGTAACTACATCAACCCAGATCACGTACGCATAACACTTGATGGGGCCCACCGGTGGTTTCCACAATGTCATTCACCTCATGGGGCCTTCTGCGCGAGATTGTTTCCTTTTCGGAGGCCAACTAGAACTGAAATGCAAAACCCGTTTCCATGTAGCTAAAAAAAAACCCTATCTGACGACGAATTGCAGGGTTTGTTGTTTTTGTTTTCGCGGTCGGTTGAAAAGCCCTTTCGGCAACAGAGTAGCGGCTGGAGGCGAAACTGGGTTTTAGTGGCAGAGAGGAGGCGCGAAAGAGCGAGATACAAGGCTGAGCGGTTAAGATTTCCGCCCTTACCAAGTAGTTTATTTTAAAAAAAAGAATGAAAGTAAGTCGAGAAGGCATTGGGCAGAAAAGAGCATTCACAGAAAAAAAACGAGGTGAATGCCAAAAATCACACAAGATGGAGTAAGCGTATTTCATCAACAGCCCATTCATAAAGTTGAGTTCAATGGAAGGAAGCGTAAAACAATCTCAGCCCAACTACATTCTACTTTCAGCCTTAATTTTAAAAATTACATTTTAATGCAAGTGTGAATGGTTTGATTTGCATTTTGGTATTTGTGTTTGTGGTATTCTAATCCCAGCTAGCTCGAAAACATGACTACGGCTAATGTGAGTATGTGTGCTTTGTAATGGACGTTCGTCCCAATGTTGCTGACTACAGGTACTTGGAGGTTTAATGCGAGGTCCAGGAATACTCACCGGGGCAGCCATGGTGACGATTCATGATTTAACACGCATCTGGCAGAATGCTCAATGCCTGAACAGAAATTCAAGATTGAGAAATGTTCAAAGCGCCTATGTTTCACACAGCAAAAGGCAATACATTTAATCCAAAATATATGCATTATGTTCATTTAAAGAACTCATATCAGAATAATAACCAAGTAGTAAATACATAAATAGGTGAATGTCAATTTGCACTAATGTGGAGGGGAATTAAATGTGGCCAATAATGGAAACGGTGCACCGATATTCCAATTGAGATTCCGATGAAAGCAGCTACAGACCATGCCGACTATTAAAGCGTACAATTCTGGTGGGGGAGGGGGCAAACACAATGAATCCGTGTTTATATTTTTTTCACCGCTTGAAGAGCACGAATCTGGGAATGTCGTTGCAATAATTATTCAGGACATTATTTTGTAGCTTTATTCTCCAGCCACTGTCAGCGATCAACTTGCAAGATTATTAAATTAAAAAGAAATGGAATCAGAAGATACAATGCTTTCAGTCACAATCCGGAATGAGTAATTACAATGAGAAACTGATTGCAGATGCTTTTTTAGGCCGTAGCCCGTGGAATCTATTACCTTTACCATTCAGCCAATTATCTCCCCTCCCCCAACAGGCAGATTCATTTACATCAGCTGAGCAACCTGATCCGTCTGCAGCCGCCGGCTGATTGACAGCTGCAACCGGGCTTTGCTGGTTTCCTGTTAACCATTTGATGCCTCACGGAAAATCATACAAAAACAGCCCCACTGCAAATTCCCCCTCCCCCAAACCTAGAATCGCAGGCACATAGTGTTCACTGAGATATTTTATGTTGCGTTTCCAAAATACAAATTTAGCAACACAAACACGTGTTCAAGGGCAAAGGTCTACAATGTATTCACTTAATTCTGGACAAAGCACAGTGCATGGTGCTTGGATTTACAATTTAATATCATAAAACTACACGAAAAAAATTGCAAATCAGTTATGAACAGAAACTATTTTCTCTGTTGTTAAATTAAGTGATTTACTGTTAGAATGTGTATGACAATCCAGTTCATATTTAAAACCTTGCTAAAGTAAGATAATATTTCATACGGATTTTTTTCTGCTGCATTACCTTCCCATTTTTCAGGCAATATTGAAACACAACAAGAGCTGCAAAATTGCATCATGATACGATCATTCTTGCTGCAAGTTGCATGCAGCCCCTTGCAAAGGCTCTCTCATGCTTGCTGATTCCTTCCAAATCAACAGATATGAAGCATTTGTGCACACAATACATGTCAAACGTGATTGCACCTCACGGTAGAAAAGCTGGGACCTTCACACGAGTGCCGGAAGAGTTAATGCAGACATGCAGCATGTAAATGTGAAACCATTGAATGTAATTTCCTTTCTTATTATTTGTAGACATTTATCTTTCTGCCCACGCATTCAATATTAAACTAAACAAGCACTAATGAAAACCGAACATGGATATAATCTATTTCAACCACTGAACTAGGCAACGTTTTCCAGCCAGTCTCTGTGGCGCAATCGGTTAGCGCGTTCGGCTGTTAACCGAAAGGTTGGTGGTTCGAGCCCACCCAGGGACGCTAACTTTTCTATCTCGCCACTCGCTCTACGGGCACATTTCTGATCTTTACTGTTTATTTCACAACTTTTTTACAATTTAAAAATATTAGAAAATTTATAGCGAAGATAACACTATTATCTCGCGCATTGAATTCTGTTGCCTTTGTTGCTGGGAGACGAGGCAACTTAACAGAAGTGTATTTAAACATTAAAATTTTAGTCAATATTTATAATTACAGGATGCATCTTTACCATACATGTTAATTATGGTATGTTAAAATATACATTATTTTCTCAGAGGTTATTTAATTATCTAATACATTGCAAGCATTCGAAGCCTCAGTATTTTTATTTCCTGCTTACTCTCTTGTCCCAATAATATAGTGTCAAGGCATATTTCAAACTACCGTTGGATTTATTCAATGGGAACAGTCTGGCCTTAAACGACGTTGCACCTCATGACGACTGCTGTATCCGCCCCCCCCCCAAAAAAACTTCTAATCCCACAATTGCGAAATTCCTCAAATGTGACCATTTTAAGAGGCCAAGGTTATACTCATGTAAAGGTATCACATGGTAGCTGCACTTTCTTTTATTTGTCATCCCCTCGCGCCCCTACCACCGATTCAGTCTGGGTATGCATTGTTAATCTTTTGGTGGTGAGACTTTGCATTTTTAAAAAAAATATTTAAATGTTGATTAATGTAACCCTCCATCCAAGCACAGCCATTTTGAAACTGCCTTGAGAAAATATGCTCACAAAGGCTGCCTCGCACCAAAATTTATACCATGCCTCTGAGTTTTCCTTTGTTTCACGTGCAGCGTTTCAGACATTGGAGGCTGTCACACACAAAAAAACTATTTTCATTTTGATTGGATTGCAGCCTTGTTTGGTTATCCAGATATATCTATGTATACCATGAATGAAATGCCTATTACTTGTCTTTACAACATTATCTCTATTTGTATCCAATCCGAACATCCAATACACCCGCTTAGCTGTTAGTGTAATACAGATATTTCTGATCAAATGTGATGGTTTGCCTGTCACTGGTTTCTTCAATTAGTTGATTGTAGCTCGATCTTCACGCACTTACTGCGTTGCAGTGTTTTGCTCAATGCACTTATCACTGTACCTCAATGCAATAGGTATTTCTTTCGCTGCTACGTTTAACTAGGGCGTCAGACGGGGGCCCTGTATCAAACAGTTGCTATTAGTTTGCTCGATAGAGTGTGTGTTTCCGGATTTAAAGAAAGGCCTGTTTTTACAGACCGAATGCATTTCAAAAGACAAATCAGATTATTACAGCTCTTTTAACCGGCTAAATGTGCTCTAAATGAGCACAGGGTTCATTGAAAAGATGAGCAGATACCTGTCTTTTCTCAGACATGGAGATATGATGATCACTTATCAATGCTCGCTGCTTCAACCAAACGGCCCGCTTCTGCATACATTTAATACCGTACATCAATGTATCTGCTAATACTACAAATTGCTTCATTTTCTATCTGCTGTTTATTATGATATCTCAATGCAATATAACTGATTACGTTGCATTTTCAATGCAGTTCTAAGTGCTACAAACTCTTATCATTAATATAATCATTATTATTGTCTGAAGCTGACGCAAATTGCCACATTGTACACAGTGTTTATGACTATACCGAATACAGTATATACACAGCAATTACGATTTAGGATCTGTCAATATTAAGCGCTCTCTGATTTAGTGTCCTATCCGTCATAAAGTGTAGTGAACATCCCTCATTTTAATGTCATACCTATTTCAGAATTTGTTGTTTTTTATTGGCACGATACTGGTGAGCTAGCTCTCGGTGATAAACCTCTGAAATCTTTTCTTTCATGTGTTTGTTTTAAGCACCGTCTATAACAATGTGTTATGCTAAAGAACCTGTGTATATATACTGCAACAGCTTAAACCACTACTGAATATCCAACAGTGCATTTTGTGGTAGACGAAGATATGTTAGGAAAATTGGGGTACAGACGATCAAGTATTTGTAATTACTATATTTTAATTGTAAATGTACATCGTTTTAAACAATATGTCTTTTTTTAGTACATGTTCTTGACTGTGTGAATACATTCATTTGCCTGCTAGGATTGCCTTCTTTTCTTCAACCGGATTGAACTAGCATTCAAGCGGCCTCTTTGTCAAACGTTAAATCCCATTTATTTACACAGATTGTCAGTCAAGCGAATACGTTAAGTAAATATGATTTCTAAGTAAAAATTAAAAAAGATTTAACAGGAGAAAGTTTATCGTCACCGACTACGCAAGCTAACAAGCTTGTTGTTTTGCCAGGGCTCGGGTCTTAGAGAGCTAGGATACAACTTCTCTAATGTCCCAAATATTCAGAACATTATACGCCTCTCAAGTTCTTTTTGAGCAGAGCGGCAATATTACGACCCAGAACAAATAGAATCCAGCAAGTTGTACGTTAAAAACAAAGTCTGACTCATTTTTAATTATGAGGAAAACCATATCTAAAAATTGATAAGGATCCCATTTCTCTACATATTGTTGATGCAAGAAAACGGTCCACAATTTTAACTATAGGAGTCGCAAGAAGTTAAAACATGTATTTAAGTGCTCCCTGAGTCTGATTTCTTTCGCGGTAAAATCTCCATGAGTTTGCACACGTATTAAACATGTTCCGTTTTCCAATGATATCATAATTAGATTCAAATCAATTCAAACAGATTGAGAACGCGAAATATTCTCCTTTTCTCAACTGCATCAGACCATTGGCTAATTCATACATTTAAGAGAATAAGGTTAAATAAAGGAAATGAAGACAGGATGATGGAGAAATAAAGATATGGGGAACACCCATTCTCCCGCCAATTTACCAATTGTTTCCAATCGTTAGACCAAAGTATTAGGGGAAAATGATTTCTGTATGTCTTTAAACCCGATTGAATCGTGTTAGTTTCTAGTTTAGGAAAATAGCAGACCCAGCTTAAACGTGGTTTATGATTCCAGGTGTGTTCCTTTCAATGGATGATAGAACAGGAAGTAATTGTATAATTTTCTGGAACATTTGACTTGATACCAGTTATACAAATGACTTTAATTCAAGGAGTGCCTTATAAAGTCTTTATTCTCTTATTCTTTCTCGTTTAGCAATTATTTGAATTTCGAACACTGCTTGATGAACTGTTGAATTATTGCTTTATCCGATTGTACATAATGATCATTGGCAGCCATTTCCTTAAAAAGACGGCAGGTGTGTTGAATGTTTTCTCACTATCTAGTATGTAAGCATGCAGTTTGCATGAGTTGGAAACTGGAGATTTTGCAAAGTTCCGATACATCGATCAAATCTTCCAGCCTCGAATGTGATATTTATAACTAAACATGGGTATTTAATATTTTCAGCGAACTACTGACACATTACAAACACAAGGAACGTAGTGACATCATCCTCCGCTCAAAGAGGCGCAGTTAAATAGATTAGTGCAGGTGAGCAACCTTAAAATCTAAATGGACGAGAATTGGTCGTTTGTGCATGAGCTGTTGTCCTTATGCGTGAAAGAAAGCGAAGAAAATAGATGGATAGATAGATGGATAGATAGATAGATAGATAGATAGATAGATAGATAGATAGATAGATAGGTCAAAAATAGAATAATAGATTTACAAGAGAGAAAGGGGTAGTAAAAGAAAACCAACTGTAGATAAACAGACAGGCAACGGTAAAGAAAAAGGGAAAAATACAGACGGACAGAATTGATTCACAGTGAGAGAGAAAAAGCCAAATACAGTACAGGGAAACAAAGACAGATGGAGACAGTCAAATACAGTGAGATAGAGTGGGGGGAACCTACAGATAGTCCGGGGAATGGAGAGAAAATGACAGACAGGAGAGAGATAACTAGGATGAGGGGCAGGGACTGACAAAGATTGGTTTTCTGCTCGCTCCTTCTGCATCATTCGGACGTGAGCCACAGTTTAACTTTTACAGCGGACTGGTGATTTCGTTCCACACAGAACTATCATGTCCATCGATCTGTTTCTCTGATTAGAGATAATGAGATTTAACCCTATTTGACATTTTCTGCCTTCCTTCTGCTGGTCATAGTCTTTCTGTCCCCCCGCTTTTTAAAAAATATCTGTCTTTCGACCAACGCGTGAAAGGCAATTTTGCAATAAATGGTGGCAGATTCGAAGAAACAGTGCGGCCATATTACCATAAATATATTCTCAAATATTGGACAAGCGCTCAAACCCCACTGAACATAAATTACAGGCTCATTTCCCTAACGATTTATGGTTTCTTTATTATATTTTAAACAAGCATTGTTTTTTAACCAGAAATCCTTGCAATGCCAATATTATACACACAATAAACACAGATTTATGTATAATCATTGAACATTCAAGTGCTTGTGAGTGTGTGTGAGAGAGTGTGTGCGCGCTGGTCGTGAGGGTTAACACATCGCTTTCACTAATGTGACACAGCCTCTTGTCCTTCCTCTCTCCCGTTTCTTTGTTTCACGTAGCTATTATCTCCATGCCATCTATCTCTGTCTGGCATGCTTTCCACTCTCTCCATCTCCCCGCCCCACCCCCTCATGGTGGGTGAGATGGGGAGGGGGGGCGTTGGGGGCTTGCGTTTGGGGGGGGCGGGGATTTCTCATTTATACGGGGCGGGGGGGGGGGGTACGGGGGGAGGAGGTGAGGAAACCTCAAGGACAATCTGACAATAAAAAACGAAATTCCTTTTTTTGTCCAGGACGGCGCAGTGCCCATTCTGGGGAATCGATCTATTGATTAGCAATGACTAGCTTTCTCGTTGCTGGTTTTTCTGAATAAACGCAGGAACGAATAGAGCGTACAATGCAGTAAAATACCCGTTGCTGCATACATTAAATGATTCGGTCAGGAAATCTGGCTTTGCTACAAGTATGTTCATTTATTTTAGATTATTACCAATCACATATTATAATAAGCAATTTAAATGATGCAGATTGTATGATGCAGTATCGGGATAATAAGTGCCTGTAATGCACATAGAGTTTTCTGTGGAATAAACTGAATGTCTTAATGACACGTGCTGGCTATTTTGACTCTGTCTGGATCCATATTATCTCCATTGCTAGTACAGCTGAACAGTAAGGGCAGCGCCGATCGATATATCCTCTGCTATTAGAGAGGCGACAGAAGGGAGCATATGTCACCGTGGGAAACACTGGCAGTCTGTGAACAAAAGAACACTATTCCAGGCAGGAAAGACGCGGTTACCTGGCAACAGTCAGTCGCCCAGTTTTCCCCAAAGCTGGAGTGCTCTCTGCTGGTTGGGAACAGAATCAATACAATCAAAGCAGGGCGGCGATTTAATCTCACATCAGGCCAATGGCAGCGAGGAAACCCTGGAGCTGAATTGCTGCTGGGGGAGGGAGTGGACAGAGATTTCATATTCTGGATCAGTGGTGCTGGAAGAGCACAGCAGTTCAGGCAGCATCCAGCACCACTGATCCAGAATCTGGTTTCCAGCATCTGCAGTCATTGTTTTTAACCTTGAGATTTCATATTGCCTTTCTATATAAAAAAAGTCATTCCTGGACTGTTAGCGTTGCTGATTGGGATTTACTGCCCAACTCCATGAACTGAGGGGGTGTGGGGGAGCTATTTCAGAGGGCAGTGTAGAATCAACCACATTGCTGTGAGTCTGGAGTCGCATGTAGACCAGACTCGGTAACTATGGCAGATTTCCTTCTCTAAAGGACATTAGGGAACCAGAGGGGGTTTTACAACAATTGACAATGATTACATTAAGCTAGTTTCTAATATCAGATGTTTTTATTGATTCAAATGTTCCATTTGCCATGTCAGGATTCGAACTAATGCTCCCAGAGCATAGACCTGGGCCGATGGATTACTAGCTCAGGGACAGTACATTGCCCGACTCCTTAAAAGGACATGAAACTCCAATTGAAAAATAACATCTAAAGGGAAGGAAATGGATCAGAGAGTGTAGTTTCCACATTGGAATGATTTTCAAGTTGGTAACAGTGTTATTTAAATAATTATGTCTCCATCTTGCTTGCAGTGGCCATCAGTCTCACTGTCTCTCTTTCTCACCCATTCATCAGATGACAAGGATGTTGTAAAAAGCTGAAAGACCTGCGGATGCTGGAAAACAGAAACACAAAACATAAATTGCCGGAAAAACTCAGCAGGTCTGGCAGCGTCTGTGGAGCGAAATCATTTCTGAGGAAAGGTTACTGGGCGCGAAGCATTAACTCTGATTTCTCTCCACAAATGCTGCCAGACCAACTGAGCTTTTCCAGCAATTTCTGCCCCGGTGACACCACGTTTCCTTAAACCGCAATGCCGGCGGTTCACGGGTAATCTGACAAATCACCAGGGTCACAGGTCGGAGTTTGGGACACTCACAGTCCCGTGGATTGGGCAGCGGAGTGTAAAGACTGCATCCTCACAGGAGGCATCATGTTCCTCAAATCCAGTGGCGATTGAGTTGGGGGGATAGGTTCCAAGCCATTGTTGTTTTGTGGTTCATTTGGAAGTTTCTGTGGTGCCTTCTCATTGTATTCGACATGCTTATACATAGAACGACCTGAATGTCACTTCATTGCGGTCGCTTCATTTCAACTCCCTTTGTAAGCCGGGACCTCGTTGTTCCTATTGTCTGTTCCTTGGGGTTCCTGCCATGTCCCATGATATCTCCATACTCCATCCTAATGGGCTCCAAAACGAACACACCGGCACAGCGAACCTTAGCTTTGCTAATGAACGAGCAATGCCAACAATGCAGGTCTCTGTGGAATTTTATTTTCAACGTTCAACTCTTTGTTTTCCGATTAAATCGGTAACCTTAAATTCACATTTCCTTCACATGCACCTCGCTGTGGCGTGACCATGTTCTGGACACCCAAAGGAGTGGATTTGGTTGAACTTGCTTCATTTATTCCCTGCTATTACTTATCTGCGTTTCCCCGGTTTTTGTTGTTGTTGAAGGATTCAAATGGATTAATTCACTGTATCTTACCTCTTTGGCTCTGATCGATAGTTGACAGGCGGCCACAATACCTGGGAGTATTGTAAACAGGGAGAAGAATGGTGTGAATTTAGAAGGACATGGTGTAATGGAGGGACACGTGAGAGATGCGTTTCAATGAGGGGGAATGTGAAGTGACTGATTTTTGCTTCGAAGAACGAGCAGAGGCAATATTACACAGCGGAAAATTGTATAGGGGCGCAGGATCAGATGGAAGCATGTGTCCAAATCACAGCAAGGGCCAGAGCAGGCTTAATACAGCTAATCAAATTAGTAAAGACCATGTTGAGCGTTGTCAATAGGAGCATGAATATAAAAGCGGGGAGATTATGATGACCCTACTTTAAGCATTTGCCCAGCCTCAACTGGAGTGTTGTGAAGTTTTGAAGAAGGGTCGTAAGACCATAAGACATAGGAGTGGAAGCAAGGCCATTCGGCCCATCGTGGCCACTCCGCCATTTAATTATGGCTGATGGGTTTCAATTCCACTTACCCGCACTCTTCGTCATATCGGATTCAAAACGTTAACACTGGTTCTCTCTCCACAGATGCTGCTACACCTATTGAGGTTTCTTCCATCATCTCCTGATTTAATTTCATATCTCCAGTATTGCTTTTTAAAATTCTATTAGGATGTGGGTGTCACTGGCAAAGCTGCAATTGTTGTCAACCATCACTGCGCTTCATGGTCAACGACATGGAGTCACATGCAATTTCCCTGGGGCAGAGTCATAGAGTCAGCGCGGAAACAGACCCTCCGGTCCAGCCCATCAATGCCGACCAGATATCCCAACCCAATCTAGTCCCACCTGCCAGCACCCGGCCCATATCCCTCTAAACCCTTCCTATTCATATACCCATCCAAATGCCTCTTAAATGTTGCAATTGTACCAGCCTCTACCACATCCTCTGGCAGCTCATTCTATATAAGTACCACCCTCTGTGTGAAAAAGTTGCCCCGTAGGTCCCTTTTATATCTTTCCTCTCTCACCCTAAACCCATGCCCTCTAGTTCTGGACTGTTCCGCCCAAGGAAAAGACTTTGTCTATTTACCCAATCCATACCCCTCATGATTTCATAGACATCGTAAGGTCACCCTTCAGCCTCAGATGCTCCAGGGAAAACAGCCCCAACCTATTCAGCCTCTCCTTATCGTTCAAACCCTGGCAATATCCTTGTAAATCTTTTCTGAACTCTTTTAAGTTTTGCAACATCTTCCGATAGGAAGGAGAATAGAATTGCCCGCAATATTCCAGCAGTGGCCTAACCAATGTCCTGTACAGCCGCAACATGACCTCCCAACTCCTGTACTCAATACTGTGACCAATAAAGGAAAGTATACTAAACGCTTTCTTCACTATCCGATCTACTTGCGACTCCATTTTCAAGGAGCTACGAGCCTGCACACCAAGGTCTCTTTTTTCAGCAACACTCCCTAGAACCTGCAACGGTCCTGCTCTGATTTGCCTTTCCGAAAAGCAGCATCTCCATTTATCTAAATTAAACTTCATCTGTCAATCCTCAGCCCATTGACCCATCTGATCAAGATTCTGTTTTAATCTGAGGCAACCTTCTTCACTATCCACCATACCTTCAATTTTGGTGTCATCTGCAAAACTACTAACTATACCTCCTATGTTCATATCCAAATCATTTATATAAATGACGAGACCTGTGACCAGTGGAGTACCACAAGGATCAGTGCTGGGTCCACTATCTTTCGTCATTTATATAAATGATTTGGATGTGAACATAGGTAGATAGATTCTTGATTGCCAAGGTGGGGGGGAGGGGGGGGGGGGAAGGGGGGGGTGGTGTACGATCCAGGAATATAGAGTTGAGGTTAATATCAAATCAGCCATGACTTTACTGAATGGCGGAATGGGCTAGAAGGGCCGAGTGGCCTGCCCTTGTTCCTTGTTCGAATGTTGACCGGGTTGGGTAAGAATGGCGGATTCCCTCAAGGACATTAATGAATCAGATGGGTTTGCACGACAATCAATGATAGCTTCAGTCAATATGTCTGAGCCGAGAGTTGTATTCCGGAATCATTCATCCCAATAGCTGCCCTGTTGGAATTTGAACTCATGTTCGCAAGGCCTTAGCCTAGGCCTGTTCTTCCCAGGGAAGGGACGATTAAGAGGAGCGTTGACAGTTATGCTCAAAGTGATTAGGATCCGACTGGCGCTGCCTGAAAGTGTAATGAAGCCAGATTCAACGTGGCTTACAAAATTGATCAGCCGATTATCAGAACACACCACATTTTCGGGGCTACAGAGAGAAGGCGGGGAAGCGGGTGGTGTCCTAACAATTACATGATTATATGATGAGCACAAAGTCGTGGCTTGAGGGTTGCAAGTTTTGAGGAATCGAACAGAGGAAACAATATTTTTAAAAAAGCATGAAAGTGAGGATAAAAATCCGGAAAGGGAGATGGCTTAACTGTAAAATGAACGAACTGCCATACCCCTCAGACTCTGCAGAACACAACCAATGAAACAGCATCATTTTGCCATGATTTACACTGGACAGAGCTCAAAACCGTCATATACAATCCATTCTTCCCATCCACCCTAGACCAAATAATGCAATTTCACAAAATTAGGAGATGTGTCAAACACCAAGAAAACTGAATATTCATCGCCTAACAGAAAACAGTTCTTTCACCTTGGTCAATGCTTGTATATAAAGGTTGTCGAGAATAAGCTCTTAAAATACGTAACATGTTGTGAGTAAAACATTCTGTGCCGGCCTTTGTTGTGAATGTATTGAAAGTGTAACATCGACACGGGTTGACATAGGGAGGTGTAAACGGAACTGAATACCTACTTCCTTTGTTGTCGATGTAAATCATTATTTGAGGCCTCGGGTAAGACAGAGACTAGGCAGAGTTTTGAAGAAATGTCAGGATTTCAAGCGTGGCGTCATTGCTTTTAAATGTCCTCGTGCTGGTATTTTTGAAGAATAAAGAATCAGATTTGCAATTATGTTAATGGAAGGCATGCTAACGGTATGACCCTAGTTGCCTAAGTCTCAAGATCTGCAATTCACTCCCTACGCCTCCTCTCCTCTCTGCCTCGCTTTCTTCCTTCCAAATGATCTTTGCAACCCACCTCTTTAGCCTAATCTTTGACCTAATCTTTCCTTATTTGGTTACCTGATTCTGGATTAGTGGTGCTGAAAGAGCACAGCAGTTCAGGCAGCATCCGAGGAGCAGTACCCGTCAGCCTCGTTTTATAATGCTCCTACTAAGTGCCTTGGGACGTTTCGTTAAATTAGAGGCACCATGTCATGACAAGTTGTTGTGGAGTTTGCGTGAATGCAAAGATGTCCCACAAATACATCAACCAAGCCATTACTGTAGGGGTGCGGGGGATTTGCTGGACACCTTGGACATGAATGGTCACGAGTCACAACATTCCAAATTGGAAACTTGCGACATTGAGGAAGTGCGATGCATTATGATGTCAGTGGGGCTCTAGAATCGTGGTGATGTATCCATGGATGAACATATCAATTTCCGAGAGTCCCTCCCCTGTCTCTCTCTCTCTCTCTCGCCCTCCCTCCCTCTCTCCATACCATCTCACAGGCAAGGGGCAGAAAGTTTAGAGGGGTTGTGAGGAAAAAACATTTCACCCAGAGAGTGGTGGGAACCTAGAGCTAACTGCCTATAAGGGCGGTAGAGGGAGAAACCGTTAAGAAATTTTAAGAAGTATTTAGCTGTGCATTTGCAATGCCAAGGCATCCAGGACTACGACCAAGTTGTAGAAAATCAGATTAGAATAGTTAGGTGGATGTTTTTGACCGGCGCGGATGGTGCTGTGGACCTCTGTGACTCTATCACTTGTTCGGAAGCGTACATCGTCAATGGGGGGGGGGGGGGTTGGGGGATGAGTTCTCGGTTATCTGGTCCCAACGCCTGGTTTGGCTCTGATACGTCACGTATTGCCTCATCCTCTATTTGAAAGGACTTATTTGGTGTGGGGTGATACATGAACACTTGCTATTGTACACGGGTTCACCCGGATACTTTCCAGATCAACTATAATGAAAGCCAGAAAATTCCAGCCTTCTGGCGAGCCCGAGGACACAGCAAGGGGACTCAATAAAACTACACCAATTGGAACGGTGAAAACTCCAATCTGAGACTCTGGAAACGTCTCAATGCTTTAAATGTGCCTGTTACTGGATCAAATACCCAGCTTGGTACATAACGATGAAATGTATTTCACACTCAGTACCGGTGAAAGCAATGACTTACAGCAAGGGTCTTAGCCTGGAGTTTGCAGGCTTGAAATTGGCGCAGCGTTTGTACCAACTTAAGATTGCTAGTTATTCCTGTTCAAACTTGCGATTGGAATCTGCATTGAAAATACATTCGTCTATAAATATACACAAGAATAAAATGTCCAATCATCTCAGGGAATCGCAAACAACCGTCGATATTTAATTTTGTTTCGAGGAGTAAAAAGATTTCATAATTCCAAGTTGAATAGCATCGAGAAAAGAGAGACAAGTTTGTTTTTTTCTAATAAAAATAATCGGCAAGGCTTCCCAAGTTATTCCGGGAATCCTAATTGTTGATAGATTGGAAGCCCCAAGGGCAGCGAATACTCCTTTAATAATTTGGTTGAAACCCCTCATGCGTGACACAAATAGACTCCAGCACAGCCCTTTAGGTCTGGTATGTGTTGGAATTTACCGCTGACACTCTCTGGTCGTTTTACCGAGAATGGTCAGTAACGTCTTCCTTGATTTCTTCCAGATCGATGGAAAGTGGCCAGTGACTGGTTTAGTGTCGATTGTTATGACGGCCTAATGCAATAACATCCAATTAAAGGATCAAGGTGACCCCCACACTTTTTCACCACGTTTAAATAAAACGCCGACCAGCCTGGCGTCTGGTTTGGAGCTGCTTTACATAATTATGAATCAGTTGGCATTATTCCAAATGTTTCCCAGGGAGCTGTAATCTAATCGTTCGGGCGTCATTTTGGCGACGATCTGTGTTGCAGCTTTATTTTTATTGTGTGTTTATATATAAACACTGCAGGCTACATAATTTCGAGCGTCCATTGCGGGATGGAATGGAACACCAAACCCCGTAACACCTCCTTCGCTTGTCTGTTAACATCCCTCCTCCACCGTGCAAAGGGTTATTTTCAATTGTAACACTGCCATTAAGATTGGTTTCAGCAGCAGGTTATTGTGATAGGGGTTGCAGAAGAGCAAAAAAAAACAGTTGAAGTCAGAACCTGATATACCAGGCAGGGGAATTTAACGGTGGGCGAATATAGCCGGGTAAAAAAAATGAGGTCTGCAGATGCTGGAGATCACAGTTGAAAATGTGTTGCTGGTTAAAGCACAGTAGGTCAGGCAGCATCCAAGGAATAGGAAATTCGACGTTTCGGGCATAAGGGCTTATTCCTATTCCTTGGATGCTGCCTGACCTGCTGTGCTTTAACCAGCAACACATTTTCAACGGGCGAATATAGCCGTCAGGCCAACTTTCTATTGGGCTTGGCTAAAACATGAAAAGGGTCCTATTTTGGGGTTATAGTCGATTGGGGGGAAATATTAGTTATTTCGCAACATATAGGACTGAAAACGGCTGTTATTGACAACATTTTTCGACTATTATTAATGAATAATGCCCAAGGCATTTTTCAGCCTTTCTGCCCAGCTGGTGAAGGAAAGGGCGACATGACGATGACTCTCGACTTCCATTTTTGCAACGTGGAGTTTGAGTAAAAGTAAATCCCCTCCACTGTGCTGCTCACATAACTTTGCATGTCGTCTGAATCATGCACACTGGGGACACACGTCGCTTGTTGGGTATAGCAAGGGGAAGAAAGAGTTAACTGCACAGGAAATCTATTCACAAGCATCATATGGAATCCAAATACGTGGTCAAGAAGTCCCAGATATTTTATGGGCAGATTCTGCGTCTGTTGTTTGCAGCTTTCAGCCGAGAAGTTTTCCGAATTGTTGCATTCACCCACCTTGTAAATCGATGCATCGATTCCTTGGTACAAATTAAAAACAAGATCCGTATTGTAACAACACACATTACACACGTGCATCAGCTTTCACTCGTCTGGCACTCAAAAGTGACCAGAAATGCTCAGTTCTGATGATGATGCAACGACAAACCCTAAAAGTCAGTTTAAAACGTTGTGCATTTCTCCCCTCCCTGAGCCACAGATTATCAGGAAGGATCTTAATTATCTGAGCTTTTACGCTTGCCCTTTGGAAATATAGTGGCTTTTCGTCGACGCATGACATAACCACCATCCCCTGATTACTTTTGCATAGCTACACAGCGAGAAGAATTCCAATTGGTGCAGCGGCAATAAACACGTAACATTTCAGAGTGAGCCTGGATGTTCGTTTCATCAGGTATTTCGGCACATTTTGCATTTAACACGTTCCAAGTTCCGTTAAAATAGAAAATAAGTTGTAAAACCATTACTTTTTTTTAAAAAAAATTGTGTAACTGCACTTTTTTAAAAAAACGGACATGAATTCTGCAAACTGTATTTGCTATATGTTGGGAACATTACAGTAAATATTTACATCACGGACTATAACAATCTCAATACCATTTTGTCAAGATTAAACGGATAATTATCTCCCTAACCTTTTAATCAATGCTCCATACTACAGTAGTAAAACCACAAATTATAATATGCTGTCAAAACGTTATGGATCTCAGAAACATGCTTGAATCCTAGTTTGGTCCATTTTCCATTAGATAATATTTTCAGTACAGCATGAGCCAATGAAACATCACAATCACAGAATGTGGCAACGGATAAAATCCCAGTTAGAGTACTACCTAACCCCAACCGTACGCTTAACATTATCTGCTCCCAATACAAGCTATCTGCTTCCACAAATATAAATCCCTCAAATAAGACTCTGGGTTAAACTAGCTCTGTCCCTTCAGGGAAATTACACTCTCTACTAAACTTATAGAAGAAATGACTTCAAAACCGAAGTCAGGAAAATAGCCTAGTGTGTTCCAGTAAGTAGGCCCAAAACTATCACCCAGGATTGAAATAATCATTTTACAGCCAATAATGGTCAATTCCGAGTCTGCAGAGTGAAGTGTCACTAAATCTCTTCAATTTCACTCCTCTTCTGGAATGAAAATCGTTCTTTCTCAAAGCCCGAAGTTTTAGTTGATATTCACAGGATAGTGGTCCTTTCGACAAACCTGTGTCTAAATTAACAAGAGGTTACTTAATTTTAACATAAACTAGTCAAATGAAAGCGGAAAGCATTCTTAATGGATTACTTCCGCCCATATGTTCTTTGAATTATACCTATTAATTCTACGTGAGTATGCATGTTTAAATTGTACTAAGGCAGTGGAGGTAACCACGTTTCTGAGCCAAGGGCAGATTCCAGCATGCAACTGGACCTGCGTGCATCATTTAGAGGCATTAATTCTCAAACTGAAAAACTACTTATTAAGCGTGAGCTTGAATTTATTTCAATGATGGACTAATTGGCATCAGGCGTGATTTATGATAATTTTGTAACTAATTATAATATTATAGCAACTATATATTGTCAACGAGATGGTTTGATTATTTTCTGGAAAAAAAACACACTGCTGCATAATGACTATTAAATAGCCCTGAATATAAACAGGGCAAGAATTGTAGTTTACACTTAACACCGTCATCGTTACCATTTTCCCCTAATATTGTTGGAACAAATAGCTTCTACGTTGTTACATTTTGTACCCAGCTTCACTCATATTTTCCAATATATTTAACTCTTATAACTGTTTAGCAGAATTTACTAATTTGAAGCAACATAAACACTGGGAGAGTGCAGTGGCAGAATTGTCTGTTGTCTCCTGATGTACCAATATTAAATGTTAGGTTATGATTTATCGGCCTACTGCTAACATTTGATTTTCTTTTGTTAAACAAGATTTATATCGCCCAGTCATAATGAAACGGAAACACTATTTTTAAAATGACTAGGACTGTTACTGCCAGCCGGGGGGATGCCTCTTTAATGGACAATGAACCTTTCTTTGTCGTTTAAAGAGCTCTGCAGTGACCAGTTCTAAAGATAGTTTTAGTTTGTGCACCACCTTTGAAGGACTGCAACAACGGACCTGCTCCTTTCGAATGATAGATATGGAAATATTACATGTCTGACCCTATTCACCTGATCTGCTCTTTTTTTTGTCTCATTGCTTCCACACATCCGTCAGGCATTCTTCCCCGAAACTGTATGGGGACGTGGGAGGTTGGTTTTCGGAGGAATGCATCTAGGTTCCTCTTTGTCTTCTACATCAGATGTTTCCTATTAATATAAGTTTTAGTTAGTGAGTTGGTGCATCTAAGGTTCATAGTTGTCAGCATTTCTTTGTTGGAATTAAGGATCTTTTAAAATAAACGCAAATGCATATTCTATTGAATATGATTTGAAATAAATGTCATTTATTTTTGGAAATAAAATACCCGCTGCGCATTACTAAATGAAACACTCTGCTAAATTGTGTTTTTTCTTCCCTCCCCAGTCACAATATCAATAATGTTTTCCATACACTCTTTGCTCCCTTTGTCCTCCTTTCTCCTCCAGCTCTGGACCTCCACTATCCCGGCATGCCCCCCACCCCAGGGCCCGCCCGCACGCCGTGACTGGTCATTTTCCTTCCCCATCACCCGGCACCGTGAAACCAAACATACTTCCGTGGCGGCGCTGACAGACAGAATAGTAGGCCAATAATGAAGCCTATTAGCAGGGATGGACCAATCATACAGGTCAAGAGGCGGGATTAGTTTGTGCATCAAGTTTGGGTGAGCGGCAGCCAGAAGCTGGAAGTGGAGGTTAATTTTAATTTTTTTGGTCTGGAAGTTAGGAAAATATCGTAAAAATTACTGTATTTGATTCGACTGACAACTAGGCAGAATGGTGAGTGATAAAAGGGAAAGTACTCAAAAATATAGCTCTTTTTGCACCGATTTACAGCTTGTTTAATTTGCATGTTGGTACGAGCCAGGCCTGACCTGATTAATGTGGCCTTTACTTTCACTTTTAAACCAAGATTTTATATTATTTAAGTTTCATTTTAAACCTTAAGAAGATTCGGGTAATTTTATTACAATCATTAATTGTCTTTCTCCACCTAAAGGGGTGCCACAGGAATTTTAGATCTTTTTTTAAAGGTACTAATTCATTAGAGGCTGTACCACTATAGTTTTAGGATCTTCTCTCGATAATAATTTATTTTTCTTTTCTGCATAAGGCTAAAGTTTCTTTTAATTTACCTACTATGATCTATTTTACCTGAAGAAGCGTTCCTTTAGGATTTTAAGGCCTTAATGTCTGGATTCAACAGTACCTTCTTCCACTATGTTTGCAGTTACAAGAACAGAACGCCCCTGGTGCTCCCTTCCACCCTACCAACTTTCGCATAAACCAAATCATCCGCCGACATTTCCGCCACCTCCAAAAAGATTATACCACTAGGGATATATTTCCTTCCCCACCCCTTTCCACCTTCCGCAAAGACCGTTCCCTCCGTGACTACCTGGTCAGGTCCACGCCCCCCCCTACAACCCACCCTCCCATCCTGGCACCTTCCCCTGCCACCGCAGGAATTGCAAAACCTGCATCCACACCTCCATCCTCACCTCCATCCAAGGCCCTAAAGGAGCCTTCCACATCCATCAAAGTTTTACCTGCACATCCACCAATATCATTTATTGCATCAGTTGCTCCCGATGTGGTCTCCTCTACATTGGGGAGACTGGACGCCTCCTAGCAGAGCGCTTTAGGGAACATCTCCGAGACACCCGCACCAATAAACCACACCGCCCTGTGGCCCAACATTTCAACTCCCCCTCCCACTCTGCCGAGGACATGGAGGTCCTGGGCCTCCTTCACCGCCGCTCCCTCACCACCAGACACCTGGAGGAAGAACGCCTCATCTTCCGCCTCGGAACACTTCAACCACAGGGCATCAATGTGGACTTCAACAGTTTCCTCATTTCCCCTTCCCCCACCTCACCCCAGTTCCAAACTTCCAGCTCAGCACTGTTCCCATGATTTGTCCTACCTGCCTAACTTCTTTTCCACCTATCCACTTTCTCCCCACCCCACCCTCCTCTAGCTTATCTCTCCACACTGCTCCTTGGATGCTGCTTGAACTGCTGTGCTCTTCCAGCACCACTAACCCAGAATCTGGTTTCCAGCATCTGCAGTCATTGTTTTTACCTATGTTTGCAGTTAGTTGACTTGATGTTTTGCTCCATTTTACATTTTGATAAATTTCTCTCTTTTTCTGACCAACCTACTGAATTAAAAACAAATTCAGATTTGTGTAGATTTGCATGACTTCTTGATAGCTTTAGCATAGTGTACTGGTGTATTTCTGTAGCAGAATTAAATACCTCCCAGGCTCTTTAGTTTATCTGCTGTCTTGTTTCTGGAACCATTCTTTTTTGGCATCTTGTCTGCATTGTCTCTTTAATGCTTTTCCCTTCTTCCTTATGAACGGTGCTCACAAAAGGATTCAATTTTCTATTAAGCTGAACTTGTTTTATAAAGTTTTACCGAAACCTCCTTGTTTATTTAATTTCTGTCTCTAGTTACAAATCCCAGGATCCTATATCCTAAAGCTTTCTCAACCTGCTCTATTACTTATATTTTCTCAAGATATTTTGATGAAAGAATTTTGCCAGGCAGCAAGTTAATGCATTAACTGTTACCCACTGGATTTTATAAACATTTTTCTACGATGCCTCAAAAATTATAGTGTTCAGTAAAATGCTTTTAAAATAATAAATACATTGACTTGAACTTTTTATTTCATCATGATTCAGAATTGTGGTGAGATGGATTCACCCATCAAATGCTGCAGAGGTCTTGTGGCTCCATTCACAGAATCTGGGCCAGAGACACTGAATTCAAGACACATTCCAGGAATTATTGACCACGGAACGAGTATTCCTGACACAAATCAATTGTGACACAATCTTTCCCATCTCCCCGCTATTGTCTAAAGTATATGTGACGAAATACAAAAAAAAAATCAAGCATTGTAGGAGTTCCTAACTTGTTTTTCCTTCTCTTCCAACAGTCGCACATGTCATATAATGGTGGGGCTGTTATGGCCATGCGGGGTAAAGATTGTGTGGCAATAGCAGCTGACAGACGGTTTGGAATTCAGGCACAGTTGGTGACGACTGACTTCCAGAAAATCTTCCCAATGGGTGAAAGGTTATTTATTGGACTGGCTGGTCTTGGCACAGATGTACAGACGGTGTAAGTATGCTGACAGAGATTAGCTGTTTGATCTTTAAGGGTTAAGATGGTACATCTCTCTGACTCTGTGTCCTCAGTTAGACAGTAGATTGGCCAGTTCAGGTCTATTTTGGGTTATCCATTTCAGTAAAGGGAGCAAGTAAACCAGTTAGGGATTCGGGTGTACCAGATTTTGTTACCTGTGCTTATTTGACGGGATAAGCTTCCCCAATTCCAATGTAGTGAATCATGCTATAAAATTCATGTCAGGTAAAGTGATGCTTTGTATAAGCCAAGTACAGTATATGGTTGTTTGCAGCACTGGTATTAATTGTGAAGAATAGCCTCTTTGGCAAGGTACTGGCCCTCCAGCAAAAGAGACCTTCGAGTGAAGGAGAGTAGAGAGAACTTGGAGAGGTCTGTAGTTCAGGTGACAGAATTTCACAGAATCGTTACAGTATAGAATGAGGTCATTCAGTCCATCGTATCTGCACTGTTTCTATTACCTTGTCCTTTCTGATTTGATTTCCCCCAGATTTTCTGAAAAACGCAAGTATTAAAGATACCAACTCACACTGTTGACACTTGACCCATATTCTGCACTGAACAGTTCTAACAGTTCACAACAGCGTTGTCTTATGAGGAGATAGTGAGTAGAAAGGGTCTGTATTCTCTGGAGTTTAGAATAAGAGGTGATCTCATTACAAATATATAACCAAAGGGCTTGATGTGATTGAATCTGAGGGGCCGTTTCTCCTGGCTGGGAAGACGAGAACCAGGCCTCATGCCAGGGTGAGATATTAAAGATTGAAGACAACAAGGGAAGAGAAAACGTTTCAAAATATTCTGAATCTTTGAAATTCTTTTTTTGACAGTTGTGGATGCTCAATCTTTGAGTATATTCAAGAATGGGACTGATGGTTTCTTGGGCAGTGATGGTAATGGGTGGGATAGGTCTGGAAAATGGAATTCAAATTGGATGACAGAGTAGGTTTGAAAGGCAGCATTCCTGAGCATTCATTCCTTGAGTACACACTATTGTCTACTTAAGGAGGAAACTGTTTCTTTGCTACAACAGTTACACTTCTGGTTATGTGCCAATAAGTATGTTAAAGTAATCATTTTAAAATCAATTTAAATGCAGCTCCCCAAGACCTCATTTAGTCCCTCCAGTGATTAGAGTTACATAAGCTATGAATTTGCAAATTTGATTTTCAGTTTGTGCTGTGTTAGGAGATTCTGGATTAGTGGTGCTGGAAGAGCACAGCAGTTCAGGCAGCATCCGAGAAGCAGTAAGATCGACATTTCGGGCAAAATCCCTTCAGGAATAAAGGCAGAGAGCCTGAAGCGTGGAGAGATAAGCTAGGGGAGGGTGGGGGTGGGGGTGGGGAGAAAATAGCATAGAGTACAGTAGGTGAGTGGGGGAGGGGATGAAGGTGATAGGTCGGGGCAGGGGGAGGGTGGAGTGGATAGGTGGAAAAGAAGATAGGCAGGTAGGACAAGTCATGGGGACAGTGCTGAGCTGGAAGTTTGGAACTGGGGTGAGGTGGGGGAAGGGGAAATGAGGAAACTGTTGAAGTCCACATTGATGCCCTGGGGTTGAAGTGTTCTGAGGCGGAAGATGAGGCGTTCTTCCTCCAGACGTCTGCTGGTGAGGGAGCGACGGTGAAGGAGGCCCAGGATCTCCATGTTCTCGGCAGAGTGGGAGGGGAGTTGAAATGTTGGGCCACAGGGTGGTGTGGTTTATTGGTGTGGGTGTCCTGGAGATGTGCCCTAAAGCGCTCTGCTAGGAGGCATCCAGTCTCCCCAATGTAGAGGAGACCGCATCGGGAGCAACTGATACAATAAATTATATTAGTGGATGTGCAGGTAGAACGTTGATGGATGTGGAAGGCTTCTTTAGGGTCTTGGATGGAGGTGAGGGTGGAGGTGTGGGCGCAGGTTTTACCTGTGTTAGGAGATGACAACTGAATAGGAGTACATAATCATTTTAATCGACCTGTTTGGATACGCATATGTTCAGGACGGATGGACTTAAACGTGGACCTTTTGACCCAGGGGTAGGAATGCTACCACTAGCAAGTGAATAAAGACTTCGGAGATGTGTGAAATGAGGGTACAAGGACTCACCTGCTGTCTCTGAAATGTTGCAATCAAAGTGTTATCCCGAGGTGGGGCTGGAATATGTGCAGTTGATCTGTTAGGCCGTACATTAAGAAGAGTAAAATCCACTCGTGTTCCTGCCTCTAGTTGCAATCTGGCATCCCATTTTCTCAAGTTGCTATTTAAATTGAGCTTTAGCTGAGACGAGTTTGACTGTCTCTGCCCAGTTATATTGGAGTAGGCCCTCGCTTTTGGTGTTTGTTTGTGATTAACGCATTACTCGGTGAGGCAGCAGAGTGAGAGTGGCACCTGTATAACCATGCCTCCTGTTTTTTCATTTCTACACTGTTAAATTGCTTACGAGCAGCAGTATTGACCATCTGAGCAGTACTTGCACAACTGTGGAAATTGTTGGAGTACTTCATTGGTTTCCAAATTTCACCCCTCTCCTCCACCACCTTATCCCTGATCCAACCCTCCAACTTGGCACCGCCCTCTTGACCTGTCTATCTTCCTTCCAACCTGTCTACTCCACCCTCCCCACTGGCTTATCATTATTACTCCCTGCCTACATCCACTATTGTCTTCCCAGCTACCTTCTGCCCCCCCACCAGCCCCATCCCCCTATTTATCACTCAGTCCCCTTCCCTCTCCACATTTCTGATGAAAGAGCTTATGCCCAAAACGTCAACTCCCCTGCTCCTCAGATGCTACCTAACCTGCTGTGCTTTTCCAGTGCCACATTTTTCGACTCTACTTCAGCAAATCGTTGAAAGTCAGCCTTGTTAGGAAATGAGGAAGGTAAAAACCAGGGTCAGCTATTCAACCCATGAGCCTTACCTGACACCATTCGGTGAGAACGTGACTGATCTGTAACCTAACTCCATTCCACCCAACTAGTGGCTTCTTGTTTGCTTTTATTTCATACTTTGTTGCTGCACCAAAATGTTTTGCAAATGAAAAAGAAATCACTCAATGGGAGTTTCCGTTTTCCAAAATTTATTGTTCTTGAAGATCATGGCACTGAATCCTGTGCCAGTTCTCTTTATGTGACTCTGTTAAGTGCAACAATTTGTTTACAACGTGTTGAATGTAGGAAAACAAGGTACTTACAGAAGACTTGTCAAACAAAAGTTAATATTGTAACTAAGGAGCTATATTAACAGGGATTTCTGAATGCTTGGACAAAGGGATAGATGTTATGGAGGATCTGAAAACAAGAAAGGATGAGAGACAGGAGGTGTTTTAAAAGAGAATCAAAGAGCTTACTCCCCAGACGAAGGAAAGGCTCAGCATCCAGTGATAGGATGAAGGAACTGGGAAATGTTCCACAGGTCAAGAGTTGGAGAATCCCAAAAATTATCCTTCTGATTACAACTCTGTGAAATGTCTAAACTACGCTATGTTATTTTTGGTCTCTTTGAAAGCAGGAAAGCTCTGGCAGTGCTGGTGATGGAACCAATATAATCCCATAGATTATTTTAATGAGAACTTAAATTTTGGAGTCGACATAGGCTGTTGGCAAATTTCTGATCAGCGCCCATCAGCTAACAGACTTTTTCTTTTGAAAATAGTTTATATAAGATCTGGTTTGCTCCATTTCCAAATGTATAGACTTCTGCATTTCAGAATAACTGTCAGGTATCACAAGTTAGTGAATACTTTTTCTGACTTCCTCAGTGCAAGTTGAATATTGTCTCCCTTTATGGGTTAAAGTTATTCACTACTGTTAATGCTTACTCTCATTTTATTTTCTAGCTCACAGCGACTCAAGTTCAGATTGAACCTGTATGAATTGAAAGAAGGCAGACAGATCAAACCAAAAACATTTATGAGCATGGTCTCAAATCTCCTCTATGAGCGACGGTAGGTTAAGTATTCCAAACTCATGATGCAATGGTTGATGTGTACACCGTGGTATTGTCTGATTCTCAGGTGTGAGGTTGCATTACTAACTGCCCCACACAGCCATAATGTACAATAAACATTTATCACTCTGTAATTGGTTTCCATTTTGTATACTATAAGCAGCTTATGTAAAATATACAGAGTCCATATTGGTTTTTGAGATCTCCAAAATCTAACTCCTCATTACAGATAAGGAACTATTGTGGCCTGTAACTAGTGTGATTTACCAGTGTGATCCTGCTGAGGGTGGGGTTGAGCTATACTGCTATGGATCTGCCATTGGGTGCTGCAGTTGTCTGTCTGAACCGGGACATTAAAACTGTATAATAGGGCCCTGTGTTGTACACTGTCCCTCAATTGCCTTATTCAACTTGGTGAAGCCTGGGTCTTTGTCTCTTATAACAATGCACTTTTATGTGTGGATTTGTTTTCTCATTTATTACTTTCAACCTTCTCAGATTTGGCCCATACTATGTTGAACCAGTGATTGCAGGTCTTGATCCAAAAACCTACCGACCATTTATTTGTTCGCTTGACTTAATTGGCTGTCCAATGGAGACTGAAGACTTTGTGGTCAGTGGAACGTGCTCAGAACAAATGTATGGGATGTGTGAATCCCTTTGGGAACCAGACATGGTGAGTACTACTTGTCTCTTTGCGCTAGGGCTTTCGCACTTTAACCTGTTGATTGCTTGAGGTGAATGCAAAGAATGCCAGTTTTGGATGTAAGTTTGCTCGCTGAGCTGGAAAGTTCATTTTCAGATGTTTCGTCACCCGTACTTGGTAACATCATCAGCGAGCCTCCAATGATAATGTTACCTAGTATTGTGACAAAACCTCTGAAAATTAACCTTTCAGCTCAGTGAACAAACTTCAATCCAGACCTCAAACTGAGCTACAAATCTTCTCAAAACTCGCCAATGCTAGTGGTATTTTTTCTGTGAATACACTTTGTCTTCTTTGAGAACAGCATGGATCCAATTCTAAAATAATAGCATTATCCAATCTTCAGTCTCAGCCATCTGGTCATCTCTGTGCATTGCTATTATTCTGACCTTGTGGGAAGGATTAATTGAAAACAAGCCTTCAGGATTAAATGGCACGTCTTCCAACAAAAGATGTGTTTAATTTAGCACCAGAATGATTGTCAAACGGTACTGAACTTCACCTGCATTAGGATTCTTTTACAGCTGACCTTGTATGTGCTATGATACTTCTCGAAGTTCTGTTCCCTATCCCCTAGCTTGATACTCTCTGTTGCTGAAGGCAATGATTTACACTGAGAAGCTTCCACTGAGACTGTTACCTTTCCAGTAATAGAAAGAGTCATAGAAATGTACAGCGTGGAAACAGACCCTTCGGTCCAACCTGTCCATGCCGACCAGATATCCCAACCCAATCTAGTCCCACCTGCCAGCACCCAGCCCATATTCCTCCGAACCCTTCCTATTCATGTACCCATCCAAATGCCTCTTAAATGTTGCAATTCTACCAGTCTCCACCACATCCTCTGGTAGCTCATTCCATACACGTACCACCCTCTGCATGAAAAAGTTGCCCCTTAGGTTTCTTTTATATCTTTCCCCTCTCACCCTAAACATATGCCCTCTAGATCTGGACTCCCCGACCCCAGGGAAAAGACTTTGCCTATTTATCCTATCCATGCCCCTCAATTTTGTAAACCTCTATAAGGTCCCCCCTCAGCCTCCGACGCTCCAGGCAAAACAAACTTGTCATTTTCTTATGAACTTGGACAATCTGTGTTGAGAAAACATTCACTTGTCCTGACCTTGAACCAGTTCCCATCCCACCAAGACAGAAGCATTGAGGCAATAGCACTGTTTCTAATCACTTACACATCAACTAAAGACTTGGGTTCGAGCTTGAGACTTTTGTGAATTGTATGGCTCAGTGACCCATCAGATGGTATCTGTTACCAACTAAACCAGTAGACAGGTATGGAGTTGTTACATCTATCACAAGAATGACATTCAATATTTTGTTAAAAGGGGACTGCTGTGCTACAGGTATGAAATCTTGGATGGTTTAGGCTCTGTTTTCATAAAATATGCAAAGGTTCAACAGGTCCCAAATGCTATTTCAGTGCATGAATAGCCAGACACTAGACTTCAGTTCTAGGTAACATCAAACTTTTGAAGGACATGAGGTGGCCTTCCTAGGGGCACTCTACTGCACAACTGAGTGCTTCCTCTGTCCCTTTGAAGCAAATCAAATGCACCCATTCAGGAAAGAAATAACAGCATTTGTGTTCTATGCTAACATACCAAATGAATGTTTCCATTTCAGAAACCAGATGATCTGTTTGAAACCATATCTCAAGCTATGCTGAATGCTGTGGATAGAGATGCTGTATCTGGTATGGGTGTCATCGTTCACATTATGTAAGTTTGGAACATTCGATGCAGTTAGTTACAACGTGACAAAGTTAAGTTTCAGTTTTTGCAAATGCTTTCCATATGTGTTTGTTTAACATAAGCAGGTTAATGACTGTTTAACAAGGCTGGTAAGGACAAGCCAGGGAACTATAGACCAGTGAGCCTGACATCAGTGGTGGGTAAGTTGTTGGAGGGAATCCTGAGGGACAGGATGTACATGTATTTGGAAAGGCATGGTCTGATTAGGGATAGTCAACATGGCTTTGTGCGTGGGAAATCATGTCTCACAAACTTGAGTTTTTTGAAGAAGTAACAAGAGGATTGATGAGGGCAGAGCAGTGGACGTGATCTATATGGACTTCAGTAAGGCGTTCGACAAGGTTCTCTGTGGGAGACTGGTTAGCAAGGTTAGATCTCATGGAATACAGGGAGAACTAGCCATTTGGATACAAAACTGGCTCAAAGGTAGAAGACAGAGGGTGGTGGTGGAGGGATGTTTTTCAGAATGGAGGCCTGTGACCAGTGGAGTGCCACAAGGATCGGTGTTGGGTCCACTACTTTTCATTCTATTTGGATGTGAGCATAAGCAGTATAGTTAGCAGATAACACCAAAATTGGAGGTGTAGTAGACAGCGAAGAAGGTTACCTCAGATTACAATAGGATCTTGATCAAATGGGCCAATGGACTGAGAAGTGGCAGATGGAGTTTAATCTAAATAAATGAGAGTTGGTGTATTTTGGGAAAGCAAATCTTAGTAGGGCTTATACATTTAATGGTAAGGGCCTGGGAAATGTTGCTGAACAAAGAGACCTTGGAGTGCAGGTTCATAGCTCCTTGAAAGTGGAGTCGCAGGTAGATCGGATAGTGAAGAAGGCGTTTGGTATGCTTTCCTTTATTGGTCAGAGTGTTGAGTACAGAAGTTGGGAGGTCATGTTGCAGCTGTACAGGACATTGGTTAGGCTACTTTTGGAATATTGCATGCAATTCTGGTCTCCTTCCTATTGGAAGGATACTGTGAAACTTGAAAGGGTTCAGATAAGATTCACAAGAATGTTACCAGAGTTGGAGGATTTGAGCTATAGGGAGAGGTTGAATAGGCTGGGGCTGTTTTCCCTGGAGAGTCGGAGGCTGAGGGGTGACCTTAGAGGTTTATAAAATCATGAGGGACATAGGGTAAATAGGCAAAGTCTTTTCCCTGGGGTGGGGGTGTCCAGGACATAGATCCCTTTTATATTTTTCCCCCCTCACCCTAAATCTATGGGGTAACTTTTTCACGTGAAGGGTGGTACTTATATGGAATGAGTTGCCAGAGGAAGTGGTGGAGGCTAGTATGATTGCAACATTTAAAAGGCATCTAGATGGATATATGAATAGGAAGGGTTTGGAGGGATAGAGGCCGGGTGCTGGCAGATGGGACTAGTTTGGGTTGGGATATCTGGTTGGCATGGACAAGTTGGACTGAAGGGTCTGTTTCCGTGCTGTACATCGCTATGGCTGTATAATGGCAGAAAGTTAGCTTCCATATGTATTAAAACTGTGTGTTATCAAAAGTATTCACACTGCTGGGTTGCTAGAAGGCAGTGCATGAACAAAATCAATCCATTTGACTTGCTGGCTAATAATAGTTCATAGGGAAGAGAATTTGTGATATATATCCATGTATGTGACTTAACCAAGTGTAAGTTTTGAGTTAGAGCCCCAGTGAGATAGATGTGTGTGTAATAGCTCTTTCTATAGGAGATAGAAATATAAGGGGTGGTCTGAAGTAATTTTGTGACAATGAAGGGATGTGTTAACAAGGAAGCTCCTAACATGCTTCATACAATCAACTTTCCAGTAGTTTCAGTAACTTGGCCACTAATGGAGGTTTGTGGAAGAAAATAGAGGTCTTTGTAATGAGATGCTAAAATTTCCATATACAAATCATAATAACAAATGATCAGGGTGCTTTTAAATCAGCCATGATCCTGTTGAACCTCCCAGTTTCGGGAGATTTAACAGCTTAGCCCTGTTCCTATTTATGGTCTTGTTGAAATTGCCAGATCAGAAGGAAGACTTTTTAAAAATAACATCCAGGAAAATAACTGGTATTTTCTTGTTTTGATCAGAGTTGAAAGGCCACAGCAATCTCTTCTAAAGGGTGAAGTGGAGGACAGCATATTAGAAAGGTCAGGCAGGCTGGGCATTGTTGACTGATGGACATATTGGAGTGGTTGCAGAAGAGTCACAGTAGTTATGTGAGGATTGCATAAGACAGAGGAGTATGCACTATAACAACAGATCTCTCGACAAGAGTAGATACAAACAGTAACAGAAGCTTTTTACATGTACAGTACTTAATTATTGCACGTTATTCATGAAACTGACTCAGAGAATAAGATGACTATCCTAGGAGGGAAGATTGAGTAGATTAGACGTGTTTTCTCTAGAGATTAGAAAATAAGTAATCTTATCGAAACATCATGTTCTTGACAGTGCTATGAGATTGTTTCCCCTGCATGAGGAGCCTTAACTTTAAGGAGCAAAGTCTCAGAATAAGATCTTTAAGAACTGCAATGAGATGAAATTTCTTCACGCAGAGAGTAAAGTTTTCCTGGGCTTGCAGTGGCAGGTATGGAGATGGGGAGGTAGTCCAGAACAACTGGAGATAGGGAGCCACGTCATGACGACTCCTGACACAACTCAGCTACTAGGAAAGCTTTCTAAGTGTGGGCAGTCATTTACAGGTTGGGAGCCCTTTAGTTTTTAAATCTTTTCAGTTTCGGATCTGCAAACAAAGAGTGTTTTGCAGCGGGCCCAAATGTTTATTGTAGATATGTATCTGAAAACCAAAAGTATCATTTATCTGAAAACCAGTTGGGTCTGACATTTTCAGATAAAGGATCTCTGACTTGTACAATGGTCAGGGCCCCAACTGGGGCAGTTTTCAGCAAAAGCCAGGGAAGTCACCCTTGCTGTGTCTGGGATATGTCTGTGGTAGTTAGCTCAGTGGAGCAGGCTGTAGGATAGTCAGAGCTAGGTTCCAGGAAAAGCTACATGCACAACCTGAATGATTGTTCCACCTTTTACTCCAAGGGCCCACTGGCTCCATCCCTTAGAAACATTGAATTGGACCTGATCCATACCTCTGAAGGCATGGCTGTGTTCTGGCAGCCATATCATGGACCCATTCTCCATGGCTATGCCTCTACCACTTAGAGGCCACTTGCCAGTCAGCATTCTTCTTTAACAATATGGTTTTCCTCATAAACTGGTATTCTTATGTATTGTCCTGCGGACTACAAGATGAAAAGTTTTTTGATAAAATATCTTTCTTCAACAATTCCAAAGTAAATAGTTCAGGGAGCTGCCAACCTCTAAGAAGTGAGGGAGGAAAGACAGAAATCATAGGTTGTTGGTTAGTGTTTAGAATCCATTATTGTAGATGAGATTGTGGAGTATGTGGAATTACATGGTAAAATAGGGCTGAGCCAGCACAGCTTCATTAAGGGGAGGTCATGTCTGACAAATCTATTAATTCTTTGACATAATGAAGAAGTTAGTCAAAGGAGAGCCAGTGGATGTAATCTATTTGGATTTCTAGAAGGCCAGTGATGAGGTGCCACTTAGGAGGCTGCTAAATAAGATAAGAGCTCACGCTGTTAGGTGCAAGGTGCTGTCAGGGATAGGGGATTGGCTGACAGGCAGAGAGTGGGGATAATGGGGTCTTTTTCAAGATGGCAGCAGGTAACTCGAGGTTCTGCAGGTGTCAATTGTGGGACCACAACTATTCACATTTTACATTAAAGATCAGAATAAAGGAACTGAGGGTGTTGTTGCTAAGTTTGCAGATGACACAAAGGCAGGTGGAGGGACAGGTAGTGGTGAGGAAGCGAGGAGGCTGCAGGACTTGGACGGGCTAGGAGAATGGGCAAAGAAACGGCAAATGGAATATAATATGGGAAAGTGAGGGGTTAGGCACTTTGGTTGGAAGAAGTGATATAGACTTTTTCTAAATGGGGAAAGGCTTCAGAAGTCTGAAGCACAAAGGGAGTTGGGAATTCTGGTTCAAGATTTCTTAAGGTTATTTTGGTAGTAAGGAAGGCAGATACAATGTTGGCATTCAAAAAGGCTATACTATAGGAGCAGAGATGCATTGCTGAGGCTCTGGCTGTTTGGAATATTGGGAGCAGTTTTGGGTCATATGTCTGAAGAAGGATATGCTGGTGCAGGAGCCCATAGGAGGTTAATGAGAATGATCCTGGGGGTGAATGGCTTGTCATAATTTGAGTGGTTGAGGACTGTCAGTCTACACTTGAAGTTTAGAAGGATGAGGTAGGACCCGATTGATAAGTGGATGTGGGTGTGGAGAAAATGTTTTAATTTGTAGGAGAGTCTAGGACCAGAGGACAAAGCTTAAGAGTGAAGGGATGATCTGTTAGAACTGAGATGAGGAAGAATTTCTTTAGCCAGAGGGGGGTGAATCTGTCGAACTCATTCCTGCAGAGAGCTGCACAGGCCAAGCCAGTGATGGTATTTAAGACAGGAGAATGCAGTTGAGAAAATATCAGCCATGATTGAATGATAGAGCAGACTCAATGGGCTGAATGGCCTTATTGTCTGGTCACTGTTCAGTTCGCTGTTGTTCAGCTCAGGAACATTTCATTCAATCAAGAAAGACAGTGAGTATAGAGTCACAGAGTTATACAACATGGCATCGGACATTTCAGTCCAACTTGTCCACACTGACCAAATGTTCTAAACTAATCTAAACCCGTTTGCCAACATTTGGCTCATATCCCTCTAAACCCTTCCTATTCATGTACCCAAGGAGATGCCTTTTAAGTGTTGTGATTGTACCCACCTCCTCTGGCAGCTCATTCCGTACAGCTCATCCCTCTGTGAGAAGATTGCCCTTCAGTGTGTCTCAAATCTTTTCCTTCTCTCCTTAAATATATGCCCTATGTAAGGTCACCTCTCAGCCTGCAACATCCAGGGAAAATATCCCCAGCCTATTGAGCCTTTCCCTAGAGCTCAAACTCTCCAATCCTGGCACCATCCTTGTAAATCTTTTCTGAACCCTTTCAAGTTAAAAAAACATCTTTCCTATGGAATCATTTTCTTTGACCTGTCCCCAGTCTCAGATTGAATTTGCTGTAATCTGGCAAACTGCTTCAACAACAACCTGACAACTTCCTGCAGATGTATTAATGGCAAAGCACTTCAATTAAGATGAACAAGCATGGCTGTAGGTGGAACATTGTTTTGTTTACATCAGCATGATATAGAAGTAGGCTATCTGGCCCATTGTGCCTGTACCCACTCTGAACAGCTGTACAAGTGCCAGGTTTGGCCTGAGTAGTGCTGAATACTAAGTTTAATTACTGTATCTCCACACCTCTTTCCAAATATACCCAATTCCCTTTTCAATGTTGAAAATCTGCTTACACCACTCCTTTTGTATGCCAGATCATGACAACTAACTGGCTCGAACATAAACCCTCTGGATCCTTTCCCAGCTGGATTATCCTCTGACTGCCAGGCTTTGTTTATAATGGAAGAGGCAGTCATCCTCCTTGTTACATTCTATTATCTTACCTGTGTTTTCTTCTTTACAGCGAAAAAGACAAGATCACCACCAGAACATTAAAAGCTCGTATGGATTAAAAGCAAAACTTCTGTAACCAACTTTGCAATACAATGTTTTTGTTTAATTGTAGTTTCTCTTCTGACACACCTAAAATAGCAGGAGATTGTCAGTCAACCTAAGAATTTTAATGGAATAACTTTTCATATTCTGTTCAGCAGTCATTGAATATTCTGTTTATATGATGTGTGTAATTCAAAAATAAACTAGTTATATAACAGAACATCTTAAGTACAGAATCATTTAATATTCCTCTTACCTACTGAGTGTGGTATGCCATAAAAGTATTTTTATTTACAAAGCAATCTTTCTTTGGAGTCATGGAAAAAAAAATTCAAAGCAAACACCCAGCGACAATTTTAATGGATCCATGATAACCCACTGATGCTGTTTATAAGTTATATTTTCATATATCTAATCTTCAAACCTTCCAAAGTACTTTATGGCCAATGAAGTACCTTTTCAAAGTTGTAGTCCTCTGTTTTAATGTAGGGAATACGACAAGCAATTTGTGCACATCAAACCCCTACAAATAACAAGCAATAAGCTGACCTGTCTTGAGGAATAAACAAGGACCAAGATGTTACAGAGAATGTCTCTGCTCCTATTCAAACAAGAAATGCCACAAGACCTTGTACATCCACAAGGGATAAACTTTGCCCAATGCTTCACCCACTTCCGTATGACTTTGAATGGAGACGTTACCCTAAAAGTCCACGACCTGTGGAACACAGCCTAAAGAGAAAAGAAGTGGGTGTGAAAGAAAAATCCAGGGAAATTTACAGAGTAATGGAATCTACTAAAATACCCTTCAAAATCTCAACGTATTTGGACCTGATCTGGTTGTACACTCAGTGTTAACTAGTGGGAGAGTTAACCACCATCTGCTTGGACCAGTACAATTTTACAAAAACAAGTTTTTTATTTGTAAGCTTTGGTATTACTGTAGTGAGTTTAAACACTGTGTCACGATGACTCCAAACACAGCGTTACAAATTATTACAGTCAAACTCCTGATAAATGCATAACTGGTCAAACCAAAATCTTTGCACTTTGCTGATAATTTCCACTATGGAACAGACAGACATCTACAAGTTTGTGTGTGTGTTGCATCTGAACCCAAAGATAAACTGTGGGTTTGGGCTAATATGCCCTCACTTACTGAGATGTACCACCTGCAGAAGTTGGTTAATCCCTAGTGTTTTCAATCATAAGTCATATGATCTTGGTTCCTTGATGAAGATATGTTGAATTTTTTTTTGTTGTTTAGACATCTGAAACAAGGAACAAAATAAGAAATCTGGTGCAAGAATAAAATGAGCTCTCCAGTGGGGTGATAGTGTGTCAGATCTATTAAAATCAACAGGAAAGATATGAAAAATTAATGTTGGGGGGCCCTGACTTGTCAAATACAAAGTTCTGGGCCTATAAGAATAGCAATATTTGATCATGGGTGGATATTTTGCTTCATGTGGTAAGGTGGCATATGGAACTGGACAGTCCAATCCCTGGTCAGTGCTGAATTTGCCAGCTTCAACAAAAATGGAAATGGATACAAAAGTAAAATTGGTCTCCATACCACTGGGAGGGATTAAAAATCCTTAATAGGTGGCCACTGCAAGATAGTACCAATGGTGTTCGTGGCCAAATTACCTGCTCTTAATCATCATCTGGTCTTGCATATGGAAAATGGTCTATTTGGGTGAAGTTTGGGAGAAGGGTTACTATTTATGGGCATGCTCTCCAGTGGGTATCCACAGCAACAGTTTTAAGGTTTAAAAATTATTTTCTTTCTGCTGTTAACTTTTGAAAATTGGCATGAGTCCACATTATCAGTGACGTAATGTATGATCAATTGAAAATACCATGAGAACATCCTCCAAATCTTGTAAAATATAACCTCATGGAAATTAACAGACAGCAATGGACTGAACTGAGCTGTTGTTCAACTAAAGTATTTTATGAAAGGACCAGATTATATACATGAGTTATGCCTGCATCAGGAACTATCCATATGTGAGAAATCACTTGGTACTCTGAATATCAAAGCTTGGATCAGATGTGCACTTACCCTGATGCAACGGAATTTGGACAGTAATTTTAATGTTCCTTTTCTTCATCCTTTACAGTTTTGAATTAGCCTACAGCTGCACTAGAATCTTTCGTAACATACAGTGCAATAAGTTGTACATTTTGTTCCAGCAACACAGGATGTTAGAAGGTGTCTATTCATCTACTGCAATGTTTACACCTCTACCACCCTATGTCTATTGTTCTCGATTATAAACTTGACTGATCACTTAGTAAAATGGCCTTTTAGTACAGAACGTTTATGTATTTAAAAACAATCCATAGAAAATAATTAGCGAGGTTTCAAACATTAAGTTTAGTCTCTGCCGTTATTATTATATCTATTAGTGATTACTTAGTCTTTGCCAAGTGCAGACTAAGCTCATCTGCATTATCCCTCCTTTAATTTGTTTAAGCTATACATAACTAACAGCAATACATGAAATTTGTTATTTAAAGGGTTAAAGTGCCAATCAATTCCTTCTATGGTTCCTGCAAACAACAAGTAAATGGTTCAAATTTGATGCTCGCCTGCTTTAGTCATACATTTTCATATACCCAGAATGTTCTGTTAAAACAGCACAATATTGCCACAGCATTTTCATAATATTTCAGGCTTGTTAAGGATCCAAAAATCAACAATCAAGTAGTTTTACAAAAGCACTACTGAGTAACATTATTGTCACAGCTACTTCTTTGTAACAAGATTCAACAGCAAATAGCAATACTTTCTCAAGAGAAGTTGAGTCTTTTAAAAAGTCCCTTACAAAGGAGTTAGCTCTTTAAAAAAAATCACTTTTTTTACTCATGTCTATTGACCTAGCAGACAAAATGCCACATTGTCCAAAAAAATTAGCTTAAAGCACAATTACAGACTGTACTGTTTTATAAAGCCAAGTAGCTCACATCAAAGTAAACGCGAGCCCTCCTGCTGAGTAACAAATAAAAGTAAACGTTTAGAATACATTAGGAATGCCACAAAACCAAATGATTCACCCAAATCACATCTGATGGATTGATGGCCGTTCCACAGACTGCATAAGCAGATGCAGACTCGAGAAATCTGGATATGTGGCATCCTATTGTAAATATTCACTTGAGTAAACATTGCCCCATCCCTTACCCACCCACCCTTAACGAACAATAGCTTATATATAGTTGCGTTGGTTTATTGATAAAGTTGCTGAAGTCCTTTTTTTTTGCGATTAGACAATATGGCAACTTAAAATATTTGAGAAACAGCGTGGCAAAGGCCTGGCAATGACAAAACCAGGGTTGGGACGAGTGCAGTGTCACAAAGATACACGCAAATAATACCGTGCCTTTGCTCCATTTGGACAATATATGAACTGTAAAAAAAAGTGATTCTTGCCATTGTTAAAGTGCCCATCGTCCTTCACTGCGTTCAAGTGCCCACCTTCTGGTTTTAAGATCACACAGTACGTCTCATCATGGCTAACGGAGTGCCACTGAAGTTGCCGCCAGTAAAGACACACTCATAATACATGGCAGGGAAAGCTTCAAGAGCAATGCAACATTTCAGGCAATGCAGGTTTGCCAGCAAGTATCTTTTTTTGTTGTGTTTTTGTTTTATTTCCAAAGGATGCAAATTTGGAGATTAGTCTCTGCACATTGAATACTGCACGCACCACTACAGTGTCCTCAGTTTCCACGTTCCTGCATTTGCTACGCATTGGTAGTCTTGTTGTGCGTGTCATGTGTTGTCTGCAGGGGCACTATGTTATGATGTTAGACATAAATTCCAAGAAACGCTTTGAGTACTGTTCGGGGTTAACTGTGGAGATCTCGGCACCAGCCTGGAACACACAAGGAAACAAGGCATTAATCTAAATGATAACTGTGCTCAAGAAACTATAAATCCTTAACTAGCAAAGTTAAGACATTGAAAAGCAAAATGGTTACAACTTCCTTTTCACCATAACTAGCAAAAATAGAAACATTAAGCAGATTTGATCATTTATTCACCATGTCCCCAAAAGATATTGGTCCACGACTGCTTCCCCTCATCAAACTCAAACCACATCACCTACCATCCAAGCTTCACCCTGAAAGGAAATTAACTCTCAGTTTCTCTGAATCCAATATCCTTTAGTATTCTGCAAGAGAGGCTAGACAGTGTGTACCAAACATGCTAATCAAATGTGTAAAGAATAATACAATTAGTCTGATGTGATTCACACCTGACATCGATGCACAAGTTCAAGCAATCTTCCCTTATCTCAAAATTACTGAAAAGGAGAAAGGTTTTCTCAAGATTTCTCATCCAAAAACAGGGAGATAAAAACATATAATTTGTGGCTGACTCAGTTGTGTCATTAACACTAGTTCATTCTATCTATCCAGATACTATTTATGAGAAGATTTGTAGCTCGGGTGCTCATTGTTGTGGTTCTGTTCGCCGAGCTGGGAGTTTTTGTTGCGAACGTTTCGTCCCCTGTCTAGGTGACATCCTCAGTGCATGAAGGCCTCCTGTGAGGAGACATAATGCCGGAGGAATCAGCACAGAAGCGCTTCACAGGAGGCTCCCAAGCACTGAGGATGTCACCTAGACAGGAGACGAAACGTTTGCAACAAAAACTCCCAGCTCGGCGAACAGAACCACAACAGATACTATTTATCTTGAATGTTTAGAATAATAATAAGATTTCATCACAGAAAGATGCCATTTGGCCCATCATGTCTATTTTCCATCTTTTGCCTTCCTCCCTTTTTCGACAGGGGTGTCATGTTGGTGCGTTTCCATTCCTTCCTACTGCTGGTGGTTTCCACTGTGAAAACTGATGTTCAGTCTTTTATCAGTTCCTCTGCCATGCCTTTGATCCCCGTTATCATTAGAATGAATTCCAATCTCTTCGAAAGGGTGTGATAGCAGAGCATTTAGAAATGCTGGGATAGGTCAGGCAGAGGCATCATGGAGCCGACGGGGGAAGGGGGAGGTCTGACAAATGTATTGGAATTCTTTGAGGAGGTAATGAATGGGATAGATAAGGGGGAAGTTCTGGATACAGTATATTTGGCATTTCAGAAAGTGTTGGTGAGGTACGACACATCCCATTACTTATTAGGATAAGTGTACAATTACAGCATCTGGATGGGGATATGAACAGGAAGGGTTTGGAGGGATATGGGCCGGATGCTGGTAGGTGGGACTAGATTGGGTTGGAATATCTGGTCGGCATGGACGGGTTGGACCGAAGGGTCTGTTTCTGTGCTGTACATCTCTATGACTCTATGTCTATGTTCGCTGAAAAGTGAGATGTCCAGCTTAATCCCACTTTAAAGCATTTCGTCTAAAGCCCAGGTTGTTAATTTGAGATGCATGTTAGGGATTAAATTGTTAAGGCAGCAAATGGAACGCTGTTGTTTCTTGGAAAGGGAATGAAATATAAAATTACAAAACTTTTACTGCAACCGTACAGATTCATTGACTCATGCTATGTACTGTTTCTCAGAATCCAATATCGTTTAGTGTTCTTCAAGAGAGGCTATATCCGAATCACTGTGTTCAGTTTTGGTCTCCCTACTTGAGAAAGGAAATAATTGCAAAGCAGTTGCAAGAATAGATTAAACTCCCTCAACAGTCACTTCATAATGTAATGCACTAAATTAAGACCAAGTTGCTGATCTGACCTCATATCTGCTGTTAAAATTAGGAATTGTATACTTCTGCTCCTTTTGTGTAAAATAACAGTACATTTATCAATCCTCTTGTCAAATCAAATAAAGTGGCCAGTGGGTTCCAACTACAGTAATTTGAAATGCTTGTTATTCTGTGGAACTTAAAATATGTATTACAAAGTCATAATGAAAAAAAATGCAAAGTTAGCCTGCTATAATGGGCAATTATACACATTAAAATAAATTGTCTTATCGTTATTTCCTCTCCTGATAGCACTGATACTCAGCTTCCCCAAACATGGTCATTCTTGATACACAAGCTGAGCATACATCAACGATCAATGGACCTGGGTTCGATTCCCGCGTCAGGTGACTGTCTGTTTGCACATTCTCCCCGTGTCTGCATGGGTTTCCTCCGGGTGCTCCAGTTTCCCTCCCCAAATCCAAAGATGTGCAGGTCAGGAGAATTGGCCATGCTAAATTGCCCAAAATGATAGGCCTGGGTGGGTTACTCTTCAGAGGGTTGGTGTGGATTTGTTGGGCCAAAGGGCCTGTTTCCATGCTGTAGGGAATTTAATCTAATCAAATCTACTCTCTCCACCATCTTTGGCTGCACTGTACACCATCCATATGACGCACTGCAGCAAGTCACTCAGTGTTATTAGACAATATTTCCAAAACCAAAAACACCTACAAGAACAAGGGCAGTAGGTTAATGGGAAACCATCACTTCTACGATTCACAAGGGAAAACATATTATTGGGTCAAAATCCTGGAACTCCCCACCAAAGTTATGCCCATATCATGTCCAAACAACACAGTTTGTGAATTAATGTCACCCTGTAGACTGCAACATTTCTATTAAGTGGCTAATCACCATCTTCTAAAATGCTGTTAGGGAGGGGCAAAAAACACTGCCTTGCTACCAACACCCATTCACAGAATGAATAAAATGTAGTGAAGTCTATCATGTTATATGATCAGCTTGGACAAATGTCACCAATAAACCCAATGAAGACTTCAGGAGGAATGTCATTGCTTGGAATGAGAGAGAGCTGTTGGTTGAGGGAGATAATATAGATTCATTTAAATGGAAGCTAGATAACTCTGTGAGAGAATGGAAAGAAGGACATGCTGATAGAATGGGATTAAGTACTTTGGAGGAGGACCGTGTGGAGCACAATGCCAGGACAAATCAGATAGACTGAATGGCCTGTTTCTGCTTTGCAAGTATTATGCAATTTTATGTAGTTGTGGCTGATCTGTTCCGGCCTACATTTGGTGAGAAGGAAGAAGTACATTAAGAATTTTCCTTCAGAGATTCTTGGCATCCCTACAGTGTGGTAGCAGGCCATTCAGCCCATCAACTCCCCATGGGTTTCCTCTGGGCGCTCCGGTTTCCTCCCACAATCCAAACCTGTGTAGGTTAGGTGAATTGTCAATTACCCATGGTATTCAGAGACCTCTACATTAGGTACATTAGTCAGGGGTAAATATAGTATAATAGGTTAGGAGAATGGGTCAGGGTGGGTTAGTTTTCGGAGGGGTTGGTGTGGACATATTGGGCTGAAGGACCTGTTTACACACTGTAGGGATTCTATGAAGTCCACACTGATCCTCTGAAGAGCATCCCATCCAGACTCACCCCCAGACCCTATCCCTGTAACCCTGCATTTCCCATGGCTAATCCACCCAGCCTGCACATCTGTTAATACATTGGACAATTTAGCATGGCCAATCCACTGAACTTGCACATCTTTGCACCGTTGAAGGAGAACTAAACAGTTTTAGAAAATGGGGTTTTTTTGGATATGAATAATATTCATCAGCCACATTTATTCAATTATTGCCCAATTGAAATGTAGGCAATCGCATCAGTGGGAGAAATTTAGCTATGACTTTCCCAATCACTGAGGAACAGGCAAGGGGCAGGAGGTTTAGAGGGGACTTCAGGAGAATTTTGTTTTTACCTATAGGGTTGTGGTGATCTTGAACTCACCGGGAATTACAACACTTAAAAGATATCTGGATGGGTATATGAATAGGAAGGGTTTAGAGGGTTAGGGGCCAAATGCTGGCAAATGGCATTAGATTAATTTAGGATATCTGGTTGACATTGACGGGTTGGACCAAAAGGTCTGTTTCTATGCTGAACACCTCTATAACTCCAAGGCTAAAAGGGTGGTAGATATGGGAGTGCAGTGGAAATGCCTCAGCAGAGAAAACTACAGGTCAACATTACATAATGCAGGAAATTTTGGAAGTGCTCAGCATTTATCAGTTTCTTAAAATAAAGACCTTCACCAGGTTGTCAGCTCCATTGTATGTTTCCTGCATTTTCTGCTTTTCTTAAAAAAACAGAACTGTCTCATTCTGAGTGCAGTGTTGCCCACCAGTGAGAGAAACAATCCAAAATCAGGAGCTAACTGCCTTGAACACTGACGAAGTGGTGGCTGAGAACATTAAAAATTTGTTACTCTCAGCTGAAAGCTAATGCTTTTCTCCTTGTCTGTATTTACTTTCAACCAATGTAATTGCAATGTGGGGAGGGGATTTGACACTTATCACTGGTCTTAAGAGTATGGATAGAGGCCTATCAATCCATTATTTCAATACCAGTTATCAAATGTCCATCTATTCTAATCCCATTTTCTTGTAGCCTTCTATGCCGAGGTATTTCCAGTGCACATTTAAATTGGGTTCCCGTGTCTACTACCCTTTTAGCCTCGGAGTCATACAGATATACAGCACAGAAACAGACCCCTCAGTCCAACTCATTCACGCTGACCAGATACCCTAAGTGAATCTAGTCCCATTTACCAGCACTTGGCCCATATCCCTCTAAACCCTTCCTAGTCATCTACCCATCCAGATGTCTTTTGAATGTTGTAATCACACAAGCTTCCACCACTTCATCTGGCAGCTCATTCCACACAATCACTACCCTCTCTGTGGAAAAGTGGCCTCTTGGGTGCCTTTTAAATCTTTCCCCTCTCACCCTAAACATATGCCTCTAGTTTTGGACTCCCCTAGCCTGGGGAAAAGACCTTGGCTATTCAAGATTTATAAACTTCCAAAGGTCAGCCATTAGCCACTGATGTTCCAGGGAAAATAGCCCCAGCCTAACTGGCAAACTTAGATTTTTCAGAAGGCTCTTGGTTACAAACCTCACAGAAGGTTGACTGGCAAAATGACAGAAAGTAGATACTTGGTAGTTTAGAACTTGACTATTGCTACAAAAAAGGCATATTTTGTCAAAGGTCTTGTACTCATCAGGACAATTCACAAGAATACGCAAGGAGACATCCAACATTTATATTGCATGAGTTGGCAAATGAACTCTGAGTGGTAGAAATATTATCATAAGTATGCACCAATTAATGGTGATTGACAGTTAACTGCCAGGCATTGTTTAAATTTTAAACCAGTCAGATTGACTCTGATCATAATGTTGTCCTGATAAATGAACCAATGAATAGCTGTCACCTATTTTGTTAGTTGTAATAGGAATCATATTATTGTCATTGGGGTTTGTCAGATCTCCGGGACGACAGGACTTATCCTTGAAAAGAGATTGTGGAACTGGATACAAATTATCTTGAGCTTGAAAGAATGAGGGGTGATCACACTGAAACTTACAAAATACTTAAAATAATAGACAGGGCAGATGTAGGTAAGAACTAGGTGTCACAGTCTAAGAATAAGGGGTAAGCCATTCAGGACTAAGATAAGGAAAGCTTTCTTCACTCAGAGTTGTGAACCTGTGGAATTCTCTCCCACAGAAAGCTGTTGGGGTCAGTTCGTTAGATATATTCAAGAGGAAGCAGGACATGGCTCTTGTGGCTAAAGGGATCAAGGGATATAGAGAGAAAGCAGGAGTGGGATATTGAAATTGCATGATCAGCCATGATAATATTAAATGGTGGTACAGACTCAGAGGGCAGAATGGCCAACTCCTGCATTTATTTTCTATGCTTTCTACATTTTTCAGATGTTTGCCTAGTTGGGAAGGCTAGAACCAGGGGACGCATTTAGCATAGATATGGAAATTTTTAAAATTTTACTTGGACAATTGCAAATCTTTGGAATTCTCTGCCCTAGAGGGCTCTAGAACCTTAGTCATCAAGTCAGTCATATATTTATATTGGAGACGGTCTTCTAAATATCAATGATTTGAACAGATATGGAAGAAGTCTGGAAAAAGATTTGAATGGCTGACTCCTGATCCTATAATTGATATAGCGAGAGAAATAACAGGAGATAAAAAGAAATAGGGAGAGCAAGGAAGTGACAGCTTGTGTGAGTATGAGTGAGTGTGAGACCGAGTGTGAGAATGAGAGCAAGTGTGAGTATGCAAGTAAGAAAGAGAAAGAGAGCGACATTGAGAGAAAAAGAGTGAGTGAGTACATGAGAGAGAGTAAGCATGAATGTGAGTGTGAGATTGATTGAGTGAGAGCATGAGTAAGTGTGGGAATGAGTGAGCATGTGAGTGAGCATGAGAGGGAGTAAGAGTATGAGATTGAGTAAATGAGCATGAGTGAGTGAGCATGAGAGTGAGTGAGTGAATGAGTATGAGAATGAGTGAGAGTGATTGAATGTCAGAGAGTGAATTAGTGAGTGAGTGACTGAGAGGATGAGTGTGCAAAAGTGCAGCTGGGAATGCAAAAGAAAGATTGTGAATGAAAAATTGTGTGAAAGAAGAGTGCAGAGAAAAAAAACAACTGGGACATTGAATGCATTTGCAAGCACTTGATAATTCTTCCTTAATATCAAGGTCTGGGTTTGAACTCAGCTCCTACAACAACAAGTGCATAGATATTCTTCATTTGTCATTAGCGTGACATTGACACCTCCGCTGAAAGACAGCACACCTCAGATAGAGCAGAACTCCATGAGATTTGCACTGAAGTTTTCACGTAAACAACATGCTCATGTATTTGGGATGGGACTTGAACCCACAAGCTGCTGAATCAGGGTGATACCCACTGAGCCAAAGCCATGCTCACAAACAATAACCAGATGATGAGTAGCTTTCTTCATTTTGTAAACATAATGTTAACATCTATGAATAAACACAAAAAATATATTCAGATGTTTTAAAAAGCTCCCATCTCCTCTAAATGCATTCTCTCCCCAAAGCTTTCAGATGTCACAGACACAGGTCATGTACTTACCCCATGTTTGACTGTTTTGGCAGCATGGGCAGCTTTCTTCTTTGCATCATAGTGAGTTAAAATGTCGATTATAGCCATAAAAAAAACTTCTTTACTTGGCGCATCTGGAAAATCAGCCAGTATTACTGACATTAGAGAACAAGACTATTACAATGCAGTTATGATACCAGCTCTAGAATACAAAATGTTTCTTCTAACAATTTTGTACACAGCAACGTTGCCCAGTTATACACACTGACTTTCAGAACTCATGCAATTCTCCAAGATCCTGGGGGGGAGCAGTGAGAAATGGAACTGACCAGCTAGTGTGCTGCAGAGTATTTCAGGCATGAGTCATTGGTTAACCACAATTTGTGCAGCAATGGTCAATTAGAGTTTCCGGTCATTGCCTTGACAATTGTGCATACCTCATCAGTAATTACACTGGGAAAGTAGTGAAATGCTGACAATAACACAACCAAGCCAATAAGCCCGTGGCTTGTAAAATTTGAAATAAAAGCAACCCGCAAATTGTACTTCATGTCAAGAAGTTCAATTGTAATATCATCCTCATCACTTGCCTCTCAGTAACGTCAAAGTAAACTGCAGGAAGCCCAACTCCACCTGGTCATCTGATCCAAATGTTAAACATAAGGAATGGGACCCAGGAGTAGGTCACCCAGCCCCTCAAGCCTGCAATGCCATTCTCTGAGATCAGGCTATTCAACCCCAGGAGAAAGTGAGGTCTACAGATGCTGGAGATCATAGCTGAAAATGTGTTGCTGGAAAAGCGCAACAGGTCAGACAGCATCCAAGGAACAGGACATTCGACGTTTCGGGCATAAGCCCTTCTTCAGGAGGGCTTATGCCCGAAACGTCAAATCTCCTGTTCCTTGGATGCTGCCTGACCTGCTGCGCTTTTCCAGCAACACATTTTCAGCTATTCAACCCCAGGCCTCACCTCCACATTTGTGTCAGGTGCTCCTGGCCCTAAATTCCTTGATACTGTCTACTATTCATCTTCAGCGATCTAGCCTCCACAACCTTCTGATGTATAGAATTTCAGACATTCTTAGTGAATAAATTATTTTGCCTCTCAATTTTAAATTAGCATCCCTTTATTTTGTAACTAATCTCCCAAGTTCAAGATTCCCTCACTATTGGAAACATCTTCTAAATATATATCATGCCCAGGCCCCTCACAATCTTGGTGCATGGTTAACAGCTATGTGCATTATACAATCTATACATTTTCTGAATAACTAGACAAATGATTCTTTAACTTCCTTGCTTTCAGGTACTCTTTTCAAATAGGTTAGTAATCACAAACAATTAACACCCTCCATCTAACTTGTAGCATCGTATATTCATCTTGGAACAAAGGAGATGTAGGGGAGATGTAGGGGAGATGTGATCGAGGTATTTAAGATTATGACAGATTTGGGTAAAATAGATAAAGAAAAGCTGTTCCCATTAGTTGATAGTACAAGGATTTAAATTCAAGATTTTGAGAAGCACTGTGGGGGGAAGAATTGGGATGGGACACAAGGAAGATTTTTAAACATTTTTATCATGCAGTAAATGTCATGACTGGTAAATGGTGGCTCAGTCATTAGCACTGCTGCCTCACAGTGCCAGGGCAGCGGGTTCAATTCCAGCCTTGGACAACTGTGTGCGTGTTTGCATGTTCTCCCTGTGTCTGTGTGGATTTCCTCCGGGTGCTCCAGTTTCCTCCCACAGTCCAAAATTATGCAGAGTTTAGGTGGATTTGGACATGCTAAATTGCTCCATAGGGTACAAGGATGTGCAGACTGGGTGGATTAGCCATGGGAAACATGGGGATAGTGTGAGGGGGTCAGTCTGGGTGGGATGCTCTGGGTCAGTGCAGAATTGATGGGCCAAATGACCCCTATATGCTCTAGAGTTGTATAGTCTGGAACTCTGCCATGATCAATGGTTTCAAAAGGAAATTGGACGGACGCTTTGAGGAAAATAAACTTGCAGGGTTTCAGGGATAGAGTGGGATTGGTTTGCTTTCTCTATCGAGAGCTGGTACAGACTTAATGGGCTGAATGGCTTGTTACTGTGCCATTCTCACTATGATCAGGAAATTAATATGCTGCCATCTGAGTCAAGACTTAACCACAATAAATCAGGGCTATCAAACAATGCCTGCATTTTTTAAACCGTCTACTCATTTTATATCAGGACAACAAAAGAGCTTTAACACTCAAGGGAGGTACTTAATTTGCAAATAGATTTTTTTTTACAAAACACACATTTACCTCTATCCAATCCTTTAACAACTATAAAATACAATGCATGGCCACCAAGTTGCAGTAATAACCAAACAGCAGATAAATATTTCAGACATAAAACACATATTGCAGAGCTATATATTTTTACAACTACAACACTGCCCAAAGGTCACACTCCTCCCCCAATAAGCCTTACGGGCAGCTTGCTCCATGTGCTTCGCTGAACTTCCCTCAGTTTCCAAATAGCTTTATTTAATTTAGCCCCAATCTCTTCAAACAGGAACAATGTACTGGGCATCTGGCTTACAGATGTTCAAAGTAAAATTACTAATTTTACTTAATTTTAACCAATCATGTTATTTGTCCAGTTGTTAATGACTCCCAAATGAACTAATTTTCAACAGGCTTGGCATCTTCATTAGTGACTGCAGAATCGTCATGTCCACCTGCTACCCCTAATGGTTTTTTAATTACCAGGCCATGCAGTGCACTTGCATTTTTCACGGCACGTTTCTGGTCCTCATATATTTATAAAAGCATTTTGTTCTGGAGATGTGGGCCTTTTTGTTTTTTCAAGCAACTGATTTTAAATCAAAATGGCTCATTAAGCAGGCATTCAGAATCAGCAACTAGACTCATATTTTAAGACAGATTTGGAGGGCGGCTCTAACTGGAAGCACTTTAGTGAAAGTGTTAGTAATCCAATAGCTGTTGCTGACATTTTACCAGAATATATCGAGATTTAGAGTCATAGAGATGTACAGCACAGAAACAGACCTTCAGTCTGACTCGTCCATGCCACCCATGTATCCTAACCTAATCTCATCCCATTTGCCAGCACTTAGCCCATATCCCTCTAAACTCTTCCTTTTCATTAATGATTTGTTGTTTTTGAATTTCAAATTAACAATCCAATAGCTTAATCACTGCACTGTCATTATCCTCTTGCATACTTAATGAAATGTCAGTAACCAATGCCCACTATAAGAATGGCCATTCGACCCACTCTACTTCCTTCAGTAACATCTTGAAGTTCCTCTGACTATAGCATTTAATCAGCTTATTTTCACCTGATATAATATCATCTGACTTGTTGTTGTCTCAGCTGCTGAAACCTTCATCTATGCATTTGTTATCTCCAGGCCATTGCAATGCGAATCTGGGTTTGCCTCCCACATTCTAACTTCTGCAAAGTGGAGATCATTCAAAAATCTGATTTTTTGCCTCCCCTAAAGCTCTCCACTCACTTTCTTCCTTAAGATCCTTCCAAAAACCATTTTCACTAATATTGTTTGATGTGGCTCAGTGTACAATTTTGCTTTATTAACCCCCTGAAGCATCTTGGAATAGTTTATTATGTTAAAGTTGCTAAATAAGTATTGGGTTGGTGTTCATTCCACAATAAACTCTAATTAATAAGACAATCACCTCCTGCAAATTTCACTTCTTATTATCTCTAAATATATAATTTGTCCAATTGTTCCTCTTTAAACCATTTCCAAGTATATACATGCGATAGCAGGGTGCAACAATGGAGTACTCAGCTGCAATGATCACTGTACATCCTTGTTCTTTAGTTTAAGCCAAGTGTTGGCAGTTCACATTGATCATGTTGAGAAGGGAGAGTGTTCTGCAATTGTCAGCAAGCCACAATCTCTGTTTGATTCGGAGAGTTAGAAGTGACTCTTACACATTTTCTGCAAACAAAGATCCCGTAAACAGCAATGTGACGAATGATCAATTGAACTTTTTTTGGGTGATGTGGGTTGAGGAGGAATGTGAACACTAAGAGAACAGTCTGACCTTATTTGACCTTTGCCACGTGGAGCCTTGCACAACAACTGAAAACAGGCAGGTGGGGACACAGCAAGTGGGTAATACCAGACTGAAACAGTGACCAGATAGAATGATTTAAAACAAAACTCAGATCAAAACCATTAACAATGGTTATAGTGTTTAAAAATTGATACAAGAAAATATGCTGAAACTGACATTTGAAATAAATGAAGTAAACACTAAAACTGACCACTGTGGATCTGCGAACAAATCATAATGTAATGGTTGCCCTTACTTCACCAAATCACCTTAGTTAAAACTTTAATCCACGTTTCCCTCCAGCTTTCTTGTACTCCTCAGTTGCTATACATATCCATTCTGACTAGAATTTAAACTGCAAACCTTTGCAAAATGTGAATAATGGTCAGAACAAATTTACAGAATCTCTGTCATCATAGTGCAAGATATAAGGGTCATCAAGTGTAGATCACGTGCCATCTTAATCAGCTTCCTTTCCTACAACCCTGACCCCACCTTGCACTCCCCACCCCCCAACATGTACAAACACAGTCTCCAGCAACAGACTCTAAAACAGGAGATGTACAGCATCAGCCATCATCAATTCTCAAACCTCCAGCAACAAGCATCAAACAAATCTTACCACAGTCTTTGACCTGTCATAACACAGTGACTGATGTTACAGTATAGGAAAAAGACCAAGATAAATAATATTTTCCATTAGTTCTGACAATGCACATCATCTTGCTTGTTAAGTCTAACAAACTCATATAGAAGTCAATGAAAACAAATGTACAGCTGGAAGCAATAAGGTTCAATTAACACTTAGACCATGCACTGCTGAGCTGTGGTTCCAGAAATGTGTAAAATACTAAATAATCAAAGCTATGCTGATGTGCTGTATAGACTCACCTCATTCTTAATCAGATCTCACCTCATATAAATTAAAACAGATTACATTTAGATACCAACTTTAATATGGTGAGTTACCAAGGCACTTTACAGGATGTTATCAAACAAAATGCAACATTGAGCAATTTAAAATGATATTAGAACAGGTAACTAAAACCTTGGTCTTGGTCAGAGGATTTGGTTTTAATGAATGCCTTAAAGGGAGAAGGGGCAGCAGCATCAAGAGGAATACAGAAAGGATTGTAGATCTACAGGATAATATTGAAAACCAGATAGTTCATTTAAGACTAATGTAAATTCTGAAGTAGAAACAAAACAATACAATTCTTTTGTACAATTTACTTTGAAGTGAACACAGAAATAGGCAAATAGTAACTCAGTTACTTCTATATTGAATGTTTAAGGGCTAGTTTCCACATCCCCCAACAGTCAAGAAATGAATTTGCCACCCTCGTTAGTGCTGGCTGCAGAGAAGGCTGAGTTTGAAAAAAAAAACAGGACTTTTTGCTTGCTGGACAAAGTGAATTTAATAATTTTAGTCTGGGGTTGTGTGTAACCTCGGCAATTGCTAACCAATGCTAGCTTCGCATGTTTTTAAGATAAAATCTGCGTCGGCGGAAAAAGCATTTTAAAAGAGAACAAGTTTACAAAATCTCTCTCATCCAGATGCAAGATGTAAGGAACACCCACTGTCTGTAAATCAATGCCACATTGAACAGCTTCTTTCCCTACAATACCATAGGGACCCCGAAAGTCAGTGGGAAATTAGATGCAAATCTGTAAGGAGATCTCAGATATCTGTAGGAAAAAAATAGGGTTGTAATGGGAGGAGATTTTGACTTTCCAAACATTGACTGGACTGCCATAGTATTAAAGGCTTGGATGGGGAGGAATTTAAGTGTGTACAAGAAAATTTTCTTATTCAGTACATGGATGTACCTACTAGAGAAGGGGTAAAACTTGACTCAAGAGGGAAATCAGGAGGGCAAAAAAGGGACATGATATAGCTTTGACAAATATGGTTAAGGAGAATCCAAAGAGATTCTACAAATACATTAAGTAATAGGGAGATCATAGGGTTCCTTAAAAATCAACAAGATCATCTATGTGTGGAACTGCAGGAGATGGGTGAGATACTAAACAAGTATTTTGCATCAGTATTAACTGTGGAGAAGGATAATGGAAACTAAATAACGTGGAGAAATAAATAATGATCTCTTGAGAAGCATCCACATTATGGAGGAGAAGGTGCTGGAGTCTTAAAATGCACAAAGGTGGATACATCCCTGTGACCCGAAGCAGGTCTTTTTCAGAATTTTGTAGAAATCTAGGGAAATGATTGTTGGGTGCCTTGCTGAGACATGTGGATCATTAATAGCCAAGGGGAAATGCTGTAAGACTGGAAGGTGGCTAATGTGATACTATTATTTAAGAAAGGTGGTAAGCAAAAGCCGGAGAACTATAGAACGGTAAGCTTGGTGTCAGTGGTGGCTAAGTTGCTGGAGGCAATTCCGAGGGACAGAATTTAGATTAGATTAGATTCCTTACAGTATGGAAACAGGCCCTTCAGCCCAACAAGTCCACACCAACCCTCTGAAGAGTAATCCATCCAGATCCATTCCCCTACCCTATATTTACCCCAGACTAATGCACCTAACACTATGGGCAATTTAGCATGGCCAATTCACCTAACCTGCACATCTTTGGATTGTGGGAGGAAACCGGATCTCCTGGAGGAAACCCACGCAGACATGGGGAGAATGTGAAAACTCCACACACACACAGTTGCCCAGGGGCAGGAATTGAACCCAGGTCCCTGGCGCTGTGAGGCAGTGCTAACTACTGAGCCACTGTGTTGCCCTAAATTTACATGTATTTGGAAAGGCAAGGACTGATTGGGGATTGTCAACATGGCTTTGTACATGGGAAATCAACTTGACTGAGTAGCTTGAAGTGACAAAGAAGATTGATAGAGGCAGAGTGGTGGACAAGATCTATACGAACTTCAGCAGGGTGTTCAATAAGGTTCCGAATGGTAAACTGGTCAGCAAGGTTGGATCACATGGAATACAGGGAGAACTAATCACTTGGGATACAACATTGGCTTGAAGGTAGGATTCAGAAGGTGGTGGTGGAGGGTTATTTTTTGTACTGAAGACCTGTGACCAGCGGTGTGCTGCAAGGATTGGTGCTGGGTCCGTTGTTTTTTGTCATTTACAGAAATGATTCGGATGTGAATACAGGAGGTACGGTTAGTAAGTTTGAGGATGTCACCAAAATTAGTGTAGTGAATTCATGTAGTGAACAGTGAAGAAGGTTATCTCAGGACCTTGAGTAAATGGGCTCAGGAGTGGCAGATGGAGATTAATTTAGTAAGACAAACAAGGGCAGGCTTGTACACCTAATGATAGAGTTCTGGGGAGTGTTGCTGAGTAAAGAGACTGAAGTGCAGGTTCATAGTTCCTTGAAGGTTGAGTCAGAGGTAGACAGAGTGGTGAAGGTGGTGTTCGGTATGCTTGCCTTTATTGATCAGTGCATTGAGTATAGGAGTTGGGATGACATGTTGTGGCTAAATAGGACATTGGTGAGGCCACTTCTGAAATACTGCATTAAATTCTGGTCTTCCTACTATTGGAAAGATGTTGTTAGACTTGAACAGATTCAGAAAAGATTTACAGGGATGTTACCAGGATTGGAAGGTTTGAGCTATAGGGAAAGGCTGAATAGTCTAGGGTTATGTTCCATGGAGCATTAGAGGCTGAAAGGTGACTTCATTGAGGTTTATAAAATCATGTGGGGCATGGAAAAGGATTCTTCCCAGATGCCATAGGTTTAAGGTGAGAGGGAAGATACAAAACAGACCTAAGGGGCAACTTGTTCATACAGTGGGTGAAGCCTGTACGGAATGAGCTGTGGCAGGAGACAGTGGAAGCTGGTACAATTACAATATTTAAAAGGTATCAGGATGGGTTCATGAATGGGATGGGTTTAGAGGGATATGGGCCAAATGCTGGCAAATGGGACTGTAATAATTTAGGACATCTGGTCAGCAGAGATGAGTTGGACTGAAGGGTCTGTTTCTGTGCTGTACAACTCAATGACTCTGTTAGGAGACCAGGGGAATTTTCTTTAAGCATTGTGACAGACATTGGCAAAGTCTCATTAAAAGCCTTGAAATTGTGACATTAAGCCTTTTCCTACCAACACTGCAAATTATTTGGTGATGTGCTCCCAAAGTATCCCTGAAGAGGTCAATGATTATCTGCCTTCCCATGGGACACCCTGGGTTGCAATCAGAAGGGAGAAGGTACATTCTGGAAGGTAATGAATACAAATGGGAATGTGCAGAGGTGAAATCCAAGATCACAGGGAGAACATAAACCTCGGGATGACCAGTTTATCTTCAATCACCAAAAATGCCAAATGTGACAGAGTCTGCTGAATACATGTTGGACTTGTCAGCCATTCCAGGCCCTATCGATCCCAAGTGAAAGCAAGTCATACTTGAACCAAAGGGACTGTCTAAGCCAAAAAAAAGTGCTTCCACAATGGCATGAAAGTAAAATACTGCAGATGCTGAAAACCTGAAATAAAAAGACAGAATGCTGGAGAAACTCAGTAGATCTGGCAGCATTTGTAGAGAGAGAAACACGGTGAATGTTTCAGACAGGACTCTTCTTCAGTTCGGAATAGCAGCTGGATCGGACTTGAAATACTAACTGCTTCTTTCTGTACAGATGCTCTCACAATAGTGTTAAGTATCAAAAGCTTTAAACTAAAGTACCTTTTTAAAAAGAAATGTTAACAATCTGCTTACTGTCATAGCTCTTTATAGCATATACATCAACTGTTGGATCAAACTCTCCTGGTCCAAAAATTCGTGGAAAATTCAGCATATTTCCAGGACTGTCTGGTGGAGTTCCATATGAACCAACTGGATGACCCATTCCATCATTTTCACAATCTTCTTCGTCGCCTTTCTCCTCCACTTCCATCTCTTCTTGCTCGGCACGATCCACATCATGGATGCCAACTAACAGACTGTAATCCATGATCTTCAGCTGTGCTAAAAACTGTTAAAGAAACAAATTAAGCAAAGTTAGATTGTTTGTGTATCTGGTCAAGGTTATCACTCGGGCAACACAATATGACTGCTCATAAAGTCCTAAAGGTATTTGAACCTATTTATCAATTTAAAGTGAAAAATCAATCTATATGCTGAAGAACAACGCCCCATTGCAAAGCAGACACACTGTAGTACACCAGACCTTGCAAATACAGTCTTTACGTAGCATGAAACCCCACCACCACACTAAGACCCAATAGTGGGTCGGTCCAGCTTGCTTCAAATTGAAAGCAAATTTCCTGGGACCCACAAAGATTCATGTCTAGAAAACATAAAGAGTGTCCTTAAATTGGTGAATACTGAGGCCTTTCATGAGGTGGTCACCATCTGTGAGACAGCCATACAGAACAAGCTGGCATCACAGGCACACTGTAGTGCAACTTGAAAGCAATACTGGTGCACATTAAGTAACAGCTTCATTACGACTGATTGCAGAGGCAAGACCATTATAGAGAATTATTTTAAAAAAAACTCATTCACGGGATGTGGGTTTTTTTTGACGAGGTCAGCGTTTATTGCCCATCCCTAATTGCTCAAGGGGTTGGTGAGCTGCCTTTGAACTTCTGCAGTACATTTAATGTAGGCACACCCACAACGTTGGAAGGGAGGGAGTTCCAGGATTTTCACCCAGCGACACTGAAGGAACCATAATATATTTCCAAATCAGTATGGTGAATCTGCTGCCCTTTTCCTTCCAGAAGGGAGTGGTTGTCAACTTAGAAGGTGTTGTGTAAGAAGCTCTGGTGAAATTCTGCAGTGCATAATGTGAATGCTACACACCTGGAACAACTGGGCATGTTGGTGGAGGAAGTAAATGTTTATTGATAGAGTACCAATTTTTGCCCTGAATGATGTCAAGCTTCTTGATTATTATTGGAGCTGCACTCATCCAGGCTAATAAGGAGTATTCCATCAGACATGTGATTTGTACCTTGTAGATGGCAGACAGGCTCTGGGAAATGAGAGGTAGTTACTGTTGCAAAATGCTTAGACCCTGACCTGCTTTTGGAGCCATAGTATTTATACGGCTAATCCAGTTCATTTTCTGGTCAATGGTTACCCCAAAATATTGACAGTGCAAGATTCAGTGCAAGATGGTAATGCCACTGAATGCCAAGGAAGCATACAAATAAGGTTGCAGTAGCTTTGCAATGAGAAAATATTAAATAGCATTGGAACAATACATTTTTCAATATCAGAGCGTATGGTTCGAAACACAGGGATGTATAATCAAGAGGATGCCAACCATTCTTAAAATTCTGTTTTGCCAATCAATTAAATCCCAGCTGATCTATATGTCAACTCCAACTCACCTTGGAGGGATGGTGACATTAAAGCATGTAGTGAAGACTAAGTGGTTGGTAAAACAGAATGTAAAGAATGCTTGGCATCTTCTTGTTTATACATCCCTTTGTTTCTAACCATAAGCTCTGATATTGAAAAATGTATTGTTCCAGTACTATTTCATATTTTTTCGTTGCAAAGCCACTGCAACTTGATCTGAATGCTCCCTTGGCATTCAATGTCATTACCATTGCTGAATCTCCCACAATTTCTGAGTCTCAAAAATCCAGTCAGGATACAAGTAATCAACTGGCACAGGAGGCAAACATTGTTTAATATCAGGTCTCTAAATGACCAAACACGTATTCAAATAGGAATCATTTTGGAAGCACTGTACTTTCTCAGTGGTCTCAGATTTTCTAGAGGTAAATTGCAACAACAAATACTGACCTCAACATCACGCTTGAGTTTGTCCAAAAACATCTTTTTGTTTTCGTCTCCAATTTGAATTCTCTGCCCTTCATTTAGGAAATCATTGTCTTTCAGTGTTGGTAATTCCTTGGCCTGCAGCAGAATAAGACAGATCACACTCAATTATAAAACACTGTACATGATGGACATGGACATTGGAATTAATTCTATTTTTGAAAAAAAAACTTGTTTGTGACACGTCATGGCTACTCTTGCCAATTGCCTTGAATGTTGATAGAAATTCTGATGAATTTTCTTCCCCCAAGTACAAGGCTTGTTTCACCACTTCAGTAAGAGACAACAATCTAGTTGGTTTAGTTTAATCCAAACATAACTGATTCTCTAATACACATAAATAAAGGGAATTTTCTATCCTATTCATCTGTAGGGATAGCAACATTTTGTTTTCTGGGGGGGGGGGCACTGCAGAATAAGTGCTTTGAAAAATATTGCAAAGTACAGTCTGCTACTTTAAGATCCTTATGCACACACTGTAAAGCCTGTGGCATCTGAAATGTGACAGACTTGCTAGACACAAGATGATTACACTTGCATTTTTATGTAGCACCAATAAATAATTAAAACGTTCCGAAGAACTACCAAACAAAATGTAACACCAGCTCATACAAAAAATATTAGTGCAGGTGACCTAAGTTGTTAGGTTTTAACAAGTGTCTTATGGAGAGATGGGTACAGATATCGAGAAATTTAGAGAGGGGATTTTATTATTTAGAGCACAGGCAATTTAAAGCACGGCTATCAATGGTGAAGTGATTAATATTGGGGATTTGCAAATGATGTGTGGTTTATAAGGTATTTCCATCTGAAGAAACGTATTTGCTATAGTGTGGACCAGGAATCATTAAAACTATTTGCAAACCTCCATTTTCATGATGGACCCATCATTCGAGCACTTATTTTATCAAAACAATGAATCATGTTTAGAATGGTAGAATCATAACTGTGCTGAAAAGGCTCTTCATACCAACAAGTCTGTACTGCCAAAAATGCACCATTACCTACATAAGTTTCACTTTCCTGCACTCGGCCCTATAGTCTTATGTTTGTTTAGCTCCAAGTGTTCTCCGTGTAGCCATAGTTTGAATCCCAAAAATTCAATATCAACACAATTGCTTAAAATGAGGTTGACCAATGCAAGTGACCACTACAGACATCAGTCGTATGGGCACCTACTTAGTAACAGTTATGCATACAACCAACATGTTGTACCACGTCAATCACATAGGAAGTGACAGTAGAAATCTGAGTCACATGTCCAGATATAGTGACACAGATGTCACTTGAAGTAGCTTGACTAAATCATTATGCTTTATGCATACATTTAGATTGTGACCATTAGTTGGATACTTATCCACCAAGTTCAATTCAGTCTGCATTTGCAAAATTCAGAAAGGTTCTTTCACTTCCTAGTTCAGGGGCATCAAGGCCAACTTTGACATGCTTGTAGCCACCTTAATGTGGACCTGCTAAATCCACACAAGGCAGAGATTGAGCTTAAAATGATGTTCCTTTCTCACGATCATTGATAACTCAAACTGAACCCTCTGACTTTTTAATTTTAATACTACCAGATCAACCAACATTTACAGTCAAAAGTTACAAACATACAATGTGGGGATTTTAATTAAGTTTTCTTTATAATTCACTTGCTGAAAAAGATAGTTATTTGTTGCAACAGAATTTCTCATTTTTCAGTCTTGTAAGCCAATGGTTTGCATTATGGTGATAAACTCAGTATTAAACACTGACAGGTAGGATGAAGAGCTTATGCTCGAAACGTGACTCTCCTGCTCCTTGGATGCTGCCCGACTGGCTGTGCTTTTCCAGCATCACACTTTTTGGCATTAAACACTGTCAGCTGCTTTGCCACAGAGGAAGATAGTGAGACAAGTTGGAACATGATTTGCTGGCCTTGGTTTTCACCAGACTCTTCTCAGCCAGCTGATCACTGCATTTCTGCTCGTTGCTTCCAATACCGTAGCAGTCAGCTCCAAAGATCACGGCCATCAGCAATGATTTTCCAGTGGACAGCAACATGCTCACCCAGCTTCATATTTCGCTCACATGCCCCTGTCGCAGAGGGATAGATGCCCAGGCCGTCATGACCCAGTGGCCAGTTCACCAGACAGGAGGTCTTTGAGTATATGGCTGCCATCCATCTGATAAACATACTTGAGTCAGCACAAGCATCGTATTTATGTTCCAATTATATTCCAAGTATAAAAATTTATACTTTTTAATAAGCAGTTTCATAACATTTCCAACCAAAGAAGACACTTTTAACCAGAGCACAATCTGACTTCATCTCATTCAATGGAAAAGGCAAACACTTCCCATCAGCACCCTGCATTATTACATTTTGATTCAGCAAATGTTATGAAGAGAAGTCCAAATCCTTTGTTAATGTTAAACTCTGAGCTTAACCAGTATGTTTCAGGATAACAATCTTGTGAGGTTCCTTCTCAAAAATTCTGGGACTTTCCCTTCAAACCTGTGGCATTTATTCCCACTAAAAATATCAGATGCAATTAGATTCATAAAGCATTCTACTATACATATTGAAAATCAAAATGGCTTTGTCGGTTATGACAACTTATTTGGGGAGGGAAGATCTATCCCTAAGTGGTTTGCAGAAAGCTTTACTTTCTGATGCTTCTTTCCATGTGGAAATTCCTCTTGTATGCACCAAGGCTATTTATTTAGTCCATTTCCTTTACTGATACAGTGTTTTCTGAGGACTATATGCAAATAAACTCCACCAGCTCACCATTCTGTTTCCTACAATTTGCTTTTTTAGATTAGATTACTTACAGTGTGGAAACAGGCCCTTCGGCCCAACCAGTCCACACCGACCCACCAAAGCGCAACCCACCCATACCCCTACATTCACCCCTTACCTAAGGTACTACTTTAGGTAAGGGGTAATTGACCTAACACTGCGGGCAATTTAGCATGGCCAATTCACCTGACCCGCACATCTTTGGACTGTGAGAGGAAACCGGAGCACCCGGAGGAAACCCACGCAGACACGGGGAGAACGTGCAAACTCCACACTGGGAATTGAACCCGGGTCTCAGGCGCTGTGAGGCAGCAGTGCTAACCACTGTGCCACCATGCCGCATGTGTGACGCATGTCATGGTAATGAGAAGTATTGGTTTCTCTACATTGCTCTTATTCTCTGTATGCACAGCAGGCCAGGCAGCATCTCAGGAATAGAGAATTCGACGTTTCGAGCATAAGCCCTTCATCAGGAATAAGAGAGAGAGAGCCAAGCAGGCTAAGATATAAGGTAGGGAGGAGGGACTAGGGGAAGGGGCGATGGAGGTGGGATAGGTGGAAGGAGGTCAAGGTGAGGGTGATCAGAGGAGATGACCTGGGGGGTGCAGTGAGAGAGGGACTCACTGAAATCCTTGTAGAGGGAGGAAGAGAGGGCTTATGCTCGAAATCTCTCTCTTATTCCTGATGAAGGGCTTATGCTCGAAATCTCTCTCTTATTCCTGATGAAGGGCTTATGCTCGAAACGTCGAATTCTCTATTCCTGATCTCCAGCATCTGCAGACCTCATTTTTTACTCGAAGATTTTAACCTACTGCGAATCCTCTTACAAGGATGCCTTCCTTGAAGAAGCTCTCTTCCTCCCTCTACAAGGATTTCAGTGAGTCCCTCTCTCACTGCACCCCCCAGGTCATCTCCTCTGATCACCCTCACCTTGACCTCCTTCCACCTATCCCACCTCCATCGCCCCTCCCCCTAGTCCCTCCTCCCTACCTTTTATCTTAGCCTGCTTGGCTCTCTCTCTCTTATTCCTGATGAAGGGCTTATGCTCGAAACGTCGAATTCTCTATTCCTGAGATGCTGCCTGGCCTGCTGTGCTTTGACCAGCAACACATTTGCAGCTGTGATCTCCAGCATCTGCAGACCTCATTTTTTACTCTTATTCTCTGTATTCCATGTTCAATTAACTGGGTCAGTTTCTGCCTTCTCCCTAAAACCAGATTACTGCTCCAGTCTCCTTACTGGTTTCCATATGGCAAAGTTTGGATATTTGGATGCTGGTGAGAAATATCATATGCATCTCCCACAGGAGCTTCCTCTTTGACCTTAGCTACCTGCCATTCATCCAAATAAGAACTTTACTTGTTAATGGAATACTATTCCTGAATTCTTCCATAATGACAAAGTCCCTCGAATTATCAAAGGTTTGCTCAAACTATTAAGTTCATTTGTTCCAACAAACGACACTAGAGATCCCATCATGTTTACTTTTTCCCAGAAAATTCATTAAATATCTGACTGGGTTTGCCTTAAAATCTAAATCTTAACTAGCAAGCTTCAGGAACAAACTAATAGGAGATAAGTGCCACCACTCTAACTGTCTCACAATTTGAGGACAGGTGTTCTAAAAAAAAAAACTAGGATACACATCCATCAATTTATTAGCCAGCACACTTTGTAGCATATCAATGAGATCTTTTGAGGTCTTCAATCCTTTAGCAAATTCACAAATGAGAGAAAATATCTGCTTCTCCTTATGACCAATAGAAAACTTTTTGGTTAAATCTAACTTAAGAATGGGACCTCCTTCCTTGTCCAAACTACTATACTCTCCTAATGTCCAAAATCTAAGCTTTTAATTATGTAGATCATGCTTCATGATTTCTTTCTCTCTTTGAAGTTTAAGTTCAAACATTTGCATCGCTTTTTCTCTCTCAAACTGCTTTAGTTGCGACAGAATTCTAGCTAACTCAAGCTGCGAACCATTTGGCTTGTGCTCTTCTTCCAATCCCAGATACTGTGCTATGACCTCAAGTGAATCCATCTACTTTAGCTTAAATTTTTCTGCCAATGTATTACCTGATAAATATTTACAAATCATTTAGGGACAGATCTTCCTTATTCAGAAAAGTCAATAGCCACAGTGAGATCAGATGATGTCGGATCAGAAACAGGCAATTTAGACCACTGACTCTGCTCCGCCATTCAATGAGATCATGGTTGCTCTGATATTCCTCAACTCCACCTTCCTGCCTTTTTCCCATAATCTTTGATTCCCTTACCAATTAAAAATCTGCTTAACTCAGCCCTGAATAGGCTTAACAACTCAGCCTCAACCCCTTTGTGGGGAAGAATTCCAGAGATTCACTACCCTGAAAGAAGAACTTCCTCATCTCTGTCTTAAATGGGCAACAGGCCCAACCCACTCAACCTGTCCTCATAAGACAGTTCCTCCTTACCCAGGATCAGCCTGGTGGACCTCCTCTGGGCCATCTGCAAAGCCAGTATAGCCTACCTTAGACAAGGGGTCCAAAACTGTTCACAGTATTCCAGTTGTTGTCTAATTGGTGCCTTGTATAGTTTTAGTAAACTTTACCTATTCTTATACTCTTTTCCCTTTGAAACAAAAGACAACATTCCATTTTCCTTCCCCATTACCTGCTGAACTTGGATGGTAGCTTTTTACAATTCATGTACGAGGATCCCAAACCTCACTGTTATGTAGCTTTTGGCATTCTTTCTCTAGTTAAAAAATATTCAGCTGCTCAATTCTTCCTGAGAAACTGCGTAACCTCATATTTCCCATATTACATTCCATTTGTTAACTTATTGCCCACTTGCTTAACCTGTCTATATCACCTTCTGCAGACTCTTTGCATCATCCTCATTATTTGTCTTCCCACCAAATGTGACATCATCCTTTCATGTATATGAACCCTCAGTGAAATGTTATAAGATCTCTCTGTTTGGAAGGAAGGAAATTTCACTTTTGTGCTTACAACATGATCAACACCACTTGTCTTCCATAATTAAATGGCATTGTATATTCAAATCTCTGAAACAATATATTCTTGACTGACTGAAAATGTACCACTTCAAATATCTGCAGCTGCTTGCCCATCTGAACCTATACATTTAATTTTATTCCAGTTCTTCAGATGGGTGTCAGGAAAGAAGACCATTTATGATTTCCCAGCTCATCCGTAAAGTATCTTCAGAAGCAGTGTCAGTTTATTTTTCTTTAATTTCAGTGCTTCTACCTCCAATGCTCAGTTGACTGACCGTTAATTTGTAGATGATGTCTTCTCAGGGTTGTGTGTTTCAACTGTGGGTCTTCATATGACTGACCAGGCGAAAGTGAGTACTGCAGATGCTGGAGATTAGAGTCAAGATTATAGTGATGCTGGAAAAGCACAACAGGTCAGTCAGCATCCAAGGAGCGGGAAAATCGATGTTTTGGGCAGGAGCCCTTCATCAGGAATCTGATGCCCGGTTGAAGGGCTCCTGCCCGAAAAGTCGATTTTCCTGCTCCTCAGATGCTGGCTGACCTGCTGCGGTTTTCCAGGACCACTCTAAATGTGACTGACAAGGCCAATTCTCGACTGCCAGCCCTCTGAGCACATGGTGTAGGGTATTCCAGGAGGTGGTATGATCTGGAGTCTTGGATATGCTTCCTTTTCTTCCCTCCTCGGCTACTGCGTTGTCTCACTGTTAAGTTGTTATGAGTCAAAATGTGATGCAGCTTCATGGTCAATTTAATGCTGTTCTGAACAATTGCGGGTGAGCATCAGCCACATATTAAATGACACTGCTGCTGAACTTCAACAATGGTTTTAGAACATCTTTGAAGCATCTTCTTTATCTTTCCCTGGGAAGCTGGAGATCTGAGAGTTGAGGAAACATGACTTGTTGGAGGGTGACAGTTTGCGGCCATCTGGACAACGTCCAGTCCATAGTGGTTGGTTTGTCTGAAAGTGACAAAATGTGGCAAAAGCATCACTGATAGAATTTCTTCACCTTCTCTCATTTATTTTTACATTACTCATTCATGTGATATGTGGATTCCTTCACTGTTACAGAGTCACATGTAGGCCAGACCAGGTAAGAACAGCAGAGTTCCATTCGTAAAAGATATTAGTGCTTCATGGATTTAGATGCCCAAGGAACTTCACATTCCTGCAACTGCCTTCAGTATTTGCAAATCCATATTATTAATGATGACTTTTGCCATGAAAAACTGACATGAGTTCCAGATGTGCCAATTTTGATCCAATACTCCTCTCTGATGACATTGGCCAGTGCTGTGCTTTTACTAGTTATGTAGCGTTTTGCGATTTTGACGATGTTGGTGGTTCTGTGACTCCAGCAGGGAAGCTACCTTCACAGTCCCCTGTGCTGACAAAGCCCCAAACACTCTGACCCACTCTCTGTGATCACAGCTTCCTTTTGGGGACATGTGATTGAAGAATGATTCCTTCCAAAGAGTTTTCACAGTCACTTCATTCAAGTGTGGAAAACACAATTTTAATATTCTTCCTTCAAACCATTCTTTTGCTTATAGGATTAAAAGTATATCTATTTTTAGCAACATGTGATAAAAAGTATATATTTTTAAATAGCATCTACAAATAAATGGCCTTCAAAAAATGCTACATATTAATACATTTCCCAAGGAGGAAACAGAAAAATAAATATTTGCAACAGTATTTTTTAGTTATAACTTCAACATCATGTTGCAATTGTTACTTGAATGATAAAGAATGAGTAAAGCATTTCTCTCAGCTTAGGGGAATTCTGATTTGGAAATAGGCAGTTAAAGCCTTTGCATAAAGAGATTCCTCCCTCCCATTTGATCCAGAAATTGTAATTTTTGAGAAGTAAATATGGTGAACAGGTCATAATTTTTCTTACATATTTGGTCATGGAGTGTGATGACCTTGGCTGTCAGTTTCTTCATTTTGATACTATGGAAACATCAACACACATTCCACAATAAACGATCCATTGCATTGTTTTACAAAACTTCAAAATAAGAGCTCTGCATCGCATTCTAAAGATACTTTCTAATAGTAAACTTATTCAAGTGTTTGCAATTTAGATATTGCCTGAACCTAAATCATAGAGGGAACATGTTTCATGGACTCCGCACTTGTCTATCGGTACATGCATTGCTTTTCTCAAAGTTGACCTCTCATATATAGTGTCGTATGCACCAACAGCTATGTTGTGTCCTGCATAAAAGTCGACTTTTAATCTGTAAGCGACAGTCGGTAGGGTATGCATCAATTAGGGTAGTGTTGTCCATTAGAAGCGACAGAAGTGTGACGAGGGCAATATAAATTGCAGAAGAGACTTGGACCCAAGGGCACAGCCTGAGAGTGAAGGGAAGACCTTTTAGACAGAGATAAGGAGAAATTTCTTCAGCCAGAGAGTAGTGAATTTATGGAATTCATTGCCACAAAGGCTGTGGTGGCCAGGTCGTTCAGTATATTTAAGACTGAAATAAATAGGTTCTTGAGTATCTAGGGGATCAAAGGTTACGGGGAGAAAGCGAGAGAATGGGCTTGAGAAACTTATCAGCCATGATTGAATGGGGGAACGGACTTGATTGGCTGAATGGCCTAATTTCTGCTCCTATATCTTTTGGTCTTACAATTTTGAGACATGCATATATCTCAGCAGGAAACACACATACACAATATAGATAAACTTACATATATAAATAATCTTACACATGATTGCTTAAACATCTTTCACTAATCAGTAACCACAGGCGTAAAGCACTCAAAAATGATTCAACACAGCTTGCACGCTCTAGTTTTCATCATTTTACTGACAAACACACAAAAACTCCTAATTTATATGGCTAAGTGCTGCAGTGGACAATGTCTAATGTTCATTGCAATTTAATTTTTGACGTTTTGAATCTGATTCAATTGCCTACATAACAACTTTAGACAGTTCTTGATAACATGTCAATTACTTATGAGTTTACAACACAGAAACAGGTCATTCAGCCCCACTGGTCTACACCAATATTAGTGCTCTACTCAAGCTTTCTCTAACCTCCCTTCATCAATCAGTCAGCAAATTCTTCCTTTTTTAAAAAAAACACCTTATGCTTTTTCAGCTTTCCCTCAAATTTATCTGTGCTATTCACATCAACTATTTTATGCAGTTGTGAATCCCACAATTTAAGACTTCCAGCATGGACACTTGGAAACAAACCTAAACTGTAAGAATTAAGCTCTAACTGCATGTTAGTATCTTTTGATGGATTGAGTGACTTGTTCTCTAATAACTCCTACAATGAAATGATATACCACATGCATTATCCCAATCACTATTACCCTTTCACTGCAGTGAACCTGCCTATCGTATAAAGCAAATGATTGATGTATGGAAAAGTACAGCAGCTAAACTCAGAATGACTGCCACTCATCTCTTTACCATTTGCAATGCTTTACAGACTTAGAATAGCCGCAACACAATAGTCACTACCAATGCTGCATCTATGTAGTAAGAAGGATAAAATATTTTTCTTTTGCCACATTCTCTCTTATTCCTGGCCAAGCATCTAGCTCAGCTGCTGGGAGATGCACAGGAGCAGTAGTAGTGCTCCTTTCTCTGAGTGGACACATTGACAAGACAGTATGGATGATATTGATAAATTCAACAAAAAAGCAACTGGTACAACTCTAATCCAAGTTCCTTGAGGCTCGGTGGAATGGAGCTTCACACTACACCACAAAATATTGCATCCTATTCTTGTATTTTCATAGCTGGCTTTAGTAATACTTCATAGACTCTGAAGCAACAATGTCAGGCATAGATTAAAATAGCTCTCTGTCCTATTACAAAAAAACCGATGTCAATAACCATCCTTAAATCTTACAATGGGAGTCTTGTCAGCTACATGAATACAAAATAGATTGATAACTCGGTTTAATAAATAGACTGTATCTTCAATGACAAAATGAAATATATGTTTTAAAAATAACAAGTATGTACAAAACAAACATGAAAGTGCATTATTAAATCCTGACTCTGGTTGATGAATCAGAATTTTCAAATTGACTTTGCTTGTGAATATGTATTCATTGTACTTTTAAGTCAAAATCAATGCATATAGAAGCAAGAGTACTGCTGGAAGCTGAGGGAAAGATCATGCATTGCATAAATGTAGATATTCATACCTTTTCTTTTCCACTGGCTTCTCGTGACACTGTTGAGCCCTAAGGAAGAAAACAAAAAAAATTACCATTATCCTTCCAATAGCATGCACATTATAAAATGCTACTCTTATTAGGATTAACTCCACTGTACACTACACAAACCAAGAAGGATTGTACAAAGTTAAATAGCACACAACACTCTGTTAAAGTCCAACAGGTTTAATTGGAAGCACTAGCTTTCAGAGCACTGCTCCTTCATCAGGTGGGTGTGGAGGACACAATTGTAAGACACAGAATTTATAGCAAAAGTCTACAGTGTGATGTAACTGAAATTATACATTGAAAAATACCTTGATTGTTTGTTGAGTCTTTCATCTGTTCCAATACCATGATAGTTTCACTTCTTTCATATGTAAATCACAAGATGTTTTTTTAAATGTTACATTCTCAGGTTAACTGTAACACTTAGTGTTAGCCAGATAATATGATGCAGATGTTAGCCCCTTGCGTTCCCTGTCTGTGCCATAATGTTTAGACTGATTCTAATCTATAAAGTGAGTTAAGAGTCTTACATGAATTCATGCAGTTTTTTAGCAAAGTACAATGTAACTCTGAAAGTACAAATTCACCCCACAAACGTATATGTCTGCATGTGGGTTTTTGTGTGTGTGCGCCTGTCTGTCTGGGGTGAGGGGTTGAGAGTGTGAGAGTGTGTGTATCTGTGTTTGTATGTGAGTGTAGAGTGTCTTAAGTCTGTGAGGGGGTGCACGTGCGAGTGAGGGAGTGTGTGCGTGTCTGTAGGAGAGTGTGCGTGTCTGGGGTGGGGGGTTGAGTGTGAGAGAGAGAGTGTATGTGTGTGTGTGAGTGTAGAGTGGTCTAAGTCTGTGAGAGGATGCATGTGTCAGTGTGGGAGTGTGGGGAGTGTCTGTTGGGGTGTGTGCGAGTGTCTGTGTGCGTGTCTGTGAACGCATGTGTCCATGTGTATGTGTATATAGGAATGCCTCTGTGTGTGTGTATTGTGCAATGGTGGTCACCTGTAGTGTGACATGAACCCAAGGACCCGGTTGAGGCCCTCCTTATGGGTATGGAACTTAGCTATCAGCCTCTGTTCGGCCATTCTCGCTGCTGCCTGTCCTGAAGTTTGCCTTGGTGGATGGTCACCCGAATGTCCGAGGTCAAATGTCCTGAACTGCTGAAGTGTTCCCCAACTGGGAGGGAACACTCCTGTCTGTTGATTGTTGTGCGGTGCCCATTCATCCATTGCCGTGGCCTTTGCTCGGTTTCCCCAATGTACCATGCTTCAAGGCATCCTTGCCTACAACGTATAAGATAGACAATGTTGGCTGAGTCACATGAGTACCTGCCACGGACATGGTGGGAGGTGTTCCCATGTGTCATGGTGGTATCCATTTCCACACTCTGACACGTCTTGCAGTGCCTACCGTGACAGGGTTGTATGGAATTGTCCTGAAAGCCAGGCAGCTTGCTACGAACAATGGTCTGTTTGAGGTTTGGTGGTTGTTTAAAGGTGAGCTTGTGGAGGTGTGAGGAAGGTCTTGGCAAGGTGAACATCCTCAGCAATAATGTGTTGCAGGTCACGAAGAACATGGCGTAGTTTTTCAGCTCCTGGGACAACAAAGGGTACCCTGTCGGTTGCAGCACGTGGTCTGTCTCCTAAGGAGGTCATTACGGTTCCTTGCTGTGGCACGTCGGAACTGGCAGTCAATGAGTTGAGCATCGTACTCTGTTCTTATGAGGGCATCCCTGAGTTCCAAGTCATTTAGATGGCAAATTTTCATTCACTTTCCCAACGGAAACAAGGAGAGACTGCGTTGCAGAAATATGAAATGGAAGAGTTCACCATCCAATTTCCTTTCTTTCCCTGAGGTAATACTGGACATTTGCATGCTGCCTCTGCCAGGGCACATGCAAGACCCGAATTTGCCCATGTAGGTAACTACAATCAGGTGCAAATCCATAATCTTCGAGGAGAAAGTGAGGTCGGCAGATGCTGGAGTATCAGAGCAGAAAATGTGTTGCTGGAAAAGCACAGCAGGTCAGACAGCATCCAAGGAACAGGAAATTCGACGTTTTGGGCATAAGCCCATCATCCTGATGATGGGTTTATGCCTGAAACGTCGAATTTCCTGTTCCTTGGATGCTGCCTGACCTGCTGCGTTTTTCCAGCAACACATTTTCAGCAAATCCATAATCTGCCTTGTAAAGTAGCAAATTTGAGCAAGCACTAAGTTAGGACAGCCAATGGGGAAGAATTCAACTAACAAGCAGTTTAAGCTCTCACAAATTTTACCTGCTTATCAAAAATACAAAATTCTCTGTGGTGCAATTTTAAAAAAATATCCAGCTCCAACATAAGTCTATCGAAGTTAGGAGCTTGTTCTGGGTAATGCATGCAACGTGTGTGTAGCTCAGCATCTTGCTGAAGTAACTGAAATGGGACGACATGCTGATGCTTAATATGCCTATTTTACATAGAGTAAAAAATGAGGTCTGCAGATGCTGGAGATCACAGCTGAAAATGTGTTGCTGGTCAAAGCACAGCAGGCCAGGCAGCATCTCAGGAATAGGGAATTCGACGTTTCGAGCCTGATGAAGGGCTTATGCTCGAAACGTCGAATTCCCTATTCCTGAGATGCTGCCTGGCCTGCTGTGCTTTGACCAGCAACACATTTTCAGCTATTTTACATAGAAACATGATTAGGACTGTCAACCCTTTGAGTATGGTAAATTACATCATGAATGATCTATGTCTTAACTCCAGTTAGCTGCCTTTCTTCCATACATTTCAACATTTGAACTTACAAATCTATCAAGTTCAGTTCTGAAAATTTCATTGGAGTTCCAGCATTGTTATATAATGGCATCATGAAATTTTCATTTATGACAACCGCAATCCTGAAGACTCAATTTCCATAACTGCAATTTGCACTAAAATCTTTCATCTTAGTTTTTAAATCCTTCCATGACCTTAACCCTCCAGACCTCTTTCTTTCTTTCAGCTTTACCATCCTCTTAAAACTCAGCGTTCCTATTGTGCATCAGGTGGTCCATCCCTAGTTTTAACAATTCTTTCACTGGCACCCTTGCTTTCGGCTGCACTCTGAAATTCTCTGCCTCTTCTTTCAGAAGTTCCTTGAAACCCTAGTCTCCACAGATGCTGTCAGACTCACTGCATTTCTCTAGCAGCACTTTACTTTTGTTCCTTAAAACCCATCTCTTTGACCAAGCTTCAGCTCTGGACTCCAGCATCTGCAGTCCTCACTTTCTCCTCCAAGCTTTTACTCACGCCTCCTATTATCACCTTATATCACTCAATGACATTCTATTTGGTAGCAATTCTCTAAAGCAACTGGAGATGCTTTACAATGTTAGGAAGCAATATGAATGCAAGTTATTGCTGCTGCTGTTCTACTGATCACTGTTGTAATAATGGCTGTTTTTTGGACATCCAAATTTGATCCATCCCATTTCTGATAAAGGGCTTATGCCCAAAACATTGATTCTCCTGCTCCTCGGATGCTGCCTGACCTGCTGGCTTTTCCAGTGTCACACTTTTCGATCCATCCGCCATACACCATGCACATATGCACCTTGCAGCAAGGATTGCTGCCTGGCAACCAGGCGCAGCAACATCCATGGATGGTCTTTTCCCTCTCCAGCTGACAGCACCAAGGCCAACAGCAGTGACCAAATATGAAGAATCAGAACCAACCCAATGAAAGAAGATGATCTTATTATGCATTGAGTAGCTAAAACTTGTAAAGGACTTCCTTATAGGTTAGTGATGACAGATGCAGCAGTGACTTCCAAGAGCAAATCTTGAAGGAGAAATATTTTCCTCTGGGACTGGACTAACTGGATTGCTCTTCCAAACAGTCAAGCCGGACTTGATGGGCTGAACATCAATCTCATGTGCTGTGCTATTTTATGGTTCCAGATTCTTTCGCCAAACATCACATAATTTAAATCTGTTCAGGAGTCACATTGGGACTAATCAGTTTGCATAGATCGGTATGCATTCAGTTAAAGCTTTGGGGACAACTGTGGACTTTCAATTTTTATTGATATAATGGAAATATTCACTTTCATTGGAATATGTTTAAATTGATCCAAATTAAATCTAATACTTGGTGTTTCATAATTAATTATTCACTTGCTTCAATAATTAAATCACTGAATCCATTCTGTAATTAATTGACTTACTGCCAGTGTTTTCTTAATTGTACAACTTAATTTAAAGGATATCTGTGCTGAACATATTAGAATTCAGAACTTGTGTAATTATATTTTCATTTAATATTAGGGAGCCAACTAGATCTAAAGGTTAGCAAACATTTTCTGAGCCAATTTATTGTGACCTCTTAGCCACCGGGCTACAATTAAACTGCAATTTTAGCAGCACAATCTGTCCATTCACACTTAAAATGCCACTCAGTGGTGTTCTTGTAACAGGGGGAAAGCTGAAAATGAGAGACAGTATAAGTGCAAGAGACAAGATGCATTTGAGTCAGAGATTAGTATGAGGAATATGAGGATCAAATTATAGTGAGACTCATTCCAATAACGTGCCTTAACTACAGTAACATAGCCCCAGAAGAGATTTCGTTGATATCTTGACCAATATTTATGCCTCAAACAACATTACTAAAAGAGATCACCGAGCAGTTTTTGTTTGAGGCCATTGCTGCACACACAATATCTGTACACACAACACCATGCAATACTGCCACAGTACCTCTGCCTCCATCACTCTACATCCCAATAGTATCAAGCAATTTCTCCTAACTATTCTCAAAATGCTGATTGCAAAAATTTAAAAATTAATGAACACCCCCAACCCTTTCATCATGGATTCCTCAACTACAGGAAGTATTCTTTGCTCTTTGCAGCTTGTCAAAATCTTATATTGTGATTCCTTTTTATTTATTTTCCCATGAGATGTGGGCATTGCTGTCAAGGCTAGCATTTTTCAGCGATTGTATCTTGCCCTCAGACTGACTAGCTTTGCTAAGAAATTTTAAAGGGTAGTTTATAGTCAGTCAATCCGTGGGTCTAGAGTCACATATAGGTCAGATCAGGTAAAGACAGCAGATTTTTCTTCCTAAAGGACTTTTGTTTTAAAACCAATTCTCTAGCTAGGCAGCATTTATTGCCTAGAGAGCTATTGAGAGTCAATCGCATTGCTGTGGGTCTGGAGTCACATATCAACCAAACCAGCTAAGAATGGCAGATTTTCTTCTCTAAAGGACATTAGTGCACCAGATGGGATTTTGAAACAACTGACAGTGGTTAATGTTAGGCCAGCTCTTTAGTTCATGTTTTGATTGAATTCAAATTTCACCATTCGCCATGGCAGGAATTACACCCCACAAACATTGGCCTGGGATTCTGGATTGCTAGCTCAATGACATAACCAATATGCCACTGCCTCCCAGATGGGTTTTTACAATGATCAACGGAAGTTTTACGGTCACCATTACCATACTTAGAATTCCAATCTAGGTTTTGAAATTGACAGAATCTGAGTTCCACCAGCTGTTGTAGTGTGAATCGAACCAGTGTCCCCAGAGCATTAAACTCAGCCTCCAAACTATTAATCCAATGGCATAACCACCATGTTACTGCGTCCCCTCAATATTTACAAAGTTCCAACATTTTAAGTAGATAGGGACAGTTGGACATAAAATCTGTAGCTTTAAAATATGAATGGGTTCTGTGCCTTTAACATTACTAATAATCGGCAGTACTTTGCTCAGAATTCACTTACTGGGGTTTCCTTGAGTTAGGTCTTGCTGATAAATACCATCTCCACATCAAAGTTAACTTTGAAATTTGCTTTGACAATAGAAACTTTGAAAAGGGGCAAAGTATCCAGTTTTGCTGTATTTAATCCTTTTCCAAGCCTGTTTTTAGCACAGCTTAAAAGGAAATTAATTATACAGTTGAAAATTACAGGAACTATGTTTTATGGTTCATGTAGCACTTTCACAATGATGCAGTCAGGGGTCTGACTCACAGCACAGGCCAACATTCAAATATGCCACCCACAGCTGTGATGAGTTTTAAACGGAGTGGGGGGTTGGCAGGCAGGCATTGAGAATGAAGCAGGGCTATTTGTCTCAAAGAATGATTACTTAAACGATCATTTCCCCTATTATCAGCATAATTCTGGGGAAAGGGCAAGAGAGAGTGGGTGAACAGCCTTTATTCATTCCTGTCACTTTGAACACCACCTATTACCAACCTGATAGACTGGGAATATGCACATTTAACTTATTCACAATGCACATTGCCTTTGTGGTCTCAATTGCTCAGGGACAAGGGCAAGGATTTGCAAAAATAATGAAGCTGGCAATGAGCTAAACGGGTTGCCATCTGTAAATCAGTGCACAACGGAGTGACCATGCTGGGTTTACACGTTATTTTCTGGGACAGAATAGATACAAAGAAAGGGGCCATTTGGTCCACTGTATCTCTGCTGGTTCTCAATTAGAGCTAGTACCTAGTCCCACTTCCCCATCTTTTTTTCAGTAGCACTGCAATTCTTCAGATAATTTGAAAGTTATCATGAACCACACTCTCAATCAATGCAATCTGGAAGCTAACCACTTGCTCTGCAAGGCTTTTTTGTCAAGTCACCAACATATCGGAGTTATTTTGATTCTTCCACCTATGGAATTGTCACTCTCCACCTTCTCTGTCCAAAGTCCCTATGAGTTTGAAAACTCTGTCAAATCTCCTCCTAATCCTCTCCTCTCAGGAGAACAGTTTCAGTGTCTCCAATCAAATCATATAAATTAATTTTCTTATCTCAGGAATCTTGTCTGTACCTCTCTAATACCTTCATATTTCCCTCTCTGAAGCACTGTATCCAGAAATGGATAAAAATTTCAGCTGTGATCAAAACCAGTGCTATATATAGGTTTTTCTCAACTTTCTGGATTTGGAATATTTGCCTTTATATATAAAGCCCAGGAGACTGTGTGTTTCATTAACCACTCTTAACGTGTTCTGCAACCTTCATTAATTTGAGGCAAATATCTTCAGGTCCCTCTGTACCTACACTCCTTTTAGAATTGTACCCTTTATTTTATATTGCCTCTTCTTGCTCTGTCTTCATGCTACTCTGCATTAAATTTCATCTGTCAATTTTCTGCCCATCCCTATTTGAGCCCTTTTACATGGTCTTTCTCAGTTCACAAAACTTCCAAGCTTTAAGTCATCTGAATATTTTAACTTGTTCCTGACAAACCTAATTCACAGTTATTCATGCACATCAAGGAAAGTAGGAGTAATAAAGCCAAGCCCCAATAAAGCCCACTGCCATCCTTCCACCAATCACCCCTCACTCTGTCTGTTCCAAGGAAAGGTTACTGAACTTGAAACGCTAACTTTGATTTCTCTTCACAGATTCTGCCAGACCTGCTGAGCTTTTCCAGCAACTTCTGTTTGTGTTTATGTTTTACAGCATCTGCAGTTCTTTTGGTTTCTCTGAAGGATCATTGGGCATGAGCAATAAATAATGGCCTTACCAACAATGTCTATATCGCATGAATGAATAGAGAACAAAAATAACAGATTAAATCTGGACCTTGCTAGGTTATGGCTCAGCTGTTCAGTTGACATACTTGATGATCCACTGTGGGGAAAGGTAAGTCTGAGTTTTAATTAGAAGGGAAGATTAGCAAGCAGATACCAATAATGAGCAAAGGCTTATGCATTTAACAACAGCAAGCAATTTAACAATTGCTTCACCTGCCATGACTTCATGTAGGGACCATGGAAGAACAATTCGTCTGATTCACCAAAATAGGTTTCTACTCACAGCTGGAGTTCTGAATGTTTTAATAGACTGACCTGTGAATCAGTTCCATGTTTTCAATATGAATATACAGCGGTTAATGCATGTGGTTTGCTCGTGTAAAAGTTAATTCTATTATCACTCAAAACTGTTTACATTCCTTTCTGGGACATGGTATCTTGACCAAATGGCTATTATTCATGAGTAAATCTTGTCAGTGAATATCATCAAGGTATTCCTGTACGGTGAACATCATGGACAAGCCACTGCTGCCTCCAGTTGACATTTATACATATACGCTTCAAACAGGTCACTGGAGAGAGATTAGGGACAGGAATCCTGGCTGATTTATTCTCCTTCCACAGCTCTCGAAACAGGAATCCTGGCTGATTTATTCCCCTTCCACAGCTCCAGAGCATAACACCCCCCCCTTGCCACTTGAGTTAAGCTCAGCCAGCTCAACACCACACACGAGGGAATCAATTAAAATATCTTCCTTGGGTGTGAGGACTCATGATATGCTAAGCCATTGCGGAATAAAATACATTTTTAATGTTTTAGTCATTAATAGCTCTCTTTCTACAATAAAAGTTTTAAAATGTTGCCAGTATCAAGATGCTGACAGAAACAGCAGTGTGATTTCACTTTGCTCTGACAAGGCCTCTGACCACTGACTGCTCCCCTCATGGCCTTCAAACTGACCCCTCCAGATATCCCACTTGCTACCTCTTGACCATTGCCAAGACTCTACCCCCTTGCTGCACAGCCCACAATGTTCTCAGGGAGTGGGGCAGTGAGTGAGGTGGTTGGAATATTATTTAAATAAAGAAAGAATGCAGAGAGCAACAGAACAGAAGGATTACGATGTTGCTGTCTCTGAATCATGATCAGCTAGCATCCAAGTTCAGAGGGTAATAGAGAAGGCAAATGGAATGTTGGCCTTTATTTCAAAGAGATTGGAGTACACAAGAAACTAAAACTATACAAGGAACTAGTCAGATCACAGTGAGAGTACTGCAAGCAGTTCTGGGCCCCTTGTCCATGGAAAGATATACTGGCTTCAGAAGCTTATTTCTACTTGTTTCTCTTACGGTGAGCTACCAAGGCTATTTTTAAATGTTCCTCCGGTTCAATGGTTTTCTTGTCCATTTCAGAGGCGCCAGGCTGCTACATGAAAGGAAATATGAAGCCTTTAGTCCTGCATCATCTCTGGCAGTGATGTCAAAGCAATTGTAACTGCACTGGATGACTAATGCCACCACCATCACCGCCACGGTATTTGTGGTGCAATAGAAAAGAAGTCATGGGAGTCCCTTTGCTACAATGTAATTGTAAATGTTACTGGTTAAGTAAACTGCAGCAGGTACTCAACAAAACATTAATTACCCATTCTACAAAGGAAGCATGCATCTAAAAGTAAAGAGCATATTTTCAGAAAAATGGTTCGAACTTAAAGCATTCAGTCCTGAAATGCTCACTGGTCCCTACAGGAGTACTCTGCAGATGCAACAAAATCTGCCTTCCTATCATCTCCAAACTGACCAATTCGTTATTAGCTCCTTAGGTCTCTACAAGCTGACTTCAATCTCTTCAATTTTAGTATCACGATGTCTTCATTATGCCTTTACATGGCTAACGTTTACTAAATATATACCCTTACTTGCATCGTTTGGATGTTGCTGGATTGTTACCTCATTTCTCCCAGCATCAGAGATGTTCCTTGAGACAGATTCTCTTCTTTTTGGAGTTTTCTCCCTGTACCAAGGGCAACTAGGGACGGGTAATAAATGTGGGCCCAGCCAGCAATGTCCACAGCCCATAAAATTAATAAATTAAAAAAAACACTTCACTTTGTTACCAGTCTCACTTCCTCCAGAAGCTGCCCTGTGCTCACTTGCTGACTATATCTTCCCTTTCCCTTTACCTAGTTTTCATCCCTGCACTTTGCTTACCATTTAAAACTGAAGATACTTTCTGTGCTAGGAGTTTTACAAATCAATTTCTTGCAGGCTCCCCTTCTAACACCAAATATACAAAATTCCACTGGACTACTTGGCTTTGAAAGAAAAATGTGTAGAGAAATTCTGATGCAGGTCACATGTTTCTGTCAGGGAAATTACCTTCAGGTCATATTTCCTGTGCACAGTGAGTCTGTGGCTAAAGACATTTCTTGTTACAGTCATATAGGTCTCCACTCCATCTACTGTTAACCGGTACATGCCCAGGAATTGAGGAAGAAGTGTGTTGCCATGGCATTCCACAATATACTAGAAAAATAAAACAAGAATATTTTCAGAAACAGAAGAAAGTCAAATACGAATACACACTTTTTGTTATGTTTTAAAATGGACCTCATTCCTTTGGACCCATCTGGAACAATGGGCACCAAGACTCTAGCTCAAGCTGCACTGCCAAGCAATCTTTTTCGCTGTTGTTTCCCATACCCTGCAGAATCCACAAACTCTTGCTGGGGTTTGACACATTGGGTGTTGGCCGTTTTTCATGACAGTTAAGGAGCAGGTTACTCAGCCATGAAGATAATCACAGATAAATCTAATCTCACTTCCAGCAGACATCCTAAAGTTAGCAGCAAGAAACCTGGTTGATATTTCCTCCTCATTCCAGGAGTACAAGTCAATTGTTATCGATAGCAGCATAGACTCAAGAACAAACACAAAATTACAGAGGCTTATAAAATCGTGAGCAACAGTGAAGAGGGTTACCTCAGATTACAACAGGATCTTGACCAGATGGGCCAATGGGCTGAGAAGTGGTAGGTAGAGTTTAATTTAGATAAATGCAAGGTGCTGTATTTTGGGAAAGCAAATCTTAGCAGGACTTATACACTTAATGGTAAGGTCCTAGGGAGTGTTGCTGAACAAGGAGACCTTGGAGTGCAGGTTCATAGCTCCTTGAAAGTAGAATCGCAGGTAGATAGGATAGTGAAGAAGGTGTTTGGTATGCTTTCCTTTATTGGTCAGAGTACTGAGTACAGGAGTTGGGAGGTCATGTTGCAGCTGTACAGAACATTGATTAGGCCACTGTTGGAATATTGCATGCAATTCTGGTCTCCTTCCTATTGGAAAATGTTGTGAAACTTGAAAGGGTTCAGAAAAGATCTACAAGGATGTTGCCAGGATTGGAGGATTTGAGCTATAGGGAGAGGCTGAATAGGCTAGGGCTGTTTTCTCTGGAGCGTCGGAGGCTGAGGGGCAACCTTATAGAGGTTTACGAAATTATGAGGGGCATGGATAGGGTAAATTGGCAAAGTCTTTTCCCTGGGGTCGGGATGTCAGAATTAGAGGGCATAGGTTTAGGGTGAGAGGGGAAAGATATAAAAGAGACCTATGGGACAACATTTTCACACAGAGGGTGGTACATTGATAGAATGAGCTGCCAGAGGAAGTGGTGGAGGCTGGTACAACTGCAACATTTAAGAGACATTTGGATGGGTATATGAATAGGAAGGGTTTGGAGGGATATGGGCTGGGTGTTGGCAGGTGGGACTAGATTGGGTTGGGATATCTGGTCGGCATGGAGGAGTTGGACCGAAGGGTCTGTTTCAATGCTGTACATCTCTATGATTCTATGACTGGACAGATTACAACACAGTATGTTCCCAATGACAGACAAGTCCAAAACCAGGGGTCTCAATCTAAGGATATGGGTGGGCCATTTAGGACTGAGACGAGGAGAGATTACTTCAGTCAGAGTGGCGAGCCTGTGCAATTCTCTGCCACTGAAAGTGGCTGAGGCCAAAACACTGAATGTTTTCAAGGAAGGGGTAGATATAGTTCTTGTGGCTAAAGGGATTAAAGGGTACAGACAGAAGGCAGGAATAGGGTACTCAGTTGGATGACCAGTAATGATCATACCAAATGGTGGAGTGCGATTGAAAGGTGAAAAATACTCCTGTTCCTATTTTCTAAATCTCTATGACTCATCATTCTGCCCACTTCACTGATTCTGATTTGGGCTGTGCTCATTGCAAGTTTCAGCATTCATTTCAACGTGGCAGCCAAAGTCATCGTGTTTTGGTTTGAGGTTACTCCCTACCTAGCTTCAAATCAGTGTGAAACGATTGACCAAAAGGAAATACGACATAAGGTCCTTCCTCTTCCCCCAACTGTCACTTTTCTTGAGGTTTTAGTTAAATGTTCACCAACAAATCAAGTGTTAAATCTCAAGTTATGATTTTTTTCACTTCTGATGCTCACCATATTTCCTGTCCAATTTCAACTTGCTGCACATTTAATACCTTGCAAATGTTAAGAGCCCAACATTTGTCACACCACAGCCATTAATCAAACCGAATGTAACGTGCATCCAAATGTACCTGATGGTATTTCTTTAAAATATTGTGCATCTCTGCTACATCTTCGCTGGTTATTGTTTTAATGACGAATCTTTTGTCATATGTGGTGAGGAATCGAGCCCCCATTCGATTCTGCGCATCGCTGTTTAAGGGAGCACTCCGTGTTACTGAATTCTGAAAGAAAGAACAGCTTTTGAGTGCAAATTTCAAGGAACACCTTCTCAAACAAATGGTACATGGATTAACATTGCTTATTGTGACTTCTTTTACCCAGACAGACAGTCATAACAGTGTGGAGCACGCTCCTCAAGGAATGGGTAGGGCAAAAAGTATAGCTCAATTTTCTAGGAAACTTGATAAATAGGGAGGAGAAAGAGAGCCAGTACTGCCTCCTGATAAAGCATGGAAAGGCTTGAACAGAACCTGAAAGCTTAATTCTGTCACTCGTCCCACAAATTTGGTGAATAAATGCAACAGTTCTGTCATTATTAAGAAACAGTGCTTCTGGTGTATGTTGAATGATTTTTTTTTAAGAATTACAATACAGAACAGTTCCAGCACATTAACAGGTCACTTGGACCATTGCGTCCATGCTGGCCCTTCAAAAGAACAACTATTTCATGCTACACCTCTGTTTCTCCCCTATAGACCTGCAAAACCTTTCTTCTTCAGACAATGATCTCATTCCCTTTTATAGACTCAAAAACAGCTGGGAAATAACCCCTTTGGTCCAACCAGTCCACACAGACAATGTTCCCAAACTAAAGTGGTTTCACTTGCCTGCGTTTGGCCCACATCCCTCCAAACCCTTTCAATTCATGTATTGCTTTTTTTTGGACTATAAAAGTTCCAAAATAAATAAAGTCTTATGCTTTTGATACATATAACCATAAGAAATCTACAACTCAGGAGGAGCGCAAGATCCTTGCTATCTCAGTCCACAATCTTTCTCTGAATGCCTCAACCAAACCTGTCTGCACCACAGGGAGAAAGTGAGGTCTGCAGATGCTGGAGATCGGAGTCGTGAGTGTGGTGCTAGAAGAGCAAAGCAGGTCAGGCAGCATTCAAGGAGCGGGAGAATTGACCTTTGAAGGGCTAATGCCTGAAACGTAGATTCTCCTGCTCCTTGGATGCTGCCTGACCTGCTATGCTTTTCCAGCACCACACTCTCGATTCTGTCTGCACCACACTCAGCAAGTCCCTTCCAGATTCTTACTGTGTGAAACAATTTTTCCTCAGAGCAATATTGCTGTTTTCCCGATTACAATGAATCGGTTTTTCTTACCTCCGGTTTCCAGTTCACTCCTTCGCAACCTTTCCTGCTTTAATTGACATTGCTAACGTCATTCATTGTCCCTTTTAACGCTTGGCTCTTCCTCCTATTAAGTGTGAGAGCCTGCATGGTCTCCAATACACAACATCGCAATTATTCTCTAATCAAAATTTACCACCACATCAATTCCACTGCTGCAAATGGTTGCAATGGACTTGAGGTAGTAAGTACAGAGCATTTAGATTAGAGGTAGAAAGTTACCATTACTGAATTAAGAATGCTCGACAACACTAAAGCCTGTGGACATTATACATAAGCTGTGATTTTCCTCAATTTCTTAAAATAGCCCATTGGACCAAGTAAAGTAGCCATGACCAATAGCAACAGGAGAATCATTCTACACCTGAAATGGAGATATGTCTATCTGAGGTTATAGCTCAGGAAAATGCAGCTGGTGCACTGTGATCTTAAAGAGCAGGAGGCTGAGTTCCGACCTGAATCCACAAAGGCAAGTGCCTATATTCCAGTATTGCAATGTGAGGTAGAGCTATTTTTATACACAACGATTGGTAGGAAAGGCCCTATGTTCCTTCAAGACATCTTTACTTTTCAATCTAATCGTAGTTAATCCTATACCTAACTTGGTTTTCTTGCCCTCTCTTGACACCAAAAACATCTGCTGATCTCGACCTTGAATCGACTCGATGGAATATTCACAGCCCTCTGGAGTGTAGAATTCCAAAAGTTCCTAATCCTTAAAATAATGAAATTTCTTTTCACCTCATGCCTGAACAGCTGAACTGAGATGGAGATTGTTCCAGACTCTACAGCCAAGAGAGACAGCCTTACAGAATTTACCCTGACAGGCCCTCCAATTGAATATCTTTTTATGTAAGTATATGCAGTGGAGTAGAGTTCATTATGTTCGGAACTAAAATAGCATGTTAGTCAAGCATGACTTTAAGGGTGTGGTTGACCCAATTTCTCTCTGTCTGATCCCCCTCCCTCAGTATGAGCCACCACCCTCTTTAAAATTGATTGCTGCAGCCTTTAAATTGAAAATTTTGTTTTTTTTTCACTCCATGGTTTAACATGCATTCTCATAAATTCTGGGTAGTACCAAACAGCACACCAAAAAAGGGGACAAAAAATCTTATGTACACCACCAACATATATATATTTTCTGCCCTCCTTTGTGCTGGCAAACAATGATATTCTTATTCAGACCACAGATTTGACATGCATAACATAGTCCAATTACCAGTTTACAGTACACAAGCACTTTGGCATTAATTAACGTTTAAATGCCAGAACTACGATACAAACCACTCTCAAAATAGCAGCTTTGCCCAAGGCAATTTCACTTTCACAATTTTAGAAATCAAATTAAGTTACTCAGCATTTTGAGAAGCCTAGTTATAGGCACATGCTGAATCTGAAACACAGGCAGAAAGGCAGACTCGCATTTATATGCTATTTTATAATGTTTCTCAGAAATACTCTTACATGATTCACATCAACAAATTCCTTTGAGATTCAGCCACTATGATTATGCAGGCTGTGATGAAATTCTTTTGCTTTGTAACTATTTTGTACTGAAAATGTCAGCACGCTGTGAACATTGTAGCATTCAGGGAGCCTGATGCTCCAAAATATACTTGTTACATTCAGTACTACCCAAGAACATGGAAGGAATTGTTGATTGGTTATTCAGGACAGTTTAAGGGTTATTGAACATTCAATTTTAGCCAGAGGGAAACAGTCAGAGAAGGCTGCTAGATTGCTAGTCAGCCAGGTATGTAGTAGCAGAGAGAAGAGAGGAAAGCTGCTGTAGTAATGGGGCCAAGCCGTTAGGACTCGGGAGACAACTGGAACATGAGGTCAAGCTAAGTATCTGGGTTGGAATTCAGGAAAAGCCATGAAATCTTGGAAGAAACTGTATGCTATTAATAGTTCAGCACAGTAGAGAGCAGCGTGGAGGTAGCCCACATGCTTTGTACAGGTAAAAAATGAGGTCTGCAGATGCTGGAGATCACAGTTGAAAATGTGTTGCTGGTTAAAGCACAGCAGGTCAGGCAGCATCCAAGGAATAGGTAAATATGGGTAACAGACCTTCATTCCTGATGAAGGGCTTATGCCCGAAACGTCGAATTTCCTATTCCTTGGATGCTGCCTGACCTGCTGTGCTTTAACCAGCAACACATTTTCAACACATGCTTTGTACAGCTGAGCAAAATTAGAGCTTGGAGAAATGCAGGGTTAGTACCATTTTGGTGAAGTTCTGGTGAGAACGAGAAACTGTAGGTACTCTGTGTAGATGCTGGAGTAAAGTCACCACAGTCTGACCAGGTCACAGAGCTGCTCTCTCTCATTAGAGAGAGATGACTGGTGGTTGTTCAACCTGAGGGTCATCATGCATCAGGATAGAGAGGGGTTCAGGAGGACAGTCCTTCATGGTAACCTCAGCCAGTGCAGGAGTCAAACCCATGCTGTTTGCATTACTCTGCATTGTGTACCAACCATTCAGCCAACTGAGCTAACCAACCTCCAAGGTACAACACAGTTTCCAGAATCTAGGAGAGTGCAATCCTAATTTGTACTGCTGAACATGGGTATCATTGAGGCAGTAAATGACAGAGGGGCTTTTGAACGAGTTCTGTACCTGGTTCTTTAACAGTGAAGAACTAGAACACCTGAAATTTTCAATAGATTTGATGATCCATAGTATAATTAACATCTAGATGAGTTACTGTGGAATCTGTCTTGCTAGCATGAGTTACTTGAGATGTGGTACTGGGTGATCGACCACAGTATGTCTGTTACCCATATTTACCTCAGGTTAATGCTAATTGGATGTTAGAATCTAAGTTTTATATGAAAAATATATCATTGATTGCATTGCTATTCTGATATTATTTGTGGTATAAAAGCAAAATACAGCAGTTGCTGGCAGTCTGAAAAAAAACATGGAGCAGCAGTACAGAGAAACAGAACTAAGAGTTTGAGTCCTTCAGCTCTGACCAAGAGTCATACGGAATCAAAAATATTAGTTCTGTTTTTCTTTCTCTACAGATGCTGCCAGACCTTATGTCTTGCATAATTTATTATCGATTGTCCAAAATCATGGAACCTCTGTGTTATTTCCTTAGTAAACACCTGGGATCTCCCATTGCCTAGTTTAAAGAAAAAAAGGCTAGATTGTAACATGAACTTGGTGGCCTTGTCCAGAATCATAAATAAGGAATCAGCAAATCAGTTTTAGGCAGCAAGATCTCACAAAGATCCGTAAGATGAACAACCTTATAGTTAAGGTAAAAACAATGACTGCAGATGCTGGAAACCAGATTCTGGATTCGTGGTGCTCCTTGGATGCTGCCTGAACTGCTGTGCTCTTCCAGCACCACTAATCCGGAACCTTATAGTTAAGTTAATTTGTGTGGTTCTAGCTAAGAGAAGCACTGATCTGGAGAATGCTCTGCTTTTCCTTAGACAGTGCTCTGAGAATCAACCAAGAACAGGTTGAGGGGTTCAGTGACCCATTCTCCAACAGCACAATACTCCATGGGCACTGCATTTGGGGTGGCAGCCTAAATGACCATCTCAAGCTCAGATATGGGATTTGAACTCTCTGACTGAGGGAGCTGCAGAAATCACCAAGGTTCTTTAGATAACTCCTTCCAAACACACACCACTACCATCAAGAAGGTCAAGTGCAGAAGATACAAAGAAAAACCACCACAGGCTAGTTTCTCAAGAAACCACTTTCTATCCTGACTTGGAAATATATTGCCATTCTTTGAATGTCATTGGGTTTAAATTCTGGAACTCCCTCCTGAACAGCATTGTGGGTCTACCTTCAATCAAATGGACTGCAGTGATTCATCACCACCTTGATGACAGTAATAAGGGATGGGCAATAAATACTGCCCCAGCCAATGAAACCCATATCCCCTGAAAGAATTTTAAAAATGAAGCCAGTTTAAATGTCATATACAATTTAAATGTAAAATGTTTAATCTCATCATTTAACCAGTTTCAAATGTGCAAACATCATGGATTCATGAATCCAATAATGACACAAACCTTTTTGCCAGACAATCTAGGATCTGTAGCTCCAAAAGCCTATTCTCAGGAAGCTGCATGCTCAACAACGACATTACAATCTAATGCATTTCACCTTTTATGACCATAATGGATGAAAGCATTAAATGCAGAGACCCACTTTGGAAGGTGGCCTTTAAGAACCAACATTACAAAACAATTTTTTTTTAAAAAAACACATTAATGATTCTCCACCGGACCCTTGTGTGCAAAGTAGGGTCTTTCAGCTTTTAAAACGACAGCGTCTCCTTTCAATACCAGACCTGCAACAATAAACCCTTTCTCTGAAAGCATCTGAAGACGTGTGGCACAAAAGAATTTCAAAACCCAATCATCAAAAAATACTTGTCAATTCATCCTCATTTTGAACTATATTAAAATTACCACTTTTTTTTATTGTGGTCGACAGTCTCAGAGGGGTTTAGAATGGAGCCATAAAACACTTTTTTTGTGTTTATTTTCAAAAGCCTGCACTAACCAGCTATAAATTTTGAATGTTTTAATTTTGCTGAAGGCAGCATTCTGTCTTTCAAAGCAAGCAGACAAGCAAGGCTGTTGCAATAAGTTTATGAAGTAGCCAGGAGGCCCAGAGAAAGCCCTGAGTGCTTTATAAGTGCCATTTCACACTACACTATAGTCCTTTTGGTGTCAAACTCAAGTGAAACAGACTGGCCTCCTCAGACAGCATAGCGGGCAGGAATTTATATGTTTCTTGGGTTTACTATATCCCAGAATCAAACTGAGACAGAAATCTAGTCACTCACTACCACATATCTGTGTGCATTTCAAGCTGGCTTGACAATTTGAATGCATCTTATATTAGTAAATATTATATGGACAAGATGTGTCTAATGGAAAGAAAGAATTTGCATTTGTAAAGCATCTTTCATACCTTGTCTGTAGGAAATCCTACAGACAATATGTAGCCTGTTGTTATGTACCAACTAATTGGCACATAAACAGTCTCAAGAAAAATAAATGACTGAAATGACCTGTGAATTCCTTTCCTGTAGTTTTGTATCTGGGAGAGCACTGATCTAGATACCTAGAGAATTCCCAATTTTTTTTCCCAATACGTGCCACAGGTCTGTTCATATTCACTTAGTCAGGCAGAAGGGGCCTTTCATATGACACATTTCCAAAGGTAATATTCCAACAGTACAGCACATCTTCAGTACTGCACTGTCCATTGTCATGATTACAGTGTTGAGAGGACAAAACAGGAAAGGGTTTCCCAATTCCACCTTACCCAAATCACACAAAATCCATTCCTCCCACCCACCTTCAGCTCGAAATTATACCAAGAGTGAAAGGGGATTGTTTTTATAACAAGGTCCTCTGTTTTATCCCTGGGCTCTGCATGAGGGACACATGAAAGGTGAGGAAAACTGAGCAAGCAACTGAGAGCACAAGGGAGAAAGACAGACAGAAAGCGAGTGAGACATAATGAGATAGACACAGAGTGACAGTTAGCGAGTGACAGACAGGGCAAAGAGAGAAACTGAGAGACAGAGAGAGGCACAGACAGCGAGGGAAAGCAAGATGGGGGGCAGGGTGGGGAGAGAAAGAGACAGACAGACAGTCACATAAAGGCTTATATAAAAATAGAAAATGAAAACGATTGTCAAAGTGCACAAAGATGGGGGTGTTGTGGTAGAAAAAGTGCAAGGGAGGTCAGAAGATATGGCGACAAGAGTAGTTAGTTACATATGGGAGATTTCCTGATATTTTTCGTGAACAATACCCACACAGAAAAAACTAGTACTTAAACAGCAGGTACACTCTAGTTTTTAAACCACTGGCTTTCAAATGATTTATTCTGACTGAAGCCAATGGTTATAACAAACTAAATTCATAGTGAAAGAAAGATGTGAAATGATAGAACTGTCAGCAAACAGCCATTATGTTAAAATTTTACATCTTGGAGATGTGCACAAATTGTAATAGAAATAATATTAATGGCAGCAAATTGAAAGTGTGCCACCCCCTTTAATACTTCAGGGAGAAAATGACAAGCATGCTGGGCAACGAGAATCTACAGTATGTGAGAAAGAAAAATAAAGAGAAGCCACAGTTTCCTCATTGGTTACCCCATGTCAACTGTCATCATTCAAGCTAAAATAGGAACATAAAATGATTGGGGTTATTAGTTGAAAAGTCAGCAGAAGCCTATAAAGTCTCCAAGTAATCTTCCCAACTAAAAAGGGTAAGAGTATATAGTGGTTTGTAACAGGGAAGGTATTTATGACTTCTAGGGTGATGCAATATTTGTACATGCAGCTCAGATGGCACAACATGCAGAAAATTTTTCAAAGTTCTATCAAAAATAAACAGTTCTATCTTTGTTAAGATCAATTAAACACACTATAATTTATTGCCCACTGACTGGTTCTTCCTCACACTCAGGTATGGTTTGTTGACAGCTCGGTTTAGTTCCCAACGGATTGTTCTTCCTTTTTTAAATGATGGGAGTTATTCACCTCCGACATTACTCCCAGCTGATTTCCCCTCACAAACCTTGGTACCTGAGCCCTTACGTGCACAGACACTGAAGTGTTTGAATATTAGTTTTACATAAGAGGCTAAAGGACAATGATCAGACATGGGAGCCACAGCTGATCTTTCACCTCCATCTCCTCCTCACAAGTTCTGACCAAAATGTAGCACACCCTTACTCCGACAGGAGACTTACCTGCCCAGACTGTGGTCATCTTGATCTTCTGCTCTGTATTGCTTAGTGCAACTCAGCAATTTGGTCAAGACAGAACCACAGGAGATTTGGAAGAAAGTGGTCAAGTGGCTTGTTGGCAATGCAAAACAGCTCAAAGAAATTCAACAATATCATCTTAATCAAAACGAATGCATGAGGGGAATAAATAATTAGCATCAAAATTAAATCAGCAAGGCTTAAAGGCTTTAAACTAACTGAATAAGAACCCACAAAACTAGATATTCTGAAGATTTGGCAGTATTTGGTCATTACAGAAATTAATTCAAGCAAACAAACTACCATTAAAGTTTTAAATCAGAACAATGATTGTCCTGGAAAACTTTTACCTCATTGTAAACGCTGTGGTAACTGAAGCTAATTTGAATTATGGTATGGTTGTTGTTGTAGCAGCTGAATATCTTGGCAACTGTTGCACACTAGGAGATCAAAGCTGCTGTGTGAACACATCTGTGCAGAAGACAGAAGTAAAAACTACAGCAAACCAGACAAATCTTTCTCTCTAACCACAGTGAAGTCTGTATGCAGAGGAGAGCTTTGGTAAAACATGATATAGGAGCAAATTACTGCAGATCCTGGAATCTGAACTGAAAACAAAAAATGCTGGAGATCACAGCAGGTCAGGCAGCATCCATAGAGAGAAAGCAAGCTAACCTCTCGAGTATCAACACCAAAATTCATCACAGGAGGAAGTAGGGCAGAAGTATGAACAACCTGTGTAGATGGCAACGCTGCTTTACAAACTGCTGTGTTTTTATTGCATATTTCCCTATCCTCAAGAGATCTGTCCAGCAATCATATTAATCTATACCCTCCTGTAAGCTGTCACAATTCTGGGTGTCTGAAATACCATCATCAACCTAATACCATCAGCATCCCTCATTTTGACAGACACTCAAAAAAAACTAAAAAGTGAATGAAACACAGAACATAAGTTAAAATGTAGTTAGAGACCCTCCATTAGAAAATGATATAACATTCTTATCTAAAGTGCCAACCTGTCTTCATTGTTAAATGCCAATGGACTCACTGTGTATTTCCCATAGTTTCAATTTTGATTTTGTAGTGTTTGCAAACTTTGGCTTTCAGTTCTAAACACCTTTATCAATACCCAATGTGTGAATCATTTACAAATTCTGGGCATTATGACTATAACCAAGTCAATAGATCTAGGTTCATTACTGTTACAGATTGGAAATCAAATTATATAACCAAAAAATTAAATACTATTGGAATTTTAAGACATGGGTTTGAGCCAGATGAAAGACTCAACAGACAATCAAGGTATTTTTCAATGTATAATTTCAGTTACATCATACTATAAATATTTGCTGTAAATTCTGTGCCTTACCATTGTGCCCTCCACAATCACCTGATGAAGGAACGGCGCTCCGAAAGCTAGTGCTTCCAAATAAACCTGTTGGACTATAACCTGGTGTTGTATGATTTTTTAACTTTGTACACCCCAGTCCAACACCGACATCTCCAAATCATGAGCCAGAAAGGCCTACTTCAATATTTTGTTAAATGCATTCAAGGATGCTTACTAGTCTTTGAGCCACACTCTTCTAACACCCCATCTCCTTTTTCACTTCTTCCCCGCCAACTCAACTCCATCCTATTCATCTCTTCCCCAGCTCTACCATTCTCTGCTCTAGGTCTCCAGACCTATGCCAGTCAACTTTCGTCCCATTCAGATTCTTGCTGCCTCAGGGTTTGCATCTCTCACCCTTCTTGTCACCCTTCTCCTCTACAGGTCAATAGTTAATAGAAGGACAAGGATAGTAGCTGCATGGCAACACCACCACCACCTACATCACCTCCAAACACCTCACCATCCTGACCTGGAAATATATCAGCACTTCCTGAGCAGCGCTAGGTCAAAATTCTGACATCCCTCCTAACAGCATTATGAGTTCCCTTACACACCAAGAGGTTCAGTAGTTCAAAAAAGCAGCTCATCATTACCTCCCGAAGAGCAACTAGGGATGAGCAATAAATGCTGGCCTAGACAATGATCCCCACATGCTAGAAATGAATTTTCAAAAAGGTACAATTTCCAACTTGGGGTCCTTCATTCTCAACTTGCCACTCCAAAACGACCTGTCAATGTTGTGTCAGATGCTGGTGCAGTTTTTTCTACAGACGTAATATTCCTTGCTTCCTTTGACATTGAAAGTCAGGCTCCCAGCAGTTTTCAAAGCTATCAAAACCCTCTTTCTGGCCTCAGCTGGCTTCTGACCATATCTCCATCTCAGAGTTGGGAACAGCGTTTCCTGCTGTCAGTCAGAGAGGTTTTCATGAAGTCCAACCCCTTTTGCTTTCAAGCCCTGCTGGCTGGCACAGCTGTTTTGCTTAAATCTGTTCCTGCCGTGCTTTTCAAGTGCCGCACTAAAATATTCCCTCTCACCCCATGTCTCTCTGACAGTAATACAGTCAGTCTGCAATAATGCGCTAGTTCTGTTCTCGTGTTATAAGAAAATTACATAATAGCAGCACCATTTAAACTAATGGGGCCGGAATTGTGTTATAATCGATACCCGTTTTAAAGGTTTGCACATTAGAAACAGTGTCCCCAATTCGTCAATCGTGTTGTAGCGAATTTCTGTGAATGAAATGTGCGTTATAGCAGAATGAGCTGTATTGTTTCCTCAGTCCTATAGCTCGCCCTTGTTTTGAAATTCTCACCTCCAGTTTCTTTAAGAATCTCACCTATTAAACTTTAAAATGTCCAAGGTCCACTTTTTTTTTAAAAAAGAAAGGCTTTGTTTGGGAAGACTGGAGCCATTGTTTTCAGTTCCTGCTCTAAACTCCAATCCTTGACCACTGATGCCAGCCCTCCCCATGTAAACTGAATGAAATTAAGTCAAGTTGGTCACAACTTTGGCAGCTTGAGGCTTCTTCCGATGGTTTTGGTGGTGGTTTTCGTCAGCATCGGTCTGGGTCTCCTTGTGACTACTTTGGCATCGGTCTATGACTCCACGTGACTTTTCTTTGGCATTGTCGGATTCCGGCCTGGGATTCCAAGGGAGGAGGTTGGCTCCTTGAGTCCAGAGTCATGAACTAGACTAATTTCTCTGTTCTTTGTTTTCTTTCTTTTTTTAAAGTCTACTATCGTGTAAGGACTATTATTCTGAACATTTTATATCTTTACTCTTTTAATTTATTACTCTGATTCTGAACTTTTTATTTATTTTTTGAATGTATTATTGTGATTTAGTTCACTTGAAGGTTGGTAATTCTGGATTTTTATTTTCTTCAGTTTTGTATCTTTCTTTCCTAAGATATGTTCTCAAGTGTCAGTACTTAGGCACTTTTACTACGATGGCACTGTAAATGGTGACTTTCACTGTACTCCTGTGAGTACATGGGACAATAAAGTAAATTCAGTCCAAATTTAATCATGTCATGACTCCCAGCCTCGTAACTGTACTATCACTAAGATCACCTATTTTCGCCTTCACAATGTCACTTATTTTGCCCATGTGACAACTCATCTGTTGCTGAAATCTTTGTTTATGCCCTTCACTAGTTCTACGCATGACTGTTCCAGCACACCTGGCAGGCTACCCACTTTCTAGTCTCTATAAACAAGAGATGAGCTAAACCTGTTACCTGTGTTTTAACTTGCAGAAAAGCGATACTGGAGGGCATAGATTTATGGTAACTGTTGTCATGGTTTCCACCTCTACCACCCTTTCAGGTAAGGTGAGCAGCAGGTGGTTTACAGAAAATTTGAACAGAATTCTTTCACACAGAGAGTGATGGGTATCTGGAACTCTCCACTTGAAAGGGCGATAGAGACCATTACAACATTTAAGACGTATTCAGATGGACAGTTGAGATGTCATAGCATTCAAGGCTACGGACCAAGAGAAATGAGATTAGAGTAGAAAGGTGCTTGATAACTAGCACATTTTTGATGGGATGAAGAGCCTCTTTCCATACTATAATGACTGTGCTGTCTTTCCACAAAGGTCTCCATTTTCTGATCACCCTTGTGTTCACTAACCTACAGTGGCTTCTGGTTAAGCCAAATCTTAATTTTTAATAGGACTAAAGGAGCTGGAGTAGGCCATTCAACCCTTTGAGTCTGCTCCACCATTCTAGATTACAGCTAATCATTCATCTCAATGCCATATTTCCATGTTCCTTGATGCCACTAGTAACTAGAAATCTACCAATCTCTGCCATGAACTTAGTCAATGACTGGACTTACAAAGTTTCTATGGGAGAGAATTCTAAAAGATCACCAATGAATGAAGAGGTTTCTCCTCACTCCAGTCCACTATATTTGCCTTTTATTCAAAGGCTGTGTTCCCTGGTTCTCAACTCCACTGTCAAGAGAAACATGCTCTCTGCATCTGATCTGACCATTCTTTATTAAATTCTTGAGTTTTGCCTTTCATCCTTCTAAACTCCAGAGAATATGGGTCCAATCTTCACAATCTCTCCTCATTCACTCAACTTTGTTTTCAAATCCCTCCACTGCTTTGTTTCTCCACATCTCTGTGACTTCCCTCCCTTCCTTTCCTGCAAGGTTTCTGCACATCTCCAATTCTGGCCTCATGAATACCATTAACAGGAAAAGGCAGGGTAGATAAAGATAAACAATTTCCACTGGTTGGGCGTTCTGGAACTAAGGGCAGAATTTGAGAACTCGGACCAGACCGTTCAGGAGAGATGTTAGGAAGCAATTCTATGCACAAAGGGTGGTAGAGGTTTGGAACGCTCTTCCACAAATGGCAGTGGATATTAGATTAGTTATTAATCTTATATCTGTGATTTATAAATTTTTGTTAAGCAAAGGTATTACGGGAGATGGGCCATTGGTATGCATATGGAGTTAGGACACACATTAGGCCATGACCTCATTGAATGGTGGAATAGGGTTGAAGGGCTGAATTGCCTATCCCTGTTCCTATGTTCTTTCCCCCAGTTACAAGTTATGTTTACAAGAATGATCCTGGGGATGAGGGGTTTGTCATATGAGGAGTGGTTGAGGACTGTTGGTCTGTACTCGATGGAGTTTAGAATACTGAAAGGCCTGAATAAACTGGATGTGGAGAAAATCTTTCCACTAGTAGGAGAGACTAGGACTAGAGGGCACAGCCCCAGAGTGACGAGATGCTTTAGAACTAAAATGAGGACAAATTTCTTCAGCCAAAGAGTAGCAAATCTGCTGCCACAGAAGGCTGTGGAGACCTAGTCATGGTGTGCATTGAAAACAGTGATGGATAGGTTCCTGATTAGTAAGGGATCACGTGTTATGAGTAGTAGGCAGGGAAATGGGGTTGAGAAACCTATGTCTAGATTAGAGTGGTGCTGGAAAAGCACAGGAGGTCAGGCAGCATCCGAGGAGCAGGAAAATCGATGTTTCAGGCAAAAGCCCTTCATCAGGTACCCAAACACTTGGACAAAGAGCTATGTTTTAAGGAATGCCTCAGGAGGAAAGCAAGGTAGAAAAGCACAGAGGCTTTTTCCAGAGGTTATTCCAGAGTTTGGGGCCTAGGCAACTGAAGACTGGCCACCAATAGTAATGGTCATAAGATATTGGAGCAGAATTAGACCATTTGGCCTATGTAGTCTGCTCTGCTATTCAATCATGGTCCACTAGTAACTAGAAATTCACCAATCTCTGCTGTGAACTTAGTCAATGAGTGGACTCTCAAATTTTCTGTGGGAGAGAATTCCAAAGGAACCTGATTCTCTTGGCTGTGGGGTTGAGAACCAAGGAACACAGTATTTGAATAAAAGGCAAATATTTTGGACTGGGGTGAGGAGAAACCTCTTCACTCATTGGTGATCCTTTGGAATTCTCTCCCGTAGAAACTTTGAGAGTCCAGTCATTGACTAAGTTCACAGCAGAGATTGGTAGATTTCTAGTTACATATGGACCACGATTGAATGGCAGAGCAGACTAGATAGGCCGAATGGTCTAATTCTGCTCCAATATCTTATGACCATTACTATTGGTGGCCTGGTCTTCAGTTGCCTAGGCCCCAAACTCTGGAATAACCTCTGGAAAAAGCCTCTGTGCTTTTCTAACTTGCTTTCCTCCTGAGACATTCCTTAAAACATAGCTCTTTGCCCAAGTTTTTGGGTACCTGACTTAATATCTTCTTTGAAGGCACACTGACTTATTGTGTGTTTTGTCATACTCCTATAAAATTTCTTAGGATGTTTCATTCCATGAAAGATGCTATATAAATATAAAGTGTTGTTTTCTAAGCCAGCCCATGACGTCATATTTAAGAATCCTGTTCCCTCTGTTTTTCGGAAGATCTGATTTCTCATCTTATTCAGAGAACGTAGTCTTTCCCACGTTCCTTCTAACATATCAAATCTAAGGAATTGAAGGAACCAGCATTGGGTCATCAACTCGAGAAGAGGCTTGGGGGGGGGTGTCAATGGGGGTTGAGGGGGGAGATGGGGGGGATGTGGATGTGGGGAGAGAGAGAAATAAAGAAAACGAGAGAGTGAGAGAGAAATCGTGAAGGATGAGGAGGAAAAAAGTGAAGGAGGCTAGTGATTAAAACAGAAGAAAGACAAAGAGTAAAATAATTGAAACAGTGAGCGAGCACCAGCAGAGAAGAATGATACAAAAAGAATGGAATTGCTTACTAATGAAAAACAAAAAGTGAAGGAGGCAAGAGGGAGAGAAAACAACAGAAGTGAAACAGCAGATTGAGAAAAGCAGTGGGATAATAGTGGAGGTAAAAGAAGAGTAGCTATTATTTTGCAGGCTTGGCATTATCAATATTCCAAGCTCGAGTGTGTGGCAGGGTCCTGCTTTTCTGGCGATGATCAGTCCAAAAAAAATAGGCTGAGACCCTCCAAATCATTTAGTTCTGTTCAGATCTTGTAGCCAAGAATGGCTTGAACTATCTCTTTAATGAAGGCTTGTGAATAATGCACAGGATCCTTCAGTCCCTAAAGCATTATTAGAATATGTGGCTGTAGGGAACAGTATCTACATCTTGTTTCAAGTTCCTCTTGTACCATCACTCTGAATGACCTGACTGATCACCATTTTACTCATTATTAATCATATCTCATGTCCTTGAAGGGATGCAGATTCACCTTATAATATTACAAGATAATGTTCTGAAGCAACTTAGCAAGTTATGTTAATCTTTTACAGAGCACTGGTGCATCCTTAACTGGAGAACTGTGCGTGGCTCTGGGCACAAAGGATGTGAAAGAGGTAGAGAGTGCAAAAAAAGATTTATGAGAATCAAGTTTTTCATTCCTGGAACCAGTTCCATAGATAGGTTGGAGAAATTAAGATTTTTCTTCTTGGAGAAGGTTGAGGGAACATTAGATACAGGTATTCAAAATCATTATAGGTCTGGACTCAGTTGATAGGTAAAAATGTTTCCACTGGTGGACAAGTCAAGAACAAGAGGGCACAGAGTTAAGGGCATTGGAAAAGGCAGTGTTACCATAACAGTAAACATGTCGCCTCATTATAGGAAAAATATGGAAGCTTTGGAGATGGTACAAAGGAGACTTAACAGGATGCTGCCTGGAATGGAGGGCATGTCTTTATGAAGAAAGGTTGATGGAGCTAGGGCTTTTCTCATTGGGGTCGAGTGTGTGGTGCTGGAAAAGCACAGCAGGTCAGGCAGCATCTGAAGAGGAGGAGAATCAACGTTTCAGGCATAAGTCCTTCAACAGGGATCCTGATGAAGGGCTTAAGCCTGAAATGTAGATTCTCCTACTCCTTGAGTGCTGTCTGACCAGCTGTGCTGTTCCAGCACCACACTCTCAACTCTGCTCTCCAGCATCTGCAGTCCTCAATTTCTCCTCCTTTCCTCATTGGAACCAAGAAGGATGAGAGGTGACTTGAAAGAGGTCTACAAATTGTTGAGGCATAGATAGAGTGGATAGCCAGAAACTTTTGCCCAGGCGAAAATGCCTATCACAAGGAGGTATAATTTTAAAGTGATTGGAAGAAGGTTTAGGGGAGATGTCAGAGACAGGTTCTTTACCCAGAGAGTGGTTGGTGCATGGAATGCACTGCCAGTGGTGGTAGTAAAGTCAGATACATTAGGGACTTTAAGTGACTCTTGGATAAGTATATGGAGGATAGTTCAATGAAGGGTATATGCGTTAGTCTAATCTTAGAGTAGGATAAAAGGCAGGCACAACATCGAGGGCTGAAGGACCTGCACAGTCATATGCTCTATGTATTCCCACACAGACAGTAGTTAGGATCTGGTATGTGAGGCTTGACAGCATGATAGATTCTGAATCTATCAAGACATTCAAAAGAAAAAGAATGTAGGGATGTGGGGAACAGTACTAAGTGAATTATTCGGTCAGGCAGCCAGGCTTGACATGACAGGCCAAGTGGCCTATTTCGATGCTGTAACCTTTCTGTGATTCTCTGAAATGCAGCATTTATTTGCACAATAATTCACATAAACAGCATCAAGATAAACAGCAGGCTTATCTACGCTTGGTGGTTCTTATCGGGGAGGAATGTTGGCTAGGATACTGAACTGAAAATGTGTTGCTGGTTAAAGCACAGCAGGTTAGGCAGCATCCAAGGAACAGGAAATTCGACGTTTCGGGTCAGAGCCCTTCATCAGGAATGAGGAAAGTGTGCCAGGCAGGCTAAGATAAAAGGTAGGGAGGAGGGACTTGGGGGAGGGGCGATGGAGATGTGATAGGTGGAAGGAGGTCAAGGTGAGGGTGATAGGCCGGAGTGGGGTGGGGGCGGAGAGGTCAGGAAGAAGATTGCAGGTTAGGAGGGCGGTGCTGAGTTGAGGGAACCGACTGAGACAAGGTGGGGGGAGGGGAAATGAGGAAACTGGAGAAATCTGAGTTCATTCCTTGTGGTTGGAGGGTTCCCAGGCGGAAGATGAGGCGCTCTTCCTCCAACCGTCGTGTTGTTATGTTCTGCTGATGGAGGAGTCCAAGGACCTGTGTGTCCTCGGTGGAGTGGGAGGGAGAGTTAAAGTGTTGAGCCATGGGGTGGTCGGGTTGGTTAGTCCGGGCGTCCCAGAGGTGTTCCCTGAAACGTTCTGCAAGTAGGCGGCCCGTCGCCCTTAACCAGCAATGCATTTTCAGCTCTGATCTCCAGCATCTGCAGACCTCACTTTTTACTCTAGGATACTGAACTGTAAAGAAAAATCCTCTGTCATCAGTTTAACATATCTTCTCAAGGACGACTACACCAACAATGCACCTTAATCATTCAGTCACAGACTGAATGGTCAATATTTGCGGAAGGTCTAGGGTTGGGCTTGAAGCCACTTGACTCGTGCCTAACTCCCCTGTCAAACAAACCAAGCTGATAATTGGCTAAGGATAGATTAGGTCAAAATCTTCTATCCTTGTAAGGCGTGTCAAACTCACCTAAGGTTCAGAAAAATTCCACAGCGATTGGAAGCTGATACAAATCAAGTACTACACAGTATGGTGATACATGTTTACTTTGCCAGATATCACCCCTACTTACAAAGGCTGGATATCCATCTTTCATCCCATCAATGTGCTCACTGACCTACTCTAGCTTCTGGTTCAGTAATGACTCAATTTTAAACCCCCAACACTTGTTTTCAAATACTTACACTTCTCCAGCCCTACACCGCTCTAAGACATGTCCACTCCTCCAACTGTGGTTCAAACGCCATGCTCACTTTAAAATCATGCAACAGTTCCAGCCTTACTTTCAGCCCTAAGCTCAGGAATCCCCTTCCTAATTTATTTCTTTCTCTCTCCAATTCACTGCTGTAAACCTCTCTCTCTGTCTGAGCTGCTGGTCAATGGTCATAATATTTCGTTCTGTGGCACAGTATCAAATTTTGTTTGATAACGCTCATCTGAAGTGGTTTGGGACATTTTTTGACATCAAAAGGGGCTACATAAAAGCAGGCTATTGTTGCTGCCCACACAGTGAAGCTATTCAGTGATATCCTGACCGCAGAGGCAATCTGCCTCTGATTAAGTAAAAAATTCACCAATCCAGGGAGCTGGGAACAGCAGTGTCAGAGGAGGGTGTCATCATAGTGTCTGATGGTCTTGAAATAAACTAGTTATGGTAGACTTAAGACTCAGTCTTTTAGCGCATACAAGAATGCCATGCTACTGGGAATCTCCATTAGAGGCCTCATGAACTTTAGTGGCAAGAAAGGAAAATAAAGTAAAGTACTCTCATTCATTTACAGTCTTGCATCTGGTTAAAACAAAATGCTTGGATGCAGACAATTAATCATTCCACTTCCCAGCTCCACTATTCCTCACCTCGACGAACATGAATTTAACCCATTAGAGCAACCTATCTTGCAATGACTTGACTCTAATGTAAAGCAATGTTATCACTAGCACTACAGTATTCCAGACATCTTTTCCTAACACAATGTTGTGAACAGAAAGTGACTAGTCATAGTTAAGAAAATGATATAATTTAGCCACATCCAATAATTGCAGTAGATTTTCTTTTGCATAGTACAAATAGATGTAAGTTCACACATAATAAATTACTACCACCTGGCAATTTTTTTTTCATCAAAACTAGGAATTCATGCGTGAACTTCATAGACGCACATCGTTTGTCTAGCAGCTATGAAGGTTACTTTGACTTTTTGTAATTATTGTTAACTCAAAATGATGAAAAGCACCAGAGTCGCACTCGCTGCCTGTCCAAACGCAGCCTCATTCTTTGCCCACAACAGTCCTGCCTCTCCCCAAACTTGTTTCATCATCCCCCGGCCTCACTGAGCAGAACATCAACTGGATGCTTCTTTCCATACTTGTTAGAGCTAGCAGCTATTGGCTAGATCTGCTTTTGCTGCTGGCCTGAAGTGATTAGTGGTTGGTTGAGCTGCCACGGTGACAGCTCCAGTCTTCCTGTTTTTTCCATTGTGCTGAAGTCCAGTCTTTCCATCCGTGATACAGCCTTATGCAGCAAATAGTAACCAAGGAAGTTAAGCACAGTCAATGATTAAAATGCACACACACACACATACATACTGTAACCTTCTCTTTGCTGGTAAAATGAAAAGCGTGTTAACATTGTTAAAAAAATTAAAAAAGAAATATTGACACACATGCGTCGTGCAACTGAGTGTCAGAATCACATGCTGAAAGGTGATGTTTATTACTCATTCTTCATTTATTTAACAGAAATGCAATCAGCCAAATCTGGATTCTTAATCAGGTATTTGTAGCTAATGCTTAACACATTGGACAAAACCATTCAATGTAAAATAACGATCATTTCGGATTGTGAAGGTTCTGTTTTTTTTTGCAGCGTGTTAGTTGCAAATCACACAGTACCTACAGCAGTACATGCAGTGCAGCACACAGGAAATCGTGGTAAAGCACACAAATGCAAGGTGCCATTTTATAATCTGACCTGGTAGACTAAACCCACGTTCATTGTTACTTTATCCAGCTCCTGCGACGGAAGCTTTGACAAAGATCGCTATAAACAAAAGAGTTGAAAAAAATAAACATACACACCTATGCCCTGGGAACATGAACTGTTATCAGTTAACAAAGTCCCTACTTATGAGGCAACAAACAAAACATCAACATCAGAGAAATCAAAACCACATTGCAATCAACCTGATCCAACACAAGCAATACTCATTTCAACAGCCTTATTGTTCACACCAAGAATGTTACAAGTGTCATATACACTGCAGCTAAATAGGTTTCTGAGACAGAAACCAATACAATGTTTAGAAACAATCAAAAAATTAAACAATTTCATTTATTTCACTCCTTTCTACAAAAGACTTGTATACTGTTAAATTCAAAAGGCTTCAAAATACAGTGCCCTAATGGTGGGTGGAGTGTCCTACATTTGCTACTCAGTGGAATGTTGAATGTTTTCAGTATTCATTGAGTCATAAGGAATGGAAACAGACCCTTTGGTCCAACTAGTCCATACGACCATGTTCCCAAAGTAAATTAGTCCTTCCTGCCTGCATTTGGCCCATATCTCTGTAAACCTTTTCAGTTCATGCACTTCTCCAAATGTATTTTAAGTGGAGCAACTGCACCTGCATCCACCGCTTCCTCTGGCAGTTCATTCCACACACTTTCTTTGTAAAATGTTTGCCTCTCATATCCTTTTTAAATCTTTACCTTTTAAAATAACTCCACAGAGGCCATTATCCCATCACCAACTTATCCTTTATTTACATGTGTATAGTACTTGACACTGGTCCAGCTTCCTCAGAATCAGCTCTCAGACAGAGCAGAACCTCTGACACTCATGTTTAGAAAGGTCCACCAGGGCCCCAAACTGGGACCAGTCAGGGGATTCATATTAAATGGGGTCCACCTGGCTAACCTTATTACAATCACTACATTCCTCCCCCTCCAAGTCCTGTTCTTTCTCTTCTGAGATGTGTTTGCACTGGACCCGGTTCCTCTGACTCAGCCTCAGATTTGGGTGGCATGTATCAGATCAGAGCCCACCTCTTGCGCCCTGAGCAGCTTGGAAGAAATTCATCCTCTTTCCCAGGCAGTAGAGGCATTGAGGCTGCTACATCCGCCATGTCCAAATCAGACTCTGAGGTTTCTTCAAAGTTAGATGGAGGAGGAGAACCCATGGGTTCCAACAGACTTGCCGATATTATGAGGAGCTAGATATTATTTTCCTCCTGACTCATTTGAGAGCTCGCAGCTTTCATGTGGTCCATGTGCTTATTCAGGACCGCCTTATCTACCTGAATTTTCTATGACACATGACTGTGCCTCTTACCCACGCAGGGCCATTCCCATGGTTTTGACATCAAACCTCGCCCCCGACATAAACTGTAACGCTCACTTAGAGGTGTCTTGTGTCCGGCATTGGCATCCGCAATGCCGTTCACGCCACCCCCCGATCAGACTTCATCTGATGCTGAGTCTTCGCCCCATTAGCAATACTGCAAGACCATGAGGGATAGTCTGTTAATCAAATAGGAACCAGGATAGCTTGGTACAGAGTGAAGTTGTTTCTTTAAACCTGCCTTCAAAGTTTGGACTGCTCTTTCTGCCAGACTACTGGATGATGGATGGTATGTACCTGTCCTTGTATGCTGAATGCCATTTGACTTTAGGAAATACTTGAATTCCCTGCTGGTAACTGATGGCCTGTTGTCTGTGACAAAAATTTCTAGGAGCCTATGAATTGCGAAACATGCTCGCAGCTTTTCTATTACTCCAGTATTTGACGAATGAACTCCGTACATGCCCAACCACTCTGAGTGGGCATCTACGATCATTAAGAACGTTGAGCCCATGAAAGGGCTGGCAGAGTCGCTGTGTAACCAAGTCCAGTGTTTTCCTGCCCATTCCCACAAATGTGGGGGAGCTGTGGGCAGTAATTCTTGTCTTTCTTGGAACACTGAGCACTGTCCAGCAACACAGCTGTGTCTGCATCCAGTTCTGGCCACCAGGGATAACTTCTTGCCAATATCTTCATATTGGATACCTGGATAACTTTGGTGGAGTTCAGCCATTATCTGGTGGTGACCTTTGCACATGACAATCACTCTTGCTGCACATAATAAACTATCTATGGTGCTCTACGGTGATCTGGTCTCTCTGAGTCCAGAAAAGTTTCAATTCCTGTTGTGATGGTCTTTTCATTTCCCCCATCATCACCAGCTGTTTTAGTTTGGTGAGGACCAGATCTTTTGGTGTCCACAATCTGATATTGTCAGTGGTGACCGGAAAGTTTAAAACCCAAAATGGACCTTTCCAGTGACAATACCAGCAGTGGTGTATCTGCCAGTTGGAGGTGGCTCAAGGCATCCGATTTGTTACTTGGTCACCTGGACGGTGTTCTGATTTGTAATTGTATCCACTTAGAATGAGAGCCCACTGCTGAATTCGACCTGAAGGTATGGGTGGCTTTGCCTTGTCCTCTTGGAGTAGCCCCAGCAGGGGGTTGTGTTCTGTCACTATTACAAATTTATGTCCGTGAAGCTATTGTCGGAACTTGCTCACACCAAAGATGACCACCAAAGCTACTTTCTCTATCTGGGCATATTTGCGCTCTGCATCAGAGTTCAGGAAGCATAAGCTACTGGCGTTCCTCTCCACTTTCTTCGCGTCTCTGAACCAATGCGACACTGATACTGTACAGGGAGGCATCACGTCAGCACCAGATCTCGCTTGGGGTTATAGTGGGCCAGCACCTCAGATGATGATTGCTGCTTCTTCACTTCCCTAAAGGCTACGAGGCTATATAGGAAGGATGTGGAGGCACTGGAATGGGTGCAGAGGAGGTTTACCAGGATGTTGCCTGGCATGGTAGGAAGATCGTATGAGGAAAGGCTGAGGCACTTGGGGCTGTTCTCATTGGAGAAAAGAAGGTTTAGGGGAGATTTGATAGAGGTGTACAAGATGATTAGGGGTTTAGATAGGGTTGGCAGTGAGAACCTTTTTCCGCGTATGGAGTCAGCTGTTACTAGGGGACACAGCTTAAAATTAAGGAGAGGTTGGTATAGGACAGATGTTAGGGGTAGATTCTTTACTTAGCGGGTTGAGAGTTCATGGAATGCCCTGCCAGTAGCAGTGGTGGACTCTCCCTCTTTATGGTCTTTTAAGCGGGCATTGGATAAGCATATGGAGGTTATTGGGCTAGTGTAGGTTAGGTAGGCTTCGGTCGGCGCAACATCGAGGGCCGAAGGGCCTGTACTGCGCTGTATTTTTCTATGTTCTATTTAAAGCAGACTCTTTTTCAAGAGCAGATGTAAGGGTGCCAGGATGGAGGCCAGGTTGCATATTAATTTTCCGTAATAATTCACCATTCCAAGGAAAGACCCAAGCTTAACCTGAACCAAGGACATCTTTGATTGCCCTTATCTTCCAACAGGTGTAACCCGATCTTGTTGACTCTGCAGTCCAAGTAGGTCATTTGTTCCCTTCTAAGGTGCACATCCACCTTCGAGAACTTGGACATAGTCCTTAGATGTTTCTGTAAGTGCTCTTTATTGGTTTTCCCTGTTAATAGCACATCATCCAGATAAATGGCGATCAGAAGTGGACCTTGTAAAATGTTTTCCATCGTCCATTGAAAAATGGCTGATGATAAAACAAACGGCAGTCTTGTGTATTGGTACAAACTCTTATGGGTATTAATTGTAGTGTACCTCTGGGAATCTTATTTAATCACATCTGCATGTTCGCATGGCTCATGCCCAGCTTCATTAAGTTTAACAAGTCTAACAAGGGAATTCACATTAGATTAGATTACTTACAGTGTGGAAACAGGCCCTTTGGCCCAACAGGTCCACAGCGACCCGCCGAAGCGCAACCCACCCATACACCTACATTTACCCCTTACCTAACACTACGGGCAATTTAGCATGACCAATTCACCTGACCCGCACATCTTTGGACTGTGGGAGGGAACCGGAGCACCCGGAGGAAACCCACGCAGACACGGGGAGAATGTGCAAACTCCACACAGTCAGTCGCCTGAGTTGGGAAATGAACCTGGGTCTCTGGCGCTGTGAGGCAGCAGTGCTAACCACTGTGCCACCGTGCCACCCCAAATTGGGGTCCACCTGGCTAGCCTCATTAGAATCACCACAATCTTAAAAATATGCCCCCTAGTTTTGAACTCTCCTACCTTCGGAAAGATCTTTGCTAATCACCTTATCCATGACCAGGATTTTATAAAAAGGTCACCCCTCAACCTCCTATACTCTAGTGAAAAAGTCCCAGACTATTTTTAATAACTCAAACACTTCATTCTTGACAACATACTGATACATCTTTTCTGAACCTCTCTCATTTAATAATATTCTTCTTATAGCATAGCAACTAGAACTGCACACAGTACTCCAGAAGAGGCCTCTCCAATGTCCTGATGAACCCCAATATGACATCCCAATGACTAAACTCAATGGTCTGTGCAATGAAAATAAGTGTGCTAATCTTCTTAACCACCCTGACTACTTGTGATGCAACTTTCAAAAGTACCTGAGCCCCTACATCTCTCTGGTCTACTTCAACCCTTTACTATGAAATTGCACCCATATTAGCTCATCTCCCCTCCAGTCAGCCATGCAGTTGGAACATAAAAAGACAGATTAATGGTTGGTCAGGTCTTTTTGTTCCAAATTGATGCCCAACTGTTATCTTGTCCTTTCTCTCTTCAAGCAGTAGTTGATCTCTACCATGAATTCACATCTCCAGTATTTGTCATTTTCTTTCTGCAACCATTTCATTGACATTCCATTCACAACCTTCAGCATTCACTCCCTCTATGATCGATGTAGAAGTGGCATCAGTGTGTACCATCTACAAGATGCACTGCAACAAATTACCAAGATCCCCTAAACAGCACCGTCTAAGCCTGACCTCTACCATTTGAGACTACAAGAGCAATAGATACACAAAAACACCGCCATCAGCAATTTCCCTGCCAAGCCAGACCATCCAGACATGGAAATATATTGCCATTCCTTCAATGGTGAAAACCCTGGAAATCTCCATATATAGGAGAAAGTGAGGACTGCAGATGCTGGAGATCAGAGCTGAAAATGTGTTGCTAGAAAAGCGCAGCACGTCAGGCAGCATCCAAGGAGCCGGAGAATCGACGTTTCGGGCATAAGTCTGAAAGAAAGGCTCATGCCCGAAACATCGATTCTCCTGCTCCTTGGATGCTGCCTGACCTGCTGCACTTTTCCAGCAACACATTTTCAATCTCCGTATATAGCACTGTTACCCTCTAATGACTCCAGTGGTTCAAGAGGTTGACTCACTTGCACTTTTCAAGGACAATTTAGGGAAGTACAGTGATTGATGCCTAGCCAGCAATGCCCACATCCTTGAAAGACTACATATTATAGAGGTACCTCCATTAACAGTACACCTATACCACTACACCAAATTTAGCAAGTTTATACCTCAATACACGACTTCTTTTGCTAATCATATCATATCTCCTTCCCTCAATTGACAAAACAGCATTTTTTTCCCCTTGTGAGATGTATTCATCTTCTAATTCCCCTGCCTGGGGGTTTGCACTAATATAGGTGTACATTGTAAATTAATCTCATATTTAGGGACAAGGTTGTCAACATTTCTCTCTAAGAATAGGGGAACAGTACAATCACGAGATAATTGAGGATAAAGCAGTGTCATGCTCACTTCAAATCATCAATCCAATGGAGGGTCATGGCTCCCCTCATTCAGCAGCCATTACTTTTTGAAATTATTCTGCAATTTTGTTTCACTTATCCCTCCTGAAATTCTAGTCCACATAACAACCATACTTTGGGGAAAGAACTGCCAGAAATCAGTTCTGAATGTATCTGTCACATCCTCTTGCCCAGTTTAATGTGAAGTAATGGTGCACAATGGCCTTCTCTTTTTTAAGAAGAAAAGCTCAAATTTTGTTTGTCAAAAATGTTCCTGTAAAGAATGCTTGCTACATTATGTTGCATCTTAGATTCTAACCCTGTGCAACAGTAAACATTTTTGTTCGGTTAAGGTATAGGAGTTTAGCATAAATGCTGATGGTATTTGACAAAATGCAGAGATACCTAGTGGCAAAAAACTGCTACTGCACCTGTCACCAAAAACTGGACCAAAAATAAGACAATTACGTTCAAGTTCTATATAAAAGTGCAACTTATTGCAGCTACTGATAATCTGAAAAAAAATCAAGAGAAGTGATCAGCAGGTCAAGCAATCAATGCACAACTAATATTTCAGGTCATCCAAATGGAGTGTGTTGCTGGCATTTCCTGCTTTTATCCTAACCCTTATCAGTAGGTTAGAGAATACGAGTCACTATATGATTGCACATTGCAGAATTGCCATATTTTAATCATAGAATATGTGATTTTTGTCCTTCTAAACCGTTCCAACTTTCCATCGAGCTAGCTACTTCTATCAGTTTTCAAGAACAAAAAAAAAAGCTGGTGGATTATTTCCCCTTTTCTGTCTTGCTTTTCTCTCCATTCTGCCAAAAATCCTTGACTCTCTGCTTGGACATGGTTTCCAGATACTGGGTACTACCTGAAACCGTCACATGTGATGAATTATTCATGCACAAGCATTCAGTAAGTGTTGGACAAACTAGCAGCAGAGCAAGAGCCCAGTCATTGCCTAAACCCACATTTGCCCGGGCAGTGGGAATCAATCAGCAGTGATCAAGAGTAGGAATCCTTGTTGATTGTCTTCTCTCCTAAGCAAGAACATGTGCAGCAGTCATGGTCAAGTAGAGTTAACACAGAAAGAGGGTCAAATGTGATCTGCATGGTTTAGCTATTAAACTGAGGCATCGAGGAGAATTATATGTCCTTTATTGCCAATCCATTAGTAATAAGTCATTGATTACAATGATCACTATGAGTAGATTGAATAAAAAACAAATGACAACAGACTGTGAGACACTCATATCCACTGTCATAGTTTTTTTTTAAACAAGGTGAAATCAGATACAATGTTTTGATGTTACAACCTAACTGGGAAGAGTATGATTATCACCACACCCACTGTTCCACAAGCCATCATAAAATGGGTAAAATGCCACCAAAATAACTAATTTATATGACTGACTGCTATTCAGGAAAAAAAAACATACCAATTCAGATCAGGTTCATCATTAACAAAAAATATTTATTGTAATATAATTTCAACAAAGGGCAGAGAGAAGAATTAATAATCTATTATGCATTTTAAACTATATTCCTTTAAAAATAACACATGTTCACATGTGCACACACACACGCAAACATTTATGGCTAAGACAGCAAGAAGTCAGAGGGTTTGATACACATTATGGGTGAGAGAAAAAACAAACAAACTGAGAAGATCAAATTTTGAAATCAAAAGCTTAGATCTCACTGGAAGAATATTTGTTTCAATTTTTAAAAAAATTTCAGGAATAATGACACACTGTTGCCTGTTAAACAATTGTTGTTCTTCACTTTGATAGTTGATCTGGAAGACCTCTCATTGTTAGAATTTTTTTTATTATAAGATTTCTTGGTTTGTACCTATTCAAAGTCAGAGAGGAAGAAAGAGTTTTCAGTTTTGCAGACTCTGGATGTCTCTGGCTGCTCCGCACCTACAGGTTTGTAGCAAACTGCAGCCAATTAATCCAAGGAATCTTTCCTTAACTCAAAGACTTTCAGTCTTCAAATATCCCCTTTGCCGCTTTGAAAAATAACATTGTCTTGCATAGTTAAACATTGCTCCACTCGATTTTTTTTCCAAATCGCAAAATCTCTCTAGTATTTGAGCAGTACAAATTAACATTACAATTTATAATCCAAAAAGGAAAAACATGATCCATATACTGATCTTTCTATTCATCCCAATATTCCTGCAAGGTGTAAGGTTATTATGACTATAAGTGTTTATATAATGCCTTTGTCATAAATCATTCCAAAGGACTTTACGGGGGGGGGGGGGGGGGTGTTACAAAACAATATTTGACACAGAGATACAGAACGAGACATTGGGTCAATGAAAATTCAATGACATGACAGGTTCCAATGGCAGTAACCTCTCTCAGAGGAAATTGAGTGTGACCATTTCCTCAATCAGTTGCAGGTGATAATCCTCATCATCCCCTGAATGGCTTGTGCTCGAAACGTCAAATCCTCCGCTCCTCGGACGTTGCCCGACTGGCTGTGCTTTTCCAGCACCACACATTTGACTCAGTCCTCATCATCTGCCTGACACAAGACTTCTAAAATAAGCTCACTATTTCCGAGGTGTTATGGTAAATAGTTCACAGGGTGGCAGAGGAACTAATTCCAAGACACCCTCAAAGCCTCCTGGAGAAAAATGCAATATCCCCACCAACTCATGAGAACCTCTTGCCCAAGACCACCCAAAACTGGAGAAGCAGTATCCGGAAGGGGGTCGATCTTTCCAAGCCTCTCTGGTGGACACCAAGGGAAACAGCAGAAGCAGTGTGCAAAAAAACCCCAAGCATCCCTCTCACGCACCTCATCAAACTTCACTTGCTCGACCCATGGAAGGATGTGCAAAGACAGTACTGGACTGTTTAGTCCCTTCAGCACCCATGTCCTCAGTCTTGAGGGATTGCCTGAGGAGGAGAAAATTTTGGATCATTTGGCCAATCTTTGTCAAAGAAGGTAGTTCTCGGGAGTGTGTTAAAGGAGGAAAGTGAGACAGAGAGATTTACAGTGACAATTCTAGAGCTTAGGGTCTATGCAACTAAAGACATAGCAAAATAATTAAAACTGGAGGTGCACAAAAGTCAGAATTAGAGAAAAGTTTGTGGAGGTAGAGGAGGTTGGAGAAACAGGAAAGGCCGATCGATGAACAGGATTTGTTGCAAGTAAAGTGATAGGCAGCAAGATTTTGGGTGACCTCAAAGTTTACTGAAGGAAGAATACTGCAGGTTAGCCAGAGTGTGTCAAGTCTGGGAAAACAAAGGAATACATGATAGTTTCAGGAGTAGATGAAGCAGAGTCTGGCCATATAATAGCAGTGCAAGCAGATCAACTTAGTTGCAAAGAAGTATGGTCAAAAGTTCATACTGGTGTCAAAGATGAAATTAAGGTCCCAAACAATCTGGGGATAGGACTCAGTCAAGAAGACAAACCATCAGTTGCTAGAGAACAGGGTTAATAACTTGTTTAATTTTGGCTAACCAAACCGAATGGTTTCAGTCTTCTCAATATCTAACTTGAAGAAATTTCTGTTCATCCAGTTTTGGATATTGGGCACACAGTCTAATAATATAGAGACAGGTGCTGGTGAGACAGAGCTTGGTGTTATCACTGATCTCTGTGATTGGCTGTGTATAAATAAGGGTATGCTTTGGAGCTCTTGTACTAAGTGATAATGTCCCTATCTTTGAGTCAGGTGGCCTGGATTCAAGTCCCACCAACTCTTGAGCTGTGCAGTAACATCTCCGACCAGGTTGATTAGAAAATATCTACAATGTAAACAAGCAGTGTGTTCACAGACTGTATGTAACTGGGAAACCGCAAGGGGCCAGGGTGAAACCCTAGAAAACCAAGAATAAAGCGAGCAGCAAAAGCAGCTGTTGTAAGTCACTCTCTGGTCACAATTAGGTATGTAAGAATAGAACCATGAGTATTGTCCCACCCAGCTGGACCACATTGGAGACTCTGGAGATGTTTACCGCAAAGGCTATAAACAAAATCATGCACTAGCAGATCAGCCTCACGCAATCACGGAGATAACAGTTTCACAAGAGATGACGGGGGAAAATAGCAAATGTACTTGTGGAAATTTTCCAAAATTTGCTGGACTCTGGAGCAGTTCCAACAGATCAACAAATGTGACACACGGACACCCACACACACCCTGACAGACACACACACTCCCACCGGCATCCTCTCAGAGACTTAGACCACTCTACACTCAAGCACATACATGCACTCTTTCTCAGACAGTCACAACCCCGCCACCCCAGACACGCGCACACACTCCCACACTCACACATGCACCCCCTCACAGACTTAAAGACACTCTACACTCACTACACACACACACACACACACACACACACACACACACACACACACACACACAGAGACAAAGACCCACATGCACACATATTTTGTGGGGTAAATTTGTACTTGCAGAGTTACATTGTACTTTGCTCAAAAATTGCATGAATTCATGTAAAACTCTTATCTCACTTTTTAGATTAGAATCAATCTAAACATCATGGCAGAGACAGAGAACACAGAGGGCTAACATCTTCAACATATTGTCTAGCTATCACCCATTGTTACAGCTAACCTGAGAACACAACTTAAAAAAAAAACAGTTTTGTGATTTACACATGAAAGAAGTGAAACTATCACGGTATTCAAACAGATGAAAGACTCAACAGACAATCAAGGTATTTTTCCATGTATAATTTCAGTTACATCACATTGTAAATTTTTGCTATAAATTCTGTGTTTTAGGATTGAGTCCTCCACTATCACCTGATGAAGGAGCGACACTCCAAAAGCTAGCGCGCTTCCAATTAAACCTGTTGGACTATAACCTGGCGTTGTGTGATTTTTAACTTTGTACACCCCAGTCCAACACCGGCACCTCCAAATCATGACAGCAAATGTGATGCCACTGTAAAAAAAAGGAGGTAGACAAAGGATGGGGAATTATAGGCCAGTCAGCTTAACTTCTGCAGTGGGAAAATACTTGCATCTACTAGCATGGAAGAAATAACAAGACATCTAGATAGAAATTGGCCCATTAGGCAGAAGGAACATGAGTTCATAAAAGGCAGTGGACAATGGGAACCCAGTAAGTGGGTTGTATCTAGATTTCCAAAAGATATAACAAAGTGCTGCATAAAAGGCTGCTGCATAAGATAAAGATGCAAGGTGTTATGGGTAATGTATTAGCATAGATAGAGGATTGGTTAACTAACAGGAAGCAAAGAATGTGAATAAGTAAGTGTTTTCTTGGTGATCAGTGAATGGTGGTGTGCCTCAAGGATCAGTATTGGGACCGCAATTATTCGCAATTTACATGGATGATTTGAAGTGGGGCACCATGTGTAGTGTGTCAATGTTTGCAGGTGATGCTAAGGTGAGTGGTAAGGCAAAGTGTGCGGAGGTCTGTGAAACTTTGCCAGAGCACATAGATACTTTAAGTGATTGGGCAAAGGTCTGCCAGATAGAGTGCAACATTAATAAATGTGAAGTCATCCATTTTGGTAAGAACAACAATAAAAAGGACTATTATTTGAATGGTAAAAAAAATTACACCATGCTGCTGTGCAGAGGCACCTGGGTGTCCTTCAGCACGAATCACAGGTTTGGTCTAGAAATGCAACGGGGAATTAAAAAGGCAAATGGAATTTTGTCCTTCATTGTTAAAGTATTGCCACAGGGAGGTTATGTTGCAGTTGTATAAGATGTCACACCTGGAGTACTGCGTGCAGTTTTGACCTACTTACTTGAGAAAGGATTAACAGGCAGCAGAGGGGGTGCAGAGGAGGTTCACTAGGTTGATTCCGGAGTTGAGAGGGTTGGCTTACAAGGAGAGACCGAATAGGCTGGGATTACATTCAGTGGAATTTAGAAGAATGAGAGGCAATCTTATAGAAACATTTAAAACTATGAAGGGAATAGATAAGGTAGAAGTAGAGAGGATGTTTTCACTAGCAGGTGAAACTAGGACAAGAGGGCCCTGCCTCAAGATTAGGGGCAGCAGATTTAGGACTGAATTGAGAAGGAACCACATCACACAGAGGGTTGTGAATCTATGGAATTCCCTGCTTAGTGAAGTGGTTGACGCTACTACAGTTTATGTATTTCAGAAAGCTTTTGATAAAGTCCCACACTGGAGGTTAGTGAGCAAAATTAGGGCGCATGGTATTGGGGGCAAAGTACTAACTTGGATTCAAAGTTGGTTGGCTGACAGGAAACAAAAAGTAGTGATAAACGGCTCCATTTTGGAATGGCAGACAGTGACCAGTAGGGTACCGCAGGGATTAGTGCTGGGACCGCAGCTTTTTACAATATATATTAATGATATAGAAGATGGTATTAGTAATAGCATTAGCAAATTTACTGATGATACTAAGCTGGGTGGCAGGGTGAAATGTGATGAGGATGTTAGGAGATAACAGGGTGACCTGGACAGGTTAGGTGAGTAGTCAGATGCATGGCAGATGCAGTTTAATGTGGATAAATGTATGGTTATCCACTTTGGTGGCAAGGACAGGAAGGCAGATTACTACCTAAATGGAATCAATTTAGGTAAAGGGGCAGTACAAAGAGATTTGGGTGTTCTTGTACACCAGTCAATGAAAGTAAACATGCAGGTACAGCAGGTAGTGAAGAAGGCTAATAGCATGCTGGCCTTCATAACAAGAGGGATTGAGTACAGAAGCAAGGAGGTTCTTCTGCAGCTGTACAGGGCCCTGGTGAGACCACACCTGGAGTATTGTGCACAGTTCTCCAAATTTGAGGAAAGACATTCTGGCTATTGAGGGAGTGCAGTGTAGGTTCACGAGGTTAATTCCTGGAATGGCGGGATTACCTTACACTGAAAGACTGGAGCGACTGGGCTTGTATACCCTTGAGTTTAGAAGACTGAGAGGGGATCTGATTGAGACATATAAGATTATTAAAGGATTGGACATTCTGGAGGCAGTAAGCACGTTTCCACTGATGGGTAAGTGCCGAACCAGAGGACACAGCTTAAAAATACGGGGTAGACCATTTAGGACAGAGATGAGGAGAAACTTCTTCACCCAGAGTGTGGAATGCTCTGCCCCAGAGGGCAGTGGAGGCCCAGTCTCTGGATTCATTTAAGAAAGAGTTGGATAGAGCTCTCAAGGATAGTGGAATCAAGGGTTATGGAGATAAGGCAGGAACAGGATACTGATTAAGGATGATCAGCCATGATCATATTGAACGGTGGTGCAGGCTCGAAGGGCAGAATAGCCTACTCCTGCAACTATTATCTATTGTTTTTAAAGCTAAGATATGTTTGAACAGTAAAGAAATTAAGGGTTATGGAGAGATGGCAGGTAAATGGAGCTCAGGCCATTAAAAAAATCAGTTTCGTGATCATATTGAATGGCGAAGGGCATGATGGCTGACTCCTACTCCTAGTTCTTATTGTCTTACCTTCAACTACGGGAACAATGGTAACTGCTGAATTGACTGCTAAATGTTTGATCAGTTTTAGCAAGTTCACTATCTAATCAGATTGTGATTTGGGGAGGTATAGAGAAGTTTTATTTAATTACCATTCTTTCATGGAATGTAAACATTGCTGTGTGAGGCAGCATATATGGCCCATCCCCAGTTGCCTTTGAGAAGTTGGGGGTGAGTTGTTTCTTCAATTGCTGTAGCCCATGTGCCGTAGGTAGACCCACAAAGCTGTTAAGAAGGGAGTTCCAGGATTTTGACACTGAAGGAATGGTAATATATTTCCAAGTCAGGATGGTGAATGACTCGGCGAGGAAATTGCAGGCAATGGTGCTCCCATCTCTGCTTCCTTAACTTTCAACATGGTTGTGGGTTTGGCCGGTGCTGCTTAAGGAGCCTTGGTGAATTTCTGCAACACATAGAAAAATCATTGCAGCCTTTTCAATCCAGCCACTGTATCGACATTGGGCCTCTGTGAGCAATAGGGGGAGGTCAGGATTGGGATGAACTGTGGCACTTGCAAGGGCAGTTATCCCTTCCTGCTCAGACCCAAACAGAATTAATGATTGTTTTGGAAAGTAGGTACTGAGCACCCAGTGATCTGCAATGCAGAACGGAGTGACCTGTCTTTAGAAACAGAGAGTAGAAAAATAGCAAGGTAAGAAATAAACAATATAAGCATTTTACTATAATCAACTTTAACTGTGTAAACACAAGGACCATAAAGTTATGCTGTATAGGTTGATTTTATTGCTTTCATAACAATTATCTCTATAATATGCTCTTGGCTGTTTGTTCAGATGTCTCATATTGCATTCTTTTACAGATATTCCACTCACAGATGACATTGGTGGATTAACTAAACCATTCATTCACTTTAGTTGCACCAAGTATTTGATCATCAAGTGTCACTTAGAATGTTTGAAATAACAATCGATCATTCACCTTTATGCAGCTGTACCACTGTATAGTGAGGGAGTACATAGTCCAGGAGGTGATGGTGGTGGTGGAGATAAGAGATGGGAAACAAGCCTGCTCTGTCCACTGAAAGGCTAGCATGTAGTTTAGAACAGAACAACAGTGAAGGGTTCGATCACCATTCCAGCTGATATAGCCTGTTGCTTTGTCCTGCCTCAGAATAGAATAAATAAATTTGCCACGGTGGGGCAACCCTTGATTTATCGAAGATGCTACTTAGTAAGAGTCGACGAAAAACAAGAAAACAAATTCCATTCCACACCAAACAAAAATGTCCTTGTTTACTCGGTTTGATTTCAAATGTGTAAAACCACAAGTGAATGCAATCAGAATCTCAGACCAAATTTCACTCTTTAAATTTGATTCAAAACATAATTTCCTCATAAGCTCATATTGAACACAAATTTCAATGCTACTTTCAACAATTTAATAGGTCTTTGAAGTACCACTATTTAAAAACTGCCTGACGAGTTTATATGCAAAATTTGACAAAATACGACATCAATGATTTGGGGAAGTTTCCAATAGAATGGAAAGTAGCAAAAATAAGTAGTGAATTTATTTGAAAGGGAAGGGAGATAGAAGGAAATTACAGGCCCTTTAGCTTAACATCTGTCAAATGGAAGATGATAGGAGTTAATATTAAACATGCATTAGCAGGGCATTTGGAAATCTTTGAGGCAATCAGGTGGAGTCAATATAGCTTTGTGAAAGGGAAATCCTACTTAACCATATTTTGTGTTCTTTGAGGAAGTAACATGTATTATGGATAAAGGGAAACCAGTAGATGCACTACATTTAGATTTCCAGAAGGTAACACATCTGCATGGATTTAGATGGGGGGGGGGGGGGTGGAGAATCAAACCATCCTGCAACAGGTTCCGACCAGAAACTTCAGCTCTCCTTCTCCTCTGATGCTGCCTGACCTGCTGTGCTTTTTCCAGCTCCACTCCTTATCCACTTGGGATCAAAACTGTGGTTGCTAAATTTGCTGATGACAAATATAGATAGGAAAGTAATTTGTTAAAAGGGCATCAAAAATGATAAGAGTATATAAATGGGTGAAGAGTGTGGAAAGTGGAGCATAGAAAGTGTGAAAATGTGAAATTATCCACTTTGGTAGTAAGAATAAAAAACACATCTAAACGGCAAGAAATTACAGAGCTCGGAGATGCAGAGAGATCTGGGTGTCCTTGTGCATGAACCACAAAAGGTTAATATGCAGTTACAGCAAATAATTAGCAAAGCTATCATATATTACGAGGAGAATTAAACATGCTTCAGTTATACAGAGCATTGTTGAGACCTCTTCTATAGTGTACAACACTGGTCTATCCATTGATGGAAGGATATAAATGCAGTGGAAGTTCAGAAATTTGCAGGACCAATAATACATGTTGTGGGGGGAGGGGGAAGGCAGACTAGGAATTATCTTATGAGGAAAGGTCGGACAGGAGAGGTTCATATCTGCTGAGTACAAGAGCTAACTTGATTGAAACAAAGTCCTCAGGGATCTTGATGGGGTACATGTGGAAAGCATCTTCCCTTTTGTAGAAGAATCTAGATTTAATGGGACATTTTTAAAAATAAGGAGGCATCCATTTAAAACAGAGGCAAGTGATGTTTTGTTTTCTGAGGGATACTCTGTCTTTGCAACACTGTTCCTCAAAACTTTGTGAAAGAATTATCGTCTTTTCAAGGCTTAGACTTAGATACATTTATGATAAGGAAGAAGGTAAAAGGTTATTACAGAGAGGCAGAAAGTAAATCAGATCAGCCCCGATCTTACTGAACGAAAAGCAGGCTCGATGGGGAAAGTGGCTGACTTCTGCTCCTAATTCATATATTTGCACCTTCATCCAGAATGACCACCACCAGCACAAACTATTTGGAGGTTCAAAACTACATTACATGAAGCCTTTTGGTATTTACAACGATGCTGCTGGAATTGGAGTGTTTCAGCTACAGGGCCAGGCTGAATAGGTTGCGGCTTTTTTTCCCTGGAGCGTCAGGAGCTGAAGGGTGACCTTAAAGAGATTTATCAAGTCATGAGGGGCAATGGATAGCGTGAAGACGTAAGGTTTTTTTCCCCCAGGATAGGGGGAGTCCAAAACTAGAGGGCATAGGTTTAAGGTGAGAGGGGCAAGATTTAAAAAGGACCTGGAGGAAATTACAGGCCTTTTCTCACAGAGGGTGGTGTGTGTATGGAGCTACCTGCCAGCAGTGGTGAAGGAGACGGGTACAATTACAACATTTAAAAAACATCTAAGATGGGAATATGAATAGGAAGGGTTTAGAGGTATATGGGCCAAGTGTTGGCAAATGGGACACGGTCAGATTGGTATGTATGGACGAGTTGGACTGATGGGTCTGTTTCTGTGCTGTATAACTCTATGATCCCATAAGCAAAGCAACATTGAGATAAGTATATGGTTCACAATAACAAATAAGAATATACTGTTTAAAAATCCCAATGCAATGTGCGCTTTTTCTAATGGAAATCAACCCTACTGCAAAGAACATTAACAGATGAATGACCTGGATATAAAACTGGAAATCCAGCTTAAATTGATCCAAAAGGTTAACCTATTGAAGTGTGAATGCCTTAAGATATATGCATTTGTTGTACAATAAAAGAACCACCACACAAACTGAAATAAGGGAACATAACTAAGAAACGAGGTAATGTGTGGAAAAATGTCAAATAAGAAGTGTCCTTTGCCTTCTTAAGAAAATACTGAAACCATCAATTATATTGACTACAAAACAGAACATCAGAATCCACAAAGTAGCTGTCTTAGAATACAGCATTATTAGAAACATGGGCCAACAGAGGTGGGGAGGGGGGATAAAGTGTCTGTTAATACCAAAAATGAAGTGTTGATCAAGAGAAAATTAACCTGTGCCATGTGAGGCTTTCAGTGAATTAACTCATCTTTATTCTTTCACAGGATTTAGGCATTGCTGGCAAGTTGTTGACGATCCCTAATTGTTCTTGAACAGACTGGCACGTATTACTATTTCAGAAGATCGTTAGGTGACAACCACATTGGCATGGGTCTTGGAGTCACATGTAGGCCAGACAAGGTAAAGATGGCACATTTCCCTCCCTAAAGGACAACAATGAATCAGACGGTTTGTTTTGATGATGGTTTCTTTTGATGATGGTTTCATGATCACTATTCCCAGATATAGTTATGAATCTTAAATTCCACCTGACTTGGCAGAATTTGAAACTAGGTCCTCAGAGCGTCATCCTGGATCTCTGGATTATGAGTCCAGTGGCATTACCATGAACCCTAAAAATCATTTGCTGTAAATACCAAGAAGAAGCAATATTCCTGCAATGATTTGATGTGAAAATTCACAATGTTGACCTGTCCAAGTCACTGGTTGGCTCACCATAAGTTTAAGTTGTATCAAGTGGTTTAAGATTCCAGTTGTTTGTGGAAAGAAAAACTTAAAAGGTGACGATCACTTTCTCAAGGCTGAAGGATCAGTCTGAAAGATATGTAGAACATACAAACTAGAGATGGCTCTTATGCTTTTATGCTACATTACAACAAGTTCTTCACTTCTTTGATCTCAGATGAGGATTAAAGGTCGGCACAACAAGGGCAGAAGGGCCTGTACTGTTCTATATTCTAAGATAGCGGTAAAGTAGGCTGCTCCAGTTGGAGTTCCTCTGCTCGCTAGTCCCTTTTCCTTCTTTTTTCCTCCTCTTCGTAGTTTTCCTTTCCCCTCGCCCTACCTGGAGAATGGAGTCGATGAGCAGAACAAACATGGGTCAAATTCCACGGCAATGCAAAGCAAAGTGAGCAATTCCTGCAGCGGTGGTGGAACAAGTCCTGGATGGTGGTCAGCACATGGAGGTAACATGGCCTTTAGCTCTGGGGCCAGCAGGGACAGACTGGAACTTAAGTACCAACGGTCACATTATTATTCTGGACTTTTTCACTGTTTCCTGCCAATTTATATTCTGCAACAACACTACTCTGTCAGATTTGTACCTAGGTACTTGTACCTAAGATGGCATCATTAAAGGCAGCCATTGTAAAATCTTTGTCTGTATTGCACTACATGTGACAATAAAGAATATTCTATTCTAAAAGCGACTACACTTCAGAAAACATTTAATTGATTCCAGAGAGCTTTGAGATGTCAATGCCATGAAAGGCACTTTATAAGTTCAAATCTTTTATATTCTGAAGCAGTCTAAAAGATGGAAAGAGCATTGAGAAAAGCACAAATAATACAGAGCAGTATGAACTGTATAGTATTTAAGACAATAAAACATTTAATTTAAATTGATAATTTCTTTATTTCTCTATTGCAGCATGTCAGCAAGCCCAGCTGTATTGATTTAACAACTGTGCATGTCATTCCCAAAGGGGTATGTTCTAAAGACATATGCCTGTATATAGACACTCAAAATACCTACGTATGCATAAAACAGGTGGACTTCAGAATGTCAATAAAGGTGATTTAGCATAATACTGGTTGAACATCTTAAAATAAACAACATGGTTTGTACATCCACCCTTGTCCAAACACAAACTCCAATTCAGGGGAACTGATTAAACAAAAGATTGATGAAACAATTATCTAAATGATCCAGGCAATCGCATGCCTCAATTTAGGGTTTCACAAGCATTACAACCACAAGTAGCTTATAACTATGATCCTCACAGTGACAAGAGGACCTAGGACAGAGTTACTGGTGCAGTTTTCAGTCAGAGTATAATTTAATTGAACACACACCTTTTCCAGTGGTGCTAATGCACATTGAAAGGTATTAATGAACCAGTTCCAGCTATACTTCTCTTCCTGTACTTAACAGTCATGGAAATATACAGCACGGAAACAGACCCTTTGGTCCAACTCATCCATGCCGAACAGATATCCCAACCTAATCTAGTCCCACTTGCCAGCACCTGGTCCGTATCCCTCCAAACCCTTCCTATTCATATATCCATCCAGATGCCTTTGAAATGCTGCAATTGTACCAGCCAGCACCAATTCCATACATGTACCACCCTCTGTGTGAAAAAGTTGACCCTGAGGTCCCTTTTATACTTTACCCTCTCACCTCAAACCTATGCCCCCCACCCCAGGTAAAAGACTTTGTCTATTTATCCTATCCATGCCCCTCACGATTTTACAAACCTCTCTAATGTCATCCCTCAGCCTCTGATGCTCCAGGGAAAACAGCCCCAACCTATCTAGCCTCTCCCCAGCTCAAATCCTCCACCCCGGCAACATGCTTATAAATCTTTTCTGAACCATTTAAAGTTTCATTTCCGATCGGAAGGAGACCAGAATTGCATGCAATATTCCAAAAGTGGCTTAACCAATGTCCTGTACAGCCCCAGCATGACCTCCCAATTCCTATATACAATGCTCTGACCAAAAAAGGAAAGCATACCAAACTTATTCTTCACCTTTCACATCTGTTGCTACTTCAGCAGCATGTGTTATTGGCAGGCTAGCCTCCAGTGGTGGATACCACAAAGCAGGCTAATCCCTCCTCACCAATGCCCACACAGGCATGGCAGTGCCCAGTGAACAAGGATCAACAGCCTCAATAGTGAATAATTTTTAGAAAACCAAAACTTGCTTTCAGCATTTTCCATAGCCTCATCTACTCTTTCTTTAAATCTTCCCCAGCCTTACAACATACAAATGATGAGTAGGCTCCTTGAGCCTGTTCCCTATTTAATAAGATCATAGCCAACCAAATTAATCCACAATCCGGCCTATTCCCAAAAACCCTTCACCGCGTGTAGTGATTGTTGCAAGGTCAGCCAGGTGAACCTCAGAATAGGAGTTCCCTGACTGGGGCTGTTACATTGGACCAATTAGGGAGCCCTGGCTGACAGATATAAACAAGCGTGTTAGAGATTCTGTTCACTCAGAGATGGTTCTGAGGAGGCTAGACCAGTGTCAAGTACTATGCATGTGTAAATAAAGGGTGACTTGGTGGTGAGATACCAGCTTCTTTGGAAATATTTCTCCCCCTTGCTATCGATCTACCTCTGCCTTAAAAATATTAAAATACTTTGCTTTTACCAGGTTTTGAGGAAGCATATTCCAAAAACTCAAATCCCTCTATGAGAAAAAGAATTCTCTCATCTCGGCCTTAAATGAGCAATCCTTATAATTATTAACGAGTTCTATATTCCCCCCAACAGCAAGTATCCTTTCCACCTCTGCCCTGTCATGACCCCACAGAATCATACATATTTCAATCAAGTTCCCTCTTACTCTTCTAAACTCCAGCAAATACTAGCCTAACCTGTCCAATCTTTTGAGATATTTATGCTCCTCCAACTCTGGCATCCTGCGCATTCCTACTTTTAATTCCACCGATCTTGGTGGCCATGTTTTCATGTGACTGACTAAGAGAAGCTCTGGAATTGTCTCCTTAAACCTCTTTCTCCCCTCTCCTCTTCACAGTCCTTACAATCTACCACTTTGACAAACATTTTGGTCACTTGTAATACCTTGTGGTTTGATGTCAAAATTTTGTTTGATTATTTTCCTGTAATGTGCCTTAGAGCCTCTTACATTAGAAGCTCGATATACGTACAATCTACCGTTTCTGGAGCCTCGATGCCATTTCACCACTGTACCCAAAACTGGCACCAGATGAGCTGAGCTAGCATTGATCAGACTTGGTCTCTGCTCTGCTGTTAAATCCACTCATTAACATTGTGTGATTACGTAGTTTAAAATGTTAATAATTAAAAGCCCCAATCACTGGCTAGTTTTCAATAAAGTATGTCAAAACCTTCCTACTTAAAAGACTTTCTTTTACCAGGTTTTGAGGAAGCATATTCCAAAAACTCAAATCCCTCTATGAGAAAAATAATTCTCTTATCTCGGTCTTAAATGAGCAATCCTTATAATTATTAACGAGTTCTATATTCCAACAGTAAAAAAAGTATACCAACTGTTTGTCAAACTAGAAGTCTGCCCACAGACTATAGTTAAGGCTAAAAGCTTCCCAGAATCAATATGAATACAACAAAGTGGATGCTTTGTGGTGCAGTGGTAGTTCCTTACCTCTGAGCTAGAAGATCTGGGTTCAAGCCACCTACCACAGAGGTGCATCATAAATGACAATGTTATAAAGGTGTAATGTTTCCATCAAATTCTGAGCTCCCTCACTGGCCACCTTTCAATGTGCATTACCTCCCATGAATGAATAAAAAATGCATTAAAACCATAATCTATTGTGATGAGAGTATTTACGCTGTAAATAAAGTTTAAAGTGATATGTATAGCCCTGCATTGTATTCCTGTTACATGCTGTGTTTTTACATTGCAAAAAAAAATGAACACCTCCTAAAATCATAGCTCTTTTGAGGAATGTGGATATCTCAAAGTTTAAAATGGTCAGGGTTTACTGTGGTTATGCGTATCTGTTGATTATCCAGAATATTTGATCAACCAATACATTCCTGGTCTCATAGGTGCCACTTAATAAATGGATTGCCGTACTATATCTCCAGTGAACCATTAAAGTGAGATTTGATGATTCCTCTCGAACTGACGTAAAAGATCCAATAACACTATTTCAAAGAATGGGGTGGGGGGAATTATCCCTGGTAATCCCAGCTAATATTTGTTTCTCAGTCAGCATCACAATATCAGATTATCTGCTTGCCATTACATTGCTGCTTATGGGAACTTACTGAACATGATATTGGTTGGTGTGATTCCTACATCATAACCAGTGACTAGACCTCAAACATACTTAAGAGGCTGTAAATCACAGAGGCTACAAAACTGCAGCAATTGTGTTTCTCTCTGCACGAACGCTACCGCACCTGTTGAGTGTTTCCAGCATTTGTTTTTATTACAGCAATAAATCTGAAGTGGCAGCAGCAGATTCATGATTACAATGTTAGCTCAAAGTATTTTTCATAACATTCACCCAGAGTATTATCAGGCCGGTTTGCCTGTCATTGTTCCAGTTTTTAACTTTAATTACTTTATTTCTCACCTATAAGACCATTCTGTATCTGATTTATCTTAAATAAGCTAACCTTTAATCTGTATTTGAATACTTTTTTCCATTTTCATTCAGATTCCAATAACCTAACCCGGATGTGCTAGCAATTTAAAAAGTACTTTTGACAACACTTCACCATCAAAATGCCAACCTGTCTGCTCTTTGCACAGATGCAGCCTGACCTGTTCAGCATTTCAAACATTCACTGCTCTTTTTAATATTAAAAAAAAGGTTACAACTCCAAATCACAGCTCCAAAATGCCACACTTCAAGTAAGTTGAAAGCCAGGTGAAAGTTGAAACAGTTGAAGCTTAACATGACTCTACTCCATAATCACACCAATATGCTTAACACTTAAAGCAGGAAAGGGTGAGGAAAAAAAAGGAAATTAATTTTTAATAGTCCACTCTGTAAAAGTGTCCTGTGGTAAGCTCAACAGTTACACACAAACACGCTTAAGCCAAAAGGTTCAGGCAGTCTAAGTTGGATTGGAGTAGGTGAGTCTAAAATCAAAGATCCTCCCCAATACGCTGTAAATCACCCTATAATCTTTCCCTAGTTTCTACAGTTGTGACTTCAAAGATTGTGCAGTCATTAGTCATGAAGTGATGCTGCAGTTTAGACTTTAGAGAATTGAAAACAAAATCACTTTCACATAACAATGTCTTGGGGTCAATTTTTCTGAAAACAGAAATAAAATCCAGCTCATTATAAAATGCAGTGATTTTAACTGTTTATAAACAGAACCATATACGTCAGCATCAAGGCTGAGCTCTGTTTGTAAGGTTGTGTTACAGCACTCTCCCAATTTATACCATCCATCAAGTCAAATTAGTGCAAAATGTCTTGTCCTCTGTACTCAAACTCACACTATTCTGTTTATTCTTTACGCCTGTGCTTCTTGACCTATACTGGCTCTCACTCTAATTACTTCAACTTAAACTGTTTGTCGTTTTTTTGAAATCCCTCAATGGTCATGGCCCTCCATCTCTGCAGTTGCTCCAACATGCTCCCCCTATTCTGGCTTGGTCGACACGCTTTGCTTCAATCACCCCAGGATTGACAATCATGTCTCAGCTGGGAATCTGGAAATTCCCTCCCTAATCTTCTCTACTTGTTTTTCCTTTTAAGATATTCATTAAAACCTTCTTCCTTCACCAAGTTTTTGGTCAGCTGGGATAATATTCCTTTCTGTAAGTCGGTGCCAAATTTTGTCTGATAAAGCTCCTGTGAAGTGCCTTGGGATGTTTTGCGAGTTTAAAGATGCTATATAAAGGCAAGATGTTGCAGCAATGGTGTTACAGGGGAGAATTTTCCTGGTTTGCCTCACCCTCTGGAAAGATGACATCATACATTCAGCAAGAAGATGCAGCTGCAAAGTATAATTCTCCAGAGAATAAAACCAGAGATTAAAACATTGCAGAACAAAGCCATTTGTCCCATCAAGTTTGCCCCAGCCCTTCTGTAGAGCGTCCAGATTTATCCCATTTTCCCAATTTTTCTGCATGACCCTGCAGCTTTCCCTCTTCAAATCAAAATCCCAAAACTCCCTTCCAAACAGTATTGTAGGCCTCCTACAGCTAGTGGACTGCAGCAGTTCAAATAGTGAACTGCCTATCACTTTCTCAAGTACAACACGGGATAGCTAATAAAATGCTAGTTCGAGCAATAGTGCCTAAACCCCCGAAACGAACAACATAAAGGTATCTCTACAATTTCCTCTGGAAAGCTACTGCTGAAATCAATCTCCACCTCTCTTTCAGGCAGTGGCATCCAAAAGTCTGAACACTCCTTCAGTAAAAATGTTTTTCCTTGGGTCATCCTTGTATTTTCTTTGCCAGTTACCTTAAATATTTGCAAAAGTGAGGACTGCAAATGCTGAAGATCAGAGTCGAAAAGTGTGGCGCTGGAAAAGCACAGCAAGTCAGCCAGCATCAGAGGAGCAGGAGAGTCGATGTTTCGGGCATAAGCCCTTCATCAGCTCTTCCTGATGATAGACTTATGCCCAAAACGTCAACCCTCTTGACCTGCTATGCATTTCCAGTGCCACACTTTTCAACCTTAAACCTGTGTCCTACTTATCAAACCTTGAGCTTTGGAAATAGTTTCTCTGTCTGTATATGATTGTAAGCACCTCAATCAAATTACTTCTTAACCTTATTTGTTCTAAGGAAAGCAAACCAATCTTTTCAATTCTCACTTCCTTCTTTTGAAAGCAAGGAATCGAATGAGGAAATCACGTCCCACACAAGAGATACAAAAAGAAATCAAGACAGTCATAATGTAGTTCCTTTACCACATTTCCTTTGCAGCTGATTCAGACATTCATACTAATTAGGAGCAGGAACAGACCATTTGGCTCCTTGAGTCTGACTCTGCCATAAATCTGAATGTTGTATCTACCTCACTTGCCTGTCTATTGACAAAACTCTGACCCTTTGGTTAGTCAAGGATCAATCTACTCTGAATAAAAAGTAATCAATGACGTTGCAACAAATGCTATCTGCGCTCCACAAACTCCCAACCCCTCACAGAAAACCTGCTTCCTCATTTCCTCATTAAATGGGAAAACCTCTTATTTTTAAATGGTAGCTCCTAGTTTAGGTCTCTCCCACTTGGGAGAAACACTTGAGGGCGGCACGGTGGCACAGTGGTTAGCACTGCTGCCTCACAGCACCAGAGACCCGGGTTCAATTCCCGACTCAGGCGACTGACTGTGTGGAGTTTGCACGTTCTCCCCGTGTCTGCGTGGGTTTCCTCCGGGTGCTCCGGTTTCCTCCCACAGTCCAAAGATGTGCGGGTCAGGTGAATTGGCCAAGCTAAATTGCCCGTAGTGATAGGTAAGGGGTAAATGTAGGGGCATGGGTGGGTTGCGCTTCGGCGGGTCGGTGTGGACTTGTTGGGCCGAAGGGCCTGTTTCCACACTGTAAGTCTAAGTCTAAGTCTAAGTCTAATCCCTTCAGCACCCACCCTGACAAGTCTCCTCAGGAGCTGGCGTGTTTCGGTACAATCAATGCAGGCAGAATGACTTACAGAGAACAGAATGAAAGAGAAAGATGAGGTGGAATCATGAGGGACGGAAAGCAATCTGCATAAATAAAACAGCGCTCCAAAAATTTGGATGGCGGAAATAAAAACATCATGTAATATTACATCCAATCTCACCATTTCTGCACCCACATGCACCCAAATACCAGAATATTTTTCATTGATGTAGATGGTTTTTCTGTTTCACATATGTGTGTACTTCACCTGAGATTTTAATAGTTAATAATCACAGATCATTGTGAAATTTTGTTTTAACTGGGACATAAAGATGAAAGCTGCAATACAGTGATACTGTGGAATGAAAAAGATGCACGAAAGGTTTTATGAACACTTACAAAATCAGAAAAAAATGTGATCTCTCTTTCATGTAACCATATCATCTCATACACTAAATATCAAGTCTTCAATTTGTGGGGGATATTGTTTTCTGCCTCCTTCAGCTCATTGTTGTCAGGGTTCACCTCAGCTTCAGTCACAGCTGCAATAAATTTCAAAACCTAATCCACTAAACTCAGATAAGAACACTTGCCATTGTTGTCTAAGTATCCACCAGAGCTGATGACCTGCATCTCAATTATTAATGTTAGGAACTTCTAAAGCAGAAGAAGCTGTCATAATTGCAACAGCAAAGCCTTTGCCTTGTATACAAATTGGTTTACAATTGGAGTTTAAATCTTATTGCTATACAAAGCCAATACAGGTAGCAGTACCTGAGAATAGCCACCAGCTATCAATAGGAAAGACAGATTAAAGAGGCAAGTAAGGTACATCAGTGCATTGAGATCAATAGTTTTGAATTTACTGGGAGCCATAGTAATTAGATGGATCCCTGGAGGTGAAAATTTGTATCTACTGGAGCCAATCTGTCTTGCTTTCCCCAACACTTGACACTGTCTGTCTGTCTGCTTCTCTATCTTTTTTTCACCTCCCCCAAATGTATAAATATATCAGCCTGGAGCAAAGGATGTGGGAGATGGGGTGATTGCGACCAATATGACAATAATGGTGACTGCAGGGAGATGTTATACACTGCACTGAAACAGTACATTCACAACAAGTTATATGTGCTGTGAGATTCTAAACATTGAGGACACAAGGATTCAGGGAAATATTTACAGAATTTCTTGCATGAAGCTCTGGCCAACATGGATGACATTGCCATTTATCTGGATTCAAGCTCTACCAGACTTGGACCAGAAAGACTGGGCGCCAAGTCCATTTATTTCACACATCTTCTTTTCCTGCATTCTGTTCTCACACTGTAATTCAGCAGCTGCCATGTTTGGTGCTGAGTCAAAAATTCAAAAATCAAAAAGCCCACAGAATTTCCATCCAAGTGTCTGCCACTCCCATCTCAACCACACATCCTTTTCTCCACAATGACTGATGCTGGGATACAGATCTCCCTGCAGCAACACAGCCACCCTTGGCAACTCATCTAAGTGACCGTGGACCAAGGCGTCAACAGAGTAGTCAGTGGTGACAGGGAAGGTTCACACAGAGTACTCCAACAAATCCTAATCCTGCCATCACTTGGCATCTGCAGAGCAAGACTCCAATTTATACCATAAACCATTTGATGTCCCCCAGAGACAAGCTGATGTGTCATACTCCAGGTAATCAGAGTGGAAAGCTGCAGAAAGCCAACAGCGGAACAGGATCAACAAACCAGGTTCTGGTTTAAAATCAAAGCAGACATCTTCTGGTCTGTAAGTTTGAATTTAACACAATACAACAGCTTGATCCCTCAGTTGGGAAGTATCCAAATCACTATTTTGGGCATTAGGCCACAGAGATTTCTAATTGTTTTTTTGTTAATTTGCCAACTCTTGAATTTTATTGGGCTGACAGGGTTCAAAAGGACTGCTTTCAGTTGTGCACTGATTGATGTATCCTAAATAAAAACATTAAGATCTTGCTTAGAATTTACCCTAGTATAACAGTCCATTTGATTTAACTAATCAAGTACTATTTGCCACTGTAGTCCCACTAAACCTGTCAGGATATCTTCTCTCTCTCGTGTTTATCAAACTTTCCTTTAAATTGATCTGTGCTATTTGCATGAACTGGTGTGGGTGAGAGTTCCATATTCTAAGTTTTTGAGTAACAACATTTCTCTTGAATTATCTACTGGATTTGTTGGTCAGAATTATACTTTCATGATCGCGTAGCTTTGGGGTTCCCAGCAAGTGGAAACATCTTCAGTGTCTACATTTTATACCTTTCCCAGTGATGTAAAAAAACTGGAGACTACAAAAAATATTGCATCAAATTACACAAAAAACTAAACCAGATTGTAGATGAAACTCAGTTGGGAAGCGAGCTCTCAGAAGATCACTGAACCGGTCTTACTGCTGCCAACTAAGGGCACGGACACCTGCATTAGATCCCAACATCAGATTCCCAAAATACTACTGGAAATCTAGCCCAATTATACTGATTCTCTCTCCAGAGATGCTTCCAGACCTGATAAGTATTTTCAGGACTTCAACACAGGGTTGAAATGCTGATGAAATTAATCTCAAAAGAAGATGGTTAGTTTGCTCTTTGTCACGATTACCTGGTCTTCAAGTCAGTCTAAATGAACTTTATTTGTCAATGAGAATTATAGAAATGGAAGCATTACATTGGAGCAGAGCATGAATGCCCTTCAGAAGATAATGTTCAGGGATCTTACTGTAGTTATTTAAGGAGGAGCATTTACACATGGCCCATGGCATGACCGTCATCAAAAAGCAGGAGAAAAATAAGCAACTGAGTCACCCATCAAAAATAAAAAAGCAATGCAACCAATACAGGTTTCACATTTCATACAGTGTTTCTTCAATTCATACTTTTTGTAACCATAAGGTGGCACTCTCCGTTAATCATCAAAAGATCCAGGTAGGGCACACATCCTCTTCCTGTATTTGTGCCAAACACCAACGCATCATGTGACACCAATGCCTCAGCATGGATCCAAAATAATTCAGTTCAATGTAACCCTGCTGCAAATTCTTCTTCTGGTTTTTCTAATTTTTGCTGCAGATCCTGAAATGCCATTCGATTATTCTTCACCGTCTTCACCTCCTCTATCATTAATGCCACTGCTGCCAAGTGTCTCACCACCACTTCCTTCTGTCTAGTGTTAGACCTTCCCAGTTCTCTTCTGGCAACCCAGACATTCTTCTCCTTGCATGTTCCCTCTTCACAACAAACCATTTCAATGTCATCTCAGCTGTTTTCTTCAAAGTTTGCACAAACTTCACTGGCCCTTTGATGTACTGATCCCCGATTCTGTCATTTCTCATGACTTCACACATACACCTCAATAGTCCCCAGTCACTGTTCCTCTCTTCTTGCTGTCACTCACGTTTTTGCATAATATAAACAAGATTGGTCTCTCACAACTGACTTGTAGGAGTTTCCTACCAGATTCAATGAAACTTTTCTATCCTATGAAGCTATCGCAAGTAGAACTAAACTCATGGTTTCATTTCCTTTTCCACACTTCCATCTTCTGTTACCACTGACCTCATGTGTTTGAAGTGACATATTTTCTTCTATTCTGGTGCAAATTCAATTGGTTTAATTTGCACTGTGCATAACAATGATGCTCAGTTGTTTTTTTTTAAAAACACCAAAAATCACCATTAAATTAGTAAAATTCAGCATAGTTATATTTCTGGGCATATTTAGAGACAGTGTCTGGTAGGGGGAGGGAACAATTTCAAGAGAGCATTAGATGAACAGTTCAAGGTCAAAATTTTGCAGGGATATGGGGAAAGAATGGGGTGTGACATTAACTAAATTGCTCTTTGGAAGAACCAGTGCAGACTACAGGGCCAAATGAACTTCTTCTGTAATGTACCAGTGTACAATTCTACTTCTTCCCATGGAGGTATTAGAGGGTAGACTACTTCTGTTTTGTCATTACTCTCAGGCATACTCAGGAGCTCTGCTTCCCCAATTTTTTGAATTCCAAAAGATGTCATCTCACACTGGAGTATGAAGCTGTCAATATGCCTGTACCTCTCCCATATGTGAGAGCCTACCCATGAGCAGCTAGTGTTCACATTTATTAAATAGGTGGGGTCACTGGAGAGCTGTTCCAATTCTGCCTTGCCTATCCACCCATGCAGCTGAGATCAGCAAGAGGTAACAGATGAATGCCCGGTCTGTATGACTCAGATCCATCTGAGACGGAGCACTTAATCAAGCAAGCTTCATATTGCTGGAGCTATTCCATTCTTTAAGGCCACTGAAACTCAAAACTTTGTAAAACCCTTAAAACTTCCTCACCACGAAAATATTACTTGCAAGGTGCCTAAATTTCAACTGAGCTGATATTAATACACAACGTACAACTGTATAAGGAACATAATGTTGTTCCTGAATTTTGGAACTATATTAGTCAGAAAAACACCAGTTCCTGATGAGTAATTTGGTTGCTGGTTTCGCTGACACCACAAAATGTTGTTCTCTCTTTGGGGTATTTCCTTTCACAGGGAAGAAATTTAGCTGAATATAAACACAGTGCTAATCAAGCAGACTTCCACAAAAGCAGGGAGCTCTTATCTTCATACTCACAACCTCTCATTATATTTTAGTACACAGCAAGGCCAACACTGAAGAGAAAACAATGATGAGTCAGAGTAAAGCTGACCAAATATTAAATCCGAACAGGGTGGATTGAAACCACAGAAAATAATGCTTTGTGTTTACTGTAACAGAAGCTAGCATATATTAAAAAAAATGCCCCAGTAGAAGGTAGAACCTACTGCAATGTAATGTACAAACCTCCCTGCAACTCTGCAGTACCAGTCGGTCTTGGAATGGTTTATTTTCTGACTCTACTTATTAAAATACATTGTTAAAATTAACATGATCCATTGTCAGAGTGCAGGGGTGCTGAAGCAACTGATTAACGAGCAAAGAAACCAACCTGATAATCCTGATCATCAATGGAAAATCTCTCTCGCAGGTTTCTGAAAACCATTGGACAATATTCCTTAAACTTGAAACGGCTTGGGAGATTCTCTCTGCAAAATTAATAATGAACAGTTTCAAAGTGGGAATTGTAGTCCTGTTTTTATTTGATAAAGCAGTAAATGCCTGTGAATCAATGTCTCTTCCTCCCTCCCACCCTCCAGTAGGAGTCTAGTCATGTACAAACAGTCAATTGCAAAGACTTGGTTGAATCTATTTGCTGTATGGCCCAAATTTATACCCATCTCCCAACCAAGAGACCGTGCCCCAGATATTCTAATGGGAAGACCCTAACATCACTGCAGACAAACACTCTCCCTACCCCCACACTCAAGTCTTCTCTCCTCCAAATATCAGACCCCTCAGAGTCAATACCTCTAACTCAACCATCCCCACACCTCCACCAAAATAGTTGAGAGTCATTCATCTTCTTCTCTGATCCCAAAGAACATCCTCAATCAGACATCAGGACCTGAAGTGTAATATCTGCTCCCCACCCACCCTGACCTAGGGGGTAACAGCCCCAATCCCCCAACTACCCCACTCCCCCATTGATCTGGCACTCCAATCTCTCAACTAACTGCTACCCTACCCCCAACCTGTCATCCTACCCACCAACTCAGCTTCTCTTGGGAGGTATTAAAGTAGCTTCAGGAAACTTGCATTATGGCAGCTAGTGTCAGAAGAAAGGTGTGATTTAAGCACCAATCCACATCACTGTCAACCGCCTGTATACCTGGACCACACTGCACTGCTCAGCTGGGAGGACTCCTGGCCCATTTGGTCACTTGCGAGAACCAACGCTGATCAGGTTCGGAAATCGGGATCCTGGCCTTTGATTTAATTATAATTTTCGACAAGAGGGGACCACAGGGACATAGAAGATTCAATGACAGAATTTTGATTTTTCGTTCAGCCATTATTTGTTTTAATAAATGCATCTGCTCCTCGTGTCTATCAGAAGCACAATGACAATGACGGATTATAATGATCAACAGTTCCTACTGAGGCTGATCCAAAATCACCATCAATTGAAGATTACGTTTTAACCTTGCAAAGTAGTGAATCAGATATAGCATTATTAGAATTATACTGCTGCCCAGTGTTTGTAATGATATGGTGATAATTTCACTGGAGTAAACATTTAGAACACCAAGACAATATTCAACCATGGTGCTCTTGTGGTAGTGTCCCAGGAGACCAGGTTCATGCTCTATCTATTTCAGAAGTGTGCAATAACATTTTGAAACAGGTTGATTTAAAAAAGTCCAGAATTAAATTGCACTTGCAGTACAGAAACAGACTAATCAGATCATCCTTGCCATGTTTGTCCTCCAAACAAACCTTCTCCTTCATTATTCCAGCTCTTACTTTCAGCATATCCTTGTTCCTTCCTCACTCTTGCTTTCTAGCTTTAACTGAGTCTGTGCAATTCATCTTACCTTCCATGCGTGTCTGTAAGTTGCACTTCCTAAACAATCTCTGGATAAATGAGTTTGTTCAGAGTTTGTGATGGATTCATTGTTGACTACCGTATGTTTATAGTTCTTAGCTTTGATCTCACTTGGAAATAGAAACATCTTCTCTACATTCATCCTATTAAACCCTTCCACAATTTAATAAAAACCCTGTTACAATTAGCTCTCAGTTTAACCTTTTAGAAAAAAGAAACTTATTTCTTGAGTTAATCAACCTCAAATCACTGGACATTGTCAAACCTCTCTGTTGTTTACACTGGGAAATTCAAGTAGATTCATTGTGCACACTGGCCAAACACTTCACCAGATTAACATTTCTTCTCTATCATTTTCCAAATGTATATCTCCTTGTCCTTGTGTCGTAAACATTGCAAGGTGGAGGCCATGCCCCCCTCTACATTAACGGTGCTGAGGTGGAGTGGGCCGAGAGCATCAAGTTTCTAGGAGCAATAATCACTCTCCTGGTTCATCCATGTTGATGATATGGTCAAAAAAGCACAACAATGTCTCTACTTCCCCAGGAGGCTGAGCAAGTTCAGCATGTCCACAAAGCCTGTTATCAATTTTCACAGATCTACCATAGAAAGCAAGCTATCCAGACGCATCACGGTTTGGTATGACAACTGCTCTGCCCAGGAGCATAAGAAACTACAGAGTTGTGAACACAGCCCAATCCATCACACAAGCCAACTTTCCATCCATGGACTTCACCCACAATTCTTGCTACCTTGGGAAGGCAGTTAATATCAAAGACCCCTCCCCCCAATAATCCCGTCAGGCAGAAGATACAAAAGCTTAAACCTATACACCAACAGATTCAAGAACAGCTTCTTCCCTGCTGTTTTCAGACTTCTTAACGTACCTCTCAATTTTTAAATTAATGCTGATCTCATTCTCTGTGCATCTTCTCTGCAGTTGCAATATTGCATTACCCTATAGCACTTGTATGGTATGATTTGCCTGTACTGCATACAAAACAAATCATAATCACAAAACAATCATAAACCAAATCAAAAAAATATGTCATGCTAAAGAATGCACAGGATGTTCAGTGTCAACGCTACTCCCACAGGTCACTGCAGATATGGGCAATAAAACAAGTCTCGCTCACTGATTGGCTCTGTCTTTTTCATCCAGCAACCAAGCTCTTTTCTGGGAAAAAGGCAAGGGATCAGGAATGTGGGCTAAACTCACAGTTGGATTAGATTACTATATTATCTGAGGATATTGGAAAATAATTCAAATGCTCATAATTTAAATCGGAAACCGAAAGCCAACACGTCAATGAACTGAAAATGACTCATTAATTGCAGGGATTCTATGATTTTATTTAAATTAATCTATTATATTGATACAACCTTAAGTCACTGCATATGGTTTCATGTTCAATAAACCAAGGTTCAGAGGCAGAATATCTTATATATGAATGTTGGACAGCTCAATATGGTCAGTTCAAATGATTACACTCGAAGGCATCTCTCTTTTTTTTGTCCATACAATAAAACCAGAGAAAACAACATCCACCTACTTGTTAAAAAGGTGATTGTCCACTTTAATCTTGCTGTATGCTTTGAAGTCATCTGGCATCAACATTACAGGGATCTGAACATGGCTCAGCTCATTGATCTGAAAAGGAAACAGTTAATACTGTTAACCTCACTTTTATGGCAGACTGTATTAGTTCCAGTGGATTGCCTGGCAAGGTACTGTACATCTAAAGAAGGCTGAAGATGATTCACAGGAAACATGCTGATGTGAAACAAAATAAAGGAAATGAGTGGAAGCTAGTCAATTTCAGCACCATCTTATTACCATTATGTCCACTTTTGCTGTTTTTTTAATACTCCAAAGTATTTTTGAGAGTCAAATATAATTTGACAGATTAGTTGCCAAATGCACGGGGCGTATGAAACTGATCCATACAGAACATCAAAAGGTCACTTGGTTTGATTCCCACTCTCTGCATGTATCACTAAAGTGGATACAACAACACAGCAATTCACTTAAGCGCCCCAGAGCTGCAGAATGGAAAAACAATAAGGCGATGTCTGCTCTTGATTGCTATCCATTATTTCTACAGGCAGAGTGTATGTTTCTGCATTTGTGTGTTTGAGAGTGAGCTGGGAGAGGAGGGGTGGTGGTTGGATGGATGCGTGAGGGCATGTGCATTGGTGTGTGTAGGAATTGGACTGTGTGTTGCCGCATATACATGTACGGCCTGTGCTTTTCTAACCACCCATGTTCCAACACTTTTCTCTGATAAAATTCTATTGAATCCCAGTCAACAGCGCTTGGAGGAGCAAATTCCAAGTTTCCAGCATGATGCATGGAAAAGTCCTTCCCAATAGCTTTCTTATAAAGAAAGACTATTTCTAATTTAGACCCCTTGCTCTTGACTACCAGAGAAAATAGGTTCTCTGTCAACCCTGTCAAATTCCCTATCTAATCTGCAAATAATCTCGAACAATTAGATCAGCCATTAGTCTTCTATTCCTAATGCAAACAAAACTGAGGAAAGAGGAGGTGCCAAATGTTGCCAAAGGTGTTGCTTGAGCACATGTATCTGCGTGGGTTCCAACCAAACTCATTCTGAAATGAATCTACGTATTCATTCTCATCATCTAACCCTTCTATCCCCGGTAAATTGACCAAGATAAATTGATGTTGAATGCCTCCACATTGGCAGAAAGGATAAAAGAAGCGTTTTCACTAAACAAAAAAAAAGAGATTTCACAAGACCTTGTCTCAAATATCATGACAGATTTCTGGTTGGAATGTTGGAAATTTTAATTTTCATTAATTATAAATCGACTTTAGTCAATTCACTCTGCATTCCTATTCGGAGAAGAAATAGTGAGTATTAAGCGTTATTTCTGAAATCAGCCATTATAGTCAGAGTTCTATTTTTGAATGAAACAAAATCGCTACATCCCAGATCACAAATTAATTCAAACTGCACTCAAAAGGAGAGAAAAGTAACAGAATTCTGACTTGCAATCTCATGAACGACTAAATTTGCTCAATTATTTCTCAACTGCCTTAGACATCTTTGCCCTTGAAGAGATGTGCCATAGCAATTTTTACTCCCTGACATAGGTCTTTTGGTAGAAAATGAGAAATTACTCCATTTATGTTTCCATCAGTAAGGCCACAGCAGGTTTGCCAATATCCTATAAATATTATGCAATTTTGCTTGGATATGTTAGAATTCATTCGTGGAAGGTGATCACCTCTGACAAGACCAGCATTTATTCATCAATCCATATTATCCTCAAAAATCACAGAGTCACAGAAACGTACAGCACGGAAATAAACCCTTCAGTCCAACTCGTCCATGCCGACCAGACATCCCAACCCAATCTAGTCCCACCTGCCAGCACCCGGCCCATATCCTTCCAATCCCTTCCTATTCATATACCCATCCAGATGCCTTTTAAATGTTGCAATTGTACCAGCCACCACTTCCTCTGGCAGCTCATTCCATACATGTACCACCCTCTGCGTGAGAAAGTTGCCCCTTAGGTCTCTTTTATATCTTTCCCCTCTCACCCTAAACCTATACCCTCTAGTTCTGGACTCAGTGAAAAGACTTGGTCTATTTATCCTATCCGTGCCCCTCAGGATTTTACAAATCTCTAGAAGATCACCCCTCAGCCTCTGATGCTCCAGGGAAAACAGCCCTGGCCTAGTCAACCTCTCCCTATAGCTCACATCCTCCAACCCTGGCAACATCCTTGTAAATCTTTTCTGAACCCTTTCAAGTTTCACAACATCTTTCTGATAGGAAGGAGACCAGAATTGCACACAATATTCCAAAGTGGCCTAACCAATGTCCTGCACAGCCGCACGAAAATGGGCATGAACTACATTCTTGACTGGCTAAAGCCTATGCAGCAAAGGGATGGGATTTTCTGGACATACAACCAGCATGAAGGAAAAGTGAGTGATATTGCTCCAAGTCAAGATACGTACAAAGTTGGAGAGAAAGTTTCAAGTCGTGGTGTTCCCATATGTTTGCTGCTTTTACTTCTCTATGTTGTTGAGATCATAAGTTTGGAAGCTGCTTTTGAATAGCTCATGTGCAGTGCATTTTGCAGATGATCGACACTGCTGCCATTGCATTAGTGATGGGAAAATGAATGTTGTAGTTATAGGATGGTGTGCAAATCAAGTGGGATGCAGCTTCTCAAGTGTGGTTGGACCTCCCCTCAGTCAGGCAAGTGAGCAGTATTCCCTCATGATTTGTGCCTTGTTCATTGTGGTCAGGCACTTGGAAATTGTAAGACTATCTACTTGCTACAGAATTCCCAGCTCCTCTGGTAGCTGCAGTAATGATGTAACAGATGCAACATTTATTCCAAGTTATTTTTGTGTTAGATTCAGTCAAATGGAGGGCATGATTCTGCAATAGTGCATTGCATCGCTCCATGTGAACAGTATTGTTCATGAATGGCATGCACTGGATTTGAATTCAGCGTACATTCTTGCAACCATCAGCTGGCTGGATTGTGATGTCAACAGTTTAGGTTCAAGTGACTGAGATTACTATGGAGGATTCTCCTTCTCAACCTCTGCCATGTCCTGTGGTGTGGTGACTCTCAGGTTAAATCATCATCAGTTGTCTCTCTCTAAAGAGAGATTAGCTCTATGCTCCAACAGGACTATGGCAACTGTATTTAGATCTAACCATATCCCCTCAGTGTAGAATGGCATTAACTTGGCTGAATTCCCTGCCATCAATATCACTGTTATTACCATTGACCGTAAACCCAACTGGACCAGGCACGCAAATACTGCAACAATATAAAACAAAGAACTGTGGAAGGTGGAAATTTGAAACAAAAACAGGAATTGCTGGAGATACTCTGTTTTCTCTCCACTGATGCTGCTGAGTCCATGTTTCAAACCCGCTGACTTTGGAGCACAATACTTTAGAAACTCAGTTAATAGGGTTAGCTTGGCTTTTTCTCCAGCAATTTGTTGCCTCTTTCATAACCTCAGGATATTGTGAACACTTTATAGTCTATGAAATATTTTAAAATATTTTGGTTATTATTGGAACACGGGCAATGCAGGGGTCAAGTTACGTACTGTAATGTGATAATAAAAAGGTGTGCGTGTTCCATTGATGTTGGCTGAGGGATAGATATTGGCCAAGACACCAGAGGGTACGTCCCGTTCTGGCATATTTTATGTCTAGTTAAAAGGTTGACTGGGCCTTTGCTTAACAATTCATCTAAAGGCCACTGTAGGATGGTAATGATTTGAATAAATCAGTTAAGAGCATTGCTTGAATCAGAATACAATGTGATTTCTTAAAAACTTTTATAATTAGCAAAACATTAAATTTGCCACAAGTACACCCACTACAGACACTTTCATTTGCAAACCTAAATTCAGTTGAAGCTCCTGAGCCTGCAACTTGTGTCAAGTATACAATTATTAAACCCCAACACATTATGCTGCTGCAGAAAACAAACCAATAGCTCCTATACTTTCCCATCACTAAGATATTCTTCAGTTAGCAATCCAGATAGTAATCTAAATTACTGAACCAATAAATCAAAAACAGAGTTGCCAGCAATTTTTTAAAAATATATCTGATAGTGGAAGTAGTGCTGAATACAACACATGCCTTACCCAAGCACAGTAGCAAATCATAAATTGCAGAAACCAATAATCATTAGCATATAGCAAGCAGTACAACATTAGTAACAGGCATTAACTAAAATTTCTTTATATATATAAATACACAAGTGCTTTGTTAACCTAAATATCTTTACAGTTAAACAGAGCAACAAATTGTTCTTGGTGAGCTTTTTAAAGAAATCTAAACTTCCATTACTATGTATTTCTTTTTAGATTCACTTGTGGGACATGGGTGTCTTTTACTGGGTCAACATTTATTGCCCATCCATACTTACCTTGAGAAGAGAGTGGTGAAATTCAATTATTTAAAGTTGACTGTCACACTTTCTCATTGATAGAACACAAGAACAAATTGTATTTTTATTTAGCACCTTTTGAATAACTCTTTGCCCTGAGGGATTTTGCAGCAATGTAACGAGATTAAAAAAATACAATATCGAAGGAGACGACTTTAGGAGAGGTGACTGGTTAAAGAGGTATGTTTTAAGGATTTGATTTGATTTATTGCTGTCACATGTATCTAAGCACAGTGAAAAGTTCTGTTTTGCATGCAGTAAGCAGATCATAACACTCATAACATAACATACAGGCCATAGTGTGAACACAGCGATGCGTACAAAGTTACAGTTGCACAGGAAATATACAAAACCAAGCCCAGCATTAGTTTGAAATTGGGGGTGTCCATTCAGTCGTCTAACAAGAGCAGGGAAGAAGCTGTTCTTGAACCTGCTGAAAATGTACATTAAGTTTTTGTAACTTCTGCCTGATGGGAGAGTTTGGAAGAGATTATAACCACGGTGGGAGGAGTCTTTGACGATGTTGACTGCATTTCCGTAGCAATGAGAAGATAGATGGAGTCAACGGATAGGTGATTGGTTTGCACGATGGTGTGGGCTGTGTTCACAACGTTCTGTAAGAGCGCGTAAAAGACAGACAGTCAGAGGTGAAGATTTGGGAGGGGGCATTTCCAGACCTTAGGATTTAAAGTACAGTCACAAGCAGTGGAGTGACTCAAGCTGAAGATGCACAGAATGCCAGAGTTAGAAGAAACATTGAATTCTCAGAGTATAGTAGGGCTGGAGAAAGTTACAGCATTAGAGAGAAGCAAGACCAGGCAGGAAATATAGACAGGTGGATGATGTAATAACCTCCAAGTGCAAGATGCTTTAGAGTTACAACTAAAATTCAATTATTCTAAGCAAGCTTCAAACAGTTAAGATGAGTCATTTGCTTTTGCATGTGAAAATGCCAGCAAACCGGCCTCCCAGCGGACTGTCAGAAACAAAACTAAACACTGAAGCGGTATAGATAATGTATCCAACTGAGCAAAGGATATTTAGACAACTAGTGGGTTAAGAGCTGAGTGAGGGGAAAATAATCAATTAAAAACACTCAATTTGATTTGACCTGGTTTATACAAAATCAACCTCAAACTTCCATGAAAATTCTGTTAGATAATCGAGAGCTAATCAGACTTCTACCATGAAGACTTTCAGACTTTGTCCATTGCTTTCAATTTGGGATTTTCATATTAGCTTTTGTCTACCAATTAAAAGAAAATCGATGGAACATACTCTCCACAGACAGTTGGGGCAATGATCTAGGCACTGGCTTTCACCTCTGAAACGGTGTCAAATTCAGCCCAGCCTTTAGGGCAAACATCTCAACTGACCACTGCTTGGAAAGGTCATGTACAAAATGGTCTCACTACAGCTCCCTGTAGACAGGGAATTACAAAATAAAACTATAAAAAGCAAAAAGTAGGATTTTTATTTGCAGGCAACAATTGATAGGAACAGGAAATGGGCATCCCGACCCTCGAGCCTGTTCTACCATAAAATCAACTCATGACAATCTTTAGCTCAACTCTAGTTGCTTGCTTTCTGAAGTGTACACTTACCCGACTCTGATTTGAGTGTGTTCCTAAATGGGGAAAGGCTTCAGAAATCTGAAGCACAAAGGGACTTAGAAGTTCGAGTTCAGGATTTACTTAAGATTAACATGCAGGTTCAGTTGGCACTTAGGAAGGCAAATGCAATGTTCACATTCATTTTGAGAGGGCTAGAATATAAGAGCAAAAATGTACTGCTGAGGCTGCATCAGACTCTGGTCCGACCTCATTTGGAATATTATGAGCAGTTTTGGACCTTGTATCTAGGGACAGATGTGTTGGTGTTGGAGGGGGTCCAGAAGAAAATTATAAGAATAATTCTGAGGATGAAGGGCTTGTCATATAAAGGAGCAGTTGAGGACTATGGGTCTTAACTCAATGGAGTTTAGAAGGATGATGAGGGCATCTTATTGAAACTTACAGAATACTGAGAGGCCTGGATAGAGTAGATGTGTAGAAAAGGTTTCCACTAGTAGGAGAGTCCAGGACCTTGGGGCAGAGCCTCAGAGTGAAGGGACAACTCTTTAGAACCAAGTTGAGAAAATTCTCCAGCCAGAAGATGGCAAATCTAGGGAACTCACTGCCGCAGAAGACAGTGGAGGCTAAGACATCGAGTGTATTTAAGACAAAGATAGATAGGTTCTTGATTAGTAAGGGGATCAATGTTATGGGAGAAGGCAGGAGAATGGGGTTGGGAGCCATATCAGCCATGATTGAATGCTGGTTAGAGACAAAAATCTGCAGATGCTGGATTCCAAGGTGGACAAGCAGGAGGCTGGAAGAACACAGCAAGCCAGGCAGCATCAGACGGTGGAGAAGTCGACATTTCGGGTATAACCCTGAAGAAAGACCAAACCCGAAATGCTGTCTACTCCATCTCCTGATGCTGCCTGGCTTGCTGTGTTCTTCCAGCCTCCTGTCTGTCTACCTTGGATTGAAAGCTGGAGCTGCAAGGGTGAGTGGCCTAATTCTGCTCTTATATGTTATGGTCATGACATGAGAGTGCTTGATGCTGAAACATTTGATGTTCTCAGAACTAATATGCCATTCTTTTCTTTAAAGAATAAGTACACTGCTGGCAATGCTCTCCATCTCAATATTTCCCTGAAATGTTTGAATGGCTTTTTCTTTCCCCTGCTGACAACTGATGAAATAACCCCACAGGGACTGGTATCCCATCAACAAGTCACCCTTTATTTACACATATGAACAGTCCTTGATTTTAGTACTGCCTCATTCAGAGTCAAGGACCAAAGTGTCTGTACCTCCAACACTCACCCTTTTTATAGGTCAGGTAGAGCTTCCTGATTGGGTCAGATTAACAGCCTCAATCAGAGAAGTCGTATTGTACGAGGTCCATCTAGCCAACATCGTTACGATCACTACAACTGTCATCAGTTTGGAATCAATGTACTGTTCTAGCAACAATCAGTATATCTGCATTAGTGGTATTTTAACAAAACAGGAGCAACTGTTGTGTGTAGATCCATATTTGTATCTTGCTTTTTTTCACTTGGCCATGGTGAGTCTGTGTTGTGTAAAATGAGAAGTGTCCCAGAATCAGCTATGACTCAGTGCACTCTCACATCTGGGTTACAGTTTGTTCTGAGAGAGTATGGCACTTTCAAAGCTACAGTCTTCAGTTGAATATTAACCGGAAGTCTTACCCATCCTTCCACGTGAACCTAACAGATCACATTACACTATTTCAAATAACAGCAGAGCATTTCTTGCCTGGGCACTAAGACAGATAATCTGGTCATGATTACATTCCTGTGTGCAAACTGATTGCCACATTTCCTGCATTACCTTATCATTATTTCAACTGAAATGCCAGCTTTAGATTTTAGATTCCCTACAGTGTGGAAACAGGCCCTTCAGCCCAACAAGTCCACACCGACCCTCTGAAGAGTAACCCACCCAGTCCCATTCCCCTACATTTACCCCTGACTAATGCACCTAACACTATGGACAATTTAGCATGGCCAATTCACATGACCTGCACATCCATGAATTGTGGGAGGAAACCAGAGCACCCAGAGGAAACCCACGCAGACACAGGGAGAATGTGCAAACTCCACACAGACAGTTGCCTCAGGTGGGACTCGAACCCAGGTCCCTGGTGCTGTAAGGCAGCAGTGCTAACCACTGAGCCACTGAGCCACCGTGCCACCCCTTTAGAGTAGGATTGAATCCATGATACCAGTTTAAAGATGAGAGAGCTGCCACTGAGCTCATAAGATCGATGCCTAAATATATATGCTGAGAGTAATAGTTTGGTCACACTCAAGATCTCGGCTGTAATGGAGGATGTAGAAACAGACATGACAAAACAAAAGCTTTACGCTGGTCAATGTAAAATTTAATATGTATGTGTTCACATGGCTACAATAATAACTCAGATGAGGGAAGAAAGCTGAAGAAGGGGTCTTGAAATTGTTGCCTCTGCCCCAATTCTCTACCGCAGCCACACGTGTTTCATTAAAAGAACGCTGCATTATTTTCTGATTGCACAGGGTGTGAGCCCATGGTACTGGTGTATTACACTCAGAACGTTGGATTGCCAAGTATTTCCGGTCTTGCAAGGGCCATAAATTGGAAGAAGTAATAAAAGATGGTATAAAAATCAGGTTCAGTACCAAACAGGTCTTGTAGCACGTGCTCAGTTCCAGTCCCCTACCTGTTCAGACATTACTCCCACTTGGCTGATTCCATGTCTTGGAAACTGAGTAATTGATGCTTCATCTCAAAAGGACAAATGAGTCAGACTTTAATTTCTATTACAACAGCCATAAAACACAGACCATTGTAATTGTTATTGAGGAACCGAACTGAAGAACTAAATGTTCAAAAGTGCAGAATGCTACCAAGTTCAGTAGAATGGGATAAGGGATCAATCAAATAGCCATGATTACATGACATTAAACTTGTTTTTCTAATAATGGGAAAAGGGAGGGAAAATTCAGAGGCAGTATAATGAGCCCCTTTCCCAAAACTATGAAGCTGCAGAGAATAGGAGGAGTATACGCAAAATGACACATTGGGACTTTGATGGAACACAGACCAAATTTCAAGGTAGCATGGTAACAGTTGTGTCAATCAAATGGCAAAAAAAATGAAATTGTTCTTTTAACATATAATTTGCAAGAACAAATTCATAAGATCACTTTGTTAAAGGGTGCAAGGTCATTCAGCTCATCTGAGCTTTTCCCTACAGAGTAAACCTAAATCCCTCCCTTTCCTCTTCATACTCACTGCATCCCAGTTTCTTAACTGATTAAATATTTCAGCCTCCTAACTTGAAGTTCAAACCATGGAGAAAGAAAAGCTGTTGACGGAGACCATAAGTAAGTGAAAATGGGTTGGCTGTGCTGAAAGCAGCCAAGGGGAGAACAAAGCCTGGGGTGTTTGAGGTTGCATCAAGGACATGGAGGAAGGTGTTCAGGCCCTAAAATCATTGGACTCAATATGGAGTCTGAAGGCTGCAGGGTCCCCAAGTGGAAAATGAGATGCTGTCGCCAATTCTCATTGACTCCTCCACTTTCACCCCACACACATGCAACGTCCTCCTCACAACCCCTCACCTCCTTCAGCATATGTACCACCATTTCCTAGCTACTACTTATTCAAAAGAAGAGCCACTGAACCCAAAACACTGCCTCTGCTTTCTCTCCATAGACACTGTCAGACATACTGAGTTTCTTATGCCTTTAAGCCTTGGTATGATTCTGATTATTCTCTTCCATACTCCCTGAAATATATCTTAACTGAGCTTGTTGTCCAAAACTGAACACACAACTGCAGACTGAACTGGGTCAAAGCTCTGGATAATTGAAGCATCACTTTTCTTTTGAATTCCATGAGCCTTTTATGATTCTTCTTGAAGTTACACTTGCTTTACTGATCTGAACACAGAGCCTTCTCAATTTCTTTGCTCCTTTACAGTTTCATTTAAATCTTTTAGATTCAAAGTAGAGGAATTCACACTTCCCCACAGTGAACTTAATTCATTGATTTGCTTTTCTTGTTTATTTAATTTCATCTACAAATTTGGACAGACAGCTATGTACAAGGGGAAAACAAAAATCACACCATATCATTTATACAGACACCCATGTAGAGAAAAATCATACTATAGCATATATACTGACACCCACGTACAGTAAAAACAACATACCATATCATTAATAAGACATCCATGAAGAGAAAACATCATACCATGTACATACACCACCTAGCAAAAAGATCCTGGCATATCATTTATACAGACATCCATGTTCACTAAAAACCATACCACATCATTTATAGACACATACGTACAGAAAAAAATACAGACCATATCATTGACACAGACACCCATGCACAGATTAAAAAGTATACCATATCCTTTATACAGACACGCATGTACAAAGAAAATCATACCAACTAATTTATACAGACACCCATGTTCAGTAAAAATCATATCATACCATTTATAGAGACACCCATGTACAGAGAAAAATATCATATAATTTTTATACACAAATGTACAGAGAAAGATCTTACCACGTACATACACACAGACACCCATGTACTGGAAAAATCATTCTGCATCATTTATACAGATACCCACATACAGCAAAAAACAATAACATATCATTTATGCAGACATTCATCCACAAAAAAAACACACCAAGTGATTTATAGTGTCACCCATGTACAGAAATATCATCCCATATCATTTATACAGACAGTCCATGTACATACATACCACATCATGGTATTTATATATTCACACATCTACATAAATACCTTAACATATATTTTATACACACACATACAATAATACCATACCATTGTATTGTAACATATTAAAACAATATAAATGAAACATCCATTGTCACATACCAGCAGGGAACAAAGTCTTTGCTCAGGCACCTTTCCCAACCAAATACTAACCTACATCAAAAAAATTATCTCAAATTCCATGTCAAATCATTTTTTGCTTAGAATTTTATCATATGCCCTTTGTGTATTGGTAACAGCATTGACAAAGTGTGGCCTATGTTGATGCCTACAATCATATAGAGTTCCACAGTGTGGAAGCTGGCCATTCGGCCCACTGAGTCCACATCAATCTTCCGAAGAGCATCGCACCCCAGACCCGCCTCCCCCTACTCTAGCCCTATAACCTCACATTTCCCATGGTTAATCCACCTAACCTGCACATTCTTGAACAAGATTTAGTGAGCACTTTAGCATGGCCAATTCACTGAAGCTGCACATCTTTGAACTTATAGAACATAGAACATAGAAGGATACAGCGCAGTACAGGCCCTTCGGCCCTCGATGTTGCGCCGACCGAATCCTACCTAACCTATACTAGCCCAATAACTTCCAAATGCCTATCCAATGCCCGCTTAAATGACCATAAAGAAGGAGAGTTCACCACTGATACGGGCAGGGCATTCCATGAACTCACAACCCGCTGTGTGAAGAATCTACCCCTAACATCTGTCCTATACCTACCACCCCTTAATTTAAAGCTATGTCCCCTAGTAACACCTGACTCCATTAGCGGTAAAAGGTTCTTAGTATCTACCCTATCTAAACCCCTAATCATCCTATACACTTCTATCAGATCTCCCCTAAACCTTCTCTTTTCCAATGAGAACAGCCCCAAGTGCCTCAGCCTTTCCTCATAAGATTTTCCTACCATTCCAGGCAACATCCTGGTAAACCTCCTCTGCACTCGTTCTAAAGCTTCCACATCCTTCCTATAGTATGGCGACCAAAACTGCAAACAATACTCCAGATGAGGCCGCACCAGAGTCTTATACAACTGCAACATGACCTCAGGACTCCGGAACTCAATTCCTCTGCCAATAAAGCCCACTACACCATATGCCTTCCTCACAGCACTATTTACCTGGGTGGCAACTTTCAGAGATCTGTGTACATGGACACCAAGATCCCTCTGCTCATCCACACTACCAAGTAGCCTACCATTAGCCCAGTAATCCATCATCTTGTTATTCCTACCAAAGTGAACGACTTCGCACTTAGCTACATTGAATCCCATTTGCCACATTTCCGCCCAGCTCTGCAACTTATCTATATCCCGCTGTAACCTACCACTTCCTTCCTCACTATCCACAACTCCACCGACTTTTGTGTCATCCGCAAACTTGCTTACCCAGCTTTCAAGTCCTTCCTCTAGATCATTTATAAAGATAACAAAAAGCAATGGTCCCAAAACAGATCCTTGTGGTACACCGCTAGTAACTGCGCTCCAAGATGAACATAATCCATCAACTACTACCCTCTGTCTCCTTCCAGCCAGCCAATTCCTAATCCAAACCTCTAATGTATCCTCAATGCCATACCTCCGAAGTTTTAGCATTAGCCTACCATGGGGAACCTTATCGAACGCCTTACTAAAATCCATATACACAACATCTACTGCTTTACCCTCATCCACTTCCTTGGTCACCTTCTCAAAGAACTCAATAAGGTTTGTGAGGCACGACCTGCCCTTCACAAAACCATGCTGGCTATCCCTGATCACGTTATTCCTACCCAGATGTTCATAAATCTTATCCCTTACCATTCTCTCTAAGACTTTGCCCACCACTGAAGTCAGACTCACTGGCCTATAGTTGCTAGGGCTATCCCTACTCCCTTTCTTGAACAATGGGACCACATTCGCTATCCTCCAGTCCTCTGGTACTATTCCTGTTGACAACGACGACATAAAAATCCAGGCCAATGGCTCTGCTATCTCCTCCCTAGCTTCCCATAGGATCCTGGGGTAAATGCCATCAGGCCCAGGAGACTTATCTATATTCATCCTTTCCAATATTCCCAAAACCTCTTCCCTGCATATTTCCAGGGCATCCATTCTAATTATTTGTGATTCCATATTCACATCAGCAACAGTGTCCTGTTCCTGAGTGAATACTGAGGAAAAGTACTGATTTAATGTCTCTCCAATCTCCTCCGCCTCCACACACAACTTCCCACTACTATCCTTGACTGGACCGATACCTACCCTAGTCATCCTTTTATTCTTGACATACCTATAGAAAGCCTTTGGGTTTTCCCTAATCCTACCAGCTAAAGACTTTTCATGTCCCCTTCTCGCTTCTCTTAGCTCCCTCTTTAGCTCCTTCCTGGCTACCTTATAACACTCAATCGCCCCTACTGAACCTTCACGCCTCATCTTTACATATGCCGCCTTCTTCCCTTTCACAAGGGACTCCAATTCCTTACTAAACCACGGCTGCCTCACAAGGCCCTTTACACCATGCCTGACTGGTACATACCTATCGAGGACACGCAGTAGCTGCTCCTTGAACACTCCCCACATCTCATTAGTGTTCTTCTCTTGAAGCCTGTTTTTCCAATCCACACATCCTAAGTCATGCCTCACTGCATCATAATTTCCCTGCCCCCAGCTATAGCTCTTGCCCTGCGGCACACGATTATCCCTCTCCATCACTAAAGTAAAAGTCACCGAGTTGTGGTCACTGTCCCCGAAGTGCTCACCTACCTCCAAGTCTAACACCTGGCCTGGTTCATTACCTAGAACCAAATCCAATATAGCCTCCCCTCTTGTTGGCCTGTCGACATATTGTGTCAGGAAACCCTCCTGCACACATTGTACAAACACCGACCCATCTAATGAACTCGAGCTATAGCTCTCCCAGTCAATATCTGGGAAGTTAAAGTCCCCCATAACAACCACCCTGCTACCTTCACTCTTTTCCTGAATCATCCTCGCAATATTATCCTCTACTTCTCTAGGACTATTAGGAGGCCTGTAGAAAACACCTAACAGGGTGACCTCACCTTTCCTATTTCTAACCTCAGCCCAAACTACCTCAGATGGCAAGTCCTCTTCCATCGTCCATTCCACTGCTGTGATACTGTCTTTGACAAGTAATGCCACGCCTCCCCCTTTTTTACCCCCATGTCTGATCCTACTAAAACATTTGAACCCTGGAATGTGCAACAGCCATTCTTGTCCCTGTTCTACCCACGTCTCTGTAATGGCCACAACATCGAAGTCCCAGGTACCAACCCACGCTGCAAGTTCACCTACCTTATTCCTTATACTTCTGGCATTGAAGTATACACACTTCAATCCACCTTTCTGGTTACAGGCACCCTCCTTAGAGATCGCTGCATTATTCCTAACCTCCCTACACTCAAGGTCCTGTACCCTAAAGCTACAGTCCTGGTTCCCATGCCCCCGCGGAGTTAGTTTAAACCCTCCCAAAGAGCACTAGCAAACCTCCCCCCAAGGATACTGGTGCCCCTCAGGTTCAAGTGTAGACCATCCTTTTTATAGAGGTCCCACCTTCCCCAGAAAGGACCCCAGTTATCCAGAAACCGGAATCCCTCCCTCCTGCACCATCCCTGTAGCCACGCATTTAACTGCTCTCTCTCCCTGTTCCTCGACTCTCTATCACGTGGCACGGGTAACAAACCAGAGACTACAACTCTGTTTGTTCTAACTCTGAGCTTCCAACCTCTAACTCTGAGCTTCCAACTTGGGGGGGGGGGAACTCTCACAGACATGAGGAGAATGCACAAACTCCACATAGACAGTCGCCTAAGGATAGAACTGCACCCAGGTCCCTGGTGCTGTGAAGCAACAATGCTAACCACTGAGCCATCATGCTACCACCATCTTTTCCTTGTATTCCACTGATTTTGTTACATGGTGCAGGATTCTACAGGTTTGGTTGCCTGCACCCAGTAACTAATATCATATTAAAAGAAAACAACACAAATTTTTTTAGTATTTTCAAAGAAGTAAAAACTACTTGAAGTGAAATCTATAAGTAACATATACACTGCTGCAACTTAATCTGGCAAAACTGAATGGGCTTTCTCACTTCAGAAGATTCAATAATTGTGGTGGTTATTTAAATTAATATATAAAACTATAACAATAGATTTTGGTAAACGATTAGCAGTTATTTTTAATAAAATCATTTGCATTTTTATTAATATGATAATTTGCTAATGCATGAACAGGAATTGAAGGACTTGATCTATCTAGTTTCCTGTCACACTCAGCCATAAAGTTCCAACATGACACCCCTTATAATACATTAAAAAGGTAATGCTAGAAAGGTGCAGGAGCCCATCGAGTTGCACACTAGCAAGAATCACTACCTACAAAAACACGAGAAAGGGTGGAGAAAGAACTGACACTTGGGCAGGAAAGAAAAAAATCAGTTTTTGGAATTGTCAATGAGTTGGAAAAGAGAAACGGAATACCTGAAGAAGCAAAACTTCATATGGAGCCAAACTGTGTTGTTGTTTAACTCAAATATAGTATTGATTAACATCAACAGGGTGTTGATGTTAAATGATTTCAGAATTGCATGAAGTTTACCGAACTCACCAGTCTCACATTTGTGCAGTAGGATGACACCCCTAATTCATTAACAAATGCCAATCTTCAGACTGAATCGTATTATTTTAAAAACATGTGATTGCATTATCCATTAATATACGGATGCAAATTCTCACTCAGAGCAAGGTATTGCCAGTAAACCAATGTAAGACTCGCCTCTTAGAGAACGGACACATCTGGAGAATCTTGCCCAGTCAAAAAGATCTAAATCTGGCCAAATGCTTCAGACATGAACAGAATTCTAATTCCCAAGGGCTGATCAAGTTTAAAACAAATTTTCATAATCTATTCATGGATCTGTCTGAGGACAATTTTAGATTATGTATTTACAATGGTAATCCTGTCATAAAGTGGTTGACACCATCACTCAAAAGGTATAGACCATAAGATATAGGAGCAGAAATCAGGCCATTCAGCCCATCAAATCTACTCCGTTTTTTAATCGTGGTTGATAAGTTTCTCAATCCCATTCTCTCCACAGTTTCTTGATTCCCTTGACAATCAAGAACCTGTCTATCTCCATCTTAAATATACTGGTTCAAGTGACCTCTACAGCCTTCTGTGGCAGTGAATTCCATAGATTGACCACTCTCTGGCTGAAGAAGTTTCTCTTTAACTCCATTCTAAGAAGGTCTTCCCTTTACTCCAAGGCTGTACTCTCAGACCCTAGTCTTTCCTGCTAATGGAAATGTCCAGGCCATTCAGTATTCTGTAAGTTTCTATTAGATTCCCGCTCAACTTTCTAAACTCCATCAAGTATAGACCCAGAGTCCTCAAACGTTCCTCATATTATAAGCTTTTCATTCCTGGGACAGTCTCATGAATTTCTTTTGAACATGCTCCAGGGCCAGTACATCCTTCCTGAGATATGGGGCCCAAAACTCTGCAAAATGTGGTCTGACTCAGAGCAAGTATTAGTTAAAATGAACATACAGATTATGAGTAGGCTACTCAGTCCATTGAGCCTGGTCCACTATTCAATAAGATCATGGCTGACTGGATTATTCCGCCTTCTTGCCTATTCCCAAGAAGCATTAGTCCTTACTTATCAAGTATCTACTCACCACTGTCTTATAAATACTCAAAAGTATACCTAACATTGTTACCAGAATGGCATTGCATGAAACGCAGGTGAATGGAAGCAGAGCTGCCTGAACTGCTCAGAAGGCAACGGAACTACAGTGGTTCTGTGAATTGGGGCTCGGGAAGACATTCTGAGAATAGTTGGATAGATCTGTGCCGTAAGAACTCAGTAAAGAGTTTGAGGCACTGCTTCATGCAACTGAGCAAGATTAGAGCTTGGTGGGGAAAAAAAAAGGACTAGCTTGTCAGTGAAAAGCTGGCATCTAAGTGTTAAAGTGTAGTTTTGAGAAGCCAGGGTGCATAAGCTCTGGAAGGAAGGGCCATCAACCAGAACATAAGCAGTCAATGAAACAGTCGTCATGCTTCAATCACGGGACATGTCTTGAGGGAGCTGAGACCAGATCAAAAATGTGAATTGTCAATCCTTGAGAAGTTTTAACACCCACTTTGTCACTATTATCTTGGGAGTGGATGAGGAAGGATTGCTGATAAATCTGAGATCTGACTTGGTCATATTTGCAAACTGATACGTTGTGGGGTGTTCAGTCTCAGTTTGTATGAATTTTTGTCTCATTTTACTTTAACTTTCAAAATATAAAAGTTTCCTTTGGTAGATCATATACCCATACTAGGTCTTCACAACTGAGTTTAATTTGTTCATTTAAAACCCTGGAATCTTATGACATTTTCTTTGTAAATATCTGGGATTTCATACTTTGTCCACTTTGAACAAAATCACTGTTTCCTAGAGAGCTCGTAACATAAATATGGTAGTCTTGTCCAGGATCATAATATAAATACAATGTGATTCAGAATCACATCTTGATTTTGAAGTGAAACAGATTGGGACTGCTGTGTTGTGACTGAATCCATACGAAAAACTCATCAAGATTTAATAGGCAGAATGGTTCTTAAAGTCATATCCATTTATCCATCACCCTGATTATTGTTGGCTTATGCTGGCTCCCGGTTAGGAAATGCCTCAAATTTATAATTTGAATTCTTAATTTCAAATCCTCCTATGGCCCCACAATCTCTCATCTCTGTAAGCTGCTCCAAACCTACAACTCTCAAGATAGCTGTACCACTCTAATGCTGGCCCTTTAAACATCCCGAATTTCAATTATAGCATCATGCTTTCGTCTGCCCTAAGTCTTTTTTCCGTCTGTTTTTAAATTCCTATGACTTTTCCCAAGCTTTTCGACATCTGCCTTAACAATTCCTTGTGTCGCAATGCAAAATGTTATTTTAGAATGCTCTCATGGATGTTAAATTACACTGAGGTTGCTATATGAATGAAGTTGCATTAATTTGCATATTGTAAAGGAGTTCAGCAATCAAATCTGTTTGGACCATCTAATGGTTGCTGCAGATCAGCATTTACATTTGCTTCTTTGAAGCCTCAAATGGAGATATAAACAGGATATCCTGACACAGTATACATTTATTCACATCTAAGACTTGCAAATACACAACATTTCTAAACAGCATTCAGATTCAGTCAACACAACAAATGAAACAGTCACTGTGACAAAACTGACAATGATAGGTATACTGCAGACAAGGGAAGTAGATCAAGAGAGGGTAGGTTATGTCAAGTCAATTGTCATTTCATATGGCAACGTGAACACTTATTCTTAAGGCAATTTTAATTGACTTCAGTCCTCACTTGCAACACCAGAATCATTCTGTTCACATGGCTGAAGCACAGGGCATACTTTGTCATTGTAAAGTCAATTTCTCACTTCCATGAGCCCTCAAATAAAATTGGACAAAACTTTGCACAGTTAATACACACCTGAATTCGAATTTAGAAAGTGAGAAATCCCAATTCAACAAAGAATATTACAGCACAGGAACAGGCCCTTCAGCCCTCCAAGCCTGCGCCAATCCAGATCCTCTATCTAAACCTAAGTTCTAAGAATCTGCATCCCTCTGTTTCCTGCCCACTCATCTATCCGTCTAGGTACATCTTAGATGACGCTATCGTGCCCGCCTCTACTACTACCACTGGCATCGTGTTCCAGGCACCCACCACCCTCATCGTAAAGAGCTTTCCATGCATATTTCCCTTAAACTTTTCCCCTCTCATCTTGAGTTGTGACCCCCTAGTAATTGAGTCACCCACTCTGGGAAAAAAGTTTCTTGCTATCCACCCTATCTATACCTCTCATGATTTTGTAGACCTCAATTACATCTCCCCTCAACTTGCTTCTTTCTAATGAAAATAATTCTAATCTACTCAACCTCTCCTCATAGCTAGCACCCATCATACCAGGCAACACCCTGGTGAATCTCCTCTGCACCTTCTCCAAAGCATCCACGTTCCTTTGGTAATGTGGCGACCAGAGCAGTATAACATGAATTAAATAAAATTTACATCAAGTTCAGCCTAAGTGGTCTATATCAGCATTTTTGCTACACACAAATGTCTTCCATCCTACTTCATAACTATGACAAGATATTGTTCTATTCCTTTTTCTTGTTTGATATTTATTTATTGCCTTTTTAAATGTCTCTTTGCTATTGGCCTCAATTAGTTCTTGTGTTAATGAGTTCAACATTATAGTCAAACTCTAGTTAAAAACATTTCTCCTGTATTCCCAATTGGATTTATTAGTGACTATTTGTACACGTATGATCACAGGTTTTAATCTACCACACAAATGGGGCCATCGTCTCTATTTTTACCTCATCAACAACAACTTGCTTTTATGTGCTGCATTTAACAGGGTAAAATGTCTTAAGATTGTTTACAGGAATATGATTATTTCTATAATGCTTACACATTAGGTTTATTGATTATGACATAACATAGCAACCCGACATACCCTAGTATAACTTGTTTGTTGAACACTAATGTAAAGAGTTAGTTATATTTTATATACTTACATGTTCAATAAATATTGCTGGTATATAAAATCTGACACTCAGAAGAACCTTGGTTAATGTTTAGGCTTTCAGAAATGCTTAAAAGAGAAGTTCACAGAAACACCGTTTGCTTCCCAAATCAGCTTTAGTTAACAAAAGTATCACAAAAGCACTCTACAGCAAGGCTGTGATTGAAAATTCACTAACTAGGAGTTTCATGTTTCACACCTGCCTTCTTTGCCACATCTGATAAACTGCATTCTGCTACATGGCTATTGCAGAGCATTGTATTTTAGGTCACAGCTTTGATTCAATGACACTCTCACTGTGGAGTCAGAAGGCTGTGGGCTCAACACAAGATTTGAGCACATAATCCAGGCTGACACTTCAATGTAATACTGATGGAAAGAACATTGGTGCCGTCTTATACATGAGATATGAAAACTGAAAACTGCTGCAAAGATAGACACATTCCCAAAGCTTTTGATCTTGTAGTCATCAAAAGATCCCGGCAATACCTTAACGGCAGGAAGGTTCTTCCAATATTTATCAATCAACCAGCATTAAATAAAACAATTAAATTAATTAAAATAAAAATTATTATAACACTGATATTTGTACAACTTTGTTATTTATAAAAGGGGCTGCCACATTTGCCCACAATGACGCCATTTCAAAAGTTCTTTGATTTTACAGCATTTTGAATGATCATTAACAGTGGCATATTCAAGATCTTTCTTTCTCTCTTTAATTTTACTATAGGCAGTAAATCAGCCCCCAATACACTGTTCCAGCTGCATGCATCTTCTGCTATCATGTCAATTCATGACCAATTTTCTTTGATTTTAATCCTAGTCATAGCTGTTTTAGCCACTGAACTCTCACTGCTTATTAATATTTGGGAGTTTGGATAATTATGCACATAATTTTCATGCATCAGGTGTGTTACAACTGTTATTTAAGTTTGCTTGATAATAGATGTTCAGCTTCCTTTGCTCACTTATTTTCATTTATTTCTTTTTTGGCAGTCCCTTGGATGATGTAAATAATGCTACACAATCCTGAAAAGGTTTTTTTTAAATAAAAGATCTGAGTTCTAAGCAGAGTTCGAGAGGCAACATTTATTGAACATACAAGTATGTTAAAAAAAACGACTCTTTACATTATCACTCAACAAATCAGTTATGCTAGGGTATGTCAGGTTTGTATGTTATGTCATAATCAATAAACCTAATGTGTAAGCATCATAGCAACAATCAACTGGATGTTCGTTCATACAAAAGGTAACTAGATACTGTAGGAATTGTTACAGTCAGTGATCTGTAACAGTGTGATCAAAGTAACCTTAAGAGCTTCTCCGGCTGCAGAGCCTACTGATTTTGTAATCAGGCACCAAATGCAAGGACTGTCACATTCACAAGAAGGAAAAGACTTGATAGAACTTTCCAATTATATTTTCAGGAACACATTTTATAAAAACTGAAGATTAGCCACAAAGGACCAATTTCAAAGTAGTACCCCAAGATTCAGAAGAGTTATGACTCCCACTCGAGATTTATGATAAGGAGTGTAGCAAGATTTTTATCTTTAGGTTACTTTGATGCATCCCATATGATTTCTCATGCCACATGGTGTTTAAAGCAATATTCTCATAAATCACATTTCCCAAATTGAAAACCTGTGTGTTCTAATCCACCACCCGGATAAAAGTGCTCACAACCTTTACCAAATCTTCAGGCCCATGGAGCTTAACACGGAGGAGAATGACAACAATAACTCACGAAAGCTCCATGGCAAGAAAGGGCAGTAGACACGTGGGAATATTGCCATCTCCAATTCCCATCCAAGGCATGCACCATCCTGACTTGGAACTATATCAATATTTCTACAGTCACTGGGTCAAAATTCTGGGACACTTTCCCTAAAAGCACTGTGGGTGTACCAAACCACATGGACTGCAGCAGTTCAAGAAGACAACTCACCACCTTCTCAGTCTCCTAAGTAATCTACCCACATTTTGGCATTTGACTTCGACAATTCCAACAACAATAGCACAAAATCTAGCAATCCCAGCTAGAATCTGATGAAACACTGGTAGGACAATTAACTCTATGGAGTTGTTAAGTTATTTCAACATGGAGATCCCAGATAAACTTCAAAACTCTTGCACATTTTCTAATTTCAAAAGGGCACAGAGGCCAATTCAATATGCATCCCTCATCCTAATTACTTGGCAACAGAACAATCTGATGTTTGGCTGAGCCATGCACATGTTTAATTGCAGAATGTGGCAAGTTCGTCAGTATGAGAAAGAGGAAGGATCATTGATACAACTGGCCTCAGAATGACATGTCCAACATTCCCACTCTGAATCATTATACTGCTATAAAGTGTGTTCAGTATCAAACTTAGCTGTTATGGTACTCCACAATTAAAACACACAAACATGAAATGGCCACTTGGCTGGGGTGTCAGAAAAAAATACATTTTTGGAGTTGTAGCCCATGATAGTAAAAAAGCTGAAGAACTTCAACATGAGTCTTGCACTTATTCTCCAGGTAAGTTAGCTACATTTTTTAATTCTAGTGCTGAGTTGTTTGTAAAAGTTATGAAACAGGATGAGTTAAAAACAATAGATCAAACTCCACAGCACAAATCAACTGAGCCAGAAAGCACTGCCCATTTAGTTGAGTTGACTAAGCATTTTTTCACTCACTTAAAAAGGCAAGTTTTCTTGCTATTCAATGATTGATGTGAGCGTCATGCCTATGGTCAAAATTTATCGTCCGTCCCTTGATCTCCTCAACATTCTTGAACCACTGCAGTCCACATGGCATAGGCACCCACAATTACAGGGTGAAATCTTATTAAATGATTTCACAGACTTTTGAGGCAGTGACAATTTTAAAAAAGTAAGTGAAATTCTGCAAGCAACATAACAGGCTATTTCTGTTCTCTCCTTTGCCCGAAATGCTCAAGTATTGTCTAATTCATTGCCGAGGATACTTCACTCAGACAATGATCCTTCAGCTTGATTACTATGCATTTATAACGTACTCATGCCTCAGAAATTCGTATTAAAGAAGCAGACTTTGGGACATGAACTTAATTTACAAAGGTAGCATTAAAGCATTCATATTTCTTCTCTTATAAAATACATGGAATTTATAGCACAGAGATAGGACATTTTGCCAAATGACGTGTATCCACACTTTCTACTTTATCCAACCCTGTTCTTCTATTCTGTTCATCATCACATACTTATCCTTAACATGAAATCTATGCTGTTTGTCTCATCTTCACTGGGAGGTAGCAAGGTTCACAGTCTAACAATTCTCTGCATTAAAAAACTATAATTAGTAACTTAGAAGAAACTTGGTAGCAACATGCCTCCTGGTTTTGCAACCCCTCAGAAGTGGAAACATTTTCATTACTACCAGCCTATCAAATTTCACCTGGTTAGAAAAATGAAAGGATACAGATGCAGAACTGATTTGGAAACAATATTAAAATAAAGTCACAAAATAAACACAGGTTCCTCCGGTGTTCAATGGTCAAAATGAAACAGATCAAGAAAAACCAAGGTTCAATCCTCTGCTTGTGCTGGGGTTGATTGCAGTCTCAATCATGTCACTGCATTGGGTGTGAGAACATCGAGCTAGGGAGGAGGAAGGATTACATGAGTATGTAACTGTAGTGTTCCACTGCATTTCCCAACCAACATGAGGAACAGGTGAACCGGGAACGTTCACAAAGGAATGGCCAGGTTTTCAAATCACTACTTGAAATACTGCACCAGTCAGATTTTTGTTTTAAACAAAAGTCAATTCTTCAAATCCACCTCATATCACTGGTGTGAATCCACTTAAAAAAGGGCTGGTATTTATAATGCAGCACCTGAGTTACCTGAAAGGGCACCATAAGTTCTGCTTCCTAACTTCAAATGTATGACTGCAATGCTCCACAGCCGTATAATGAAGGATCCTCCGATGCATTGCATCAGCACCAATGGAATTGGAGAAGGCCATTCTGTCCCTCAAAACAGTAACATTATTTACTGAAATTATAGTTGATCTTGTCTCCATTTACTTGTATTGGCTCCATAACCTCAACACCCTTACCTAGTAAAAATCCATTGATGTTTTATTTAAAAAAAAGTTCACCACATAGGCATCAAGATGTACATTGTTGCTTCAGGAACTTTTATAGCCTCTTTGTAAAGCAATTTGGCAGCAGGATGCTGAAAATGAGATACTGTACACACAGTCAGTCAATCACAAACTTGTTTGGAAACGTAACATTATACTAAATCCTGTAATCCCAGAGTGAAATCATGAAATTACAGGAATTACTGGACCCAAAACACAAGACAAATTATAAACCATAACCCACAATTGTGCAAAACTAACACATACAGCCCCCAAAATAACTAAACATTCACTTAAATCATTGCTCTACCTCCTTAATCTCGTGGGTTTGTTTGGAAGGGGGATTTTGATGCCTGAGAGCATTCTTAACTAGTATTTGTGAAAGATAAAACCTCAAGCTGGGTAGAGCTAGGCCGCAGAAGCCTCGGACTTGCCTGAGTAGAGAGTTCGACCTGAAGGCACGGTTACTGGAATCCCGAAATCGCATCAAAAGAGGGGAGGACAATTTTTTTTAAAATGACACGACTCTGATAAGATCAGTTTTATTGACAATAAGCGACGATTTCTCTTTCCCTAAAACGTGAACTGGTTTATAATAAACTTTGACAGAAATCAAGTCACTGACAGGAAAAACGTAAAAGGGCCAAAAAATCCAGAGAGAAAGCAATGCAAAGCCCACCACTAAGAATATGAGGGAATTCAAATGCTAATAATTTGAAATGAAAACAAAATAAAATATTCCCTCTTTGGGCGCGAGAAAAAAATATACACGAACCCGAAATAATTAAACATAAAAGTCGCGCTAAATATTCCAATTAATAAACCCTGCTTTAAAAAACTAATCGGAATTAAATTATTAATTGTGCTTTTTGATGGAAACCCAACTCCTCCCTCCGCCCTAAACTGGATCTTTAACAAGACGAAAAAGATGCATTTCTGCTTTCCATTTTTATTAATAAAAACAGTGCAAGTCATTAAAACATTGTTCAGCAACAACATATTTACTTGTCATTCATTATTAGATGAGTTTCCCTCCCAAAAGATCTCCATAAAAATGTAGCAGGCCTCCAGCTCCAAACAGGTTAGGTTCATCCTTAAAAATTAAACTGAAAATAATTCTTAAAAACATGTTTTCTCTTGCAATATGCACAATCTTAAATGAAGGTCTAAAACAGAAAAAATATAAAACCGTTGAGCATCTTAAATCATCACTCTCTCAAGTTCCAGCTTCTCATATTAAAGTACATTATCCTCTTTAAGATGCATGAATAAATAAATTATAATAATTCCAATAATTAAGAAGGATCTGATCTTACTCACGGTGTGGTTGACTCCCCACATCAGGACACTGAGGAGGGGCTCACTGGCCCTGAAGAGCTTCACTTTTTGAGCCACAAAATGTTTCTTCTTGGTTTTTGTCTTGCTGGCACTGGCAGTACAGTTGGCTGCCATTTTTGTAAAACAAAAATTACCCCCCCTCAAAAAAGAGAAACCAAATGTAAGAAGAAGGATCTTAGTATTTCCCTTTTGCAACCTCCCCTTGCTTCTGGTATTTGTTAATTCTTAGCCTTTAAATTTCTGGGCTTGTCGGCACATTGCAAACGTGAGACCAAAATGTCATGGTACCTCCTTATGAGTGGACGAATGAGAACTAAAAAAAACCCTATGAATGTCTCTTGTTTGTCTGTTTCGGTGTCTCTCTCTCTCGCCTTCTTTCTCCAAGCTATTAAGCTGCTCCCCCTGCTGCTAAGATGTGTCTACAACCCAATGAACACTACCCTCTTCCACACTGTAGAAAACACTGCCACCTACCAGTACCAGAAGACAGCAAGGTATGGGAGGAGAATTAGGCCATTCAGCCCTGTGCGTCTGCTCCACCATTCAATCATGGCTGATATGTTCCTGGACCCCATTCTCCTGCCTTCTGCCTATAAACCTTGATCTCCTTTGTAGTCAAGAACCTATCTGTGGCTTAAATACATTCAATGACTTGGTCTCCACAGCTGAAATAACTGCACAGAGACTGGTATCCCATCACTAAGTACATGGGCTCTGACTAGCTAGCCAAAGCCAGTACCTAGACTGAGGAGACCTTCTCAATGTTCTGTTGATATCTGTCAGTCAGGACTCCCTGATTGCCCCAGTTAACAACCCCAATCAAGGATCTCATGATCAGTGAGATCCACCTCACTCTCATTCCAATCACTATAAGAGCACTGCTGAAAGATTTGTTGCTGGAAAAGCACAGCAGGTCAGGCAGCATCCAAGGAGCAGGAGAATCAACGTTTCAGGCATAAGCCCTTCTTCAGGAATGAGGAGGATGTGCCAAGCAGGCTAAGATAAAAGGTAGGAAGGAGGGACATGGGGGAGGGGTGTTGGGAATGCGATAGGTGGAAGGAGGTTAAAGTAAGGGTGATAGGCCGGAGAGGGGGTGGGGGTGGAGAGCTCGGGAAGAAGATTGCAGGTCAAGAAGGCGGTGCTGAGTCCGAGGGTTGGGACTGAGATAAGGTGGGGGGAGGGGAAATGAGGAAGCTGGAGAAATCTGCATTCATCCCTGGTGGTTGGAGGGTTCCTAGGCGGAAGATGAGGCGCTCTTCCTCCAGGCATCATGTTGCCATGGTCTGGCGATGAAGGAGGCCAAGGACCTGCATGTCCTTGGCAGAGTGGGAGGGGGAGTTAAAGTGTTCAGCCACGGGGTGGTTGGGTTGGTTGGTGCGGGTGTCCCAGAGGTGTTCTCTGAAACGTTCCGCAAGTAGGCGGCCTGTCTCCCCAATGTAGAGGAGGCCACATCGGGTGCAGCGGATGCAGTAAATGATGTGTTTGGAGGTGCAGGTGAATTTGTGACGGATATGGAAGGATCCTTTGGGGCCTTGGAGGGAAGTTAGGGGGGAGGTGTGGGCGCAAGTTTTGCATTTATTGCGGTTGCAGGGGAAGGTGCTGGGAGTGGAGGTTGGGTTGGTGGGGGGTGTGGACCTGACGAGGGAGTCGCGGAGGGAGTGGTCTTTCTGGAACCTGATAGGGGAGGGGAGGGAAATATATCCTTGGTGGTGGGATCTGTTTGGAGGTGGCGGAAATGATGAAGGATGGTACGATGTATCTGGAGGTTGGTGGGGTAGTAGGTGAGGACCAATGGGGTTCTGTCCTGATGGCGATTGGAGGTGGCGGGGTTCAAGGGCGGAGGAGTGGGAAGTGGAGGAGATGCGGTAGAGAGCATCGTCAACCACGTCTGAGGTGAAATTGCGGTCTTTAAAGAAGGAGTTGTTTGGTATTGGAACTGGTCCTCCTGGGACCAAATACAGCGGAGGCAAAGGAATTGGGAATATGGGATGGTGTTTTTACAGGGGGCAGGGTGGGAGGAGGTGTAATCTAGGTAGCTGTGGGAGTCAGTCGGTTTATAGTAAATGTCCATGTTGAGTCGGTTGCCCGAGATAGAAATGGAGAGGTCTAGGAAGGGGAAGGAGGAGTCTGAGACGGTCCAGGTAAATTTGAGGTCGGGGTGGAAGGTGTTCCGCACCAACCAATCCAACCGCTCTGTGGCTGGCTGAACACTTTAACTCCCCCTCCCACTCTGCCAAGGACATGCAGGTCCTTGGCCTCCTCCATCGCCAGACCATGGCAACACGACGCCTGGAGGAAGAGCGCTTCATCTTCCGCCTAGGAACCCTCCAACCACCAGGGATGAATGCAGATTTCTCCAGCTTCTTCATTTCTCCTCCCCCCACCTTATCTCAGTCCCAACCCTCGGACTCAGCACCGCCTTCCTAACCTGCAATCTTCTTCCCAACCGCTCCGCCCCCACCCCCTCTCCGGCCTATCACCTTCACCTTAACCTCCTTCCACCTATCGCATTCCCAACGCCCCTCCCCCAAGTCCCTCCTCCCTACCTTTTATCTTAGCCTGCTTGGCACACCCTCCTCATTCCTGAAGAAGGGCTTATGCTCGAAACATTGATTCTCCTGCACCTTGGATGCTGCCTGACCTGCTGTGCTTTTCCAGCAACACATTTTTCAGCTCTGATCTCCAGCATCTGCAGTCCTCACTTTCTCCTAGTTGATTTTAACCTACTACAAGAGCACTCTCTGGTAATGAGTTCCACAGAGTCACTGTTGTGATAATAATGAGCTAGATTAGCTGAACCTCATAGTATATGAGTTGTGTCATTGAGGCTCTTAATCTGGTCAAATCAGGGAGCTCTGGATGATATAAAAAGGTTGAGTGTCAGGGGTACAGACACTTGTGCCTGACTCTGGATAAGGCAATACGATAGTCAAAGACTGTTCATGTGTAAATAAAGGGTGACTTGGTAATGGGATATCAGCCTCTGGGAGTTATTTCAGTTACTGCCCTCTGGCTGAAGAAATTCCTCCTTATCTGAGTTCTAAAGAGTTGTCCCTTTACCCTGAGGCTGTGTCCCCCTGCCCTTGTCTCTCCTACTACTGGAAATATCTTCTCCATGTCCACTCTATCCAGTACTCTGTATGTTTCAATCAAATCACCCCTCAGCCTTCTAAACACCATCAAGTACAGTCCTCAACTGCTCCTCAGATGAAAAGCATTTCATCACTGGGATCATTCTTGAAAACAATTACTACTAATATCAATGCAATAAATATAAAGTCATATATATATCCACAACATGCAAACAGACCCTTTGGCCCAATTTGTCCATGCTGCCCAGTTTTCACAATTACTCTAGTCCCATTTGCTAGTGTTTGATCCAAATCCCTGCATACCCATCCCATCCATTTGGGCGGCACGGTGGCACAGTGGCTAGCACTGCTGCCTCACAGCGCCAGGGACCTGGGTTCAATTCCTGCCTCAGGCGACTGACTGTGTGGAGTTTGCACGTTCTTCCCGTGTCTGCGTGGGTTTCCTCCGGGTGCTCCGGTTTCCTCCCACAGTCCAAAGATGTGCGGGTCAGGTGAATTGGCCATGCTAAATTGCTCGTAGTGTTAGGTTAGGGGTAGGGATTTGAGTGGGTTGCGCTTCGGCGGGTTGGTGTGGAATTGTTGGGCCGAAGGGCCTGTTTCCACACTGGAAGTAATCTAATCTAATCTAATCCATGTACCTGTCCAAATGTTTCTTAAATGTCAAAATTGTGCTTAGCTCCACCACTACCTCTGGCAGCCCATACCAGACACTCACCACACTCTATGCAAAAAAAATCTTGCCCCTCTGGATCCTTTCATAACACTCCCCCCTCACCTTAAACCCATTCCCTCTGATTTCAGACTCCCCTACCACGGGGAAAATCTGTTGGCTATCTATCTTATCTATGCCTCTTCATGATTTTATAAATCTCTGTAAGGTAACCCCTCAGTCTTCCACTTTCCATATGTGGTTTGTCGATGACAAAGACAAGATGCATTTGTCTTCCTAGACTTCTCAACATTTCTAAACAGACTTGCAATCATTCAGAAAGTTTTGTGTTCAAGGCACCCTCCCCCTACTTCAATCATCCAGCCAGCTACACAGACTTGGGCACATAACCTTGCAGGGTACTTCAGTGCAATCCCGAGAATGTACTGGACTGCTGGAGGTGCTGTCCTCTGCTTCAGATTAAGTGCAGTCCCCATCCACACTCTTAGATGGTCGTAAAAGATGCTGTGGTGCTATTCTAAGAAGAGCAGGCAAATCCACTGTGTCTTCTTCAATATTTCTTGAGTGGAACTGAAAAAAGTTACATCTTGTAAAGCTTTTCATCATGTATTCATCAGGACATTTCGCAAGAATACCAATTCAGGGTGAAAACCATCATTTGTACTGCATGAGAGGAGATGCTGATTGGTTGGCAAGTGAACTGGTAGGGTGTTGCCATGTGGAATGCACCCTTATGATGTTTGACAGTTAACAGCAGCCTTTGTTTATATTTTAAACAAAGCAGGTTGTCTCTGACTGGCCAGAGCCTTGTCCTGAGAAATGAAGCAGCGAATGGCTAACAGCTACTTTGTGGAGTTGAATCAGGTACAGTACATGTACATGTTATTTCCTATCTGCAAAGAACAGGGCCTGTGGACTAATATGTCCAAATCATATGTGCAATTGTTAATACAATGCAAGTGCACCATATTGTGAGCTTGACTGACAAATCTAAATTGCTTGTCAACATTATTTGTGACATATTAAGGATTATCCCTCTATGTCCACTTGTAGGATCACATCTAATATTAAACACTATACTGTAACTTGTGTAATTATGTGCTGGTTAGGTGCGGTCAGTATCTTACTTGTTGGAAACAGCTGAAGGGATATCCTGTATGATATGATCTGCCATAGGTGTATCATCTACATACTGGCATCATACTGGCACTGAAATCAAATACCAAATTTCCTATTTACATAATAGGTGGAATGTCATTTTGGTTTGATGACAGCAAACGAAAGAGCCAGCCTCACCTATTGCTCAAACATTTTAACATCTTATCTTTCCACGGGGTAATCTGAGGTAGACTGGACACTTTTCAAGAGTGACTACATTAGGGCCTTTCATAAATTGGTGTGATACACAGCAAAAAATGATCTGAAACAAAAACAACAATTGCTGGAGAAACTCAGCAGATCTGGCAACATCAGTGGAGAGAAAAACAGAGTCAACAGAAGGGTCACTGGACACAGATGTTGCCACACCTAATGAGTTTCTCCAGCTATTTCTGTTTTTGTCTCAGATTTCCAGCATTTGCAGCTCTGCTTTTTTGTTAGGAAATGATCTAATCAAGGTGGCCATTATCCCAAGGTATACACTTCGAAAATACTTAATTGGTTGGAGACCGCTTTGCCATTACTCTACAGCAATGCAAGTCTCATTTTCTTTCTTATAAGTCAGTCCTCTGTCAGGAGGAAACAGCCTTTCCTCTGTGACTCAGTGACAAAAGTTTGACAGTATACTCAAAATGCATTCCAATCAGATCACCATATGATTTCCGCATGGCATTCTTCTGGTCTGCTTTGTGAGCCATATCCAAAATAAAGCTCTCAATGGGATATGCATTTGAAATTGTTTAGAAATCATTAGTCAAAACATTCTGTGGAATAAAGCAAAAATGTATGACTCATCAGAAAGCTTCAAATTTCTTGAGCTCATTGAGATGCCTCTGAAAAACAGTACAGAGGGTTTCATATATGATGAATCACTTTTAAACCACATGATTTACTATGTACATATTCCCAACAGTGGAGCATTCTTTCAATGTTGCACTGGAGTGTTAGCTTGGATATCTCTGCTCAACATCTGAGATTGGAACTTGAACCTATTACACTGTAACTCAGAACCAAGAGAGCAACCAATTGAGCCACAGTGATAGGCAAGAGTGTGAAAAGTCAAAGCAGAAATAGGCCAAGCTGTTCCTCAGGCTTGCTTGACAATTCAATAACGTTGTAAGAACATAAGAACTAGGAGCAGAATTACAGGAGGTGATGGTCTCATGGTATTATTGCTGGACTGAAACTCCAGAGTCCCAGGTAATGTTGTGGCCGTGGGGTTGAATCCTGCCACAGCAGATGGTAGAATTTGAATTCAATAAAAAAAAATCTGGAATTGAGAGTCCGATGGTGACCATGAATCAATTGTCAGAAAAGCCCATCTGGTTCATTAATGTCCTTTGGGGAAACTTCTATTTTTATCTCGTCTGGTGACTCCACACCCACAGCAATGTGGTTGACTCTTAACTGCTTCTGGGCAATAAATGCTGACCTAGCCAGTGAAACCCACATCCTGTGAATGAATTCAAAATTAGCGGTAGGCAATTCAGCCCCTTGAGCTAGCTGTGCTATTTGATATGATCATGGTTGAACTTTTATGTCAACTCCACTTTCCTGCTCTATTGTTTTATTCTCTTAGTGAAAATCAATAAACAAAATTTAAAAACATTTAAAAAATCAACCTCAGTCTTAGATCAAGTAGATCACTTAGAGTCTTGGAGATGTACAGCACAGACCAGATACTTCAGTCTAATTCGTCCATGCCTACAGTGTGGAAACAAGCCATTTGGCCTATCAAATCTACACCAATCCTCTGAAGTCCATACAACCAGAGCCACCCTACAAAGCCTATGCATCCCTGAACTCTATGAGACATTTTAGCATGGTCAATCTACCTAACCTGCACATCTTTGGACTGTGGGAGGAAACCAGAGCATCTGGAGGAAACCCACGCAGACACGGGGAGAACATGTAAACCCCTCACAGACAGTCACCTGAGGGTGGAATTGAACTTGGGTCCCTGGTGCTGTGAGGTAGCCGTGCTAACCACTGAGCTACTGTGTTGCCCCATGATTTATAAAATTATGAGGGACATGGATACGGTGAATAGACAAGGTCCTTTCCCCAGGGTAGGGGAATCTGAAACTAGAGGGCATAGTTTTAAGGTGAGAGGGGGAAGATTTAAAAGGGACCTACGCTGCAACTTTTTCACACAGAGGGTGATGCGTAGATTGAATGAGCTGCCAGAGGAAGTGGTGGAGGCTGGTACAATGACAATATTTATTAACCATTTTAGGAGTGCACTGCTCTCTCGAGTTCCACTGTTCTACTGACCACAACATCTTTTAAATGATTCTTGCAGTTACCGATAAGCCCAAGCGCGTACTTTTATATTTGGTTCAGAATAAAAGATCCATCCAGTAGATTCCTTTAATCAAAGCAAAACAGTGATTCATGATACAGTATTTTGCATTTATAATAATGCAAAACATATTATCACACTGTTTACAATATGACAGTATAATGTAGACATTTCTAAATAAACCAACGTACGCACACTAGTTAAAGGAAAAATATGCAGATTTTTTTCTGAGGAGGTACACTTTAGGGAAAGAAAAGGTTACTCTTAGAGAATAAAGGAATGAGATATGAAATGTTCTAGATGGCTTTCAGTCTGGCATCGTTGTATACATAGACAGACATCATCAGACACATGCAGTTGTCCCTAGGAAACAGCCATAATTCCTGACAGCCATAAACTCAGACATGTGATGGATAATTCATGAGCGTTTCAATAAGTGCTTCTTAAAAAAATATCCCACTCTGTCTTTTCCTGTGACTTAAAAAAAGGTCCAGGTAGCTCCTTGATATTTCATTTGAAGTAATTTTCACAATCATTTAAACATGAACCCTCAAAAAACGTAATGATGGAAATGCATTCTAACACAGTTGATATGTTTCTGTAAGGAATGATTAACACATTGCACGTGTTTCCAGACAGGGCAATGGAGGCAAAATGTTCTGTCAATATTTATGCTAAACTTGGGCATCACTCAGGATGCTATTGGACTATCAGGGTATTAAAGGTTCTTTTTGGATGGATGAGGTACCTCCACATCTCTATTTGGTTTGTGATCTTGGGCAGTCTCCTTTACCTTTAGGGCAGCACGGTGGCACAGTGGTTAGCACTGCTGCCTCACAGCGCCAGGGACCTGGGTTCAATTCCCGCCTCAGGCGACTGACTGTGTGGAGTTTGCACATTCTCCCTGTGTCTGCGTGGGTTTCCTCCGGGTGCTCCGGTTTCCTCCCACAGTCCAAAGATGTGCGGGTCAGGTGAATTGGCCATGCTAAATTGCCCGTAGTGTTAGGTAAGGGGTATATGTAGGGGTATGGGTGGGTTTGCGCTTTGGCGGGTCGGTGTGGACTTGTTGGGCCGAAGGGCCTGTTTCCACACTGTAAGTAATCTAATCTTCTGGAATATTGGCCCTTATTTTAAGGAGTATAAGAGTAAGGAAACCTTATTGCAAATTACAAGGTGCTGATGAGACCACATCTCGTGTACTGTGAGCAGATTTAGTCTCCTTTATTTAAGGAAAGATATTATTTAGTGGAAAGAATTCAGAGAATATTCACGAGGATGATCCTTGGTGTGGAGGGATTGTTTTATAGGCAAAGGCTGAACAGGTTGTGACTCGATTCACTGGGGTTTAGAGGAATGAGAGATGATCACATTGAAACATAGGATTCTTAAGGGGATTGACAGGATAAGGGCTGAGAGCATGTTTCCCCTCACAGGAGAGTCTAGGACCAGAGGACATAGTCTCAGAATAAAGGGGTGCTATGTTAAGGCAGATGAGGAAGAATTCCTTCTCAGAGGGTTGTGAATCTTTCCAACTCCTTGCCACAGAAACCTGTGGGGCAGAGTTCTTGTGTAAATTTAAGGTTGAGATAGATAGATTCTTAATCAGTACGGGAATCATAGGTTAAAGGAGAAAACATAGGAAAGTGGACATAAGGAATATCAAATCAGCCATGATCCGATTGAATGGAGGAATGGACTTGTGGGGCCAAATGGCCTACTACTTTCCTATTTTTTAAGGTATTCTCACTCAGTTTCACTCAGTAAAGCACAACAACAACTTACATTTAGAGTCATAGACCATAGAGTCATAGAGATGTACAACATGGAAACAGACCTTTCGGTCCAACTCATTGAAAGTGAGGACTGCAGATGCTGGAGATCAGTCGAGAGTGTGGTGCTGGAAAGGCACAGGCAGCACCTGAGGAGCAGGAGAGTTGATGTTTCAGGCAAATGCCCTGCATCAGGAAAGAGTTGAAGGGCTTTTGCCTGAAATATTGACCCTTCGGTCCAACTCACCCATGACAACCAGATATCCTAACCTAATCTAGTCCCATTTACCAGCACTTGACCCATGTCCCTCTAATCCCTTCCTATGCATATACCCATCCACATGCCTTTTAAATGCTGCAATTTATTGTGTAAAACTTCAGCAGTAAAATATCTGAAGGTGCATAATCAGAAAACAAAACTGACTCAGCGTCAAGCAAGGAGATACTAGAACAAGCCATCAAAAGTTTGGTCAACGAGATAGGTTTTAAAGAACATCTTAAAGAAGGAAGAAGTGATCGAGAAACATAATGTTTGGGACAGAGAAGGAGGTGCAGCACAGCCCAAACAGCCACAGTGCTGGTCGCCAATGACATGGAAAGGAAATGCCTTTAGTTTCTGAGACTCTGATAATGTAACATTCCCTGATCAACTCAACAAGTTTCAAAATAAATTATCCTGCAATTGCATGAGTTTGTGAAGTCTGGAAATTGTTCCAAGACTTGTAGTATTGAAGGATCCAAATAAATGGCATGAGAACTGATTGAATGCTTTACTTATAACAAAACAAGTCAACATTAGACTATATTGTATGTCCTTACCTCTGGGTCAGAACGTCTAGGTTCAAATCTGCATGTTGGTTAAAATTTTTAAGAACAGATTGAATAGTAGACAGATTAACCATGTGATCCTGTCTTTATGGCAAAGAAAAATAATTGATTTGACAAAAAGTACACATGTGCATCCTGTTAAGTAACAATTCCTTTTTAGCTGAAGTACACAAGGAGATTCATGGCTTCAGTGTTAAAGGCTGAGCCAACAAAACATTTAATCATGACTGGAGAGCAGCTGACTACGGCTGCTACAAATATTGTCAAATACCTTCAGACCTGATCACCCTTGCAGAACTCCTATTTGTTTGCAACACTTCCTCCCTTTAAGGTGCTGACTCATGATGGGTGACAGAATCCCTTTTTGTACCTGATCTTTGACAATGATTGTCGGCAGAGCATCCGACCATTAGATCCATGGTGAGAGTCCATCCACCCACATCCATTTCCACTGCATTTACCAGATACTAATCAGAAACAGGAACCGTCCAACTGTCTTTCACTTGCCAAGCTATTGAATACCGATACCACTGTAGCTCTTAAGAAGGTACAAAACAATTTACTAGAATAATATCAAAACTGAAAGATTACATGTCTCAGCAAAGATTAAACAGGTTGGGGAACTTTTGTAAAAAGAAGACTGATAGAGGTCCTTAAGATAGACTGTGAAAGGGTTTGATAGATATCTTTCCACGTGCAGGGATGGCATGGTGGCTCAGTGGTTAGTCTCTGGACTGGGGTTCGATTCCAGTCTTAGACAACTGTCTGTGTGGAGTTTGCATGTTCTCGCAGCGTCTGTGTGGGTTTCTCCAGGTGCTCCAGTTTCTGCTCACAGTTCAAAGATGTGCAGGTTAAGTGAATTGGCTGTGCTAGGGCAGGGGGAATGGGTTGGAGTGGGTTACTCTTTGGAGAGTTGGTGTGGACTTGTTGGGCCAAAGGGCCTGTTTTTACACTTTAGGGATTCTAAAATAGAATGCAGGCAAGACCAGAATTATAGTCATTAGTTAATCCAGTGAGAAACTGAGAAGAAATCTCTTCACCTTGAGAGTGGTTAGAATGGTGATCTTGTTATTTTGTAGGTGAGACAATTAGCGTAATCATAGATGTATTTAAGAGTAGATACATGGGAAGATAATGAATTAAATGTATGCTGTTGGGTTAGATGAAGGAAGGAGGAGCTTGCTTCAAGCAAAAACACCATAATACATATGTTTTGGTATCTTAAATCTACATAATCCCAAACTCTACTTTGATTTGAGACTATACAATGTGAAATATTGCCAACTGGGCTCCTCTGTCTGTAAGGAGAAAGTGAAGACTGCAGATGCTAGAGATCAGAGTTGAGCGTGAGTTACTGGGAAAGTACAGCAGGTCAGGCAGCATCTGAGGAGCAGGGGAATCAACATTTCAGGCATGGGCCCTTCATCAGGAATGAAGCTTGCGGGCCTGGGTTGAGAGATAAATGGGAGGTGGGTGGTGTTGGGGGAAGGTAGCTGAGAAAGCGATAGGTGGATGAAGGTAAGGGAGAAGGTGATAGGTCAGAGGGGGCAGTGATGGACAGGTCCAGAGGGCGGTGCCAAGTTGGAGGCTTGGGACTGCGATAATGTGGGAGGAGGGGAAATGAGGAAGCACATTGAAATCCACATTTGTCCCATTTGGTTGCAGGGACCCAAGGCGGAATATGAGGCATTCTTCCTCTCAGCATCAGGGGGTAATGATTTGGTGATGGATGAGGCTCAGGACCTGCATGTCCTTAATGGAGTGGGAGGGGGAGTGGAAGTGTTCAGCCACAGGGCGGTGGGGTTGGTGGGGATCTCTGGGACACCGGCACCCACCAACCTCACTGCTCTGTGGTTGAACAATTCAACTCCCCCTCCCATTCCGTCGATGATATGCACGTCCTGGGCCTCCTCTGTCTGCTGCCTGTTATGTATGAAATGAAGAGAAGAGAGAAAAAGAGGAAAGAATTTTAAGCCTCAGTGGGAAATTCTCATGAAGCATGGGCTGGTCTGCAACACATTAGTATTTAGAGACATTCTGGAATGATTGATTTTTTTATACAAATGGATGTCCATATACAAATGGAGTTTAATGTGGATTTTCCAAAGTGTTTTGCAACCATTGGTTCTTTTTGAGTGTAGACTATGTTGGAAATGTGGCCATCAATTTGTGTTCAACAAGGTCCCACAATCAGCAATGAGATAAATGGCAAGATACCATATTTTAGTGATGTTGGCTAAGGAACAAGTGTTCACCAGGACAATACAATGCAAAAATCCATTAAAGTTATAGATTGCACATCATTCTACTTGCATAGCTATTTCAAAACCTGGTCTCTGTAGTGAGCATCTGATTATATGCTGTCTGAGCCAGCTAATTACATGCTGTCTGTCAAAGGCTAACTTGGCATGGTCCCTCACCATGGGTTGAGGAAGTGTGTTTCCACGACTGACACCATAGTCAAAATAGTCAAGTTCATGCATTGAATGAACTTTTGGTACAAAATGAAATTATTGTGAATGGAAAACATACAAAATGTTTATTCCTTATGTGATTTTATAAGAAACAGGGTTATTATGTCAAGTAGTAATACCAGGGACAAGGACTCATTGTTAAGGGGAAAGTGTAGTACTGGGATGGTGGGTTGTCTCTGCATGCTGGGAGCAATGAGGAGAGACCCTGCCATACCATTTTGGAATGAAAGCAAAGAATCCAACAGTATTTTAAGATGGATTAAATGGGCTCAATCATGTGGATTTATGATCAAACGTCACCAAATTGCAACTGGAAGGATGAAGCCAGTGACAAGCTGTTAGACCATCAAAACTGACCACATTTCCTCCTATAGTTATTCAAATTCTATCAGTGTGCACGAAAGTTAAGAGGGTCAGCACCTCAAAGCACTTTCTTCTCCTCTCTCAACCAGTTTAGAAGAATGAAAATCTATTAGGTATGTAAGATGCTAAAGGGGATTGACAAAATAGACATAGAGATTTCCTTATGTGGGGCAATACAGACGAGAGGTCGTTGTTTTAAATTGGTTTATCCAAATCCAAAAACTGAATTGAGGAGAAATTAATTCTTTCAAGGGGTTGTGACTCTGTGAAATTCACTGTCCCAGAGTGTAGTGGATGCTGGCACATTGAGTAAATTTAAGGAGGGGATAGACAGATTTTTAACTAGTAACAGGTTGAAAGAGTTATGGAGAGTAGGCGGGAAAGCAGTGTTGAGGTTGAGCTGTGATTTGCCATGATTGTATTAAAAGGAGGAGCAGGCTTGAGGGAATAGCCTAGGAGGACTGTGAGGACTGTAGATGCTGGAGATCAGAGTCAAAATTAGAGTGGTGCTGGAAAAGCACAGAATCTGATTCCTGATGAAGGGCTTTTTGCCGAAACATCAATTTTCCTGCTCGGATGTTGCCTGACCTTCCGTGCTTTTCCAGCATCACTCTAATCTACCCATTCTTAGTTTTTATGCTCTCTTAAGGCCGACTGTCTCAGGTCCTGCTGTTGCTCCGATTGAGATTAAGAAACAGAGATTGAGATTTATTTATTTATTGGTTGTAAGGAAGGCTTTCCCAGTGAACAATTGACTGCCTTTATCCATAGTTACATCTTATAAAACCACCCTCCATTTAAAACAAAAATCTTATAAAACAAAGATAGTCAAAATGCACATTTGCAAACTTTTTTTTTGCTTGGATTAAGATGAAAAGATACAAGGAAGCCCAAAATATTTATTCAAATTTAAATTTAATTGTTGTGCATTCACTGTTCTCCAGTCTTTCATTATTGATTACTGTGGAATGATCTGACAGTGAAGCAGGTGTGTGACTTGCACCGGTTTTTGGTGATTAAATACCCATTTGAAAGAATTGCATGCTTTAGCAGTATTACTGATTACTTTGTTCATTGCTTCTGCATTTGCTGACCACATTGGGCCATATTTCTGTGCACACTTTTGATGAGAGCTTCCCAAACAATTTTCTAATACAACCCTATTTTAAGATTTAAAAGTTGATGTAATTCCAAATGCCAACACAAACAAAAGCAGCACAGTAACATTCACAATATGATTATTAAACATTCAAACAAAAGCAAAGTACTTCAGATGCTGATGCTGGAAATAAAAACAGGAAGTGCTGGAAAAATCACAGCAGGTCTGGCAGCATCTGTGGAGAGAGAGAAACAGAACTTAGAACTTCTTCAATTCCAACAAGAGTCATGGGCAGCATGGTGTCTCAGTGCTTAACACTGTTGCCTCACAGCACTAGGGACCTGGGTTCAATTCCAACCTCAGGTTCTGTCTGTGTGGAGTTTGTACATTCTCCCTGAGTTTGCATGGGTTTCCTCTGGGTGCTTTGGTTTCCTTCCACAATCCAAAGATGTGCAGGTTAGGTGATTTGACCCATGAATTGTGTAGGGTAGGTACATCAGGGGTAAATATAGGAGGGTGGGTTACTCTTTGGAGGGTTGGTGTGGACTTGAAGGGCATATTTCCATGCTATAGGGATTCTATATAACAAAATCTATAATTATGGAGTTTGCACATTTTCCACATGTCTGCATTTGTATCATCCAGGTGCTCCAGTTTTCCTCCACAGTCCAAAGATGTACAGGTTAGGTGGATTTGCCATGCTCAGTTGCCCCATAATGTCCTGGGCTATGTAGGTTAGGTGGATTAGCCACAGGAAATACAAGGTTGTAGGGATCTGGTTCTGCGTGGGATGCTCTTTGGAGGGTTGGTGGAGACTTGATGGGCCAAATGGCCTGCTTCCATACAAATGGACTTTATGATTCTATAGTGTGTAAGTTTAGTGGATTGGCCATGCTAAATTGTCCGTTCCAACATGTGTAGGCCATGTAGGTTAGCAATGGGAAACACAGGGTTACAGGAATAGGGTAGTGGGCTGGGTATGGCTGGGATGCTGTTTGGAAGGTCAGTGCAGACCTGATGGGCTGAATGGCTTGTTTCTGCATTGTAGGGATTCTATGACTCTAATGAGAAAAACTAATCTAATTATATGGATTTTTGTGAAGGAGCTGAATATATAAGTAGGGATGTTATAGTTCAGTAATACAGAACATTATTGAGCCCATATCTGGAGACTGTATGCACTGTTGGTCTCCTATTTAAGAATGGATGTAAATTGGAAGCAGCTCAGAGAAAATTTACTTGAATAATACCTGGAATGAATGATTGTCTTATGAGGATAGGTTGGACAGATTAGACTTGTACCTGCCGGAGCTTAGACATCCTAAAACATAAAATTCTGACAGATCTTGACAGGTTGATGTGGAAAGGCTGTTTCCTCTTGTTAAAACCTAGAGTTGAGGGTTACTATTTAAAAATAAGGAATTGCCCATTTATATCAGAGATGAGAAGGTTTTATCTTCTCTCAGAGAATTCTCATCTTTAAATCACGATGGAAGCAGTCTTTGAACGTTTTCAAAGCAGGGTAATTTATTCGATTCAGGTAAATTCTTGATAAGTGAAGGCTTGAAAGGTATTGGGGGTAGGCAGGAATGTAGATAGTAATTAGGTCAGTCGTGATATCATTGGAAGGCAGAGCAAGCTCAAGTAGCTGAGTGGCTTTTTCCTGCTCCTACCTGATATGTTCATATGTGATCTCTTTACTCCGAGGGTGGTGACTCTGTGGAATTCTCTAGCTCAGGGGGCTGTTGAGGCTCAGACATTCAGTTTGTTCAGGATAGAGTCTGGTAGACACTAACGAAATCAACAGTTACAGTGATAGAGCGGGCAAATAACATTGAAGTAATCAGTGATCTAGAATGACAGAGCAAGCTTGAGAGGCTGAAGGGACTACTTTTGTTCCTGTGTTCCCATTTTGGAAAAACATATAAATACGAAGAACTTGATGAAAATCTGGTCCCTTGGTGTCCAGGCTGCTACTGGTCCCTAAGTACACATCGACCTCTGTTGCTGCTGTCCCAGAAAATTGCTGCAGTAACTACTGCGATGCATACTTATGCCAGAGCGCTCCTGATCAAATCTGCCTCAGCCATTCAAAGCAGAGAGTCAATCTTTTGATTGGTTATTACTCACTGCCAGGATGGTATGAGGGATCGGGAGATTATTTATCATAACCCCACTCTTTCTGATTCTTCAATCGGCATCACAACCCACAGTTTGAAATCACTGTTGTAGATGGTAAGCCACTAAGCTGTCAAAAAGGAATTAGAGATAGTTCTTATGGCTAAAGGGATCAAAGGTTATGGGAGGAAACAGGAACAGGGGACTGAGTTGAATGATCAGCCATTGAATGGTAAAGCAGACTCACAAATCTGAATGGCCTACTCCTGTTCCTATCTAAATAAAAGCAAATTACTGCGGATGCTGGAATCTGAAACCAAAAGAGAAAATGCTGGAAAATCTCAGCAGGTCTAGGCAGCATCTGTAAGGAGAGAAAAGAGCTTACGTTTCAAGTCTAACTGATCCTTTATCAAAGCTGTTCCTATCTTCTGTGTTTCTATGTTCTGTGAAGTTGCTGGTCTTCCTTATTAACCCTGCACTCTGATGGAAAAGCAGTTGTTTTAAACATAGGAGGGAATGAAGATCAGGTCAAACTGTGATGCCATCGTGGTCAAAGAGCTTGTCAACACAACAGCCCAGGCTTAAACATGACACACTTGGCAAATTGGTACGGTCTGATCACATGATTAAGTTCAGTCTGACATCCATAATTTCTATTTCTTAGATAGTGTTCAGGATCAGGGATCAGCTATAGGTCACCAAAGAGCAACTGTACTGAGTCCTACGGCCTGACGATTAACTCCAGGGATCTCACTGCACACCATTTTGTCAATTCAGGATCTAAACACAAATTTGTTAATGTCGCTGCCAAGTTGAATGACTTCAAAACTAATATTACAGCTGTGGTACACTATACATGTTGATGTATAAGTCAACAAGTCTGAAGCCTTGCAACGTTCTTCCAAAACTCAGAGTCAACTTACACTTGAGTATAAAACTGAACCGTAGTGTGGGCATCGGTAATCATCATTTTGAAATATCATTGGCAAGTGATGCAAAGGATGAATGCACCTTGAACTCCCATGCAGCTTCACAATGCAGCCCATGTCCCCTTTTCTTTATTCATCCAGAGGAATGTGGGCATGCTGACTAGGCCAACACTTATTACCATCCATAATTACTCAGAGGAAAGTTAAGAGTGAACCATGTTGTTGTAGGTCAGGAGTCACATATAGACCAGACCAGTTAAGTACAGCAGCTTCCTTCCCTTAAGGGCATTAATGAACCAATGGGTTTTGGTATCAATTGATAATGGATTCATGGCCATCCTTAGACTCTTAATCCAAAATTTCTATTGAATTCAAATTCTAATGTCTGTTACAGTGGGATTTGAACCTGGGTCCTCATTACCTGACTCTCAGGATTAATAGTCTGATGATAAGGCCAATACACTATTGCGTCCAACAACTTGCACAGTCCCTTTACAGCTAAGAAACAAATCCAGATATAAACTAAGTTAAGCATGCCATTTGTGAGGTAAACATCTGGGGCTGTCTACTAAAGCAAGTACAGAATATCTGAATTGTTGACCAGGGGTGGGTTCAATTTATACAGTGAGCAATAAAAAAAACATGATTTCAAGGGCCTAAAAATGGACTCTGTTATATGCCAGGTTACTTATATGCTGTGATTTATGATACATGCGAGCTGCATTATTGATTTGCAGGTGTTTTTAAAATTTGTTTATGGGATGTGGGTGTTGCTGGCCGGGTTGTCATTTATTGCCTAGGCCTAGTTTTCCTCGGGAAGGTGGGGGTGAGCTGCCTTCTTGAACTGCTTCAGTTCCTGTAAGGAGATTGAGGGCAGGCAAACCAAAGTCTGGTCAAAGAGGTAGAACAGGGATGCCCAATGTATGCGTTGCAATGCCAAACAGATTTGCAAAACAAGATTTTGGGGGCATTATCTCCACAGTAGCAACGGCTGCTCAGACTTACTGCATCTTAACTGAGATCAGTTAGCTCAGTTGGCTGGATGGCTGGTTTGTGATGCAGAGTGATACCAACAGTGTGGATTCAGTTCTCACAATGGCTCAGGTTATCATTAAGGACTCTCCTTCTCAACCTCATCCCTAGCCTAAGGTCTGTGGACCCCCAGGTTAAACCACCATTAGTTGAGAGTGTGTTGCTGGAAAAGCACAGCAGGTCAGGCAGCATCCGAGGAGCAGGAAAATCGATGTTTCGGGCCAGAGCCCTTCATCAGGAATGAGACTCATTCTCCTGCTCCTCGGATGCTGCCTGACCAGCTGTGCTTTTCCAACAACACACTCTCAACTGTGATCTCCGGCATCTGCAGACCTCACTGTCTCCTACTTAGTTTAAACCACCACTAGATGTGTGTGTTTCTCTCTCTAATAAAATACTGGGACTATGATAACTTTACCATTTTTTGTAAAACTACGACAGATTTCTTGATTGGTGCATGATCCACTTCTGGTTCATGAACCTATTTTACATGCGAAACACAAAAGTACAAAATGTTATTGGATGAGTCACCGACCCATTGTCTACAATTTCTGTGCCATAGCTAAAGTTTGGAATGAACAGAGAAAGAGGAAATTGCCATCACCACCCTGTGGTCATTTAAAAGAAAACATAATTTTTGAGACTTGTAGTTTCAGGTGAGTGACACTGTTTGATGTTTGAATCAGTAGTTCTGTGTACTGCAGATACTGCAGGTTGCTGGTCTGGCTATTTGCTCTAGACTTCTATCGTCTGGCGCTGCAACATCGATGAGAGTTGGTCCTGTAATCAGAAAGAACAAATGAGGTCAGAGACAGATAATGGAAGATAGTGCAAATAGGGAAAACAAATACCAGAGGGAGAGGCTGAAGGTCAGAGATCAAGGACAGAGAAAACGCAGGTGGAGACACTGAGAGCAAAGATCAAGAGAAGGTAATCAATAGTGACAAGAATTCCAGAACCAAATATAATCAGGGCCAGCTTAAGAAAAGTACACAGGAGACAATCTCAGTTCATTAAACGCATTGAGGGGGTCAATAATTACTTCTTGCACACCTGATAATGTCCAAATTATGCAAGGTCCTGAAACTCATCCTCCTCACCCCAATTATAAATGATTTGTTCATTTAAAAGCGCTTTGCCATGCGAATTGTGTTGTGTTTAATAAATCATCTCTCACTACAATACATCAATTCTTAATATTGTGGAAATTGATTGGAGACTTGTTGTTTTGGCTTCGGAAAAATAAAAATTCATTTCTCCGGATCTCCATCTGTCATATAACCATTTATCCACAGTTCAAAAAAATCATTCACTGTGCAAGGTGGCTTGAGGTAGAGTCAAATCACCAGAAACAGCAATCTAATTTATTCTAAGTTATGGTCTAAGAAATTTGTTTTGATCTCATGTTATATATTAAATTATGGAAGCCTTGAGAGTTATTAAAAGGCACAATGGAAGGAAACTTGCCATAGCCATAAGATTCAATCTGATTGAAGATTTGTAGCTCGGGTATCCGTTGTTGTGGTTCTGCTCGCCGAGCTGGAAGTTTTTGCTGCAAACGTTTCGTTCCCTGGCTAGGGAACATCATCAGTGCTGTTGGAGCCTCGTGGGAAGCGCTGCTTTGATGTTTCTTCCGGTATTTATATTGGTTTGTTCTTGCCGCTTCCGGGTGTCAGTTTCAGCTGCAGTGATTTGAATGTGGGGTCCAGGTCGATGTGTCTGTTGATGGATGTTCTTGCCGTTTCCGGGTGTCAGTTTCAGCTGTAGTGGTTTGTATATGGTGTCCAGGTCAATGTGTCTTTTGATGGAGTTTGGGGATGAATGCCATGCTTCTAGGAATTCTCTGGCTGTTCTCTGTCTGGCTTGTCCTATGATAGTGGTGTTTTCCCAGTCAAATTCAAAAAAAACACCACTATCATAGGACAAGCCAGACAGAGAACAGCCAGAGAATTCCTAGAAGCATGGCATTCATCCCCAAACTCCATCAACAGACACATTGACCTGGACACCATATACAAACCACTACAGCTGAAACTGACACCCGGAAACGGCAAGAACATCCATCAACAGACACATCGACCTGGACCCCACATACAAATCACTGCAGCTGAAACTGACACCCGGAAGCGGCAAGAACAAACCAATATAAATACCGGAAGAAACATCAAAGCAGCGCTTCACACGAGGCTCCAACAGCACTGATGATGTTCCCTAGCCAGGGAACGAAACGTTTGCAGCAAAAACTTCCAGCTCGGCAAGCAGAACCACAACATAAGATTCAATAAGAAGAAATTTTAGTTACATAAAGGAAAAACAGTGGTCAGGAGCCATGTTGGTCTACCAAAGACTGAAAATGAGGATATTGCCAATGAGTATGGGAAAATGGCATTTATGTTGAATAACTATTTTGCCTCAGTATTTGCTGTAGGAAAGGAGGATAGCCTGCCAGAAGTCCAGAGGAAATTAATGGTGGATTGGGGGTAGGAACTGAATAAAATTAGTGAAAGTAATTGGCAATGAGGAAATTCATGGAACGAAAGTGTGACAAATCCCCAGAATATGATGATTTCTAGCCAACAGTGTTAAATGAAGTAAAGGAACACATTGTAGACATCCTAACTATAAACTTTCAGAGTTCCCTAGACACAGCAGTGGAAAATTGCACATCACTTCACTTTTTGAGAAAGACAAAAGAGAAAAACTCGGGAATTACAGATCAATAACCTAACATCAGTGATGGGGAAAAAAGCAAATTACTGCGGATGCTGGAATCTGAAACCAAAAGAGAAAATGCTGGAAATTCTCAGCAGGACTGGCAGCATCTGTAAAGAGAGAAAAGAGCTGACGTTTCAAGTCTAACTGACCCTTTGTCAAAGTTTTGACAAAGGGTCGGTTAGACTCGAAACGTCACTCTTTTCTCTCCTTACAGATGCTGCCAGATCGGTGGTGGGGAAATTGTTGGATTCTATAATCAAGGATGGAGTAACTGAACACCCTGAAAACTTCCAGATAATAGAAAAGACTCTGCATGAATTCCCAACCAGTAGGTCATACCTTACAAACCTCACTTGAATAGGTGACTAAATTAATGGACAATAGCATGTCTATGAATGTTGTGTATATGGACTGGCAAAAGGCATTTAATAATGCCCCATGTAAAAGGTTGTTAACTAAGGTAGAAGCCCATAGAATTGAGGGCTACTTACTGATAGGCTGGGAAATTGGTTGAACGGCAGGTGACATAATGTAAGGATAATAGGAAGGTACTCAAATTGGCAGCATATGACCAATGGTGTCCCACAAGGATGTGTGTTAGGGCGTTCAGTTATTCACATTACTTATTAATGACTTGGACAACAGCACTGAAAGTCATAAATTCAAATTTGCTGATGACACAAAGTAGAGCGGCATTGTGTACAGTGTAGATGATGGCATAAAATTACAAAGGGATATTAGGTGGACAAGGTGAATGGGCAAAATTATGGCAGATGGAATTCAATGTAAGTGAGTCTGAGGCTATTCACTTTGGACCAAGGAAATGATAGATCAGAGTACTTTCCAGATAGTATGAAGTTAAATAAAGTGGATGACCAAAGAGACTTGGAGTGTCAGATGCATTGATCTTTAAAATGTCATACACAAGTGCAGAAAATAAACAAGAAAGCTAATGGAGTGCTGGTCTTTATTTTTGGAAAACTGGAGGACAAGGATGCCAAAGTTACACTGCCATTGTACAAAATCCTGGTTAAATCCCATAAGGAATACTGTAAACAGATCTGGATACACACCTTCAGGATATATTGACCTTGGAGGGAGTTCAACATGGATTTATCAGAACGATACCTGGATTTCAGGGGTATGAGAGATTACAAAAATTAGGCCAGTTTTCTCTAAAACTTAAGACGATTAAGGGATAATCTGATCGAGGTCTTCCAAGGTATTGCAAGTCGTTGATGTTAAGAAGAAGGATGTGCTGGAAATTTTAAAAAACATGATGATAGATAAGTCCCCTGAGGCTGAGGGGATATACCCAAAGTTACTACGGGAAGTGAGGGATAAGATTGCTGTGCCTTTAGCAACAATCTTTGCATCCTCACTGTCCACTGGAGTAGTACCAGGGTGGCAAATGTTATTCCTTTGTTCAAGAATGGGAATAGGGATAATTCTGGGAATTAGAGACTAAACACTCTTACATCAGTGGTGGGCAAATTACTGGAGAGGATTCTGAGAGACAGGATTTATGATTATTTGGAAAAGCATAGCTTGATGAGAGATAGCTAGCATGGCTTTGTGAAAAGTAGGTCATGCCTCACAAACCTTATTGAATTCTTTGAGGATGTAACAAAACACTTTGATAAAGGTAGAGCAGTGGATGTGGTGTATACGGATTCTAGCAAGGCATTTGATAAGGTGATCACGTAAGGAGGCATGGGATACAGGGAAATATGACTGTCTGGATACATAATTGGCTGGCCCATAGAAGACAGAGGGTGTTAGTAGATGGAAAGTATTCAGCCTGGAGTTTGGTGATCAGTGATGCTCCGCATGTATTTCTTCTGGGACCTTTTCTCTTTACAACTTTTAGAAATGACTTGGATGAGGAAGCAGAAGGGTTGATTAGTAAGTTTGCCAATGACATGAAAGTTGGTGGAGTTAAGAGTAGCATGGAATGCTGTTATAGATTACAATGGGACAGTGACAGGATGCCCTGAGCTGAGAAGTGGCAGATGGAGTTCAATTTGGAAAAGTGTGAAATGATTCACTTTGGAAAGTCTAATTTGAATGCAGAATGGAGGAACAGCAGGATCTTGGAGTCCATGTCCATAGATCCCTCAAAGTTTCCACCCAAGTTGATAAAGTTGTTAAGAAAGCATATGGTGTGTTGGCTTTCATTAGCAGTTTGATGAAGCGAGGGCTTTTCTCATTGGAGAGAAGGGTGAGAGGTGACTAGGTGTATAGAGGCATAGATAGAGTGGATAGCCAGAGACTTTTCCCAGGGCTGAACTGGCTATCACGTGGGGCCATAATTTTAAGGTGATTGTGGAGGAAGGTTAGGGGAGACATTAGAAGTAGGTTCTTTATAGAGAGTGGTCGGTGCTTGGAATGCACTGTCAGCAGTGATGGAGTCAGATACATTATGGACATTTAAGTGAGTCTTGGTTAGACACATGGATGGTAGTATTTACTAGAAGATAACAATGTGAATATCGAAGGAACATTGTGTACCAAGGAACCATAAAACCATTAAAACCCCTCAAAAAACGAACAGGAAATAACATCACCACAAACCCCAGGAACCCCATCCAGGAGAAAGATATAAATAGAAAGCAGGAGACAACAGCTTCGCTTCACTTGGAGGTCGCCACTGATGATGTTACCTAGCCAGGTAATGAAACATCTGGATATCAAACCTACAGCTCAGCGAGCAAACCTACACCCTAAACCATAAAAGTGTAAGAAAAATGAATAATAGAACAATTAAGACTTTTTATCTTAATGCATGAAGAATTCAGAATAAGTTAAAATGAAATGATGGTGTAAATCTAGGTAAATGAATATGATCTCATAGCCACCAAGAAAACATGGTTACAAGGAAAAATACTGGGAACTTAATATTCAGGGATATTTTACCTTTTAGAGTGACAGGAGGGATGGAAAAGGTTGTGGGGTAGCACTGTTAATAAGTTGAAATGAGGACATTTGAGAGAGATGATCTAAGCTGAGATGATGTAGAGTCCATTTGGGCAAAGACTAAGAAATTACAGCCAGGGATATAAGATATTGGTAAGAGCGTATGGAGCCCCAAACAGTAGCCAGTCTGTAGGAAACACTATAAATCAACAAATAATGGGAGCATATAAAAAGAATAAAGCAATAATCATATCTTCACATTCATAAGGTTAATCAAGTTGAGAAGGATAGCTATAACAATGAATTAATATAGTGCATCAGGGAGTTTCCAAGAGCAATATGTCAAGGAGCCAATTAGGGAGCAGGCTATCTTGGATCTAATAATGTGTAATGAGGCAGGTTTAATAAGTAACAGATACCCAAGGAAGTGGTGGTCACATGATAGAATGTAATATTCAATTTGAGAATGAGGAACTTGGGTCAGAAACAACTGTGTTTAATTTAAATAAAGGGAATTACAATGCAATGAGGATAAAGATAGCTTACGTGAACTGGGCAGATCCACTAATGTGATAATGTGTTCAAAGAGAGGGAGCCAAATGTGGGCAACTATGGGCCAATTAGCTTAGCATCTATGATTGAAGTATTTGAATCAATTATTAAGATAGTAATAGCAGAACATTTGGCAAGTTGTAATCTAATAAAATGTCAGCGTGGTTTCATGAAAGGGAAATCTTGTTTGACTAATTTAATAGAATTTTCAAGGAAGTGTCAACCAGAACAGATAGAGGGGAACCAGAAGATAATGTTGCATTTGGGCTTCTAGGTGTTCGATAAGGTACCTCACAAAAGGTTAAATCATAAGAACCAATGGTGTTGGAGGTGCATATTACTCTGGTAGAGAACTTTGTACAGGACTTTGTACTCTGTACAGAACCTTGGTAAGGCCACATTTGGAGTACTGTGTGCAGTTCTGGTCGCCTCACTTTAGGAAAGATGTGGAAGCTTTGGAGAGGGTGCAAAGAAGATTTACCAGGATGTTGCCTGGAATGGAGAATAGGGCGGACGAGGATAGGTTGAGAGTTCTCGGCCTTTTCTCGTTGGAATGGCGAAGGATGAGGGGTGACTTGATAAGAGGTTTATAAGATGATCAGAGGAATAGATAGACAGTCAGAAACTTTTTCCCCGGGTACAACAGAGTGTTACAAAGGGACATAAATTTAAGGTGGAGGGTGGAAGGTATAGGGGAGATGTCAGGGGTGGGTTCTTTACCCAGAGAGTGGTGGGGGCATGGAATGCGCTGCCCGTGGGAGTGGTAGAGTCAGAATCATTGGCGACCTTTAAGCGGCAATTGGATAGGTACATGGATGGGTGCTTAATCTAGGATAGATTTTTGGCACAACATCGTGGGCCGAAGGGCCTGTTCTGTGCTGTATTGTTCTATGTTCTATGTAGAACTGGCACATGAGCAGGAAACAGCAAGTGGGGATAAGGAGTTATTTTTCAGGTTAGTATTTGTGACTAGTGGAGTTTCCGAGAGATCAGTGTTGGGACCACAACTGTTTACACTATATATTGATGACGAGGAGTAAGGAAGTGAGCATAATATAGTCAAACTTGCAGGAGTCACAAAAATAGCTGGAAAGGCATGTTGTGAGACATTTAATAGATGTTTAAAATTAAGAGATTTTGAACGGAGTTCTGGATGGAGGTTTGCTCACTGAGCTGGAAGGTTTGTTTTTCAGACATTTCGCTACCATACTAGGAAACGTCGGTGAGCCCCCAGATGACCAGAGTAAATGAGAAACTCTGCACTGGCAGGATAGGCAGTAACCAGAGATCATAAATTTAAAGTATCCAGAGTGGGTAAGATGAGAATTTTGTTTTAAAAACACAGCAAATTTTATTTGGAATGGACTATGAAAGTGAAAGTAGATTAATAGTAACTTCAAAAAGATGTTGGATAGCTAGTTGAAGGGAAAATATTTAAGAGGGTTATGGGGAGAGAGAGCAAAGGAGTGGGACTGACTGGTTAGCTCTTTCATGTTTGAATGGTGTCCTTCTCAGTTGTATGATTCTGAGTCACTTCAGGTCACAAAGCAGGCTCAGAAGCCTATCCCCTGACATAGGTAAATGGTGTTATGGAGCCTATTGTAGGTTGGATAGATTTTACAGGATGGAAAAAACAGGTAAAGGGGATATGCAACTATTTGGCTATTACAAATGTAACCTCCCGTAGCCATTTTCAATCCATAAAGTGGCGAATACTACCAATAGAAGACACCTAAACAATAATATAATCAAACTGTCATTCTGGATTTTTGTACATGATGAACAATTTGTAAGTGCTCAAATAATATTAAAAACATTAACACAAGTTTGAAAATGGCTTTACTAGATTTTGAAATGTACAAAATAATCATGAAATTGGAAGCTTCTTTGCCAATAAAATTTCAGTTTTTACTCTTATACAAAAACCTTAATAAAAAATATCTAAAGTCATCAGCCATGTTGGGTTATTTACAGATTTACTTTGTGCAGATGAAAGATGTCATAATGACAATATATGCTTCAGATAATCAAATACAGATTATAACTATTTACACTAGATATACATGGATGCAGCAGAATCCTGTGTCTATATTCAGTAAAATGCAGCCTTTTTCACTGCCCAACTAATTGAGTGCACTCAGTGCACTGGTCACATACTTGAACCTATGTGCAGAGAGCATTGGGTGTGTACTATGATAGTTCAATACTTATAATCCTAGGCAAGTTCTGCCCCAGCTCCTATTCATATCTTCACCAATCTGAATGCACACAGCAAGTTAAGATGGTAAACTCTCAAAGAATTGGGATGGTGGTGGTTTGACTTGCACTTCCCCAAACTCACCTGTCCCTACTGGGGGGTGAGGAGTTCCAAGAAGCAAATACAAAGAAAGAAAGATCAACAAAGTTAATCTACTGAGAACTGGTGTACAATTGAGGAATAAAGGAAAATAATATCTGAAAGAAAAATCACAATGTACATCTAAACCTACCTATTATTCATTTTACAAAGAACACAATCCTAGCCCTAAATATTACTTCCTGTTATCATGTTTTCATGACTTTATCAACATTTACTAAATCAAGTTTGCTGCCAAGGTGTCAGATAGCATTTTTAAAAAAAATTGTGACTGTCACAATGTCTCTACCCAAAGCAGCTGACTGGAACTCAAGTATTTCGTGAATCTCTCCCCAAATTCCATCATCTTTTAATGTACATATAAAAATGGGTAACGTAACAGGAACTTGCAGATCTGTATGTAAACATTTCAGATCAAAAGTGTCATGAAAGCAAAGTGCTGGAAAAACTCAGCAGTCTGGTAGCTTCTGTGGAAACAGAAAAACAAAGTCACGTTCAAGTTAACTCTTTTTCTATCCACAGATGCTGCCACAGCTCTGTTTTAATCGCAGATTTCCAACATCTGCAGTATTTTCCTTTTACCTTAGCATGTGTCTGTGATACCTCAAGTGTCACATCTTTTTATGGGTGTAAATTTCAGACTACAAAATTACAAGCAGTCACAATTCCCTTGGATTTCCCAGCAGTTTAACACAGAGTGGTGACCTTAATGTCTAAACATCAACAACTGTCTCTGGTCCTGCTCAAACTACAGGAGATTTACAGTCAGTCTTGGAAGTTTGGCTCTGACAATTTCTTCGGCACAAGTAGGGTGACACCACTAACCTTAGCCCTTTGTGCAGTTCTTTTTAAAACAGTGGGACCAAATGTTTTTAGTTCTGACTGACTGCACATACGGAATTTGGGAGAGGACAAACCAATCTTAACTAGGTGTTTTTTGTGCATTCAAATCGATTTCCCTGAGTATTGATGATATATAAGTTTTTCTGTTTTGTTAAGTATTTGTACAAGGGAAGGCAAAATTGGCCACTGTCATTGTTCAAACACTATTCTCTTCTACTGGATCTCAGCTCCTTTTGTATTTTAAGGCCCAGTTCACTTCCTCATGAAGTTCTTCTCCAGGGCAGCAGGTGTTCGTTGAATGGAATGAGTATTGCGTTTCACACGATCTTCTAATGATGACGTTGCAGTGCTTTGTAGTTTAATTTTGCTGCAGAAGGGGAGAAAAATTTTTTTAAAAGGAAGTCTAAATCCACAATTATCTTTGCAGAATGAAATGTTTAAAACATGGTTTTAAAGAAGTTCAAGCAAATCTATGAAGTCACTACAATTTTGAGAAAGGATAATTACAAGGGAATAAACCATAGTACAAATGGAATAAAATCATGTTTGTGGACTGAGATTATGTGAAGATATTCTTTAAGATTTGACCGAAGAATCCCAGGTCTTTGCTAAGTTGAAAAGTTTACTCTCTAATTACACCATACCAAACCTTTTCCTAGGATAATTCTGGTTCTTTAATTGGTCTCTGGAAATACCTGTAACATTGATCAGTCAGACCCACAAAACCCAAACCTCAGTGTAGAATATGATGCTGTTCTGCAGCAGTGTACTCCATATTATCTATTAATATATTGGTAGTAAGCAATAGTCAAATTCTCCAGAAGTGGAATGTAGGAAGTAAAGACCATGTGTAGTTTTGGGGTAAAACAAGCAGGGTTGGAGGAAAGCGAACAGCTAGATTAAATAAGTAAATATAATAAATCATTTTAAAAATGTAGATTGTTTTTCTTTTCATACAGTTGCATTTTCACAGTTAATTAATGAAAAATTTAAACAAATTTGGGAAGAAAACCAGCAATAGTTTGAGCATTGGAAATTCTGTTCAGTAGGGGTGACCGTCTAGAGGTTTATAAAATCATGAGGGGCTTGGATAGGATAGGCCTTTTTCTTTTTTTTTGTGTGGGGGTGTGTGCCCGCCCAAATCTAGAGGGGATAGGTTTAAGGTAAGAGGGAAAAGATTTAAAAAGGATACGAGGGATAACATTTTCACACAGGGTGATGTACGTATGAAACAGGCTGCCAAAGGAAATGGTCCATTTAAAAGGCATCTGGATGGGTATATGAATAGGAAGGGTTGAGAGGGATATGGGTCAAATGGTGGCAATGGGACTAGGTCAGATTGGGATGTCTGTCAGCATGGAAGAGTTGCATCGAAGGGCCTGTTTCTGTACTGTATAACTCTGTGACCAGCAAGGAACTGGGAAATGCAAAACTGATTCGAGAACAGTGTAGACAGAAGTGTGACAAATTCACATCAAATGAGTTTTATTATGAATATGTACAGAAGAAATGAGAATGAGAAAAAGTTGACATAACAGTGATAAAAACATCAGAGTGTAATATGTTATAGAAGTAAAAACTGAAACTGCATTGGAGACAAACAGCAAAAACCACAAAACAATCTGTTTCTTTGCATTCAAAGGATTTGACCAATGAGTAAAGGAGAGATTCCACATTAAACAGAAACTGCTTATGAATTCATAGAAAAAGAAGTCAAATTCCCATTTAAAAATTGATAAGCATGTACCCTATATAAAGTTATACTTACAACTTTGAATCTCTATAAACCACTGATGGGCATGTATGGAAATCCTCAATCTGAGAACCATTGGCTACCTTTTAACACAAGCCATTTCCTATCACTGTGAAATTTCACTGTTCCCAAGAAACTCTCTCATGTCTCAGCTCATAAATGCACTACCTACATGGAATGGATCCACGCAAGAGTTTCATTTTTATTTTGGTTTATGTTCAGAATGCAGAACTGCAAGTAGTCTCGTTGCCTGCGGCACGGATAACATAAATTAAACTTATATTGCTTTTCAGATAACATTTGGTAATATAAAATAATAAAATATTTAAACAATCAAAAACATCACAGAAGTGTTAGGGCTAAATTTGACAGTGAGTCACATAAGGAGCAGATTAAAAGGAAGAAAGAGACAGGAAAGGAAATCGATAACTTGGAGTGTCTAGGAAGCTTCTCTCCCTGAGGCATTTTGAGGCTGAGCGATGTTACCTTCACTAATTTTAGATCAAACCACTGGCAATGTTTCTGCTGTTCCCATTTACATCTTCTCTCAACTGTTTATTATTTTTTGATTAGCGCCCTCATTCCGATATCATTTAACCCCCCACCCTGTAAGACCTTCCCTTCCAGTCCTCCTTCAACCGCTGTTCAGTCCCTGGCTCTGCACTTGCTTAAAAAATTTGAATCTTGCTACTACTAGTATTTTTGATGAGGTCTTCAAGCTGAAACATGAGCTCAGTTTCTTTTTCACAGATGCTGCCTGATCCACTGAGTGCTTTGAGCATATTCCTTTTTCCCTGCTGTGCCTTCCTGATTGTTTATTACTGACCTCTGCTGGAGTGTGTGTAGGCAGGAACTGGGCAAAGCTGAAATAAAGCTCACATCAAGGAAGATGCCAACATTCCCTGTGTCGCATGGAAGATGGCCAGCTGGCATTCACAGCCATGTCTAAACATGACATCAGAATAGGAGGATAAACATTGAAATGGTGGCCAAACAAAACACACAAAAATGTCATCTCATAACCTCAAGGGAGATGGTGGTGTAATCTAACGGCACTAGTAATTCAGAGTCTCAGGCCAATGTGCTGAAGGCACGGGTTCAAATCCCACCATAGTAGCTGCTGGAATTTAAAGTTAATTAATAAATCTGAAATATAAATCTAGTGTCAGTAATGGTACCATGCAAGCATCATGGATTGTCAAAAAGACCTATTCAGTTCTCTAATGCTCTTTAAGGAAGGAAATCTGCCATCCTTTGCTAGTCCAGTCTACATGTGACTCCACACCAACAGCAGTGTAAAAGACTTTTATCTGCCCTCTAAAATAGGCTAACAAATCATTTAGTTAGAGACTGCAACAAATGCTGGCTTGCCAGCAATGCCTATATCCCTTGAAAGGATGAAGAAAATAAAAAATACAAATCAATTCTAATATTAAAAAAAATTGACAAAAATCGCTCATTAATCATTTATTAATCAACATCCACATGTTGAATTAGGCAACAAAAGATTTTCAGACAGCAAGATTTTTATTATTATATAGCTTAGAACAAATGTCAATGTGTTCAATAGCCATGACTGTATAGAATGATGGGGCAGGCTTGGTGGGCTGAATGGCCAACTCCTGTTCCCAAGTACAAGTATCCAGCTTTTCCTTCTGGATTGTATTCAGAGCTAAATCCGCACTGGGGTACAACACAGCATTTGTTTTTGTCAAATAAACCTGTTCAGACATGTTATGACACATCTGAAGAAGGTGAGAAGTGAACTGGGATAGTCTGGCCTACAGGCAGGGATACTACCACTGTGCTACAAGACACCAAGAACCCAGTTGTTTTTTTAAAAATATGAACCACATCCACCACCAAATCACCTGTTTAACAACTTAGCTCCTGTTCTTTATTTATTTTGTATCAGCCTGATCAGACATGTTATATCACACATCTGGATTAGAACCACTCCAGGGACTAAACTAGGCTTTCAGGTTCAGAGTTCCTGGATACTATCACTGCACCACAAGAGCCCCAAGAATGCAGCTGTTTATTTCCTGATCAATTTGTTCAATGATGTCATTACACATGTCTGGAGCAGTGGGTCTTCCACTCTCACTCAACTCTGAAATTCTTCTCTTAAAGGGACATGCATTTTGAAAGCTAACGTCACTTACTAGTACAACTTAACCAACAGATTGCAAACCCTTTTAATACTTACTGGAGAAACTTTCCGTCCTTAGTATCCTTTCTCTCCAGTTCCAGCTCCATTTCATCATCCTCTTTGTACCGTTTGATGTTACATTGGCGTGCTTTGTCATTCCATTTTGCATCCTCCATCATTTCCTGACGCCTGCGTTCCAGTTCCTCCGCTGAAAGTTTCCTGTAAAATCAAAGTATGATCAAATCATAGCATTGGGGTACCATACTGCAGACTGGCTGGGGTGTTATAAACAAATACAAGTTGCTACACACAGGACAGGAGTAGTATTTACCCCTCTGGTCTAAAGCAAGCCAGCCCAACTCAGCCAGAATCCCCGGTCTTATTATTGAACTACAGATTTCCATCAGCTGATGGTGACTTGTCAACAGATAGAGTTAATTTTTCTAATGCTAGAAACAATAATTAGGCGAACATGAAAAAGATAGCTTTGAGAGAAAGGCACCTGTTTATATGTTTTAACAAATAAAAGTGCTGAGCCAGAAACAAACCATGAGACTAAATTCAATTAATGTCCTATTGCAAAAGAGAGTACTGATCCAGACCAAGGCAAGCAGATTACAGAATGACATTTTTCAGCTACTACAGGGCTAACATCACAAGTGGATGAGGTGTAGGTGGAAACAAAAAAAAAAGGTGGGAATCTGAAATGAAAACTTAAATTTCTGCGAATACTCAGCACACCAGCTAGTTGGAAAAGAACAATGGATTGACATTCTGAAAGTTTTAGTGGAAGATCACATGGCTTCAAATGGGGTTAACCTGACACATCCCCAGTATTTTCTCTTCCATTTGACCTACATCAGTTCTGCACAATTTCTCAAGGCTTTCAAGATGTTTCTATGTTGGGCACATGACCTTGCTTGACACCTCAACGCAGATTTGAAAACACTGCTGCATTAACAAAAGTGCCAGTTTTCAGGTGTAATACGAACAGAGATCACAGCAGCTTATGGATGTCAAGCAGCACTTGCTTTAGGAGCAGATGCAGGTTTTGACTTACCAAATGGGTTTCAGTCTTACAGTTCCAAGTAAATGGGGCTGGTTACATTGGGGATTTAACTAGATGAGTGAGAACAGGATACTTGCTACCAGTTAGAGTCCAATGAAAGTAACAAATTCCTCCCTCACTATTTATTATACAAGTATTTTGACAACAACTGCTTGAAAACATTTTAGTGAAAGTAAAAACTAGCTTGAAGTAGGATAATTTTATCTCATCCTACTATTAATCATTTAAGACATTCCTTGTTATAATCTTATGTTAATATATTGACCTCTCTTTCTCAAAGGAACAAATGCTTGCAGATTTTGTGTGCCATTTTCCTCTCATGAATTTTTCAGCAAGGCTAAAATTCCAAATTATTTTAAAGGTTTCTCAGAGGGTTACTGCCCAAGTGGGATATTAAGAAGAAAAGTACACACTTGCGTGCAAAACATTTGAAAATTGTGAAAAACGAACTAAGAATAGAAACAAATAGAAAACTAACTTGCTTTCATTTGTACTTTGTAGGGGGGCCAGGGCACAAATTAGCATAAACCAAGCATAATTAGTAACAAAAGCCTTTTTCCCAAAACAACGGATTCTCACTGCTAAACACAAAAAGCCCTCACTGTAAACACAGCTTCCAGACTAGTAACAACTAATGCATCCTCATTACAGTTGTGTGAAGCTGGAAGATTTTAAATCAGATTTTAATATCCATTTACTAAGTCTCAAATCTCCGAGTTATAAAATTTCAATTACAAATTTGAATTTAGCAACTGATACAGCATTAATTATAATAGAACCGACGACATTTTTTCTCATATAGTAGTTCCTGACTCATGCAGCTCTAAGCTAGGAATTCATTATCTCAACAATATGAGATGTTGCTGGTTCTGAGTTAGCTGAATATTGCTTTGTTGATAGGTTTAAAACTGTTCCCTCTCTTTTGTAGCCTATATCTCTCTGACTCTTCTGGCTTCCTTCATTCTCCCATCTCGCCCTTGCAGCTCCCCTCCTCCCCTCATCCCATTGAAGCCTCAACTTTCCTCCCCAGCCCTTTGCAGTCTTGCTTTTTCAATCCCCATTACAGCCTCTTTCTTTCCCTCAGTCCCCTTGTAGCCTCTTGCTTTCTCCAATCTTACCAGAGAAGACAATGATACCCACAGATAGCTTCCCACCTTGGTTTCTCCAGCAAAACATTTCACATACAAAGGTACCCCAACTTCAGTGGTCAGTATGTCCCTGCCTCAGCAACTCAGTGACCTACTTGCTCACTTAGTTTTCTTTCTTACCCCAGCGGCTGCTTCTCCAATCACAGGTTGTTTCTCCCCTGAGTTTAATGCTGATATGTTCAATACAAAGGTAACAAGCAGGACGCTGGAAGAACACAGCAAGCCAGACAGCTTCAGGTGGGCTTCTCTAACTCCTGATGCTGCCTGGCTTGCTGTGTTCTTTCAGCCTCCTGATTATCTACTTTGAATTCCAGCATCTGCAGTTTTACTTGTCTCTAACTAAGTTCATAATGAAAGCACAGAAGAAGATTAGCCGATGTCTGGAGCAGCAGCTCCTCAGAGATTCTTTCCAATCCAGGGATAACATTGCATCACTGGTCGATTCTGTCATCCATTTTCTAGGACATTCTGGGAAGAGTTCAGGGCGAATCTGAATGCTGCTCCCATGTACCCTTAACACCGATGAGGCTTGTGTTAATCTGTATCCACTGTAACTGTTGCTGCCTTACAGTCTTGTATTTGCTGCTGTTACTTAATAACTTAGCTCAACCAACTTCAGAGTTTTCCTATTATTTTGAGACACATTTGTGAGATCAATTAAATATTAATTTATACTATTTACTTCTTTGTCACCATTTCAAATGCTCAGTTTACCAGTGATCAACAATCCTCTAATTTATGAACCATGAGAAATTATTTTAAATTAAACCTCCCTGCCCAACTTTATGCAACTCTCATTTCAATACCTTGACTGATTGGAATAAGGCCTCCTGTGGTATTGTCCTCTTGACTTTCGAGCTTCAACATTTCCAACTTTGTCATCATACCTTCAAAAAAAAAATCCCTATTAGAAGTGGCCTCTATTGGTCCTCCAATAATTCCCTCTTGCAGGGTATGATATACAGTGTTAGCAGTGATTGAGCAGGTAATGCACTCTCACCACTCAAGCAGAAGACTTTGGGTTTGTTACATGCCAGAGACTTAAACACAAATGCTCCAGTGCAAGCCCGTGATAGTAATGCAGTTAAAGGTGCCTTTTTTCAGACGAGATTTTAAATCAAATTCTCTCAAACCCAGGTCTGCTATTCTAATTTGGTTGTGTCAAAGAGTAAGGTGGATAAAGATTGTAGGACAGTCTGCAACTTTACATTTTAGTTAAACATGGCAAGTACTAACCATGTGGTGCTGCTTGTTGCTGTTTGTAGTCATATGATGTTGCATTACTTCCCATGCCATCTTTTTACACATTCACCTTCATACACTACACCTAACTGAATGCAAGACATCGCAAGCATCAAATATGATTATGTGGTCATTATTCACATTTATATCCATGGAATCTTGCAGCATGTAAATGGCTGCTGCTTTCCCTACATTAAAACAATGACTAGATTTGCTGTAAAGTATCTCATGCCATCCTGAGCTTGTGCAAGATGCTATGTAAAAGTGAAACCAGTATTTTCTTTCTTTAGTAATGGTAGAAAATACCAGTGTGAATTTCTGAGCTGTGTTGTTTTGGTATAGGTAATTACAAGGAGTATTACAAGTCACCGTAACAGCCTGGCTGGATAGGAAATTACATCTTGATTATCAGCTAGGTTTTAGAAACTGTACACTTAGATGCTTAACAGAAGATGACAGCTTCAAGCTGCATTCTGTCTTTTACAATTTAATAGCCTACCATGCACTTACTGCTCAGATTTAAAATTGGCAGAATGAGACTTCAAAGCAAGCTAACCACAAACTGCCGAATGAATCCTGGATAGGAAGAGGCAAAAGTAACATAATTGAAAACAAAATTAATTGGATAAAATAACCTACTCACCGTGAATGCATTTTCGAGCGTTTAGGTGGTGACTGAGATGTTGATCTGGATCTTCTTCGGCGTGAATCTTCACGTCTGACATGCTTGTGAGACTGATGTACGACTGTCCTGGGGTGGCTCCCAGACCGTGACCTGGGTCTGGCCTTGTGAGATCCTTTAGCTGGGTCAGAAGGTGGGGAATGATGTTGCTGGATAATGCTGGGAGAATCTTTCACCTGCATGGCAAAAAGGGTGACTGAAGGGGGTGAAAAAATAATCTCAGCACCAAAAATTAGTAATATGAAATATAGCAGATTCCTGAATGCGTTCACTAAGTTAAGGCAAGATTGAAGATGCTATCTAGTAAGGGAAAGATTAGTGCTTCCCATTACCTATCCAAATCCCTTCTAAAATCCCTTTTAAAATGTTGTAATTGTACCAGCCATCACTTCCTCTGGCAGCTAATTCCATACACACACTACCCTCTGCTTGAAAAAGTTGCCCCTTTTAAATCTTTCTTTTCTCACCTTAAACCTATGCTCGCTAGTTTTGGACTCCCCCATGTCAGACAAAATACCTCGTCTATTTAGCCCATCCATGCTCCTCGGGTCATCAAACCCGTAAAGTTAACTTTGATTTCTCTTCACAGATACTGCCAGACCTGCTAGCTTTCCCAGCGACTTCTGCTTTTATTAGCTCTTCAAGAGAGCTGGCATTGACTTGATGGGCTGCATGGCTTCCTTTTGATTGGTTGATAAAACCAATAATCGCATGTCCCCAAATGGTGCACCAGACCTTGATTCAAGAGTGTCGGTTGCAGGGCTTTTTTTATATATATGGTTACCCCTACAGCAGTTTAATCATCTGGGACTGTTCAGCAAGAGGCCCTCTACGTTTTGTCATTTACATAAATGATTTGGATGTGAGCATAAGGGGTACAATTAGTAAGTTTGCAGATGACACCAAAATTGGAGGTGTAGTGGACAGCGAAGAGGGTTACCTCAGATTATAACAGGATCTTGACCAGTAGGGCCAATGGGCTGAGAAGTGGCAGATGGAGTTTAATTCAGATAAATGCGAGGTGCTGCATTTTGGGAAAGCAAATCTTAGCACGACTTATACACTTAATGGTAAGGTCCTAGGGTGTGTTGCCGAACAAAGAGACTTTGGAGTGCAGGTTCATAGCTCCTTGAAAGTGGAGTCGCAGGTAGATAGGATAATGAAGGCGGCATTTGGTATGCTTTCCTTTATTGGTCACAGTACTGAGTACAGGAGTTGGGAGGTCATGTTGCAGTTGTACAGGACATTGGTAAGGCCACTGTTGGAATATTACATGCAATTCTGGTCTCCTTCCTATCGGAAAGATGTTGTGAATCATGAAAGGGTTTGGAAATGATTTACAAGGATGTTGCCAGGGTTGGAGGATTTGAGCTATAGGGAGGCGCTGAACAGGCTGGGGCTGTTTTCCCTGGAGCGTCGGAGGTGGAGAGGTGACCTTATAGAGGTTTACAAACTTATGAGGGGCATGGATAGGATAAATAGGCAAAGTCTTTTCCCTGGGGTCGGGGAGTCCAGAACTAGAGGGCATAGGTTTAGGGTGAGAGGGGAAAGATATAAAAGAGACCTAAGGGGCAACTTTTTCATGCAGAGGGTAGTACACGTATGGAATGAGCTGCCAGAGGATGTGGTGGAGGCTGGTACAATTGCAACATTTAAAAGGCATTTGGATGGATATATGACTGGAAAGGGTTTGGAGGATTATGGGCCGGGTGCTGGCAGGTGGGACTAGATTGGGTTGGGATATTTGATTGGCATAGACAAGTTGGACCGAAGGGTCTGTTTCCGTGCTGTACATCTCTATGACTAAGAGATAGAACAGAGGTACAATTTCAAAATCATTAGGGACCTGGTCAGCCTAAATCAGAATTGCGTCAGCCAGGCAGAAAGTAAAGTGTGGTGGATGGAACCTCATTAGAAAAGTCAGGGAATGAAATGATTGTGACACTTGATTTCCATAGGAGATTTGATCTGTTATACAAAGACGTTGCACAGTTCCAACATCACTAGATTAGTCATCAAGAGGTCCAGTCTGAGATGCTGAGGACATGAATTCATATCATTCTATGACAGCTAGTTGAATTTAAATTCAATTGATAAATGTGGATTATACAGCATGTCTCAGTAACAGGGACCATGATACTATTGTCAATTGTTGTAAAATTTATCTGGTTCACAAATGCTCTTTGGGGGAGGAAATCTGCCATTCTTATCTCAACTAGCCTGTATGTGACTTCAGATCCTCTGCAATGATTTAAGTGCCCAAGTGTCTAGGAGGCCTTCACTTCAAATGAAATTAAAGACAGGCAACAAATGTTGGCCATGACTCAGAGAGAAAAAAAAATCAGTAAATTGAATTTGCTGCAATCATGAAAGATTGATGATCAAAATTCTTAAAATTTGAAGTGGTTGTGATCAGTAACCTCAGCTAGAAACTATAATACAAAATACAATCATCAAGTGCCACATTAAGAGAACCGTTCCATCATTAAATACTTGTGCTCTCAATCCACTTAAAAAAAAATGAGAGAGTCAGAAATAGCCACGAAGACAAACCTTTAAGCCATATCCAGGCAGTTTCTTTGGAACAGACGTGGATGAAGAATTGGTACACTTTTCATGCTTTCTGCAAAACATTTAACAAGCAAAGCAAGCGTTTACTTTTCTCATAGGAAGGAAAAGCTTTTTTTCAATACCTGTACTTCAATGCAAAGTTGCTCGGAACACATTTTCTAATAAAACAGGGTCCTTGCACTTCTTTAATTTCATGTGGCCTCAACCTCCGATTATTGTGCACTTAACTATAACCCTGCAAATTTTTTCACCTTCATTAATTCAGCTAATTAACAACTTTGGACCAGTATTCACCACTCTGGTTAAGTTCTGCATTTCAAACCCTCACTGCTCATTCTGGGAAAGATTCTCTCTTGTTGCCTCTGGTTCTTCTGCCATTCACCTCAAGCCTAGTTAATCAACCCTTTAGCCAATAGAAACTATTTCTGTTCATGTACACTCGAACGGAGTAGTTTACGATTCAATAATCTCTGCTCATAGAAGAATATCCTTAAACTTCTCCATGTAACTATCATTCATCATCCCTGGAACAACTATAGCGACTTTCATAACCTCTACAAAGCTTGCATGGCCTACCTAAAGTATGAAGCTTAGAATAAGACCATTATTGCATGGCTCGGACAGTCCTTATTCATTGATCCCTTACTTTTTGTGATGTTCATTGTCACTTGAGCTGGATCGTCGATGTTTTTTGTGCTTCTTCTTCTTGTCCTTTTTCTTTTTATCTGTTTTATCCAGGTTCTTTTGCAGCTTTAAAGAAGATCAGTCATATATATTTTTATTATAACAAATTTCTTTGATAATGGTGGAAATTCTTTTTAAAAAAAGACAGAATATTTGTCAGAGATTTTGTGGCAGAAGACCCAGGTTTAAGTCCCACCTGCTCCAGCGGTGTGCAATGACATCTCATGACATTGATGAGAAATGAGGCTTATTTTATAAAAAAGATTTGTAGGACTGACGGAAAAGTGTCAAAGGAGGTGGATTAACTGGAGATCTTTTACAAAGTGCTATCTTTTGTGCTCCATGATCTCAACAGTTCATGTTCAGGCTTGTGGATTTGTTTGAGCATTAGATGTTTGTAACAAACCCTGGTTAGGGTTTGCCTTAAAACAAGTCTTTGCCTGATTGTAAATACAGACTGTAATGGCTTCTCCCACGCTACAGATTTACTAAGTAAAAGAATAAAAAGCACTAGATTTTATTTAATACAATAAATCCCAATTGCTCAGCCATTCAACACAACCTTGCATCGATTCAAGCACAGTGACCAGAAATATCCCAGAATCAACCACAGTTCTATGCGGCGATCCCCCTCATGATCACCACATGGCTGAGTTGACAGGATGGGAATCAGATAAACAAAGATTCAGCTCCATCTGAGATACACTCTCTGAATGCCCACTTTCATTATCTAAATCCACATCCAAAGAACGGCATTGTGGAAAATGGAAGGAAGCAGCAGCAATGGAAACCCATCGCACTACAACACTTTCAAGGCACAAAGGGTAAAAATATTAGGGCGGCACGGTGGCTCAGTGGTTAGCACTGCTGCCTCACAGCGCCAGGGACCTGGGTTCAATTCCCGCCTCAGGCGACTGACTGTGTGGAGTTTGCACGTTCTCCCCGTGTCTGCGTGGGTTTCCTCCGGGTGTTCCGGTTTCCTCCCACAGTCCAAAGATGTGCGGGTCAGGTGAATTGGCCATGCTAAATTGCCCGTAGTGTTAGGTAAGGGGTATATGTAGGGGGTATATGTAGGGGTGTGGGTGGATTGTGCTTCGACGGGTCGGTGTGGACTTGTTGGGCCGAAGGGCCTGTTTCCACACTGCAAGTAATCTAATCTAATCAGCACAGGAACTAGTAAATGTGAAAGAAAGATGCAAAAGAATGTCATAACTTTCAAGAAATTATAGAACTGTTCTCAACACCAAACAAAAACTAATTTTTCACTCTGTGGCATAAAATGCAAATGTAAATATATGTTTTTTTGGGAAATAGTTTGCCCAATTTCTGCAGGTTTGCATTCAATCTAAAGACTCAGCTGCAATATTAAAATTAAAACTCAAAGTATGCAGGTGGTTCACTAGCACCAGGAAGACAAAACATGGTTTGATGAGATTAGTTTTTCTTCTTTTTAGGTATTCAGAAACAGCAAATATTTTGAGAAATTCTGACTGACAATATTTTTGGTTGTTCCTTCCTTTTCCTGCCTCTCAAAAATGGAAAAGCAGTTCAATTTACTCGAGGAGACTCTGCGTTCTCCTGTACAGTACCTGTTTTGAATTGAATAGATGAAGGAACCAAGAATTGAAGTTGAGACCAGCAGAACAGTAAATATGGTTTTGTTCAGTAGACCTGTAGGCCTCTCCTCAGCGATACATAAAATACATTGTTGAGAATGACAAAATAGAATGAACTACAATAACTCTAAACTAAAGCATTGTATAAATGGGGTCTCAATGGGAGTCAGCCGCAGGTCCTGTGCTTTAGTCAAATAGTCTTCTGCAGGTTGGAAAAAAGCAATTCCTGGAAAGTTGTGAAAGCTGAAGTTACAGAGACAAGAAGAACAGGGATGTAACAGAAAAGGGGAGAAGATAGTCAACCCAGGATCTGAGATCCTGAAGGAAAGATGCATCGGTAAATAAAGTTCCACCTTTTGATCAAAATATAATTCACTGTCACAGCTCAGTCACATTAATCATTTAAGGGTGTATGTATTTATTTATATTTGTGTTGCTGTTATAATCAGCTTGAGGCAAAATGAATAAATCCTACATAATTGCTCATGATTTACCTGTGGAAAGAATCACATAAGTGATCAAATCAAATACATGCAATGGTCAGTCGTAAGTCTGAAGGGACACAGGATGAAAAAAGTTTAGACTGAATATGTTACACTTACTATCTCTCTGATCATTTTCATTTTCATGGGATTAGTTAAAACTTCTCTCTTTTTCTCTTCTTCACGTTTTCTGAAAGAGTCAGTTTATAAAGAAATCAATACAAGTAGTTTCTGTTAATTAAGTCAAAATAAACTGACTAAGGCAATTAATCTGGAAGTTACAGGGTTCCCCAGTTTTAACCTCTATGCCCCAGTCCTTCTAACTCCACACATTCTTATGAAAGAACAGGATATCCTCTTCCACGCATAAGAGTCCACAAATGTATGCTGTAGATGACATGACGTCTGCAGATGTTCCCTTCCCTTCTATGAAGGAAGTCTTCATTAGGTGAGACCGAGAATCCAAAACAGGCATGAAAATGCATCCTGCTCATATCTTGCAGCGTGCTAAAAGCTATTAGGTTTTCTACCACCATTTCTCTCCATACTCTCCAAAAGACAACTTCAATTCATGTGCAGCTTACCTACTGAAATAGCCAGGAACAGTAGATATAAGGAGTTTACCTCATTGTCAATATCAAGCATTTCATTTTTGTTTTCAACTACACACCTACCTTTGGAATCTTCTCCAGTCTAAATGCCAAGCAACATCTCTGACATCCTCAAATTCTGGATTCCTGTGTATCCGTAATAAGAACTGATCCATTGTTGGTGACTGCGCCTTTCTACTGCCCGGACAATAGACAATAGGTGCAGGCGTAGGCCATTCTCCCCTTCGAGCCTGCACCACCATTCATTATGATCATGGCTGATCATCCTCAATCAGTATCCTGTTCCTGCCTTATCTCCATAACCCTTGATAGCTCTATCCAACTCTTTCTTAAACGAATCCAGAGACTGGGCCTCCACTGCCTTCTAGGGCAGAGCAATCCACACACCCACCACTCTCTGGGTGAAGAAGTTCCTCCTCATCTCTGTCCTAAATGGTCTACCCCTTATTTTTAAGCTGTCCTCTGGTTCTGGACTCACCCATCAGCGAAAACATGTTTCCTGCCTCCAGAGTGTACAATCCTTTAATAATCTTATACGTCTCAATCAGATCCCCTCTCAGTCTTCTAAACTCAAGGCTATACAAGCCCAGTCACTCCAATCTTTCAACATAAGATAGTCCCGCCATTCCAGGAATTGACCTCGTGAACCTACGCTGCATTCCCTCAATAGCCAAAATGTCTTTCCTCAAATTTGGAGACCAGAACTGCACACAATATTCTAGGTGCGGTCTCACCAGAGGCCTGTACAGCTGCAGAAGAACCTCTTTGCTTCTATACTCAATCCCTCTTGTTATGAAGACCAGCATGCTATTAGCTTTCTTCACTACTTGCTGTACCTGCATGCTTGCCTTCACTGATTGGTGTACAAGAACACCCAGATCTCTTTGTACTACCCCTTTATCTAACTTGACTCCATTCAGGTAGTAATCTGCCTTCTTGTTCTTGCCACCCAAAGCTCTGGAATTCCATCCCCAATTCTCTCCACTTCTCTAACTCTCTCCCCTTCAAAGATGCTTCTTAAACTCTTTCTCTTTGGTTACACTTTTGGTCACCTGCCTCTGCATCCCTATGTAGTTTGATGTCAAATTTTGTTTGCAAGGCTCCTGCTCAGTGCATTTGGATATTTTGTAGGTTAAAGCACATTTTAAATGCAAGTTGTTGTTATGAAGTCCATTCCAACTGATTCCCAGTACCATACAAAGGCACTTGTCAAGAGAGAAAATCCCTATGCATCACAGTGAACTTCAGGATTTAATTTTCTAACCTCACCCCACAAAAACAGAAGTTGATATTATCCACTACAGTTCTGCAACGGTCAGCTGAGATGAGATAATACAGCACAGAATGAACATGTCCAGTAAGTTTGGGACAAGACCATCTCAATCTGTATATTTCAATTCCACCACTTGACATCTTAGCTTTTATCTCTGAGTTGACCATGTGTTGAGTATTGAACAACTTCTCCTACCTGATCATAAAAAGTGGATCTTCCCGTATTTTAGATGCCATATCCAATGCAGAGTTAGCCCCCGTTGCTGAAAAGATGGAGCCAGGCAGCAGCCCAGTCTCAGAAGAAGGTCCAGACTCTTCATCGACCATCTTGTCTGTAGCATATTTGTCAATGGGTCTACCCAGCAAGTATTCCTCCTTGTTCACCATACTGCCAGGTCCTTGATACATCCAATCAAGCCTGTCTGACTTTTTCCTGCAGATAACAAAAGGCAACATCATGTCAATTTTGCAGCACAAAAAAATTGAGAAGACAGCCGTATGTTTCCTGGGGGCTTTTGAAACTTTCTTTATGTCAAGGGACTGTTCCACCGTACCATGCAGGAAACATAAATAAATTCAACCCTGAAATGTTCGAAAATGGTAAGATCACAGAATTTATAAAGGAGGTTATTATGCTTTCATGGGACATAGGCATCACTTACAAGCCCGGCATCTGTAGCCCATCCCTAAATGCCCTTAAAATGAGTGTTTTGCTGGGCCATTTCAGGGGGTAATTAAGATCCAACCATACTGATGTTGATCAGAAGCCACATCAGGATGGTAAATTTCCTTCCTTAAAGGACATCAGTGAACCAGATGGGTTTTAGAATAACTGATGATAGTTTCTTGGTTATTTCTGAGACCAGCTTTATACTACAAATTTATTAATTTGAATTTAAAATACACCAGCTGCTATGGTGGAATGTGAATCCATTTCCCTAGACCATTAACGACAAAAACATAAATTACTGGAAAAGCCTAGCAGTTCTGGCAGCATCTTTGGACAGAAATCAGAGTTAACATTTCAGGTCCAGCAATTCTGAGGAAGGATCACTCAACCCAAAACGTTAAGTCTGATTTTTCTCCATAGATGCTGCCAGATCTACTGAGTTTTTCTGGCAATTTTTGTTTTCTTTTCTGAATTAAAGCATTTGCAGTTCTTTTGGCTTCCTTAGACCATTATCCTGGGCCTCTGAAATATTAGGAGAAAGTGAGGACTGCAGATGCTGGAGATCAGAACTGAAAATGTGTTGCTGGAAAAGTGCAGCAGGTCAGGCAGCATCCAAGGAGCAGGAGATTCTCCTAGTCTTTGGATGCTGCCTGACCTGCTGTGCTTTTCCAGCAACACATTTTCACCTCTGAAATAATAATCCAATGACATGAACATGAGATCACCATCTTCACTTTACCCCCCATCCGCCCAAGATGCCCATAAAAAAAGAGCTGTCCAATTAATCACCCCCTCCTCAGTTCTTTCGCCTCATCCAACGATTCCTTTTGGAATGTAATTTAAAAATCTGTACTCTGGATACCAATCATTCTGACAATGTAAAGAGCTTAGCTTTACTTAATCTATCAAAACATTTCATGATATTTGATATCTAGATCAAATATCCTCTTAACATTCTCTGCTCAAAAGAGAATCTCTACCTTTTCAATGGCAACCTCACCTCCTTATATCCTCTTAAAGACTGTCGAGCATCGCAAATAATACTCCAGATTAATGGGACCCTTCAGATGCCTAAGCAGTGATTTATAAAGCTTTGGCATATCTTTTTTGGACTTAACTGCAGATCACAGGGTCATAGAGATGTACAGCATGGAAACAGACCCTTCGGTCCAATTCGTCCATGCTGACTAGATATCCAAACCCAACCTAGTGCCACCTGCCAGCACCCGGCTCATATCCATCTAAACCCTTCCTATTCATATACCCATCCAAATGCCTTTTAAATGCTGCAATCATACTAGCCGCCATCAGTTCCTCTGGCAGCTCATTCCATACATGTACCATCCTCTGCGTGAATCTCACCCTCTCACCCTAAATCTATGCCCTCTAGTTCTGGACTCCACCACCCCAGAGAAGAAACTTTGTCTATTTATCCTATCCTTGCCCCACATGATTTTGTGAACCTCTATTAGGTCACCCCTTAGCCTCCAGCACTCCAGGGAAAACAGTGCAGCCTGTTCAGCCTCTCTCTATAGCTCAAATCCTCCAACCATGGCAACATCCTTGTAAATCTTTTCTGAACTTTTTCAATTTTACAACATCTTTCCAATAAGGAGACGACCAGAATTGGTCTCAATTGGTTTCAAAATGTCAACATGTTTTTAACAGAGAAATACAATTCTATCTGACCAGTAGATTGACAATCAGAAGTCATGGATTTAAAGGTATTAACAACAAGCACTAGAGGGGAGCCAAGGTGAATATCTTTCACTTAGGATCTGGAACCCTCTGCATGAATAGGTCATGGAAGATAATTCCGTAAATAGTTTTAAAAGGGAATTGGATGAGAGATGAGGCTAACAAATATATAGAGTACAGACAAAAAGGTGAGACCAAGCAATGTTACTGTCAAAATGCCAGTGCATGTACAACAGGCAGAGTGACATCTTTTGCTGTAAGAGTTCATGATTCATCAGATGTTACAGTTGCAAGGTAGGTAATTATTTTAAGATACTATGTTTTATGCAAAATTTGAAAGACAGACTTGCATTTATAAAGTGCATTTCATTGATCTTCTTTGCAATCCAAAGGAATCCCAAAGGATCTTCTGCATCCATCCAGAGAGGCAGATGGGGCTTGAGTTTAACATCTTGCCCAATATTGCTGTATTGTTTTGAACTCCTCCTGTTTCCTATTTTGCAGACCTCTCAAACCTCGTAAGCACGTCATCAACTTACTTAAGAGCACCGCTATCCTCCGCATAGCGCTGCATCTCCTCTCGAGCTCGCTCCTCGCGAAGCTCCCTCTGGAGCTCCTCGATCTTTTTCTTTTCTGCTTCATGTTTCTGTTCTGCTTTCCACACACGTTCAACATTTTTCAAAGTCTGCGGGTGCCAACTTTTCTTTAGATTCTGAAAGTGGTAAGCAGAAGAAATTTAACTTTGTTTCCTTTCATGCAACAAAGATGTCATACAAACAAAAAGCAAAAGACCAATGTTTAAACTGAGAGTAGAACTCAATTTGTTTCACAGAACTTTAGATTTTCTTTCAAAGAGATATGAGGTTTGTTCTCACTTGAACATTTCCCAGGTATTGCTCCAATATTACTTTCTTCATTCATATTGAATGATTATTCCCCAAAGAAAGGGATCAATACCAAGAATACTTTATTCTTCCAAACTGCTCTGAGATTGAATAAATTTGCTTTTTCAGTAAAATGCCAAAGTGCCACAACAGTAAACAACATCAGTGACCACCAGTAATCCAAAGATGAAAAAGACATGCATGGTTGAATCCCATACCCCAATTACTGTGTTCTGTAGACCCTATTAATGTCTATCCAGACAGGCTTGAGGGACCTCAGACCGAAAAACTGTTCTGTGGACAATGGAAAACCCCGAGTATAGCTCTGAAATGTAGATTATGTGCTTAGATTATTACCCATGACAATATCTCTCCCCTCCTCACTTTCCATCATCATCACACTCTTCCCATTAGCTACTTCCCTTGTTTACTCCTCTTTCATTTTCTCCCTCTCCACTCTCACTCCTTCCTACCTATCTCAAACCTTCCTCACTCACTCACACTCTCACTTTCCACCCCACCCGCTTCATTTCCCCACTCTCTTCCCCATCCCCTCACCCTCTCTCCCACACTGACTCCATGTATACTTCCTGCTGCCTCGGCAAAGCAGCCAATATAATCAAGGTCACCTCCCACCCCAGTTATACTCTCTTCTGTCAGGGTGAAGATGTAAAAGTTTGAAAACATGTACCAGTAGATTGAAGATAAGCTCTTCCCTGCTATTATCAGAATTATGAACAGACAACTCATACGTTGGAGTTGGTCTTTTTCTGCACCTGTAACACTATATTCTGCTTTTTATTGTCTTACCCTGACATAGTTATATAAAGTATGATTTGCCTGGTTGAAATGCAAAACTATACATTTCACTGTACTTCAGAACATGTAACAGTAATAAAAATCAAATTAAACCCCTTTCATTCCCAAAGCCTTCACTTTCTTTCCCCAAACTCATACTGTTCTTCAGCCTCTCACCCTCACTCGCCCACTCCCCCCACCTGCACTGCCTGTCACCCTCATCCACACCCTCCCCCTCTCTCCCCTCACCCCAGCACCACCTCTCTCCCTCCACCCCCACACTCCTCACCCTCATCCACCCCACAGTGCTCTCTCCCCAATATCCTCATTCCCCCACCCCGTCTGACCCCACAAACCCCTCACCCTCGCCCACCCCCTTATGCTTTTTTCCCCAGCTGCTCACTCCCCCACCCTTCTCTCACTGTCCCTTTCACACTCTCTCCTCCCCATTGCCTCACCCATTCCCCAACTCTCACCTCCCTTCCCCCACTCTCACTCTCATCCACACACACCCCTAACCCCCACCCACTCCACTACCCAACACATACTCCCCTATCCAACACATACTCCCCTCCCCCTCTAACCCCGACTTATTCCCCTCCCCCACACTCGCTCCCTCCCCCCTCTAATCCCTACTTACTCCCCTTCCCCACACTTGTTCCCTCCCCCCCTAACTCCTACTTACTCCCCTCCCCCCACTTGCTCCCTCTCCCCTCTAATCCCTACTTACTCTCCTCCCCCCTCTAACCCCTACTTACTCCCCTCCCCCAACACTCGCTCCATCTCCCCTCTAATCCCTACTCACTCCCCTCCCCCACAAACCCCTACTTACTCCCTTCCCCCCACACTCAGTCCCACCTCTAATCCCTACTCACTCCCCTCCCCCACACTCGCTCCCTCCCCCCTCTAACCCCTACTTACTCCCCTCCCCCCACACTCACTTCCTCCCCTCTCTAACCCCTACTTACTCCCCTCCCCCCACACTCGCTCCCTCCCCCCAATCCCTACTCACTCCCTTCCCCCCTCTAACTCCTACTTACTCCCCTCCCCCCACACTCGCTCCCTCCCCCCAATCCCTACTCACTCCCCTCCCCCCTCTAACTCCTACTTACTCCCCTCCCCCCACACTCGCTCCCTCCCCCCAGTTCCTACTCACTCCCCTCCCCCTCTAACTCCTACTTACTCCCCTCCGCCCACACTCCCCTCCCCAACACTCACTCCCTCTCCCGTAACCCCCACTGACTCCCCTCCCCAACCCCCCACTCGCTCTCTCCCCCAAACCCCACTCACTCCCCCTCCTCCTGCCTCACACCCCTCCCCCAACCCCCTCACTCGCACTCTACCCCCCCACTCGCTCTCTCCCCCAACCCCCACTCACTCCCCCTCCTCCCGCCTCACACCCCTCCCCCAACCCCCTCACTCGCACTCTACCCCCCCAACCCCCCCCACTCGCTACTCACTCCCCTCCCCCCTCTAACTCCTACTTACTCCCCTCCCCCCACACTCGCTCCCTCCCCCCAGTCCCTACTCACTCCCCTCCCCCTCTAACTCCTACTTACTCCCCTCCCCCCACACTCCCCTCCCCAACACTCACTCCCTCTCCCGTAACCCCCACTGACTCCCCTCCCCAACCCCCCACTCGCTCTCTCCCCCAACCCCCACTCACTCCCCCTCCTCCCGCCTCACACCCCTCCCCCAACCCCCCCACTCGCTCTCTCCCCCAACCCCCACTCACTCCCCCTCCTCCCGCCTCACACCCCTCCCCCAACCCCCTCACTCGCACTCTACCCCCCCAACCCCCCCCCACTCGCTCTCTCCCCCAACCCCCACTCACTCCCCCTCCTCCCGCCTCACACCCCTCCCCCAAACCCCCCCAACTCGCTCTCTCCCCTCCCCCAAACCCCCCCCTACTCGCTCTCTCCCCTCCCCCAAACCCGCTCTCTCCCCTCCCCCCCCAAAACCTCCGGGAAATAACTGAGCTGCTGTTCTAGGCCTCAGCCTCCAACTAAAGTAGATGTCGGCTCTCTTGGGCCCCTCTCCCATACTCACCAGGTCCCCGCCGCCCATCGCGGCTCGCGCACACCCTCCGCCGTTCCCGGGCCCCGCGGCTCGCGCACACCCTCCGCCGTTCCCGGGCCCCGCGGCTCGCGCACCCCCTCCGCCGCTCCCGGGCCCTGGGACGAGGATCCGCCGCCGCTGCTGCCCCCTGGGCTGGAAGACACCAAAATCGTGCAAGTACAGCTCACCAACGAAGAGATACAAAAGTTTCAGAACGCCCCACAACTTTTCTTCCCCCCTAAGCTTCCGAGGTCGTGGCCTCAGTGTTGAGTTCAACAATTTTAATTCAGAACCTCTTTTTCAATTACTTTACCTTAGAAAGTAAGGTCACTGAAGTCTCTTCCGTCAGTCAATAAGAACATTGTTGATCTGATGTGATCTTCACTTTCTTTCCTATCGTCATAGTCACAGAGATGGACAGCATGGAAACAGATCCTTCTGTCCAACTCGTTCATGCCGACCAGATATCCTAACCTAATCTCGTCCCATTTGCCAACACTTGGCTCATATCCGACTAAACCCTTCCTGCATCAGGACACTTTTCAAAAGGGCCACAACACACTGCAGCACACCAGAACTGCAAAAAGAAGAAGAGGAACACCTATACAAGGTATTCGCCAAAAACGGATACCCGCGCAACGTCATCAACAGATGCCTAAGAGAAAGACCACGGAACGAGGACATGCCACGACCCAAAGGACTAGCCACACTAACATACATCAGGAGTGTTTCTGAATTGACAGCCAGACTACTGCGTCCCTTAGGACTCATAACGGCACACAAACCAACAGCCACGCTCAGACAACAACTCACTAGAACGAAGGACCCGATACCCAACATGAGCAAAACTAATGTAGTGTACAAAATACCATGCAAGGACTGCACAAAACACTATATAGGACAAACAGGAAGACAGCTAACAATCTGCATACATGAACATCAACTAGCCACGAAACGACACGACCAGCTATCCCTAGTAGCCACACACACAGACAACAAGCAACATGAATTCGACTGGGACAACACCACTATCATAGGGCAAGCCAGACAGAGAACAGCCAGGGAATTCCTAGAGGCATGGCATTCATCCACAAACTCCATCAACAAACACATCGACCTGGACCCAATATACCAACCACTACAGCGGACAGCTGAAACTGACAACCGGAAGCGGCAAGGACAGACCACTATAAATACCGGAAGAAACATCAAAGAAGCGCTTCGCAGGAGGCTCGAAAGCACTGATGATGTCACCTAGCCAGGGGACAAAACGTTTGCAACAAAAACTTCCAGCTCGGCGAACAGAACCACAACAAACCCTTCCTATTAATAAAGCCATCCAGATGCCTTTTAAATGTTGTAATTGTACCAGCCTCCACCACTTCCTCTTGCAACTCATTCCATACATGTACCACCCTCTGAGTGAAAAAGTTGCCCCTGAGGACCCTTTTAAATCTTTCCCCTTTCACCCTAAACCAAGCCCTCTAGTTCTGGACGCCCCCACCCCCAGGGAATGAACGATGTCTATTTACCCTATCCATGCGCCTCATAATTTAATAAACCTCGATAAGGTCACCTCCCCCCAGACTCCAATGCTTCAGGGAAAACAGCCCTAGCTCTCCCTATAGCTCAAATCTTCCAAAGCTCCAATCCTCATCTTATGTTTCCCTTAACATCTGGCTCATATACTTGTCGCTCAGATTATGTGGTTGCTGTTTTGTTTTTGCTTTGTTTAAATTAATTCTGATTTCTTCCTTCTTTCAGTTTTTCTTCTTTACATCCCATAATTTTCCTTTGTCTCTTGATTACTCTTGTGCTCAGTTAAAACTCACTGCGCCAAATTTTTCTTTTTTCTGTCTCAAATGATTGGACAGCAATGGATTCCCCTCGTGATGAATCCAAATGACCACTATTAGAGTCATAGAGATGTACAGCATAGAAACAGACCCTTCGGTCCAACACGTCCATGCCAACCAGATATTCCAACCCAATCTAGTCCCACTTGCCAGCATCCGGCCCATATCCCTCCAAACCCTTCCTATCCATATACCCATCCAAATGCCTCTTAAATGTTGCAATTGTACCAACCTCCACCATTTCCTCTGGCAGCTCATTCCATACACTACCACCCTCTGCATGAAAAAGTTGTACCTTAGGTCTCTTTTATATCTTTCCCCTCTCACCCTAAACCTATGCCCTCTAGTTCTAGACTCCCCGATCCCAGGAAAAAGACTTTGTCTGTTTTATGTCTATTGGACAATTAACCTAACTTCTGCATTATTAGAATATCATAACTGCTATGGTCCTCACCCATATACATTTTTAGCAGGAGTTGTTGGCTAGGTTCCTGGCTAGTTTTTTTGCCCTTCTTCATTCATGATGCTGAAGCCTAGCATAGCACTCCTTGCCACCAACACTGGGGCAAACCAGGAAGAAATCTGTAAATAGCCTGGTCCGTGTCATTCAGGTGTTCAATTCATATACTTTTTGAGACATTGAACAAGTCGTAGAGTCATAAAGATGTTCAGCATGGAAATAGACCATTCAGACCAACTCGTCCATGCCGACCAGATGTCCTAACTTAAACTAGTCCCACTTGACAGCACTTGGCCCACATTCCGCTAAATCATTCCTATTCATACATCCGCCCAGATGGTTTTTAAATGTGATAATTGTACCAGCCTCCACCACTTCCTCTGGCAATACATTCCATACACGCACCACCCTCTGTGTGAAAAGATTGCCCCTTAGGTCCCTTTTTTAATCTTTCCCATCTCACCCTAAACCTATGCCCTCTAGTTCTGGACTCCCCAAATCTGGGAAAAGAACTTGCCTTTTTACCCTATCCATGCACTTATGATTTTATAAGCATCTATAAGGTCATCCCTCAGCCTCCAATGCTCCAGGGAAAACAACCCCAGCCTATTCAGCCTCTCCATGTAGCTCAAACCCTCCAACCCTGGCAACATCCTTGTAAATCTTTACTGAACCCTTTCAAGTTTCACAACATCCTTCTGATAGGAGGGAGACCAGAACTGCACACAATATTCCAAAAGTCACCTAACCAATGCCCCATACAGCTGCAACATGACCTCCCAACTCCTATACTCAATGCTCTGACCAATAAAGGAAAGCATACATTCATAACCCACGTCGTCCTTACCCATGAAAACAGCCACCTACATTAGCCTCAACTTTTATTCAACGGTGCAGCTTCCACTGCTCATTACAATTCAGCCATTTTGTACTGATTGCTGTACCACCTCAGTATAATATTCGATTGCTACTCCGGTTGTGATGGATTCAGGACACACCTCCTTTTCGAGCCCTTGGTTGTGCTGGATGTCGGACATGCCTTTGGTCATAGAACTCAAGAAGAGCAGCTGTAGGACTTGAACCCACAAAATATCCAATCCAGAAGTACACAGTGTTCAATGTGATGTAAATAATAAATCCATCTGCCTTAACTCTATATCATTTTACACCCAAGTCCAGCAAATATGAATGATGATGATAATAAACAGTGAGGTAGGAAAATCACCTCTTCTGACAGATATCATCTTCAAATAGACAAATATCTTGATCTCAAATTGAAAAATAATAAGCTTACATCAAATTACGATGCAATAAAAAGTTTAATTTTTCCAATTTCTCTTATTTCCTCCATTCCAGAAGGCACTAAAAGGTCATGTTTAGGCAGTTCCACCGGTGTCACCAAACTTCAAGTAGCTCAGCCAAGTGGCTGATCATACGAGAGACAAGTCAGTATGAGTAGCAAGTTGACTATGTCATTGATAACATTGAACCAAACAAAAGCAGAAAGTGCTGAAAGAACTCAGCAGGCCTGGCAGCATCAGTGGAAAGAAAACAGAGTGAATGTTTTGAGTCCTGTGACCCTTCTTCAGAATAGTTCAGACCAGTGAACTGGACTGGAAATGTTAACGCTGCTTTCTCACCATAAATGCTGCCAGACCTGCCTGCCAACTCTCCAGCAATTTCTGTTTTAGTTTGTTATAGATTTCCAGCAATCGCAGGTCTTTGTTATATTGACAACATTGACCCTGCTCTACATAGGATTGACAGATCAGAATGAGATCATTGGCCTGACTGGTTAGTATTTATCCAAATGGTCAATTTTTCTCTTCATGTCAGTGCTGTTAAAATAACCTGAAGATAAGTAGAACTGTTCAAAGCAAGTGTTTCCCTGGGCAGAAGCGAAATATCAAACACAGGATAAATGGCTTACATAAAATACACAGTTGCCAAATCCTGCCCTTACACACATGCTTTATTTTAGAATCTAAGGAGTTCTGTATATTTGATCACATACAATATTTTGTTTACACTGACAGATTTTGCTTGATAATGACAGAGGGATCACATTCAATTTGTTTGCTGAGAAGAGGTGACTTGCTGGAAATGGCATCTAAATTAAAAACATAGCGAATCATGTATTGATGTTTCATTCCACCAAAACGTCGAAAATCATCTATGGTCCTTGGAAAAATTATGCACTGCAGCTGATGTTGAAATTAATGAGTTAAAATTTTGCAATCTTTTTCTTTTCACATGAGCTAATGCAATGGTAAATCAGTAACCTCTCCAAAATTGGAAGGCTTTAGTCTCAGGCCCGGTGTGTTTCTTCTGAATCCAAACCTTCCATTGTATCCATTTATCGGTTTGAGATCTGCCAAAAATCCTCGGTGACCGACTATTTGATCATATGAATGACCTGCAAAATCAATAAATGCAGATTAAAACCAAGTGTCTTATTGAGTTTTATAAAGAACCAATGGCCAGTCAATGCCAGACATTCTTGTCAGCATTTATTCATCAATTTGAGAATTCTACCATTTCACCATCTCCTAAAAGTTCTTTCTCTGCCAAGTGTGCCTCAACTTCCTTTTAACTGTGTTAATGCTATCTATTTCAATTGCTGTATTTGGCAGTGAGTTTTGTCTTCACCACCTTCTGGGAAAGGAATACCTCCTTTTTTTTATTTGACCTATCAGTTGCTCTTAGATTTATACCCCTACCCTTTCCCATTCTGGACTCACCCACAAACGGCATTATTTCTCCAAATCTTTTCTAATGAACCTGTTACTATTTTAAACAACAGACCTGTGTCATTTTTTTTATCTTGCATTAATCAGAACTCAGATGCAAAAAACAGATTTGAAAAAAGGGCACCAAGTTATAGCATTAGAGGAGCGTTGGGCCATCCTTAGCATGGAGATGCAGCAAGAACAGGTAACTGTCGATCTTCGTTCTTAGAACAGACGGATGACTCTGATTGGTCAGGATGTTTCCATAAGAATGCAGCAGAGTTTGACAGTCTTCATGATCCATTTTGTAATAAAGAAGATGCAATCATGCAAAATTCCTGCTATTGATATAAAAGAGTCCTGTGTCCTAATATAAGTATTTTCTAGCGCATGCAATCCATGAGCCTGACTGACAATCTTACATTAGTTTTATGGTATAATTCTAAGAACATTGCGGGTTAGTTAATACATTTTATCCAATAGCAGAATCACATCGAATGGTACATATACTGTCCTGAGGCTTACTTACATGGGCTGGTTGAGCACAACTGACATACTACCCACTACAAATATTTGATGGAATGTGTTGTTTGAGATGGTCTGCTAGTCATTGGGGATGCACTGCCTTTGTATCTGACATCACACCAGCACTGAAACTCAGGTATCACCTTCTTCACATGGTGCATAAATTGGTGTTCCTTCTTACAAGGCTATTTCTTGTGTCTTTGTGCAAGACAAAAAGCTTTGTCTTCTTGTCTCTTCTTAGCAATGATTAAGTTCTGTACTACTAACCCATTACTTCTATCATTTCTGTTCTTAAACCATCCCTTTTCCAGAGAAAAGAACCATAACCTGTTCAACCTTCTTGATAGCTGCATCCTTTCAATTCTGGAACACCCTTGTAACTATTTCCCACATTTTCTCCTTCATTCTTCAATACATTAGGAGCAAGCCTTTTGACTTATTGAATCTGCTCCTGTAATTTATATTCATCATGGCAATGCCACCCACTTAAGCTGAATTTCCCACCTTTCCTCAAGATCCCTTACTAAACACAAAATATTAGAAATACATGTTAGTTTGCATTCTTAAGAGAAAGGGTGGTTTATAGTGATTCAGATGTGGAATATCCATAATTTTCTGCTGTTCGAAAATGATTTTGTCTTTTATGATTACTTTAGAAACCCTTAATATATTCCAGAATTCTACTTACCTCTTTTTACTTCAGGTGACTTATTTCCTGTCTGATTAGTTTGTTCCAAAAACTTACAACCTTTTTTGTGAAGGGAGTTTGCCCTACATATTCTAATCATTAATTTTGCTCAGATTCTAAATTGTGTCCTTCAGGGCAAGGACCTTCTGGAGTGCCATAGTACTCCTATTGTCATTCTGTCTGAAGTCAGCAAACTCAGCCCAGATGGGGGTCTGAATTAGGGATCTTTCTATTCTCTATGATTCAATTATATACTGGGCAGTGTTATCCTTGGAACATTAAAAGGAAGACATTTTGACAAGACCCCAACAATGAATGACAGTGATCGGGATTGCCAATGTGCTTCGCAGTGGGCCTTATTAGTTATTCATTATTTGTCAGTGCAATTTTGCCCAAGTCCTACCAATAATCACGAGGATCAAAAATTATGAAGCAAATGTCTGCGATTTCCAGCAGCTCTATCTCACTGCATTTACAAAAATAAACTCTTTTCACTGTCTTTGCATGTCACCTTGTTTCCAAAGGGGTGACACAAAACCTGACAGAAGCAGATAATGAGACATTTCATGGGACAATGATAATCAGACACATGCTGCTGCTATTCCATGTTGCTAGGCACCAAATAACCCCACGTGTCATTGAATTCAGAGGCTATTATCTAACCTCCCTGCGAACAACCAACAGGACATTAATGTGTACACTGGATTCTGTCTGTAGAAAGCAAAGGTATTTTGTTTTTCCCACTAGCAATCTTAATCTGAGAATGCAATTCTTCTGTAATCAACGACAAGGTTTTTTTCCCTGCAATGTTGCAGCAATTAGATTCTTTCATACTGTGCTCATCTCACCACAGAAAATCACATTGAAATTAAAATGTTCCTTGGGATCCACAACTCATCACGAGGGGGTCCTTTTAGTTAAATATTTTGTACTGAAATGAGAATTGAAATGAGAGTGTTAGAAAATTGAATACTTTTCATTCCAGACCTATCAACATTAATACCCAAATTTAAAGCTTTGGTCATGTTGATTATGTTAGATATTCTTTATGAACCTTCTTTGTAAATGCTGCCTGTGAATAAAGTGACAAAGTTCTTCTATGTCATGAACTCTAGAGGAAGTGCATTTCTTTGTAAAAACAATGGGACAAACACAACAAAGTAACCAGACTTCAAAAAAATCTTTGGAAAATTCCAACTGCAGAAAATGCTTTATGCTTATCATTCATTTGACAAAAGCTTCCAGATGGAAGGAACTTTGAAACTCATCAAGTAGCAGCCAAATACTGCGGATGCTGGAAACCTGAAATAAATACTGAAAATGCTGGAAACATTCAGCAAGTTAGACAGCAACTGCAGAGAGAGAAAGAGAATTAAGGTTTCAGCTTGATAAATTTTCATTAGAACTGCAGCTTTCTTTTCCATATTTCAACTGCCCTATTCATTTTCTGAACTGCCGTGTTGACTGCTCGTGGTCTGAATTAAGATATTGATCACATTTTCATCCTTTGTTTTACAAATTCTGTTGTAACCTCTGCAAACGTATCCCTGTCTGGGATCACTTTTGACCAAACAGTATTTTAATCATGGATTACATTAGGGACATAAAACATAGCTTAGTTAGAAGCTGTAACAAATAGACACAATCAGCATTTTAGTGATCAGATGTTTTCAGAACTCATGTGGTTAAATTAATTAACTGCTCCAATGTATCTGAAAGAATATTGCTTTCCCAAGGCAATTTAAACTTACTATTTTGGCTGATTGGCAGTTGTTAAGGTTTTATAATTTTGAGGGTATTTTAATGTAATTTTGTCATATTTATTTACATCCAAGAAACCTTATCCTTGTCAACTATAGTTTTTCCTCATTCCGATTGTAGTAAAACGAAGGCCCATTGTACTGTCTGTGAATCGTTAAAATTACGCAACTTCTCGCTTTCCAGTATTCACTCCCATTTATAATTTGTATCATTTAAAACATTAACTTACATAAGCAGCACTCCACGGAAAACAGGATCACTGTCATCCTGGTTCTGCCATCCTGCTAGTCACGTGATACAACAATAATAGTGTTCACAGATCATGGCAATCTTAGCACCATCTAGAATTTATTTAGTGATTAACCATATTATCTGTTTCACCCTTGTAGTATCCTGGCACGTGGACTGTGGTCCTTTAGTTAGGTTTCTCAAACACTGGAACCTCCTAAGTTATTGGATAATTCAGAATAATCTTTCTGTGAGATTGCCCTACCTAGATGGACAAGAACCATGTTAGGTCAGATGCTGCCTGAAGTGAGGCACCTCAGTGATTTGAAGGACACAGAAAAATAAGTTGCTGGAGAAACTCGGGTCTGTCAGCAATTGTGGAGGAAAAACAGTTATCATTTCAAGTCTAGTGACCCTTATTGTTTCTGAAGAAGTGTCACTAGATCCAAAATATTATCTCTGATTTTTTTTGCATCCACATTTGCTGCCAGTCCTGCTGAGTTTCTCCAGCAATTCCTGTTTTTGTCTGATTCAGATCTCTGGCATCCAGTTCTTTGTTTAATTATTTTCATGCTGTTTCTTGGATCTAACCCTTACTTGTAAAATCTTTTGTTCTAAAAACAAACAATGAGCATTTTCAAAGCCTCTAAATCCACTTTGGATCCTTTTGAAATTTTGAATCCACATGTAAAACAGAATTCATAAATTTTATTACAAGATTATTTCTGAGGGGATGTAAAATAACGTACCAGCTCCATACATATTTCTTTTGTGAAGGTACCTTTGAGCTGGTCCATATTTGTAAAAATAGTCCACAAGCCAGCCATTGCTTGATGTTCCACCGTGATCCTAACAAAAAAAATTTATTGATTAAATTGTCAAAATGAGTTGAAATAATAAACTAAATAAGCTTTTCACATTCTTCAAAATTCAGTATTTTTAAAAATGATTTCCATATGCCTCCCCAATTTCATGTCCACACCATCACCCCACACATTTCAAGAAATGATAGATAAGCTCTATTAATTTCCCCTCTGTTTCTTGCTTTATTTAGCATTTTCCAGGCAGTGTCCTAACACTAAAATTAACTGGCCAGTGTATGTCCTTTGGATGAATCAAAAACAAACTTGATTCTATGTTCACTTTAAGATCATGTGTATATACGTTCCAGCCAGCCCCACTGAAAAAGAATAAAAATGTAAAACAATATAAACAATGCTGACATTTTCCTTAATACATCCATCCACAAGACTATCTTCACCTGAGGTCAACTAGCACAGCACAGGCATGGACTCAAACCTGAGCATGACTCAGTTTCACAAAAGGCAGTACATGAGCAGGTGAACCAGAGGAAAATTTTAATGTCACCTGAATTCAGTGCTTTCCAAACTTTTTTTCCAGTATGATCCCAAATTTGAACATCAGAGTGTTTGTGTAACCTCCAGAAAACCTTGCGAATAAGTGTTTTGGGAGGTTAGGAACAGTGCAGATTTAATTGCTGAGACAAGGGCTTTAGTTCTAAATGTAAACAAGAGTGAAGGAACAGGAGAAGAATGTTAGTAAGCTGATGAAAAAAAAACACAAGCATTTAAAGGATAATTGCTGGAGAAACTCAACATGTCTGTTAGCATTTATGAAAAGGAAACAATCAACATTTTGGGTCCAGTGACTCTTCATCAGAGTTCCTCCAGCAATTTCTGTTTTGTTTCAGATTCCAGCATCTGGAGTTTTTGGTTTTATTTTAGCATTTAAAGGTGCCTCACAGCTGTCAGAAATCAGTCTGGATTTCACAACAGCTATTGATGCCTCTGAGATTGTAGCCCATACTTTGAGAAGCACTGCTTCAAATGTTTAATTGCAACTTGATGTTGGCGGTAAACTCTTGAACTGAACTCTTGTAATTGTTCACCTAATCCACATGAAGCTGATGGAATTGTGTGCTCAGTGATGCTTTCATTTCAGCATTAACTGTATGCAATTGAGAAATATTTGAAGAACATATATAATGGGGAATGGTTAACAAACTGCACTTGAACCCAGTCCAAAGACAAGGGTGAACTCTGACTGCTGATTAGAATGGCCCATTTACATTAATTGCAATTGATTTTAAATTAACATTTCAAATGCATTTCATTGAAGTAAAGAAACATTATTGAAGTGACAACTGAGATTCTGGGGAAAAAAAGTTAGAGTCATAGAGTCAGTTAGATCGCGTGGAATACAGGGAGAACTAGCCATTTGGATACAGAACTGGCTCAAAGGGAGAAAGCAGAGGGTGGTAGCAGAAGATTGCTTTTCAGACTAGAGGTCTATGACCAGTGATGTGTCACATGGATTGGTGCTGGATTCATTGTTTTTTGTCATTTATACAAATGATTTCGATGTAAACATAGGAGGTATAGTTAGTAAGTTTGCAGGTGACACTAAAATTGTAGTTTAGTGGACAGCAAAGATAGATTCCTCTGAGTACAACGGGATCTTGATTAGATGGGCCAATAGGCCGAGCAGTGGCAGATGGAGTTTAATTTAGATAAATGTGAGGTGCTGTATTTTGGAAAGGTAAATCAGAGCAAGACTTCTACAATTAATGATAAGATCCTGGGAAGTGTTGCTGAACAAAACAACATTGGAGTGCAGGTTCATAGTTCCTTGAAAGTGGAGTCGTAGGTAGATAGGTTAGTGAAGAAAGTGTTTAGTATGTTTTCCTTTATTGTTCAGAGCATTGAGTATTGGAGTTGGGAGGTCATGTTGTAGTTGTACTGGACATTGGTTAGGCCACTTTTGGAATATTGTGTGCAGTTCTGGTCTCCCTCCTATCAGAAGGATGTTGTGAAACTTGAAAGGGATCAGTGAAGATTTACAAGGATGTTACCAGGGTTGGAGAGTTGGAAATGTAGGGAGAGGCTGAATAGGCTGGGGCTGTTTTCCCTGGAACATCAGAGGCTGAGCGGTGACCTTATAGAGGTTTATAAACTCATGAGGGGCATGGATAGGATAAACAGACAGGGCATTTTCCCTGGGATGGGGGAGTCTAGAACTAGAGGCCATAGGTTTAGGGTGAGAGGGGAGACTTAAAAGGGACTTAAGGGGTAACCTTTTCACACAGAAAGTGGTGCGTGTATGGAAGTGCTAGAGGCTGATAATATTACAATATTTAAATGGAATCTGGGTGGGTATGTGAATAGAAAGGGTTTAAAGGGATATGGGCCAAGTGGGACTAGTTTAATTTATGATATCTGATCAGCATGGACGAGATGGACTGAAGGGTCTGTTTCCATGCTATACCTCTGTAAGACTATGACTTGTTCCATGTCTCAGAAAGTATATGAATTGAACACCTGAGGTGACACAGACCATGCAAATTACAGATTTTTTTCCTGGTTTGCCCGTGTTGGTGGCAAGGAGTGCTATGCTAGGCTTCAGCATCATGAATGAAAAAAAGCAAAAAAACTAGCCAGGAACCTCTCCAACAACTCCTTCTAACAATGTGTATGCGTGGACTTTTGTAAGGACCAAAACAGTTATGTTATTCTAATAATGCTGAACTTAGGCTAATAGTTCAATAGACTAATAGTGTAACAAGACGATATATCATTTAACTATCAATACAACTAGAAATCTAAATTAAGTTAATTAAATAATTCTGGAACAAAAACCTAGGATCAATAATAGCAGCTAGGTAACCACTGGTTTGTTGCAAAAATCCATTGTTTTTTTAGGCTACAGATACTCTGGCTCATTCATCAATAGTGGATTAATCACTAGGGGAGTCCATTGCAGTCCAATCATGAGACAGAAAAAAAAAGAATTTGGTTGCAGTGTGTTTTAACTGAGCACAAGACTAGTCAAGAGACAAAGGAAAAGAATGGGGTGTATAGAAGAAAAACTGAAAGAAGGCAACATAGGAAGAAATCAGAGAGTTAACTTAAACAGAAAGCAAAAACAAAACAACAATCAAATAACTTGAGCAACAAATATATAAGCTAGATGTTTAGGGAAACATAAGATGATTCATGGTACAGATTGAAGCTATTTAACCTGATATGTCTGTGTGTCAGCTGAAAAAGAATTATTCAATTCAATGCCATGTTCCAACTCTTGGTCCGCAGCTCTGTACCTTAAGCAAAATGTTCATTTTTTAAAAATGCAACGATTGCTTCTTTCTCAATCACCCTTTCATGCGGTGAGCTCCGGTTCAAAAACAGAAATTGCTGGAAAAGCTCAGCACGTCTGAGGAAAGGTCACTGGATCCTAATTGTTAGCTCTTGATTTCTCTCCACAGATGCTGCTTTTCCAGCAATTTCTGTTTTGTGTTTCTAATTTACAGCATCCACAATTCTTTCGGTTTTTATTTAGTGAGCTCAGGATGGCTGGGTGACTAAAGTACTCCCCTCTAAGTCACTATTTCAATGCGTGTTGACCCCACTACCTTGGCTAATAATTATTTCTCAATCAATAATCACACAAAAAAAATGATATAGTGATGACCATATTGCAGCTGATGGGAGTTTGCCTACTGTAAGTTAGTTGTTGAGTGTTCCTACATTACATCAATGGCTACACTGCTAACATTCTTTTGTTGGACCGTAAAATGCTTTGAGACATTCTGTGATCTTGGAAAGTAATTTAGTAATACGTGTCTTTCTTTTTTCTTTCCTTTAATCCTTCCACCGATTACAGTAGTACTGTTAAAGTTTTCAGAGTCCCGGAGGACCATCGGGCTGCTCTCTCATTACAGAGACACAATTGTGGTGGTTTGACCTGAGGGTCACCACGCCTCAGGCGAGGTTGAGGTGGTGGGACCCTCTGGTAACTTCAGTCGGCGCAGGATTTGAAAACACGCTGTTAGGTATCACTCTGCGTTGCAAACAAGCTGTCCAGCGAATCAAATCTATGTTATCTGCTTATTGATCTCTCCGCGAATGCACATTGATCCTTCCTACCCATTTTATCTACATCTCTCAAGAATAAGGTTAAATGCAAAAATTACATTCTTGACATGCCTAAACTATTAGACATTACTATTCTGCAGACGCAGCCTTCCTGGTGATTTTGTTCTTTTTCAAACCATCTACAAAAGATCAAGAAAATATCAACCAAATTTGGGTTTCTGACTGTCTACACGTTTTCAAAACTTGACACATCACTAGTTCATAGAATCCCGTTAGTGTGGAAACAGGCCATTTGGCCCATCCAGCTCACGCCTATCCTCCAAAAGCATTCTATCAAACTTAACACCAACCACCTGAGCCTATCCCTCTAGTTCCCATGGCTAATCCACCTGACCTGCTTTTTTTGGACCGCTGGAAGAGAAAAAAAAACACTCAAAAGGAAACCCAGACAGACACACACACGAGGAGAACATGTAAACTCCATACAGACAGTCGCCCGTGGAGTCAACTGGACCATGAATGAGTTTCACCAGCAGACTGGACAATATGAATACCAACTCCTGCAGCTCAACTGTTCCAAAGTGCAAACCCAAAGATACCTGGTTGGTCCGCTTGAGAAGCTTCCTCGTGTAATTATTGTAGAAACTGAATTTAATGTAAGGGTCTGCCTGGGCGTTGTAGGGCGGAATAACATCGCACCGTTTGGGATTCACTTTGCCGTACCCCGCAGCGTTGGAGGCGACGGCAACACCATCTAAGATGAACCCTCTTTCTTTTCTAAAAAGGTCAAGATTCAGGCAACAAACGCCAGGAGGACAGGAAAAATTATTGTTCATGGTTACAGCACGGTTCACGTATGGCCTCAATCCTGTATGCCAGGTGTAACTTCCCCAGTCCGAGTTGTTAATGTCAATTAATGTCACAGGGCTTACTGTTACGTTTCACTAAATATGAGACTTACTGTATCTTGCAAAAACATATTTTTCACGCCTCAATACTGTGTTCCTGTCTGATTGGCACCAACGAACATTTCTTAATAACAGCATTAGTTTGCATCGTTTGAAATTTTTTCTCCAATTTTCTTTTCCTATCAACATAGATATACATTTGAGTCTGCAGACAATGATTGGTAACCCAGATTATACGTACAATTCAGCAAACATTTATAACCACCTCACGCGCAGGGAATGATTAAACATAGATTTTTCAGAAAGATTTTTAAAATTAAATCTCATCACAGCGGCCGGCCCGCGATTACATTACATTGTTATCGGCAATGGTATTGTTTAAAACAAGCTCCCCACGGAACATCATTCACATCAGCCAGGAGGTTGTACAGGATGTTGGTTAGGGCACTTTTGGAAAATTGCATGTGACCCTGGTCCTTTTCTTACCCAAAGGGTTCAGAAAAGATTTACAAGGATATTGCCAGGGTTGGAGGATTCGAGCTATAGGGAGAGGCTGAATAGGCTGGGGCTGTTTTCCCTGGAGCATGGAAGGCTGGGGGATGATCTTATAAAAGATTTGTAAAATCATGAGAACCATAGATAGGATAAATGGACAAGACTTTTTCCTTGGGGGAAGGGGGAAAAAAATCCAGAACTAGAGGGCATAGGTTTAGGGTGAGAGGGGAAAGATATAAAAGGGACCTAAGTGGTAACTTTTTCAGAGGGGTGTGTGCATGGAATGAGCTGCCAGCGGAAGTAGTGGAGGCTGGTACAATTACAGCATTTAAAAGGCATGTGGATGGGTACATGAATAGGAAGGATCAAGAGGGATTTGAGCCAACTGCTGCCAAATTGGACTATATTAGGTTAAGATAGCTGGTCGGCCTGGATGAGTTGGACTGAAGGGTCTGTTTCTGTTCTGTAATTCTCTTGGACTCTGCTTTACTGTCAAAGCAGGCGAGGGACTGAATGGCTTATTCCTGATTCATATGCTCGTTGGTAAAACCTGGCCTTACTGGTTACACCCACATCCCATAAATAAGCAAGGATAATAAAACAAGGGACATCATTAATTGTAGTGAAAACATCTTATTGGTAATCAACAGTATAGGACCTCATCACCTTTCTCCACAAAACCTGTACACCATCTCCAAGTCAGGAGTGAGATGGAACAAGTAGGTACAACTTCAACAAAATTTTAACAGGTGGACGGTGGCTCAGTGGTTAGCAGGTTCAATTCCAGCCTGGAGTTTGCACATTGTACTGTGTGTCTGCGTGGGTTTCCTGCCAAAGACCTGTGGAGCAGGTGAATTGGCTATACTAAATTACCCATAGTGTTAGGTCCATCATTTGGAGGGGGAGGGGTTACTCTTCAGAGGGTCGGTGTGGACTGGTTGGGCCAAAAGGCCTGTTTCCACACCGTAGGGAATCAAATTGAATCTAAATACTCAGGAACATCAATGCCATTCTGGGTAGGTTAAAAATCACAACACCAGGTTATAGTCCAACAGGTTTAATTAGAAGCACACTAGCTTTCAGAGCATTGCTCCTTCGTCAGGTGGTAATGGAGGGCTCAATCCTAACAGAATTTATAGCAAAAATTTACAGTGTAATGTAACTGAAATCATACATTGAAAAATTGATAGGCTTAACAGACATTCATCTGTTAGAATACTGTGATAGTTTCACTTCTTTCATGTGTAAATCACAAAACCTTTTAAAAAAAAGTTGCATTCTCAGGTTGGCTGTTAACAATGGTGATAGCTAGACAATATATTGACGGTATTGTCCCCCTGTGTTCTCTGTCTATGCCATGATGTTTAGATGGATTCTAATCTTAAAAAGTGAGATAATGGAGTTTTACATGAACACATGCAGTTTTTGAGCAAAGTACAATGTAACTCTGCAAGTACAAACTCACCCCACAAAATGTGCGTGCATGTGGGTCTTTGTCTGTGTGTGTGTGTCTGGGTTGGGGGGGGGGGGGGGGGGTGAGTGCGAGAGAATGGTGAGTAGAGAGCATCTTATGTGTGCGTGAGTCAATGGTGGTCACCTGTGATGTGACATGAATCCAAGGTCCCAGTTGAGGCTCTCCCAATCAGCCTCTGCTCGGCCACTGTTCTCTGCTGCCTATCCTGAAGTTCACCTTGGAGGATGGTCACCCGAGGGTCTGAGGCTGAATGTCCTGGACCACTGAAGTGTTCTCCAACTGGGAGGGAATACTCAGACACAGGAGTGTTCTCTCTCAGTTGGGGAACACTTCAGTGGTCCAGGACATTCAGCCTCAGACCTGTGGGTGACCATCCTCCAAGGTGGACTTTAGGACAGGCAGCAGAGAAAAGTGGCCGAGCAGAGGCTGATAGCTAAGTTCGGTACCCATAGGGAGGGCCTCCCCCCTCACAGACTTAAGATGCTCTGCACTCACTTTCTCACACAACCCCCAACCCACACACACAGCCAAAGACCCACATGCACACATTTTGTGGGGTGAATTTGTACTTGCAGAGTTACATTGTACTTTGCTCAAAAACTGCATGCGTTCATGTAAAACTCCATTATCTCACTTTATAGATTAGAATCAATCTAAACATCATGGCATAGACAGAACACAGGGGTACAATACCTTCAATATATTGTCTAGCTATCACCATTGTTAACAGCCAACCTGAGAATGCAACTTTTTTAAAAAAGCTTTTGTGATTTACACATGAAAGTAGTGAAACTATCACGGTATTCTAACAGATGAAAGGCTTAACAATCAATTTTTCAATGTATAATTTCAGTTACATCACACTGCAAATTTTTGCTATAAATTCCATTAGGATTGACCCCTCCACTACCACCTCTTGAAGGAACAACGCTCCGAAAGCTAGTGTGCTTCCAATTAAACCTGTTGGACTATAACCTGGTGTTGTGTGATTTTTAACTTTGTACACCCCAGTCCAACACCAACATCTCCAAATCATTCTGGGTAAAAACAGTCCAGTTGATTTCTACCCATTCCCCTTCAATTTACCCTCTCATCAGCACCCATAGACAGTAGCAGCTGTGTTCTACCGACAATAATCACATCAAAGCTCCCACAACTTGCTAATCCACAATCTCTACCATTTTAAAATATTGAGGACAGCAGGTGCATTGAAACACCACCTATGAAGAACCCCTTAAAGCTACAAAATGATCGACGTATATTGTCTTTCCTTCACTATCACTATAAAATCCGAGATCACTTCCAGCTCTGAAAGTCCCCACAGTCCAAGAATTGTAGTAGTTCAAAATGTACATGGATCAATTTGTTTGACCATCTGCAATTGAGGAAAGTATTTAATTTTGTGCCAGACTTACACCATACAAATTCAAACATTACAGTTAATGAAATGCATCAAATCCCCATATTTTGAATAAATGATTTTCATTAAAAAAAATTGTCCCAATCTTAAAATTTTGAATGTAACTTAGCATATAATTGTCCTCGAGATTTTTCAGCAATAATTATGAACTTGATCTACTGAAAAGCTGCACCTCAAAAGGTGTAATGTTTTGCAATGGGCTTATGTAAAAAGGCCAAGTTTCCTGAATTAAATAATTTCTACTTGATTTACAGTCTGCATGGGCTTCAAGTGTGTTCCCCCATGAGAAAAAGAGGCATCACCAATAACGTCTGGACCTGGAGTTTAAATGGTCTAAGAAAGAAATTGCTGTCAGTTTCAGAGGATGGTGAACACAGAGCTAACACACTAACCAAAATAATCAAAAAAGGAGGACATTTTGCATTTAACATCTGTGCTTTCACTTGGCAAGAGTTACACACCTAGACCCAATTAACTGCCTTCTTTCCATAAAACTAGCATTGCAATCTTCTCTTCAAGTACTTACCCAACATTTCTTCGCCAACTACATTGCAGTTAAGGCCAAATTACTTTTATTCACCACATTGCTTTTGTACTCTTTGTCCCCATTTGTCTTTATACATCAATCTTGCAACTTAATATTAAAATATCCTGTTTCCCACTTTCATAATGTCCAACAGACTTGCTCAGCTGTGATGTCGAGATTCTTCAAAAATAAATTATGAAGCAATTACATTGCCAAAGGAATTAGTGTAACTGGAAATAAAATGTTAGATAAGCATTATCTATACTTCATCTAATAAGATGAAGTAACATCTATGCAAGTCAAAGCATGGCCTTTAACTGAAGGAGCAAGATTTAAATACTCAACTTTGTACATTTGAATGAAGGAACAAATTACTGCAGATGTTGGAATCTGTACTGAAAAACGAAAAATGCTGGAAATCACATCTAGTCAAGCAGCATCCATTGAGAAAGAACATACAAGTCAGAGCTGTGAAGTCATCTGGACTGACAAGTTAGCTTGCTGTCTCTCCATGGATACTGGCTGACCGTATGATTTCCAGCATTTTGTTTTGTACATTCAACATTTGTACATTGGGTTTGTTGCTAGAGGAATTTCCACTGCATTTTTAAAAAGTGTTTTATGGGCTATCCCCATCCAAATAAAAGGCTTTGGAGATGCATCTCAAATACAGAAAGTCTAATTTGACCAAGGTCAAATGATATTGGCAGATCATTCAACTGTGAAAAATAAAACCTGATCCTGCCCTTACTCCTTTTGCACAAGTACTCTTTCCAGCAATATGTATTGACCAGGAACCAGGCTCTCTCTCCCTGGACCACAGAGAGGAACTGTTAATTGAATGGCAACAACTGCCTGTACTGAAATTTCAATAAGCTGCAGAATTTCAACCATCGCCTACATAACCACCCTCTTCAAAAGAATTCACTAAAGCTTTTCTCATTAAAGGCACTGCAACACCTGATGGTTCAATTCATCACTACCAAGACAAGCATTGCTAAAAGGCCAACAGCAAGAGAACAAGGGTGAAGGGTCACCTATTAATTTCAGTTCAAATTCTCCCTCTGAAGATCATTGAGAAAATCTGCATTTGTAAACATTTTCAGAAGCTCTGCATATCCTGAAGTGTTTCAGTCAATTTGCACACCAGTAAACATGCTGCTTAAACTGGTGAAGAGAAAAAACAAACAATATTAAGAGTCTGGTATGACTTCCTAAGAAGGGGTTTCTGTAATCCTGAAGTCATTCTAGACTCAATGTTAACATTCTCTCTCCACAGATGTTGACACTGGCTGAGTTTTACCAGGATTGTGTCTGTCCCACATTTCCAGTACCTGTGGTTTATTTGATAAATTTTGTATTAACCCACCTGATGTGATGAAAATGGGAGCAGTGAGATTGTCAATCTAGCATCATAAATATATATTTTAACTGTTTGCCTCAAAACATTCAAGAAATTATATTTCAAATCAATTGATACCATAGATTGTAATTTAATAGCTTGTGTTGCTAGTATTACCTATCTGGGAGATAAAAGACAGTGAAATTATCCAATTAGATAATCTACAGAAGAGATCAATCTACAAGTGATATTAAATGCAAGACTTGAGTAATGATTATCAAATACAGGTATTTTATTTACATAAACATGGATCGCAAACTGCATCATTGATTACAGAACTTGCTACAGATAAATTAGGGGACATGGGACAAAAATAAAATCAATGAGTTCTCGTGTCTCTGGGGGTAAAAACATTTATTGAATCATACAGGTATCATTTTAGAAACTGTTCACAATTCTTATGCAATGCTTCCAGCATTGGAAGCAATCCTGGGCCACAGATCTGCACATTCCTTGGCAACAGGACCTGTGATTGCAGAACCTAGAAACAAAACCAGGTGTTATTAGCAAGTCAGAAATAGAACAGGAGACAAGTTGTTTAAATATGACTTAAATCTCTATAAAATGTAACATTGAAACTTTTGACCAACTGTTGATTCAAGTTTATGGAAGCAATAATTTCTGCTCCACCAATAAAGATGGATACAATAATTAGAGTCAGATGTCTAGCACAAACAACTTTTGGTCCTACTCATCCATGCCAAACAGATAGTCTAACCTAATCCAGTCTCATTAGCCAGCACTTGTCCCATATCCCTTTAATCCCTTTAAACATATCCCTTCCTATTCATATACCTATTCAGATGCCTTTACAATGTTGTAATTGTACCAGCCTCTACCACTTCCTCTGGGAGCTCATTCCATTCAAGCACCACCCTCTGCGTGAAAACATTGTCCCCTAGGTTCCTTTTAACTTTTACCCCCCCCTCCCGAACCTGCAGCTCCATATACATTATATCAGAGAACAGGTATAATAGCCATCTCTTCTATAGTTCAAGGGGGATCATCTATATCAAGCATGGGGATGTAGGCCCAAATGTACCTCAGGACAGAATATTATTTACAATATGAAACTTGGAAGGATTCAGAAGAAGACTCATGAGGATGTTGCTAGGGTTGGAGGATTTGAGCTATTGGGAGAGGTTCTCAATAAGCTGGGGCTGTTTTCCTTGGAGCAGCAGAGACTATGGGGTGCCTGTATAGAGAAGTATAACATCGTGACAGGAATGGTGTGCGTGCGTGCCAGAACTAGACGAGACCTGAGGGACAACGTTTTCAGGCAGAGGGTGGGGAAATGGGCTGCCAGAGGAAATGGTGGAGGCTAGTAAAATTCCAACATTTAAAACACATCTAGATGGGTATATGAATAGGAAGGGTTTGGAGGGATATGGGCTGGGTGCTGGCAGACGGGACTAGATTGGGTTAGGATATCTGGATGAGATGGCCCGAAGGGTCTGTTTCCGTACTGTACATCTCTAAGAGTTGGATGAGTAAAGTGAATGAATCGTAGCCAAGTTTGCAGATGACAAAAATTGGTAGAAAGACAAGTGGTGAGATTAGAATCCTTACACAGTGTGGAAACAGGCCCTTTAGTCCAACAGATCCACATGGACCATCTGAAGAGTAACCCACCCAGACTCATACCCCCTACCCTATATTTACCCCTAACTAACACACCTAACCTACACATCCCTGAACACTATGGGCAATTTAGCATGACCAAATCACCTAATCTGCACATAACTGGATCGTCAGAATGACAGTCTGCAAAGGTAAGTGGGTAAAAACTTGCAGATGAAACATAATATAGAGAAAATGTGAAGTTATACACTTTGGCAGGAATAGAGGAGTGAACACTATTTGAATGCAGAATCACTGCAGAAAGCTACAGAACAGAGGGATTTGGGAGTCTTTGTGCAACTATCAAAAAGGGATTGGAGTACAAAAGCAGGGATTCTTTACTAAAACTGTACTAAGGAAAAATGCACTGATACCAGGTGTGTAGGGACTGTCTTATGAGGAGACGTTGACTAGATTAGGCTCATAGGTAAAAACAATGACTGCAGATGCTGGAAACCAGATGCTGGATTAGTGGTGCTGGAAGAGCACAGTAGTTCAGGCAGCACCTGAGCAGCAGTAAAATCGACGTTTCAGGCAAAAGCCCTTCATCAGGAATAAAGGCAGAGAGCCTGAAGTGTGGAGAGATAAGCTAGAGGTGGGTGGGGATGGGGAGAAAGTAGCATAGAGTACAAAAGGTGAGTGGGGGAGGGGATGAAGGTGATAGGTTGGGGGCGGGGGAAAGGAGGAGAGTGGAGTGGATAGGTGGAAAAGAAGATAGGCAGGTAGGACAAGTCATGGGGACAGTGCTGAGCTGGAAGTTTGGAACTAGGGTGAGGTGGGGGAAAGGAGAAAACTTCCTCTACTTTTGAGGCAGAAGATGAGGCGTTCTTCCTCCAGGCGTCTGGTGGTGAGGGAGGCCCAGGACCTCCATGTCCTCCGCAGAGTGGGAGGGGGGAGTTGAAATGTTGGGCCACAGGGCGGTGTGGGTGTCCTGGAGATGTTCCCTAAAGCACTCTGCTAGGAGGCGCCCAGTCTCCCCAATGTAGAGGAGACTGCATCGGGTACAATAAATGATATTAGTGGATGTGCAGGTAAAACTTTGATGGATGCGGAAAGCTCCTTTAGACCCTTGGATGGAGGTGAGGTTGGAGGTGTGGGTGCAGGTTTTGCAGTTCCTGCGATGGCAGGGGAAGGTGCCAGGATGGGAGGGTGGGTTGTGGGGGGGGGGGGGGGGCGGCGTGGACCTGACCAGGTAGTCACGGAGTGAACGATCTTTTTGGAGGTGGCAGAAATGTCGGTGGATGATTTGGTTTATGCGAAGGTTGGTAGGGTGGAAGGTGATCACCAGGGGCATTCTGACCTTGTTATGGTTGGAGGGGTGGGGTCTGAGGGTGGAGGTGAGGCGTAGGAGAGCATCTTTAACCATGTGGGAAGGGAAATTGCGGTCTCTAAAGGAGGCGGCCATCTGGTGTGTTCTGCGAACTCATTCAAGGAATTCAGAAAAATGAGAAGCAACTTCACTGAAATAAACAATAAAGGACATGAAGGGTCATAGGAAAAAGGCAAGAAAGTAGCGTGAGAGATTTCAGATCTGCTGTAATCTTGGAGTGGACTCAATGGGCCAAATTCTATAACTACATATTCTGATCTCCAGTTGCAACAGGAACTAAACTGCAATACTGGTATTATTCTGAACCACTAACAAGACATATCACCAACTCAGCTCAGCACTGGATGGTTTCAGATTTTGCTAAAAGATTTACATTAAAATTCAACTATCAACTGGTAAACAATTCAAGGGAGAGTGGCGTTTTTAACCGTCAGGCTTCTTAATTCATATCGAAACTAATGTCCAACAGCTGTATAAATCTGGAAAATGAAGTATAATCACGACTTCCAGTTAGCCAGGGCACAAGATGATAGACAAGCATTCCAAACATCCAGTCACAACAGATACACTTTTGCCTCAAACTCAGAAAGAGTCTTCAGCTGATAAAGTAACTGACTCCAAAGTTTTCAGGATTTGCCCTGGGAGTGTTACACCACTACTTGAGATTGCACAGCACATGGCAGCTGCCACCTCACCCAAAAGCAATGCATTGCTCTGCCCTTCCGCGACAACTTGATATGCCATGGAGAAGTGGCAAAGCAAGTGCTTTTAGGAAGGGAACTGGGTATTGTTCAATATACAACAGATGAGAATTCTAAATAATGGTAAAGAACAGAATGAAACATGAATACAAAAGTGAAATATTAAAAAAGATTATTTTTCAACTCAGTCAGCCTATACCTTTCATTTCTCCTTTGTTATTTACAATCACCCCTGCATTGTCTTCAAAATAGAGAAACACCCCGTCTTTTCTCCGGTATGCTTTCCGCTGCCGTATCACTACTGCTGGATGCACTGTACCATAAGTAAACAGAAAAGATAATCAATATTTGGAATCTCTTGGTTGCAATTTCATCCACTGTCGAGTTATGCAGCAGTAAAATTCATCTTTGTGGTTAAACAGCAAGTACAAAGCAAACATTGCAAAGGACAGCAACCCACTTAAATCCAGGGTCTTCTCCCGTTCAAGAATCAGATCTCATATTGTTCCACCACGGATTGAGATTCTACAACACTGCAGCTGCAATCTCACCCAAAAGTAATGAGTTACTATTCCCATCCCTGACAACTCACTGAGCCACAGAGTACAGACAAAGCAAGTGCTTTTAGGAGGGTGAACCAGTCAGTAACAAATGATGAAAATCCAAGGAGCAGACTGCTATGCCTCTAAAGGGAGCAAATTATAGGTAACATGTATGTTATCTAAAGTAGAAATATTAGCCCAAGCACTATCTCAAGTTTGAAGTCTAGATAGTTTATAAATATTACACACAGACAAGCACAAGTCATCAAAAACTTCAGATGAAAGAGGACACACTGTTGTTTGGCGTAAGAGTAAGTTATCTTAAAATGCACTGAACAAGTTTCTAAACTTTTCTTTTGGACCAGGTAGTTTAGAAATTGAGTGAGTGGCAATAGAACAATTTTCTGCACCAGTCAACGAACACAGATGAATACAAAGACTAAAACACAATTGTCTGTTGTGGATGCCGAAAAGATTACATTCAGAAGGCACAATACAAAATATACGGACTCACCGACAGATCTAAGTAAATTGGGCCATCATGTAAATATTATTCAATAATTCCAATATAGGATAGCATATAATGGTGAGCGTCAGAAATTATTCAGAACGAAAAAGTAAAACATATCTGAAGTGCACGCACTGATTCTTCAAGTGACGCCAATGCATTGTTAGAGAAAAGCAATCCAAATGTCAGATCACAGGTACGTTATTAGTTCTGTTAGTCAGGTACCAGTTGTCATTCTAAATACAGGTGATAAAAGAAACCAGATTCAGCTCTGACCCACTTAAATGCTAAGGTTCTCAACATAACCTCAACTAGTTATAAACTCCTATGTCATCCACATTATTTCCACTGGCATTTAAGAATAATCACAAGTATCTGTCATTGTTACTTACTCTTGCAATCGAACACTTTGCTCTTTGGTGTCAATAAATCTCTTGTCCACATTTAAGAATCAATAGGAAAAACTCATCTCCCAATTACTCTTTATCCAACTTTGACTCATGAGTCAAAGACACACACATGAAAAAGGATGTATCTAAATGAACATTCCAATAAAATTCAGAGTCAGGATTACTCAGAAGATAAAGCCCTGAAGATTAAAATGTGATTTGATAAATAGAATAATGCTACATCCACAGGGCTGTACCTGAATTCCCCACTGCTGACAATGGATTGTGTCACACTTACAGTCTGCAAGATCTTGCCTTTACCATCCCAAATCACCAATTTCAAGGTGCTCACTCACCCTTTTTCCGGAGCTCTGGTTTGCCTTTCTTTACAGTTGCCATGACCATGTCACCAACACCAGCAGCTGGTAGTCTGTTTAAACGTCCCTTGATGCCTTTGACAGAGATGATGTATAGGTTCTTGGCCCCTAAAAGCACACAAATCAGCAAAACAGGTAAAGCATCACCCTACAGTTAATATAAAAAAGGCTGCTGCCATATTTCAAAACACACCCACATTAGGTATAAAACTATTCAAAACTTGTCTCGAGAACACTCCAGAATGAAATACACTCAATCTCATACAAAGATATTAAAACAAGATCTAAAATCCTGATATGCTAAAACTTAGTGACCATTGTATTAACACAGCTGGACACAATTCTAGAGAAACTACTGAATTTCACTAGAACAGACCTTCACTTCTTGAGGCAGGTCATGAGTCAGCTCTACCATTCAATCTACCATCACTAAGTCCACCACAAGTCTTCAGCACATTAAACAACATTACCCACAGCTCACCAGGATATTCAAGACCTACAACTTTTTCAGTGAAAGCATTTCTTCTCATCTATATCCTAAATAACTAATCCCCACCATTTTGAGACAAACACCTTGAGATCAATTCCTCAAACCAGGGGAAATAACCATTTAAGACACACGCAAGCCTTTTAAAAAGGATATTATACATTTCAGCAATGATTTACTTATATGACCAATAGGTCATATAAGCCTTTGAGCCTGCTCCACCATTCAAAAACATGGCTGATCTGATTTTAACCTCATCGCTCATCACCTTCCATCAAAACTTGTATGAATATGCCTTGTCTCCCTAATATTTCCCAATAGCAAACACCCCATATCCCAGAAATCAGACTAGTGAATTTTTCCTGCATTTGCCCAAAGGTAATATCTCTTTTCATAAGCAGGGGGTCAAATGACAAATGCCTTGCCATACAGGGGCCAAACAGACAAAAAGATTCTTACCTGTATTGTCAGCGCAGTTGATCACAGCTCCCACAGGAAGACCAAGGGAGATGCGAAATTTCGCTCCGGACGAACCACCACGTCCTACAACCGACAAAAATAAGTCATTTCAGTGACATGCAAGCAATCAAAAAGCCACAGAATACATTTAGACTTGCAACTGGTGTTTACTTCCTACAGGCCATTCTATGATCTTTACACAGCAGTTCAGTACCAGATACATGTTCCATTAACAAAGTAACCTTAAATTTTCCAACATGGTCAGTAGAGGTAATATGAAGGGTTAGTTTAACCTCAGGGGTTTAACCAACCTTGTATAATCACAGAAGAACTGCAGACCTTCTAAGTTTGAAATACGAATGGGAAGGTGCTGGGTAGATTCAGATCAGTCTATGTGGAGTTTGTAAATTCTCCCAGTATCTGCCCGGGTTTCCTCCCACAATCCAAAGATGTGCAGGTAAGGTGAATTGGTCGCAAATTGCCCATAGTGTTCAGGGATGTGTAGGTTAGGTGCATCAGTCAGGGCTAAATAGACAATAGGGGAGGGAAATTAGTCAGGGTGCATTATTCTTCAGAGGGACAGTATTGACTGTTAAGCTGAAGGGTCTTTTCACCTTATTGAAATTCTATGGATGTTGTCAGAGTTGGTAATTACTTCCAGAAATCTCAGTTTCTGGGGCAATAATTTGTATTGCAGTCAAAGCAGACCTTTATAATAATAAAAAAGGTGGCACATAGAGCATAAAAACTAATCATTTTAACCGCTAGTGTTTTGCTTAAACGTCCTCACACACCAGCCTGATGTTAGAGCATTAGGAGAGCTCTCCTTCAGTGAGAGCGCCACAGAGCAGCTCACTGACAGGGCCTCGCTGCTGGAACCAACAACATGGAGGTACAACCTACACCCAGACTGCAGCCGCTCTTGGATTCACACAGATAACCCATTTAAACCCTTTTCAAGGCATTACAACCATTATTAAACCAGTTTCAGGGTAGGGACAGAACTTTGCAATTCTATCTGCCTACACGAACCGGGATAGATCCAACATGGCGGCCGCCACGGATACCAGAACAATACAAGGTTTATTATGTGATAAAAGTCCGCTTCTTTTTACTAACAGTCACACCAAACAATAGCTAAGCCAATAGTGCTAATGATCCGAATATAAAAATCATGGGTGCCGGTGATCTACGACACGGATGGCAGCGGATTCTGTTCAGAGTCCCTCTCACCGCTTACCTCTCTTAGACATTGTGATTCAGGGAAAGAGGGACCCAGCCCCTTGGAATCATGGGATATATCGCCAACACACGCAACATGTTATGACGCGATGACGTATATTACGCGGTACGGACACCACGTGATATCACATCATGTGACAAAACATGTGTGATGCGGAAGCGCTCATGTAGATATTGGACTGTGGTGGACACAGTTAAAAATCATATAACAACAGCTTATAGTCCAACAGGTTTATTTGGAATCACTAGCTTTCGTAGTGCTGCCCCATTATCAGGTGGTTGTGGAGCAGAATCATAAGACACAAACTTTATAGCAACAGAATTGCAGTGACATGTAATGTAATATTAAACAAATTTAGCTCAAGTCTTTCATCTTTCAGAATGATCATGTTAGTTTTGGTTCTTTCATATGTAAATCCCAAAACTTTTTTAAAGGTACATTCTCAAGATAGCTTTTAACAATAGGTTATAGTCCAACAGGTTTAATTGGAAGTGCGCTAGCTTTCGGAGTGCCGCACCTTCATCAGGTGGTAGTGAAGGACACAATTGTAAGGCACAGAATTTATAGCAAAAGCTTACTCTGTGATGTAACTGAAATTATACATTGAAAAATACCGTGATTGTCTGTCCTACCACCAAAATGGACCCGTTAGTTCTTGCAGCAGAACGGAGGAGTTCATCAGATGAATGACACTCCAGAAATACTTTCAAGGTGCCATCAATGATCCCAATGAGCCCACTGATGAGTTGGAACAGTCATCACACGGATCTGTAGAGGTGTGACCAAAGAAGGTGTCAACTTGGACCCCACCGGAGGGCTGTTGCTCTGCGTTTGACATGTATGCTCAAACCGTCAGGAAATATGTAAATGCCAGATTCATCAGCTGTACCCACAAGGTAGAGCAAAACATCATCTGTTCACAACGCAATGCAATCCAGGCTCTCAAAACCAATCACAACATTGTCATCAAACCAGCAGATAAAGGAGGAGCCATTGTCATTCAGAATAGAACAGATTACTGCAAGGAACTGTACCGACAACTGAACAACCAGGAGCACTATAGGCAACTATCAGCTGATCCGACCAAAGAACACACCTGTGAATTAAACACATTGATCATTGATGACATTTTCTTCCTCTGGACACATGGCAAGGAGTCACTGATAAAACTACACAGTGATGTCAACAGGTTTCATCCCACCATCAGATTCACCATGGACTACTCTCAACTATCTGTCTCATTCTTGGACGCATGCATCTCTATCAAGGATGGACACCTCAGCACCTCACTCTACTGTGAACCCACAGACAACCTCAAATGCTACACTTCTCCAGCTTCCACCCAAAACATATTAAAACAACCATCCCCTATGGACAAGCCCTACATGTACACTGGATCTGCTCAGATGAGGAGGAACGTGAAGGGCACCTGGAAGTACTCAGGGATGCCCTCATAAGAACAGGGTATGGTGCTCAACTCATCGATCACCAGTTCCGACGTGCCACAGCAAGGAACCGTAATGACCTCCTCAGGAGACAGACACGTGCTGCGACCCTTCATTGTTCAGTACTTCCCAGGAGCTGAAAAACTACGTCACGTTCTTCGTGACCTGCGATACATTATCAATGAGGATAAGCAACTCGCCAAGACCTTCCCCACACCTCCCCTGCTTGTCTTTAAACAACCGCCAAACCTCAAACAGATAATTGTTCGTAGCAAGCTACCCGGCTTTCAGGACAACTCCATACAACCCTGTCAAGGTAGGCACTGCAAGACGTGTCAGAGTGTGGAAATGGATACTACCATGACACGTGGGGACACCTCCTACCATGTTAGTGGCAGGTACTCATGTGTCTCAGCCAATGTTGTCTATCCTATACATTGCAGGCAAGGATGCCCTGAGGCATGGTACATTGGGGAAACCAAGCAAAGGCTACGGCAAGGGATGAATGGGCACCGCACAACAATCAACAGACAGAAGTGTTCCCTCCGAGTTGGGGAACACTTCAGCGGTCCAGGACATTCGACCTCGGACCATCGGGTGACCATCCTCCAAGGGGACTTTGGGACAGGCAGCAGCGAAAAGTGGCCAAGCAGAGGCTGATAGCTAAGTTCCGTACCCATAGGGAGGGCCTCAACCGGGACCTTGGATTCATGTCACACTACAGGTGACCACCATAACACTATACACACACACAGACACACACACAGAGGCACTCCTATACACACACATACACATGGACACACATATACACAGACATGCACACAGACACACACATACCCTTACAGACACACACACTCACACATGCATCCTCTCAGACACTGAGACCACTTTACACTCACGCACACACATATATACTCTCACAGAAACTCACAACCCCCCAACCCAGACACACACTCCCACATGCACCCCCTCACAGATGTAAGACACTCTACACTCACATACACACACACACATATACACTCTCTCTCACACTCACAATCCCCCAACTCAGACAGACAGACAGACACACACACACACACAGAGACACAAAGACCCACATGCACGCATATACATATACGTTTGTGGGGTGAATTTATACTTGCAGAGTTACATTGTACTTTGCTCAAAAACTGCATGAATTCATGTAAAACTCTGTTATCTCACTTTTTAGATTAGAATCAATCTAAACATCATGGCACAGACAGAGAACACAGGGGGCTAACACCTTCAACATATTGGGGCTTTTGTCCGAAACGTCGATTTCGCTGCTCGTTGGATGCTGCCTGAACTGCTGTGCTCTTCCAGCACCACTAATCCAGAATTTTCAACATATTGTCTAGCTAATACCAATTGTTACAGATAACCTGAGAATGTAACTTTTTAAAAAAAGTTTTGTCATTTACACATGAAAGAAGTAAAACTATCATGGTATTCGAACAGTTGAAAGACTCAACAGACAAGGTATTTTTCAAGGAAAAAGTGAGGTCTGCAGATGCTGGAAAAGCGCAGCAGGTCAGGCAGCATCCAAGGAACAGGAAATTCGACGTTTCGGGCATAAGCCCTTCATCAGGAATGAGGAAAGTGTGCCCAGCAGGCTAAGATAAAAGGTAGGGAGGAGGGACTTGGGGGAGGGGCGATGGAGATGTGATAGGTGGAAGGAGGTCAAGGTGAGGATGATAGGCCGGAGTGGGGTGGGGTGGAGAGGTCAGGTTAGGAGGGCAGTGCTGAGTTCGAGGGAATCGACTGAGACAAGGTGGGGGGAGGGGAAATGAGGAAACTGGGGAAAAAAAACTTCTGTGCAGAGATGACCTGGGGGGTGCAGTGAGAGAGAGACTCACTGAAATCCTTGTAGAAAAAACTCCTGTGCAAAGGACATCACACTGTAAACTTTTGCTGTAAATTCTGTGCTTTACAATTGTGTCCTCCACAACCACCTGATGGAGTGGCGTTCTGAAAGCTAGGGTGCTTCCATTTAAACCTGTTGAACTATACCCTGGTGTTTGTGATTTTCTCCAAATCAATTTTAACAATAGGTGTCATCTCAATAGATGCAGGGGAGACCAAATGAGTGTGTTTGTGTGGGTGTGTGTGTGGGGGTGAGTGTGAGAGAGTGTGCGTATGTGAGTGTAACGTAGTATAACTTTGTGAGGTCTCCCCTGCACACACACACACAGATTGTATAGTCAATTTGTATTTGCAGAATTACATTTTATTCTGGTCAAAAACTGGATAAATCCATGGAAGATTTTGTAAATCCCACTTTGGGAATAGAATCAGCCTGATCTAACATTGGTACGCAGATAGGCTTTAACTTCACACCGGGTAAAAACAATGACTGCAGATGCCGGAAACCAGATTCTGGATTAGTGGTGCTGGAAGAGCACAGCAGTTCAGGCAGCATCTGAGGAGCAGTAAAATCGATGTTTCGGGCAAAAGCCCTTCAGTAACCCCTGAAAGGAAATTTATGGCTGGATGATCTCATAGACTTGCGTAAGTCAGCCGACTGAAAATTTATGCGTGCTGTATTGGATGTTTTGGATGTATCAGGAATAAAGGAAGAGAGCCTGAAGCGTGGAGAGATAAGCCAGAGGAGGGTGGGGTTGGGGAGAAAGTAGAATAGAGTACAATGGGTGCGTGGGGAGAGGGGACGAAGGTGATAGGTCGGGGCAGGGGGAGGGTGGAGTGGATAGGTGGAAAAGAAGTTAGGCAGGTAGGACAAGTCATGGGGACAGTGCTGAGCTGGAAGTTTGGAACTAGGGTGAGGTGGGGGAAGGGGAAATGAGGAAACTGTTGAAGTCCACATTGATGCCCTGGGGTTGAAGTGTTCCGAGGCGGAAGATGAGGCGTTCTTCCTCCTGGTGTCTGGTGGTGAGGAAGCGGCGGTGAAGGAGGCCCAGGACCTCCATGTCCTCGGCAGAGTGGGAGGGGGAGTTGAAATGTTGGGCCACAGGGCGGTGTGGTTGATTGGTGCGGGTGTCCCGGAGATGTTCCCTAATGCGCTCTGCTAGGAGGCGTCCAGTCTCCCCAATGTAGAGGAGACCGCATCGGGAGCAATGGATACAATAAATGATATTAGTGGATGTGCAGGTAAAACTTTGATGGATGTGGAAGGCTCCTTATCTGAGTTGAGATGACACCTATTATGAAAAGGGGAAAGTGAGGACTGCAGATGCTGGAGATCAAAGTCGAGAGTGTGGTGCTGGAAAAGCACAGTAGGTCACGCAGCATCCGAGGAGCAGGAGAATCGACATTCCAGACAGGAGCCCCTCATCAGAACAGCCCGAAACATCGATTCTCCTGCTCCTCGGACGCTGCATGACCTACTGTGCTTTTCCATCACCACACACTCTTGACCAATTGTTAAAAGCTATCTTGAGAACGTAACTTTAAAAAAGTTCTGGGAATTACATATGAAAGAAATAAACCAACATGATCATTCTAAAAGATGAATGACTTAAGCTAAATTTGTTTAATATTACATTTCATGTCACTGCAATCCTGTTGCTATAAAGTCTGTGTCTTATGATTCTGCTCCACAACCACCTGATGAAGAAGCAGTGCCTCAAAATCTAGTGCTTCCAAATAAACCTGTTGGACTATAAACTGACATTGTGTGACTTTTAACTGACTCAGAAGATTGACAGCATGTAGGGAAGGTATTTAGCCCCATTGTCACCAATGTTGGTTATTTGGCAAGAACAATTCTCAAGAAAAGTTGCTGGGTTTGAAACATTAACTCTGTTTCTGTCTCCAGATCTGCTAAGTTTCTCCAATAAGTTTTGTTTGTTTCAATTCACCTAAATTTATTTCCCTGCTTTTTTTTTCCCTCTAGGCTTGCAAACTTTTTCACTTTAAAATAATTAAGCAATTTTTTTTTTGCCCCCGAAAGCCATGATTGAAAAAGCTACAGATGCTGGAATCCAATATAGACAGACAGGAGGCTGGAAGAACACAGCTGAAAATGTGTTGCTGGTCAAAGCACAGCAGGCCAGGCAGCATCTCAGGAATAGGGAATTCGACGTTTCGAGCATAAGCCCTTCATCAGGAATAAGAGAGAGAGCCAAGCAGGCTGAGATAAAAGGTAGGGAGGAGGGACTTGGGGGAGGGGCGATGGAGGTGGGATAGGTGGAAGGAGGTCAAGGTGAGGGTGATAGGCCGGAGTGGGGTGGGGGCGGAGAGGTCAGGAAGGAGATTGCAGGTTAGGAGGGCGGTGCTGAGTTGAGGGAACCGACTGAGACAAGGTGGGGGGAGGGGAAATGAGGAAACTGGAGAAATCTGAATTCATACCTTGTGGTTGGAGGGTTCCCAGGCGGAAGATGAGGCGCTCCTCCTCCAGCCGTCGTGTTGTTATGTTCTGCCGGTGGAGGAGTCCAAGGACCTGCATGTCCTCGGTGGAGTGGGAGGGAGAGTTAAAGTGTTGAGCCACAGGGTGGTTGGGTTGGTTGGTCCGGGCGGCCCAGAGGTGTTCTCCAAAGCGTTCCACAAGTAAGCGGCCTGTCTCCCCAATATAGAGGAGGTCACATCGGGTGCAGCGGATGCAATAGATGATGTGTGTGGAGGTACAGGTGAACTTGTGGTGGATATGGAAGGATCCCTTGGGGCCTTGGAGGGAAGTGAGTGTGGAGGTGTGGGCGCAAGTTTTACATTTCCTGCGGTTGCAGGGGAAGGTGCCGGGGGTGGAGGTTGGGTTGGTGGGGGGTGCAGCAAGCATCAGGAGGTGGACACGTCGAGGTTTTGGGTGTAACCCTTCTTCGAAATGTTGCCTTCTTCACCTCCTGATGCTGCCTGGCATGCTGTGTTCTTCCAGCCACATGATTGAATCTGCAGTATATGCCTTCTCAGAGGACACACATCCAGGTCCTAACAATTTGCTGCACAAATTGAAAGCAAAATACCGCAGATGCTGAAAATCTGAAATGAACACAGAGAAGACTGGAGAAATGCAGCAGGTTTTGCAGCATTAGACTAGAGAGTTAACATTTAAATTCTGGTATGAGTCTACTTGCTGCTGCAAAGAATGTTTTTCTCGTCATCATTTCTTCATTTATCAATCACCTTAAACCAGTCTCCTTTGACTCGGGTTTGGTCAAATGAGAAGAGTGTCAACTTGTCTACTCAAAGATCTGGAACAGCTCTAATGTTTTCTTAATGGATCTGATCAGCAGTATTAGTTATGTCAGTTATTGCAACAAATTGCAACTTATGGGTACTCTGCCAGCAATTAAGTTAGAGACATAAAATTGCAGATGATGGAATTCAAGGTAGGTAAACAGCAGGCTGGAAGAATACAGCAAGTCAGGCAGCATCAGGAGTTGGAGAAGAGTTTGTCTTGAGTGACTCAGAATGAAATTTCGCTGTAATCAGAAGAGAAAGTCACTAGCAGTTTCCATGCTGTATATCTCTATGACTCTAAATATCAACCCAAAATGTGAAGTGAATATGAACCTTACATGCAATGGTTATGGTGAAGGGTACATTTAATGTATTGAATGCGTTTGAATGAAAGCTAAATATAACCAGTAGTATATAGCTCAGCATTTGACTGTAGATCAAAGATTTTGATTCAAATCCTGATGCCCACCTTAAAATTACATCTTCGGGGTTGATTAACTCGGTTGGACAGCTGGTTTGAGATGCAGTGACACCAACATTGTGGGTACATTTCCTACACCAGCTGAAGTCACCATGAAGTTCGTCCGTCACCTGAGGTATGGTGACACTCAGGTTAAACTCACTACTAGTCTCTCAGGTAATTATGGTGACTTTTGACAAACACATGAAACAGAAGGGAATAGTGGGTTATGTGGACAGAATTAAACAAAAAAAAGGTGAGAATAAACACAAGTATGGAGAATATTCACTGCAATCACACCTTAAAATTAACAAATACATTTTGATCTGCAATGTTCTCTCACTAAACAAGAGTTCAAATCAACTAAGCCTGTGTTTGCTCACCAACGTGGCTGCATAACCTTAAAAAGAGACACTGCCTACCTTGCAAAAGAATACTTCAGTTCTGATTTTGCTGTGGAAATAATGGTAAGGCTAAATACATTTGCAGCTTTACAGAATAAATAAGATTCCAGTATGTGACTTATATTCAGTTAAACAGAGAAATCTACAATTTGCAATCTGAGATACACTGATCTTTTAGAAGCCCTTCTGTACTACTTGACACTTATGAAATATATGTAATGATATGCTGTTGGTCTGCAAATTCACTACATTTCCCAGAAAAAGAGATGGGCTTATACAACAAAGTGTAAATTAATTTTAATAACATGCTAGCTTCTAATTGTATGCAAGCAATGTTTGCAACTCTAAAAATTAGATTTTTTATGTGTGGCATCTCATTATTATAACAGTGCTCTGAAAGCTCGTACTTCCAAAACATCCTGTCGGACTATAACCTGGTGTTATGTGATTTTTAATATTGTCCACCCCAGGCCACAACCGCCATTGTCCAAGATTTTAAAAACATTTTCGAAATAATTTATTTCAAGTTTAATTTTTGTTTCAAATTTTATTTTTCTCCAAATCCCAATTTTGGACTGGATTTTCACATGGATGGAGAAGTCTTCCATCTGCATGAAAATGCCAGCAGAGACCAGAATCCAGATTTCTGGCATTTTCATGCAGATGGAAGACTTCTCCATCCATGTGAAAATCCAGTCCAAAATTGGGAATTGGAGAAAAATAAAATTTCTTGAGTGATTCTTGAAGGAAATGGGGATGAATCCTAATTTTTTCCTCATAGAGTCATACAACACAGAAACAGAACCTTTAGTACAACTCATCCATGTTGGCCAGGTATCCTAAATTAATCCAATCCCATTTGCCTGCATTTGGCTTATATCCCTTCTAAACCATTCCTATTCATGAGCCCGCCCAAATGTCTTTTAAATGTTGTAATTGTACCCATCTATACCACTTCCTCTGGCAGCTTGTTCCATACACACACCATCCTCTGTGTGAAAAGGTTGCCGCTCAGTTCCCTTTTAAATCTTTCCCGTCTCATTCTAAACCTATGCCTTCTACCCTTGCACTCCCCTACCCTTTGGCTCTTCACCTTGTTTGACCTTTTGGGATTTTCTAAATCTCTATAATGTCTCACCTCCGCCTCCAAAGCTCCAAGGAGGAAAGTCCCAGCCTGTCGACATCCTTAATTCCTGGAAGGCGCCTGTTTCACATAAATCAGCAGTTGAGTTCAAGCATGTGTGATTTTGGTTGAAAAGAGTTGAGTGTCAGAGATACTGACATTCTGTTATCTGACTCTGAATGAGCCAGTAGTAGTCAAGAACAATTCATGTGTAAATAAAGGTGACTTGGTGATAGCATTAAGCTCATTGGAACTGTGAAAGAACTGTCAATCAGGACATGTTTCATCTCAAGAATTACTTTTTGATTTTAGTGTTTATTTCTAGGTTTCCAGGAGCTCCTATTAAACTCTCATTTCCATTTATTACATGATTCAGTCACTGTGGAAAATTATCTTCTAGATTTGTGTTGACATGTAGTGAATGGTATGACTTTTTTTAAAACAGGTATTAATTTTAAACAATGACTTCAAAACAGCATTCACAAGAAATTGTGTGATTTTAGCTAAATATACAGCAAGCCATACGGGAGACAGTTGATTTGATGTTTGCTGACTTGAGTTTTACAACCAGCAGAGAGCAAAAAACAGGTTCATGCAAGAGAAGAAGCATCATAGGAAGGTGCTTTTAGCAGCTAAAGAACATAAGGAAATAACAGCAGAATTCGGCTGTTCTTCCCTGCCACACAATCTGTTAACTGATTTGCTCCAAGCCTCAACTCCTCTTTTGTACCAACTCCTCATGGTCATTTGCGATTTTGGAGAAGATTTGTAGCTCAGGCTGTGGCTCAGGTTGTAAGTTTGCTCACTGAGCTGGTAGATTTGTTCTCAGATTTTCGTCACCATGCTACGTAACGTCATCAGGGAGCCTTTGATGAAGCGCTGGTGTTTTGTCCTATTTATGAGTCTTGGTCTGTTGTGGTTGGTGATATCACTTCCAGTTCTTTTTCTAAAAAGTTGGAAAATAGGCTCCAAATGGATATGTTTGTTAATAGAGTTCCAGTTTGAATGCCGGGCCTCTAGCAATTCCTGTGCATGTCTTTGTTTGGCCTGTCCCAGGATGGATGTATTGTCCCAGTCGAACTGGTGTCCCTCGTCATCTGTGTGTATGGATACTAGTGTTAATTGGTCATGTCTTATGATGACTAGTTGGTGCTCATGATCCCTAGTGACTAGTTTCCTGCCAGTTTGTACAATGTGATGTTTGTTGCAGTCTTTGCAGGGTAGCCTCATAGCCCTCAACTTCACAATGTTTTAAAAATCTCTCTACGTCCTCTTTAAATACTTGCAGTGATCAGCCTGCACATTTTTCTGTCAAGTCCCCTCAGAATCTTATATATTTCAATTAGACCACTCCTCCTTCTGCCTAACTGTAATAAATAATTCCTGATGAAGGGCTCTGGCCCGAAACGTCGAATTTCCTGTTCCTTGGATGCTGCCTGACCTACTGTGCTTTAACCAGCAACATATTTTCAGCTCTGATCTCCAGCATCTGCAGACCTCACTTTTTACTGTAATAAATAAAGGCCTAACTTGTTTAGCTATTTTTGAGAAGCGAAATGTTCTGGTGAATATTTTTAAACAGCCAATATGTAAACTGTACACAGTCCCCTAGGAGTGGACTCACCAACACTCGACACAGTTGTAATAAGACTTCCTTATTTTTAAATTCCAAACTCCTGGTAATAAGGGCCATTTGCCTTCTTAATTACTTCCTGCACTGGCATGCTGACATTTTACTGTCAGGGAGGCATGGAGCAGATACTTGAGTGAAGGAACTTGTAGGAGATTCTCAGTCAAAAGGCAGGAATATGAGACTCAACACAACTGCCCTTTCAAAGGGATTTGGTTAACTTGACTAGATAGCCAGGGTGCCAACAGTGCGGCTTTAGTTCCTGAACCCTTCGAGGTTACCATGAAGATCCTGCTTTCTCAACCTCAACCCTCACCTGAGGCACGGAGCCCCACAGGTTAAACCACCACTCGTCTTCTCTCTTTCTATCTGAGGAATTGGAGATGCTGGTGTTGGACTGGGTGCACAAAGTTTAAAATCACACAACACCAGGTTATAGTCCAACAGGTTTCATTGGAAGCACACTGGCTTTTGGAGCGCCACTCCGAAACACCTGATGAAGGTGCGATGCTCCGAAAGCTAGTGTGCTTGCAATTAATCCTGTTGGACTATAACCTGGTATTGTGTGATCTCTCTGAGGAGGTAGTCGTCCTCTTAGATTATGATGACTTTACACTACGTGAGGTCACCCTCCCTCTGGGACAAATCAATCCACTGTTACACAGCTAAAACCTAGGTTGTGCAAAGGAAGTGTTAGAGTTTTAGGCTATAATTTCATGAAACTTCTTTGTTTTAATGATCCCTTGCTGCTTTCAAACTAAACATAAACAAACAAAAAGTCACAAGACGCTACTCTAACCTATTCAAAGGTCATCAGCAACACTGACTTCTGATGCTGCCCTTTGCCTGTTGTTACCCTCTCATTCACCAACCAAACATGGACCCAAGGCAGTCCACCTGATTCATTTGACCCTAGGGACAATTCCGACATCTAAAGTGATTCATTCATCTTGACACAAACTGAGGTAACGTAAGGTGAAATAAAACTGTTAAGTATTTCAGTTTTTTTCTTGGCTTGTATGAAATTTAGGGTAATAAATGAGGTCTGCAGATGCTGGAGATCACAGCTGAAAATGCGTTGCTGGTTAAAGCACAGCAGGTTAGGCAGCATCCAAGGAATAGGAAATTCGACGTTTCAGGCCTAAGCCCGTATGAAATTTAGGCCAGGATACAATGAGGAACTGATTGTATTTCTAAAACATTGGAAAAGCTTGTCTAATGTGTGGCTGAACAGACAGACATCTCATTAAGGGGTGAAAGTGAGGAATGCAGATGCTGAAGATTAGAGTCAAGAGTGTGGTGCTGGAAAAGCACAGCAAGTCAGGCAGCATCCGAGGAGCAGGAGAATTGACGGCTTGGGCGAAAGCCCTTCAGCAAGTAGCCTCAAACAGAACTTTGTGACTCAAGGATGAAATATGCTCAACTAAGCTGTGCACAAATCTTTGGTTGCATTTTCTACATTACATCAGTGACAGGACTTCAGTGTACTGGTACGGTTGGGACTTGAATGAACACACAGCTTTCTGACACAGAGCCTGTCAGAATTACCACTGAAAGTTTTGATTGGTACAAGTTTGTGAAAACTGCACCATTTAATTGCAGCACAGATGGAGCAGTAGATCTTTATGGCTTGTGATGTGCCAAAGAATACCTCAGATTACAACAGGATCTGGACCAGATGGGCCAATGGGCTGAGAAGTGGCAGATGGAGTTTAATTCAGATAAATATGAGGTGCTGCATTTTGGGAAAGCAAATCTTAGCAGGACTTATATACTTAATGGTAAGGTCCTAGGGAGTGTTGCTGAACAAAGAGACCTTGGAGTGCAGGTTCATAGCTCCTTGAAAGTGGAGTCACAGGTAGATAGGATAGTGAAGAAGGCGTTTGGTATGCTTTCCTTTATTGGTCAGAGTACTGAGTACAGGAGTTGCGAGGTCATGTTGCGGCTGTACAGGACATTGGTTAGGCCACTGTTGGAATATTGTGTGCAATTCTGGTCTCCTTCCTATCGGAAAGATGTTGTGAAACTTGAAAGGGTTCATAAAAGATTTACAAGGATGTTGCCAGGGTTGGAGGATCTAAGCTATAGGGAGCGGCTGAACAGGCTGGGGCTGATTTCCCTGGAACGTTGGAGGCTGAGGGGTGACCTTATAGAGGTTTACAAAATTATGAGGGGAATGGATAGGATAAATAGGCAAAGTCTTTTCCTTGGGGTCGGGGAGTCCAGAACTAGAGTGCATAGTTTAGGGTGAGAGGGGAAAGATATAATAGAGACCTAAGGGGCAACCTTTTCACGCAGAGGGTGGTACGTGTATGGAATGAGCTGCCAGAGGATGTGGTGGAGGCTGGTACAATTGCAACATTGAAGACGCATTTGGATGGATATATGAATAGAAAGGATTTGGAGGGATATGGGCCGGGTGTTGACAGGTGGGACTAGATTGGGTTGGGATATCTGGTCGGCATGGATGAGTTGGACCGAAGGGTCTGTTTCCATGCTGTACATCTCTATGACTCTTTGACTCTAATTACCACTGTTATTCCTTAACAAAGGAAAGCCAACTCATTTAACCAATACCAATCTTACATGGACTTCCTGATGAATGATCTAAGAGGAACGTACACGGTCAGAGTCTGTGTCAGAAAGCTACACATTCAACCCCTCAGATATTAGCACTTAATCTAGACTGGCACTCCAGTGTAATGCTGAGGGAATGCTGCAGTATCAGAGTTGCCATTATGCAAAGGAAACATTAAACTGAGATATCCCATCCTCCCAAGCGATGTAATTGGCTCATGACCCTATTTCAATGATGAATAGAGTTTATTTTTCCCGGTGTCACAGCCCAGTATTTATCCTTCAATCGACAAATCTAAGGTAGACAAAGTTGAAAATCACACAACACCAGGTTATAGTCCAACAGGTTTATTTGGAAGTACAAGCTTTCAGAGCACTGCTCCTTCATCAGGTAGCTGTGGAGCAGGATCATAAGACACAGAATTTATACCAAATGGTTACAGTTTCATGCAACTGAAATAATATATTGAACAAACCTAGACTGCTGTTAAGTCTTTCTTCTTTTAGAATGGGTTGCAGGTTTTGGTTCATTAATATGTAACTCACATAATGTCTTTTAAGTCACATTCTCAAGATAACTTTGATTTTATAAAAAAAAGGGTGACATCCCAGCTCAAACATTGTCTTAAAGGTATGAGGTTAGAGTCTGTCTGTTTCCCATCTTGAATCAGACTAGTTCAATTCCCAAAGTAGAAATTTATTAAATGTTGCAGGGATTAACTGTCTGCAGATTGTATATTTTTTGAGTAAAATAGAATGTGTCTGCAAATACAATTCTGCAAATGCAAATTCACCGCATAGACTTATATATATGCATGCGTGCATGAGAGAGAGAGTGCGAGTGTGTGCATGTGAGTGAGTGCACATGATAGAGTGTGTTTGCATGAGAGTGTGCTTGATAGCATTCGGTACCTATGGGGATGGCCTCAACCAGGATCTTGGGTTTCATGTCACATTACAGGTGACCACACTACACTATACACTGTCACACAAAAGCACATATACACACTCTCTCTTACACGCTCACACACTCAAGCAGACCCTCTCTCATACACACACATATACACCGCCACACTCACACCCATGCACACACCCTCTCACAGGCTTATACTTCATCACACTCACACACACACTCTACCAAGCACGCATATGCAAACACATGCTCTCTCACGTGCATTCACACTCAAAGCACATGCTCACACTCTGTCTCTCTCATGCACACACACACATAAAAGCTAATGGGGTAAACTTGCATTTGCAGAATTGTATTTGCAGACACAATCTATTTTGTTCAAAAAGCACACCATCTGCCAGCAGCCAATCTGTGTAACATTATAAATTCCTACTCTGGAAGTAGAACCAGTCTGATTTAAGACTGGGAAACAAACAGACTCTAACCTCACATCTTTAATACATTATCTTAAACTGAGATGTCACCTTTTTTTATAAAACTTTGTTTTCTCGAGAATGTAACTTAAAATACGTTCTGTGATTTACATATTAATGAACCAAAACCTGCAACCCATTCTAAAAGATTAAAGTCTTAACAGCAATCTAGTTTTTTTTTGATTAGATTAGATTACTTACAGTGTGGAAACAGGCCCTTCGGCCCAACAAGTCCACACTGACCCGCCGAAGCGCAACCCACCCATACCCCTACATTTACCCCTTACCTAACACTACAGGCAATTTAGCATGGCCAATTCACCTGAGCCGCACATCTTTGGACTGTGGGAGGAAACCGGAGCACCCGGAGGAAACCCACGCAGACACGGGGAGAACGTGCAAACTCCACACAGTCAGTTGCCTGAGTCGGGAATTGAACCCGGGTCTCAGGCACTGTCAGACAGCAGTGCTAACCACTGTGTCACCGTGCCGCCCAATATTGTTCAATATCGTTTCAGTTGCATGATACTGGAATCTTTTGCTATAAATTCTGTGTCTTATGATCCTGCTCCACAGCTACCTGATGAAGGAGCAGCGCTCCGAAAGCTAGTGCTTCCAAATAAACCTGTTGGACTATAACCTGGTGTTGTGTGATTTTTAACTTTGTCCACCCCAGTCCAACACTGGCACCTGCACATAATATCTAAGGTAGATTATGTAGTCATTTACTTATGTAGTCATTATGTAGTCATGGTTAGTTGTTTTTGGGAGTTTGCTGTGGCTAAATGGCTGCCAGGTTTTCCGACATGAGTGATATGTCAAGTACTTGGGACTTCCTGAAGTCAAGTCAGTGAAATAATGAGTAAACCAGCAGAGGGCACCCAAGCACTCCAAGTAGCAATCGACTGTTGCAATTTTGATCACTGATATAGTATAAAGGAGAGTGAACAATTAAGCAAGTGTAACAGCTAGAGCTCAGCATGTTCTGTTCTGCTCTTGCTGAGTATGTTTTAGGAATCCAGTGAAGATTAAAATCAGAATTACAGATTCATACATCAAGTTCATGCTGTGAGTAATAATCCATGCCGATTTTGGATTTATATGCCAGAACTCAACTCAAGAATGAAATCCTCTTGTTTGGTTGCAGTCCAGTGCAGATACTGGAATTTGCAGAGCATCTTTAGCCTGGGAACTTGGGAATGTCAGATGTCAGGTTGCAGTGTCTGATCACCACCCACCAACATCACTGTGCCTTTGGTTCCAGCCTCATGTGCATCCCTTTCCTCCCGTTGACCCACTATGGGGAGGCTTTGCCTCTTGCCGCTTGTTCCTCACTTTCTGAAATTCCACTTGCCTTTTAACATTGTTCTGGAGTCTCCAAAAATTAAAGAGTAATCTCCAGGATATGACTACATGCTCTGAGGTGCCTGTGACATATTATCCCAGGGACTTGAAACGGTTAAAGGTGGATAAATCCCCAGGACGTGATCAGGTGCACCCGAGAACTCTGTGGGAAGCTAGAGAAGTGATTGCTGGGCCTCTTGCTGAGATATTTCTATCATTGATAGTCACAGGTGAGGTGCTGGAAGACTGGAGGTTGGCAAACGTGGTGCCACTGTTTAAGAAGGGCGGTAAAGGCAAGCCAGGGAACTATAGACCAGTGAGCCTGACCTCGGTGGTGGGCAAGTTGTTGGAGGGAATCCTGAGGGACAGGATGTACATGTATTTGGAAAGGCAAGGACTGATTCGGGATAGTCAACATGGCTTTGTGCGTGGGAAATCATGTCTCACAAACTTGATTGAGTTTTTTGAAGAAATAACAAAGAAGATTGATGAGGGCAGAGCAGTAGATGTGATTTTTATATGGACTTCAGTAAGGTGTTCGACAAGGTTCCCTATGGGAGACTGATTAGCAAGGTTAGATCTCATGGAATACAGGGAGAAGTAGCCATTTGGATACAGAATTGGCTCAAAGGTAGAGGGTGGTGGTGGAGGGTTGTTTTTCAGACTGGAGCCCTGTGACCAGAGGAGTGCCACAAGGATCGGTGCTGGGTCCACTACATTTTGTCATTGACATAAGTGATTTGGATGCGAGCATAAGAGGTACAGTTACTAAGTTTGCAGATGACACCAAAATTGGAGGTGTATTGGACAGCGAAGAGGATTACCTCAGATTACAACAGGATCTGAACCAGATGGGCCAGTGGGCTGAGAAGTGGCAGATGGAGTTTAATTCAGATAAATGCGAGGTGCTGCATTTTGGGAAAGCAAATCTTAGCAGGACTTATACGCTTAATGGTAAGATCCTAGGGAGTGTTGCTGAACAAAGAGACCTTGGAGTGCAGGTTCATAGCTCCTTGAAAGTGGAGTCGCAGGTAGATAGGATAGTGAAGAAGGTGTTTGATATGCTTTCCTTTATTGGTCAGAGTATTGATTACAGGAGTTGGGAGGTCATGTTGCGGTTGTACAGGACATTGGTTAGGCCACTGTTGGAATATTGCGTGCAATTCTGGTCTCTGTCCTATCGGAAAGATGTTAGTGAAGCTTGAAAGGGTTCAGAAAAAATTTACAAGGCTGTTGCCAGGGTTGGAGAATTTGAGCTATAGGGAGAGGCTGAACAGACTGGGGCTGTTTTCCCTGGAGCATCGGAGGCTAAGGGGTGACCTTATAGAGGTTTACAAAATTATGAGGGGCATGGATAGGATAAATAGACAAAGTCTTTTCCCTGGGGTCGGGGAGTCCAGAACTAGAGGGCATAGGTTTAGGGTGAGAGGGGAAAGATATAAAAAAGACCTAAGGGACAATTTTTTCACGCAGAGGGTGGTACATGTATGGAATGAGCTGCCAGAGGATGTGGTGGAGGCTGGTACATTTGCAACATTTAAGAGGCATTTGGATGGGTACACGAATAGGAAGGGTTTGGAGGGATATGGGCCGGGTGCTGGCAGGTGGGACGAGATTGGTTTGGGATATCTGGTCAGCATGGACGGGTTGGACTGAAGGGTCTGTTTCCATGCTGTACATCTCTATGACTCTATTGTCTTGGCGGGGTCATCCAAATTTAGTGGCAAGAAGGTCAGTTCTGCAACAGCATTACTTCTCAAACTAACCTGATCAGTGTGGAGGCTCTAATCTGCTCCACTGGGTAGGGATATGTGGTTGCCTGACTGATACCAGGCACCTGAAACTACTGCTCTATGCAGTGGGAGACTCCCAGGAGGCAATGGGAATGTTTTAGGGATACCCTCAAAGCTTTGCTGAAGAGGTCAAGCATGCCCCACTAAGTCATGGGAGTGTTCTGGCCTGTTACAAACCCAAAATGGAAAAGGTTTATTTCAGAAGGTACTAAATTCATCAAGAGCGTTTATTGGGAACAAACAGAAATAAAATCGAGGAGTTGGAGCGTGCAGTAAAACCCACAAGTGACCCAGCTACCTGGTTGTCCAAGCATCACCTGTCCCACATGTAGCAGAGACTGCTGATCATGATTTAACTTACCAGACACACCAGAAACCCACCAAGGTGTTGTGGAATCAAATCCTCCTTGATCCCGAAGCGACAGCCTGAGAAAAATATGAGATTTGGAAGATAACAAAAATTGAGACGTTTGAGCAAAATTGTGTGTTTTTGTTTATTTCCTTCAAACACCAGATAATGAGTTAGAATCATTTTGGAGATGGAGAAACCAGCAAATGATTGGAGGTGGAACATCATGTGATGAAATCAATAGGAATGCATTTCAGCCAGAGTTGGTAGTTGTGTCCCTTCCCCTCCCTCACCTCCTTTTAAAGCACTCTTTAAAATCCTCTCACAAAGGTTTTTGGTCGCCTTCCCATTATCTTGGCTCTCTCTCTATTCTGTCCTCACTCTGCTTAAAGTGCTTTATCCATGCTCAAAGTAATATATAAATGCAGGGTGTTTTTGCTAAAACAGAAAACTGATGTATGAATAAACAAGGTTTGTGTGTACCATTTTTTACTTACTGCGGAGAAGGTTATTTAGTAAATCAGAAAACTCATTTCCATTGGCAATTGGGCAAGTGACCACATAATTATGTTAATTGGCAAATCAACCAGGAGAGAGACAAGGAAAGTCTTTAATCCATTGCCTGTAATGGTAGTGACAGCATGGCTGCCAGTAACTTTCAAAGGGGAATTGATTAATGACTTCAAGGTTAAAAAAAAACTGCATGGCTATGAGTAAGGAACGGGAGAGTGGGATTAATCGCATTCAAATTATGTCTCAGCGCTGTCACAGACATGATAGGTTGAATGGCCTCCTCTGTATGCTTTTATAATTCTACTTTCCTCTGTCTAAGGCACTGTGTATGACACACAAGTAGACAGCTTGCAATGCACTGCCCAAGTAACCATACTTTGTGTATGAATACGTTTTAGCAAATTATTCAGATATGGGGACGCTGCAGCACAGATTTATTTTGTCCTCAACAGATGCTCACGTATTGCCTTTTGAAAGTGGTCAGTAACTAAGTAGCTACTGAGCAGTAATTTTAGATGTTGTGGCAGCATTGTGGCTCTGCAGCAGCACCCAGACTGACGAGTCAAAGGTTAACGGTCTGCTCTAAACTTTATTCTAGGTTCACCAGTAATTGATGCACTCATTCTTTCAGACATAATTAAAAATCACGCAACACCAGGTTATAGTCCAACAGGTTTATTTGGAAGCTCTAACTTTTGGAGTGTCGCTCCCGTGCAACTGAAACATATCAATTTATCATTTCAGTTTCAATGACACTGTAATCTTTTGCTATAAATTCTGTGTCTTATGGTCCTGCTCCACAGCTACCTGATGAAGGAGCAGCGCTCCAAAAGCTAGTGCTTCCAAATAAACCTATTGGACTATAATCTGGTGTTGTGTGGTTTTTAACTTTGTCCACCCCAGTCCAACACTGGATCCTTCACATTGAGTCTTTCAGACATATTTAAATCAAAGGTTTGCCATTGCTGGCTCTCTCAGGAACTCCTAAAATTTTACACATCATCATTTGAAGAACAAAGGTGTTTTCCTGGTGTCCTGGCTAATGCTTATCCCTCAACTAACGATAGTGATATAATGTCTGATGATTTATCTCCTTGCTGTGAACATCATAGTCACTTACATTTCAGAAGTATCATCTTTCAGTGACTGTAAAGTTCTATGGGGCATCGTTTTATATCTGAGCTGAGCTGCTGTTGAAAGTGGGTGCATTTTTAAACCACTAGTTAAAACTAATAGGTTGAACCCTATGTGAAAGCAGCCTATGGAAATTTGAAGGGAAAGATATTCAGTAATGCTGCGAATTTTGCCAAGTGACTTTCTCCATTTAAATTCAGCTTCCTTGTACCTATTAATTTGCATTATCTCAGGATGGTATATTTATACATCTTGATGATCTTATTTAGGATTGATTTATTAATTAGGAAAGGTAAAAGGTACAATACAAATGCAAACACTTTCTCCTCCTGTTCTCGAGAAACTGCAGCATCTCAGGAATGTTCAATATTAGATGATTAACTAATTAACATATCATAACGAAAAAAATGCCTAAGATAGACATGAGTTCATAATTTCTGCAAAAGTATCAGTCACATGGTAAAACTGCCAGAATGATATTTTCACCTTACCACTTTTCAGTTGATATAAGACTACAGATAAGCATTCAAACCCTGTCCTCGAAGTTGAGTCCTATTTGTATTTACAAGAACAAAATACTGTTGATGCAGGGACTCTGAAAAAAAAGCAGAAGTTGCTAGAAATATTCCGCATCTGTGGACAGTTAATTAATGTTTCAGGTCTGTGACGTGTTGAACAATTCCCAGAATTTGCTGTTCATACTTATAATTTAAACTTTATTGCATTATTTTTATTAAAAACAGGTTTGGAAACTCATTAGGCCAGTTTTTAGCATAAATGCCTTATCCTCAATAAATTCCAAATCAGAATGTGACAACCTGTTAAATTCCAGAAAACTGATGCTGTAGAAGAGGAAAATTCAGCTTAACTTGAGAAGTTGAAGTGGTAAAGTTCACAACTGAAAACTTCATGGACTTCGTCCACACTGTTTGGTGCAGTGTTTTTAACATAAGGCCGAGCATGTTGAATTTAAACAGTTCACTAAAATTGTATTTGCTGTCACCTGAGGTTCAATAGGTAGCATGATCACTTCAAAGTCAGAAAATGATAGGACCAAGAAATTTGAATGCAACATCTAGGCTAAGACTGCAGTGACAATACTGAGGTGGTGCTGCATTGTCAGAGTTGCCTTCTTACATACGAGACATTAAATTCAATCCATGTCTCCATTTAGATTAGATTTGATTCCCTACACTGTGGAAACAGGCCCTTCGGCCCAACCAGTCCACACTGACCCTCAGAAGAGTAACCCACCCAGATCCATTCCCCTACATTTACCCCATTCACCTAACACTATGGGCAATTTAGCATGGCCAATTCACCTAACCTGCACATCTTGGGACTATGGGAGGAAACCGGAGCATTCAGAGGAAACCCATGCAGACACGGGGAAATAGCACCTTACACAGCCTCAATTTTCCAGTTTCGTTCATGTCCAATAAAGGATTTGTCAATAGAGTCACTGCTTAGTCAAAAGCCTGGAATTCCTCCTAAGTGCATGGGGATCAAGATACAGCACCTGGACTGCAGAGGTTCAAGGCAGCCTGTCACCACCTTCTCAATGTCAACTAGGGATGAGCATTAAAATGCTGACTGGCCATGACACCCGCATCCCATGAATGAATAAAAAAATTACATGATTATGCTATTTGTGGCAGCTTGCTGTGCAGTGAGGTCATGGACTGAAATTTTTTTGAAGTGATTTTGTTTGAGGGACAAATATTGGTTCAGGATATGGGATGGGGAGGCTAGGGGTGAGTGATTCTTCTACTCTTCCTTGGGTAGTGTCCTGGGATCTTTAGCATCCACCTGATAGGGCAGATAGAGCCTCCACTTCCTGGAACTCTCCATTTCCATTAATGACAACTTGACACTGACATTTTTTACAAACCTACCGACTCCCACATCTACCTGGATTATACCTCTTCCTACCCTACCGCCTGCAAAAATGCCATCCCGTATTCCCAATTCCTCCGCCTCCACCGTATCTGCTCCCAGGAGGGCCAGTTCCACCACAGAACACAGCAGATGGCCTCCTTCTTTAGAGACCAATTTCCCTTCCCACATGATTAAAGATGCCCTCCACATCCTGCACCTCCGCCTTCAGACCACACCCCTCCAAACATAACAAGGACAGAATGCCCCTGGTGCTCACCTTCCACCCTACCAACCTTCGCAGAAACCAAATCATCCGCCGACATTTCCACCACCTCCAAACGGACCCCACCACCAGGGATATAGTTCCCTCCCCACCCCTTTCCACCTTCCGCAACGACCGTTCCCTCCGTGACTACCTGGTCAGGTCCACGCCCCCCCTACAACCCACCCTCCCATCCTGCTACCTTCCTCTGCCACCACAGGAACTGTAAAACCTGCGCCCACACCTCCTCCCTCACCTCCATCCAAGGTCCTAAAGGAGCCTTCCACACCCATCAAAGTTTTACCTGCACATCCACTAATATCATTTATTGTATCTGTTGCTCCCAATGCGGTCTCCTCTACATTGTGGAGACTGGACACTTCCTAGCAGAGTGCTTTAAGGAACATCTCTGGGACACCCGCATCAATCAACCACACCGCCCTGTGGCCCAACATTTCAACTCCCCCTCCCACTCTGCCGAAGACATGGAGATCCTGGGCCTCCTTCACCGCCGCTCCCTCACCACCAGACGCCTGGAGGAAGAACGCCTCATCTTCCGCCTTGGAACACTTCAACCCCAGGGCATCAATGTGGACTTCAACAGTTTCCTCATTTCCCCTTCCCTACCTCACCCCAGTTCCAAACTTCCAGCTCAGCACTGTCCCCATGACGTGTCCTACCTGCCTATTTTCTTTTCCACCTATCCACTCCACCCTTCCCCCGCCCCCAACCTATCACCTTCATCCCCTCCCCCACTCACCTATTGCACTCTATGCTACTTTTTACCCACCCCCACCCTTCTCTCATTTATCTCTCCACCCTTCAGGCTCTCTGCCTGTATCCTTGATGAAGGGCTTTTGCCTGAAACATAGATTTTCCTGCTCCTCGGATGCTGCCTGAACTGCTGTGCTTTTCCAGCACCACTCTAATCTAGCCTCTGGTTTCCAGCATCTACAGTCGTTATTTTTACCTAGTCAATCTAGACTTTGGTTTAACATCTCAATCTATAGCATGCTTGCATCACATTATTGTTCTCACTTATGGCAGCAATGAGAATATTAGCCCTGAAGACTACTGTCCTTGCTCAATGCTCTGGACTATGATTTGCAGTGTATCGATATTATGGCTTGAAGAGGTGTATTTTGTCCTGGCTTTTTTATGGAGAGGTTGAGTGTGCTGAGTGATCTGTCCCAAGCCAATAAACAGCTTATGAGGTCTTGGGCTTTTAAAACAAGTTGGAACAGTAGGAGCAGCCTGAATGGGTGGTGTCAGGCTCCCACAGAACCAGGGTTTTAGTTTAGCTTTTAACAGTTTTTGAAGCTGCCATACATTTCTCTCTCTGCTGTAGCAAAACGCGTGAGTTCTCTCTCTCTCTCTGGCAGAATCTTTTCTTGATGGTTTTTCCTTCTGGACTGGAAAAACATTGCATTTGAGACAATACGTTTTACTGAATTTACTTTTATCAAGGGGCTGTTTATAGAATGTTACTATATTGGAACAGCTGCTGTTTTGTAGTTAAATAATTAATTATTCTGTTAAGTTTTCCAATAGAGTTACAGTTGTATCAATTCTTCTTTCTTTGTACTTTAACTGTAGAGTAAGATTTAAGTATGCTTTGCTTAGAGCTGAGTAGTGTAACCAATCAAATTACATCTGGAACACAGCACTTTATACTTGCTTTTAAATTAGAAAATGTTAGGATCTACACTATGTCCTTGATATACTCGAAGGTGTTTGGTCTGATTCATAACAGAAGCCAGGCCCTTTCAGACAATTAGAGTGCAAGGACAGTGATGTGTGTGGGGCATGAAAACTGATTTATAAAATCTGGACCATATCATCTGTTTCTGTGCTGTAGACTTGCTGTAATTTGGTTTAGTCTCTGGTATCAGTGTTGGCTTATCAATGGCGCCCTGTTAAATGTGACTGATGGGAGATTGGGGTTGCCAATTCCAATTGCAGTCCGGTCAAAAAAAAACTTTTTTTCCCTCCATCTCTATATTTGTGTCCCCACCAAGTGGTCTTTTCTCAACTCTCATTCTGGAGAGAACAATCAAAATGCTAAAAAGACACCGACCATTGTCTTGCTACCCTTGGTTTAAAATGGTGACAAATTGTCCATCAAGATGAATTGAATTGAATTGAATTTATTGTCAACGTGTACCGAGGCACAGTTAAAAGCTTTGTCTTGCGAGCTATACAGGCAGATCACAGAGTTATGTAGCATAAATAAGTAAATAATAGGTAAACAGTGGCAAAAACAAAAATACAGGTACAGGCAAATGTTAAGAGTTTGTGAGTCCATTCAGTATTCTAACAACAGTCAGGTAGAAACTGTTACAAAACCGCTGGTGCATGTGTTCAGGCTTCTGTACCTTCTCCTGATGGTGGAGGTCGTAGAAAAGCATTGCCAGGGTGGGATGGAACTTTGAGAATGCTGGCGGCCTTTCCTTGACAGTGGGCCCGGTAGATGGATTCTATAGATGGAAGATTGGCCTTTATGATTGTCTGGGCTGAGTTCACCACTCTCAGTAATCATCTCCAATCTTGAATGGTACAGTTGCCATACCAGGTCGTGATACACTCCAGACAGAACGCTCTCGATGGTGCACCTATAAAAGTTGGTAAGGGTATCACCGTCATGCCAAATTTCCTCAGCTGCCTGAGGAAGAAGAGACATTATTGGGCCTTTGTAACCAGTGCGTCCGCATGAAGAGTCCAAGAAAGCTGGTTGTGGATGACCACTCCCAGGAGCTTGACACTCTCCCCACTCATTCCACCTCTGTGCTGTTAATGTGTAAGGGGGTATGAGTAACATGAGAGACATGTCCCACTGACAGTCAATAATGAGTTCCTTGGTTTTGCTGGCATTGAGAGCTAGGTTGTTCTCAGTGCATCATTTTTCCAGGTCTTCCACCTCCCGTCTGTAGTGTCTTTCATCACCAACTGAGATTCGACTGACTGTGGTGGTGTCATTAGCAAACTTGTAAATAGCGTTAGTCTGGTATTTGGGATATAGTTATGGGTACATAGTGAGTACGGTAGTGAGTACGGGGCTCCAGTGTTGAGTGTTAGTGACGATGAAATATTGTCCCAAATTTTCACTGATTGTGGCCTGTGGATCAGGAAACTGAGGATCCAGTTGCAGAGAGAGGGGCTTAGTCTGAGATCATTAAGTTTAGTAATCAGTCTTGAGGGGATAATAGTGTTGAAGACTGAACTGTAGTCAATGAGTAGGATTCTTATGTAACCGTTGTAGGCGTCATAATGGTCTAGGGAGGAGTGAAGGACAAGTGATATGGCATCTGACATAGATCTGTTGGTCCGATAGGCAAATTGGAGTGGGTCAAGAGTAGTGGGGAGGCTGGAGTTGATTCATGCCATGGCCAGCCTTTCAAAACACTTCATGACCACCACGGTTAGGGCCACTGGGCGATAGTTATTGAGACATGTTGTACAAGCCTTCTGAGGCACTGGGATGATGTTGGTCCTCTTGAAACAGGCAGGGACAGTGGCCTGCTGTAGGGAGAGGTTGAAGATGATGAGAAGATGCATCAAGCTTTGAGTCCAACACCTTCATGACGAGGCAGAGAAAATCCTACACTCTCGGTCGCACTGCATGGTATATCCTGCTCTGTGTGTCCAAAATCTGTTCAATTTAAGACCCACGAGTGAGCCATAGACAACATCGTTCACAGATCGAGGGACAGCTGACCACAAATTAGTCAAAACATTCGAGTTCATTGTCCACTCTCTTCTGGGTTGCCCCAGAGATGTAGCTACAGTTCCAGAAAACTGCAGGCCAACTTCTTGAAGGTCAGACAGCTCACTCCTTGTACATTTCTAGGTGTTAATGAACTTGTCCAGCCCGACTGGGGGCGGGGGGAAGAAATCACATCCCGAATAAGACCTTCTCAATTCTCCCCCACTCCCCACCCCAAAAGATTAATTTCCCTTTAAAATGATTCAGTGTAGCCTTGAATATATCATTGTTGTACTTGTACTTGCAAACATGGCAACGATCTTTAATGCAGTTAAATAAATAAATATGCTGTGTACCTCAAACAGACGCCATACACAATCCTGGTACAACTCTATCTCTCTCGATTGTTTCAAGCGATTACTAAAGCCCTCATTGAGGTTAATGATTACATACATTCGTGCTGAACAGAAGTCCCGGTTTCAAATTACTCATTTTGGCTTCTGGGGACGAGCACGCCTTCATCAACGTGCGCGCCTACATACAACCCCCACCCCCACTGTCTCCCTCAACCCAACCCCTTGGTGGACGTGTGATTTTCTCCGAGCGCGCTCTCAGGGGCCCCTCCTGTTTATTCCCTGGTCAGACCCGAGAAGAGCTGAACAGAAAAGGGAAGGAGGACGGAACATATTCTAAGGAGATTGTAGACACAACGAATTGCGTGCAGCTAGAAATCGAGAGACAACAAGGGAAACAAAACCGGCTTCCAAAATGAATCCATCTTGCGCCAGATGTAAAAAGATTGTCTACCCGACTGAAAAAGTCAACTGCCTGGACAAGGTGAGCTGGAAGCGGCACGATGCTTGAAGGGCTCTTCCCAAGCAGTTACATTGTAACTCGTCAGTTACATTGTTGATAATTGTAACCCCTCAGTTACATTGTAACTCGTCAATTACATTGTTGCCAATTGTAACTCGTTCGTTACAGTGTTGCAAACCCCTATCTCGATTTCCGCTTCTTTTTCTTCGATTTGCTACATTTTGTAACATTCGCCGTTGAAGGCGCCAAGGAGGCGGAAGTATATCACTCTCCTCTCCCTTAAACCACTGAACCTATATTTCTCCTTAGTTCGACCTAGGGAAACGACTTATTCAGATTTTTAAAATTAGTTTATTTTTCTTCTGAGTTTTCTTTTAGCAGAAACTCCTCATGCTGGCTGCGCGCATTGCTGAGTTTTCAAATTTTGCCGTGCTCGTTTTTCTCTAAAGGCTTCAATCTTAATTAACAGTTTTAGAAATAAATCCTTTAGTGACTGTGTTGGACTTAAACTTCCAGGAATCAAAATCAAGGTAGTTCAGTGGTGAGGTTTTGGAAAATTATGTAATTTTTATAGGAGGTTAGGTTTTAAAGGGCGTGGATCGATTGATCATACCCTACTTTCAAAACTGAATCTGGAGCTGTTTTATGGGCTGAATTTCTTTTGTCTGGGGACTGTTGTATTTTCATGACATCCCAATCTTATGACTAAGCAGCAGGCTTATTGCCCACTCCTGACCCCTGCTCCAAAAAGTACTTTTAAAAGCAATTTTCAAAACGGCCATTGAATTTTCTTGCTATTCACCCGACCACCCACCTCCAGAAGTTTTCCCTTGGCTAGATTAAGAATCAAGAAACTTTTGATCATCCCCTGTGACACCTGTAGTGATATTGTTATTGGACAGTGTTTACATAAATAGCATGTTATATTTTTAAAAAGAAGTGTGGTGTTTTTAACGGTTCCTTTAAAAATGAAGTGCAATGCTGATTGCGAAAAATAAATTTTTCTGACTTGGATTACAAGGGAAAAACCTATAAACACCAATGAATGGAAATAACTGATTTTTGCTAAGTCTCCTCACCCTATCAGATCAATATTGTTGGTGCCTGGGGTCAATCTGTTCAGGAATATTCCACTGTTGTGTGTGCTGCACACTGATGTGTATCAGTATGCTGACCAACTATGGAAATGAATACAAAAACAAAATCCTGTGGTTGCTGGAAACCTGAAATAAAATGCTGGAACTAGCTTGTCTACTTTTTGATGAACGACTATCATCTTGATCTGTTCATGCTGTTTCCCTGTCCACTATGTTGCTGACCCACTGAGCATTCCTAGCTGATTTACACGTGGATGAATGCGAATCAACAGAGATCAGTGAAGGCATCTGGGGAGTCGGTCCTTTAATTGAATTCCCCCATTTTCCTACACAAATGTTTGAGATCATGTGGCCTGTTGTAGCACAGTCATCCTCACTGAGCTCAACTAATTGACACATGAAGTAAATCTGATGTCTTCCTGCTGACATGGCTCATTAACCACATTCTGTATTTACTTGCAGCGCCATTGTGGGAAGTGTTGTAACTTCTCTTGACAATAGCGTGAGGTACACAACTGTGCAATACTAGCTTTTCTAATTAGTAGGCTTCTCAAACTGATGGCTTTGGTGATTCTGACCTTGGACTACCAGATTTGATTGGGTGAGATTTTGTGGTCAAAGGTGAAGCCATCGCCTGAGCTGCTGATCCTGAGGTGAACTACTCAAAAAGTGTGGACTTTCCCTTTTTCCATGATCCATTTTAATCTGGGATCAATAACAGTGATGTCAGCAAGTGTGGGACACAGGCATTGAGGTACTTTGAGATAACAAGCCAGGAAGTTAAAAATGTTCACCTTTAAATTTTAGATGGGGAGTCTTGCATTTATATAGCACCTTTCTTGGCTGCTGTATGTCTCAACATGCTATAACAGCCAACTTTTGACTGGACCTTTTGTGGTCACTGTCATCTTGGAAAAGAGAGAGCCAATTTTCACGCAAACAATCCCACAAGCAGCAAAGAAATCATGACCAGATACTTTTTATTTCTGTGAAAGTGGTTGAGAAAGAAATATTGGCTTGTACCTTGGATGTAACAGCTATACAAATCTTTTGATAGAGGATTTTATCTTGTTCTCAGTTGAGGGCTCCAGATTGCTATCTGTCCCAAAGATCTGACTGTACAGCGTTTTCTTAATACAGCATTGGCTGTCAACTGTGGTTTTTGTGTTTCTGTCTTTGGTGAGAATTGAACTCTCAATGTTGTGACTTGAGTGTGCATTTGTTACAGACTGAGCCACAGCTGACAAATTAATTGGATTTAGAAATAAAATATCAATATAATCTTCAAATCATGTTATAAATATGTGGAAGGTTAAATTTAATAGAGAAATTAAAATTTTATAAGTGTAAAATTAATTTTATAGAGTCAGATGAAGGTTCTTTTGCAGTAATTATGAAGTTAATATACTATGCCATGAAACAGCCAGGTACACTTCATTCAACAAGGTGTAACCTTTTTTTTCAGGGTTTTAACCATGAGACTAACAGTGTAGTACTCAAAGCTCACATCTGTTGAGAGATTTTGAAGGAAAAAATGCTGGAAAGTAAGTGTTCATTGCCAATGAGTCTGGGAGAAAGCGAGGACTGCAGATGCTGGTGATCAGAGTCAGATTAGATTAGATTACTTAGTGTGGAAACAGGCCCTTCGGCCCAACAAGTCCACGCCGACCCGCCGAAGCATAATGCACCCAGACCCATTCTCCTACATTTACCCCTTCACCTAACACTACGGGCAATTTAGCATGGCCAATTCACCTAACCTGCACATTTTTGGATTGTGGGAGGAAACCCACATAGACACAGGGAGAAAGTGCAAACTCCACACAGTCACCTGAGGTGGGAAATGAACCCGGGTCTCTGGCGCTGTGAAGCAGCAGTGCTAACCACTGTGCCACCGTTCCACCAACAAGTGTGGTGCTGGAAAAGCACAGCTGGTCAGGCAGTATCCGAAGAGCAGGAGAATTAATGTTTTGAGAATAAGCCCTTTATCAGGAAGGGCTGACGAAGGGCTTATGCTCAATGTTGATTTCTTGATCCTTGGATGCTGCTTGACCTGCTCTGTTTCTCCTACATCACACTCTTCGACAATGCGTCTGGGCTTAGTTTGTGATGTGCCAACTCCAATCCAAACACCCTACTTAAAAAAAAATCATCTGCCCTTGTATGTTATGGATGATGTCTTGGACCTGTAGTGGAGAATGATTTGTCTCTAGATTCATATCCTGGTATGAGATTACCCTCCAAGTTACAAGTAAGAAATTTTGCTGGAATTTGGCAGGCAAATAATTTTATGTATTTAGTGCCTTGCCTGGCCTTGAGGATGATGAACTTCTTGAAAAGTTGCCACTGTTCTGTGCGAGGGGAAAACCTGGGAGCCAATGCATGCACAGTAAGATCCCATAAACAGGAATGCTGTTGAATGTTGTTTTAAGGATAAATATTGGGCAGGAAGCCAAGTCCTGCTTCCTCCTTGCAAATTATCCCAAAGCACTATTTTGAGATAAACTGTGAAAACTAGGAGGACTTTGGTTTGACTTTCACCTGAATGGAGGTCTCTTTTAACAATGCAGTGTTCCTTCAGTACTGCATTGATATATTAGTCTTCTTATGTACTTAGGATCTGAATGATGTTTGACAGCGTGAACATCTGACATTGTGCTGCCGTTGATCCATTGCTGGCATATTGTTGTACAACAGGCAGAAACATGTTGTGAATATGTCGGTACTGGTGGATGTCAGATTGCAGCAGAGAATAAAGCCATGGTTTTGATTCCTTGCCCAGGAAACTTGGTTAGAATGCTCGCATGCTCCAGTTCATTGAATTCTTATACTGTGGAAAGAGGTTCTTCATCTTAACAAGCCCATACCGACCCTCCAAAGAATAACCCACCAAGACCCATTGCCCCTACCCTATACTTACCCCTGACTAATATACCTAACCCATACATCACTGAACACTATTGGCAATTTAGTTAATTCACCTTAGCTACACTTCTTTGGATTGTGTGAGGAAACCGGAGCACCCAGAGGAAACCCACACAGACACAGGGAGAATGTACAAACTCCAAACAGACAGTCGCTCGAGGCTGGAATCGAATCCGGGTCCCTGGCGCTGTGAGGTAGCAGTGTTAACCACTGAGTCACCGTGCTGTTGTTCATGTCACCAAAACATGAAGTGTGCTATGGGCTTCAGACAGCATTTTACGTTGGAACGTAGGAGCAAGAGTAGACATTTCGAGCCAATTTTGACCTTCAATAAGATCATTGTGTCCTCAATTCTACTCTCCTTTGTTACTGTAACCCTGAAGAAAAGGAACATTCCAGTCAGGTCTTGCTCAGCATGTTCTGTTATCTCAACTTTTATAGATATTTTAATTAATCTGTTCAGACACATTATGACACATCTCTGGGATGTGAAGCCAGGTCTTCTGGTCTAGAGGTTCGGACACTGGTGCTGTGCTAAAAGGGCCCTTTGTATTCTTGGGATTTCTTTCACACTCTTTCTCTCAAGGCTTCGTAACTTGTGATGGATTATAGCTACTACTAGACCTCCGGAGCATCAGCAAATTGGTTTTCGGTGTGTTATCAGCTATTGTAATGTTTTCAGCCAATTTTCAAGGAAACACACTTTTTGCAATAGAATTATCGAGTGATTTGTAATTTTTTTAACAACCTCAGGATGCCACACAACACTTTACAGGGGGTTTCTAATTTATGAATGTCTGATTTAAAAACCCTTAAGATCCTGTATTAATGAACAGCTCCATTTATGATGTCCCACGTTGTGTTCCAACTTGCATACAAATCAACTTGCAAAGGAACTCGAACAGAACCCATTCCCAACCGGGGGACTGTCTGTACAGTTAATGATACACTTTTATTAAGTGTAGTCACTGTTGCAATGTTGGAAAGGCAGCTACAGATTAGTGCACAGCAGGCCCCTGAAGAAAGCAATGTGATCATGACCACATCATCCCATTGAACAGCACACTGGAGAACTCCCTGCTCTTAATGACTCAATGTATCACATGAAAGGTAGCATTCTGGTCAGACAATCCCTCAACGTAGCATTAAAATGCCACTCTGCATTATGAGTTGAAATCTTGGAATGGTTCTTGAACCCATTGCCTTACTGACTCAGCAGAAAGAAATACAAGTAAGATGCCTGGCTAATTTTCTTTTATCCCCTTACTCGTTATTGGGTCTCAGCTGTCACTATGTGTAACACTCCTGTCTCTGTGTCAAACAATGTGGGTCCCTTACTCATCGGATTGCTTGATAGCATTGAGGCTGATACACCAGCATACTTCGTAAGAGATTGTTGCATTGCTAATGAGAATGTAAAGATGCCAGTGTCTTTTCCTAAAAGCAGTGGCTAATTCTCGACAAGCTTCAATCTTCAACCAATGTCACAAAAGTCAAATGAACTGGTCATTTGTGTTGATGTCTGAAATGGTTGTCTGATTTGTGCATTTAACATTTTCAAATTATTAATTACACGTGTGTATGATGCTAAATGGAGCAGTCGACTAGATGAGTTAAATGGCTAAGTCTGCTTCTGGATCTTATGGTCTGTGTGAAACCATTGAAGGAGAGGCAGTGATGTAATGGTACTGTCACTGCAATCCAGGACCCCAGCCCAATACTCTGGGGACATCTGTTTGAATCCCCCATTTCTGGTGGAATATGAATTCAAAAAGGAAAAACCTGGAATAAAAAGCTGGTCTCATGGTGCCCACATAACCACTGTGGATTGTCATTAAAAACCCAACTTCAGGGAAGGAAACCTGCCATCATAACTTGGTCCTACTTTACATGTGAGTGAGATTTCAGGCTCCAGCAATATGATTGACTTTTAACTGCCCTCTGGGCAATTAGGGGTGGGTAGTAAATGCTCTTCTAGTTGGCGCTGCCCACACCACATAAATGTTGTTAGAAAGTCACTCTAATATAAAGATGTCATAAACCAATTGAAGGTGAAATATGAACATGGTATTGTAGCTTTTAAGCATGGTAAAATGTAACCATGCAAGTGCAGCAAGTAATTAAGGCAAATGGAATTGTCTTACTAGGAGGTTGGAGTTTAAAAGTTGTGAAGTCATGTTGCAACTGTCCAGGGTATTGTGAGACCGAGCATGGATTACTATATGAAGTTTTGATCTCTATGTTGAAAAGGATAGTGGCTTTGGAGGTGGAGATTCACTAGACTGATTCTAGAACAGCTAAACATGTTTATTCTGTGTTCATTAGTATTTAGAGGAAAGTGTTATTGATCTTATTTAAACATACAGGATTGTAAGGATGCTTGACAGAAGTAGATGTTGAGATTTTTCAATTAGGGGACGTGGTTTTACTGAATAAAAGTGCATTCATTTTCTTGTTGAGATGTCTGCGAATGCCTGGAATTCTCTACTCCAGAGAGTTGTGGAAGTGAGAGGAGTTTGTTGGACTTTAAAATATTAGGGAATGAAGGAGCTAGCATGTCTCAAAAAAAAGAGTTGAGGCCTGGGACAGATCAGCCATGATTTTATAGAAAGACCACACAGACTCAAAAGGCTGAATGGCCTAGTCTTCCTCTTTTTTTTTAAAACTTATTTTAATGATCCATCTGTTCAGAGGCGCTATTACACACCTCTGGGGCAGGTGGGGCTTGAACCCCAGCGCCTCGATCCAGGGGTAGGGACACTACCACTGCACCACAAGAGGGCCCCTCTTTCTGTTATTTCAAACAGCTACAGTGATGCAGGCTCGAAGGGCAGAATGGGCTACTCCTGCACCTATTGTCTACTTAAACCTGCGCATGTTTGCTCACCATGGTGACTTGATGTAATGAATATCAAAATCTCGACCAGTATTATCAACAGACTTATCTGGTCATGATTACAATGTTGTTTTGAAATCATTCTCTGCCCAGATGAGCTGACAATTTCCTACGTGTAGCAATGAATACAATTCAAAATGAATTCCCTGTCCTCATCAGGAAAGCTGATTTGGAAGTGCAACCTTTTTGTTTTTGCTTTAAATTCTGTTACAGTAAAGGTTTGCCAGAGAATTATTTCTAATGTAAAATGCATCCTCTGTTCTCAAACAGTTAGTTATTGAAGTGAGGACCTACCACATGCTGCTGTAATTGCAATTCAGAATTTGTGTGGACAGTAATTAACAGAAAGTCATACACAAATTGGAGGGTTAGGTAGTGGCCTGATTAGCTCCGTGGCAATTACTCCAACTAAATGAATTGAAATCAGACAGGGAAAAATCTTGGTTATCTTGGGGTCCTTCCAACCCCATAGTTAGTTAGATAAAGGTATTCAGTGAGTTGTGTTTGAGTCATGATTGGCTGAAGTTGTGAACTCCCTGCAAAATCCCCTTTCCCTCCAGAACAGACTGTGTAGCATAGTCTGGGGTATTAGGAGCTGAAAATAAATAGCTTGTGTAATTTACACAAACACCTGCTATCTTTAAGTTGGCTACTTATTAAGAAATCTAACAGACAATCAAATACTGACACAATTATTTAAATTTGATTGCATGTAGCAGCCAAAATGAGACATCTCCAGTAAACAGATTAAGCTTCCCAATTCGACTTGGCCACTAACTACCCTATTTAATGGTGGCATTTAGCTATGATTCCAACCAATAGTGTTTGTATCTCAACGTGTCCAGGGTCTGATCGATGAGCAGTGTTGTTCTCTGAAGTTCTGTTCTCAAGGAATCCTGCAGTTGAATTCTTACACAATTTTCCATCCTTCAAGTTTGAGGTGTGACATTATTGATGATCCTTTAAATTCTTTCTTCCAAGTCTGCAGCTTGCCAACCTATCAGAAGTAGCTACCTTGTTTCTTTTTACATTTTGGCATTAACTGTCTTTTTGAAGACACAGCTTTCTTCTAATTAACTCCTTAAATTCTTCTGCAGGGCAGTCAGTTATTCTTGTGGCATAAAGCAGCCATTTATCAAACAATTGTTAAAAGTTTTCTTCATGTAGCTTCAACTTCTTTTCGTAGACTTGGCTAATTACTTTCAATTCCTGTATAAATTTATCCTTGTCCCTTTAATAGTTTATTCCAGACAGAATTATTGCATATCTCAATCCAGAAACAGTTATTAAAATTCTGTCCTTTAGCCCTATAGAATAATCAATGCCATTCATGCTAAGTGAGCTTGACAATAGATCCATACTCAAAATGTTCAGTAATATTGAATGGACCCCAGGTCTACATTGGGCATGGATCTATTATCAGACTGACTTAGCATGAATGGCATTGATTATTCGATAGGGCTGAAGGACCGAGAATTGGGCAGTAATGTGAATTATTTCCACAAGTAAGAATTTGATCCTCACTGAATGGGGGAAAAAAAACAAAACTGTTGATGAAGAAATTTCTCCTCATCTCAGTCCTAAATGGCCAAGCCTATATCCTTAAACCGTGACCCCTGGTTCTGTACTCCCTCATCATCAGGAAGGTTCTTGTCATTCCCAAGTGCTTCACAGTCAATGAGTTACTTTTTGAAGTGTCGTTATTGTTCTAATTCTTTTGTGTATTCATGGGCGTTGCTGGCTGGGCTAGCGTTTATTGTCCATCCCTGGTTGCCCTTGAAGGTGGTGGTGAGCTGTCATCTTGAACTGCTGCAGTCCATACACTGAATGTGTTTAAAACAAAGTTAGGTTCTTGATTAGTAAGGTGATCAAGGGTTATGTGGAGAAGACAGGAGAAACATATAAGCTGTGATCAATTGGCAAATCCGATTCGATTGGCTAAATGGCCTAATTCTGGTCCTGTGTCATTTGGTCTTGGATAGTGTCAAGCTTCTTGTGTGTAGTTGGAGGTGCAGTAATCTAGGCAAGTGGGGAGTATTCTATCGCCCTCCTGACTTGTGTCTTGTAGATGGTGGACAGGCTTTGAAGAGTCAGGAGATGAGTTACTCACCACAGTTTTCCTACCTCCGACCCACCCTGTAGCCACTTTATTTATGTATGTCTGTCTGTCTGGTTGACTTTCTAGTCATTGGTAATCCCCAGAATGTTGTAACGAAAAGGAATAAGACATCCAGTTTGAACAGAATAAGACCCTATAGCAATAGCAAGTGATCTGTAGCTAATGCCAAAAAGTCAGATCATGTGAGGAATTGATTTGTATTTGAATTGCATGTATTTGTATTATAAGGAAAAGCTGAGGGACCTGGGTCTGTTCTCATTGGAGAGAAGAAAGCTTAGAGGGGATTTAATAGAGGCATACAAGCTGATCAAAGGATTAGATAGGGTAGACAGTGAAAGTCTTTTTCCCAGGATGATGTCCGCTTGGATAAGGGGGCATAGGTACACATTGAGGGGGTGATTTAAGACATGTCAGAGGCAGGTTCTTTACACAGAGTGATAAGGGTGTGGAATGCCCTGCTTGCCAATGTAGTTAACTCAGCCACGTTAGGGGCATTGTAACAGTCTTTGGATAAGCGCATGGATGATAATGGGATAGTGTAGGGATTGGGCTTAGATTAGTTCACAGGTCGGTGCAACATCAAGGACCGAAGGGCCTGTTCTGTGCTGTATTGTTCTGTGTTCTACGTACAATGGATGGATGCCATGATGAGTGGGGTTTCGGAGTTGGTAAATTAGGTGAGGAATTGAGAGAAAGTGAGGACTGCAAATGCTGGAGAGTAAGAGTCGAGAATGTGTTGCTGGAAAAGCACACCAGGTCAGGCAGCATTAAAGGAGCAGGAGAATCTATGTTTCTGACATAAGCCCTTCATCAGGAATGCTGAGATGAGGAAATGTCAAGTTTTAGGGTTTTGGGGATGTCTTTAGAGACTGGATATTCATTGCAACACTCGAAAAAAGCGGAGGGAGAAATTTGGGTTGGTCAAAAACATTCAAGTTTTTAAATTTGAGACACAGCAGTGTTGATAAAATGAATCTCGACAAACAGGGATGAAGCTGTTGGAACTCTGCCAGCACTACAAGGTGAAAGCTTGGGAAATAATCACCGTGAAAGAGACAAGCTAGTCTGATCAACAGGGCACAGCAATGCAACAGCTAATTGCTTCAACTTGGAAAGACAATTTTGAAGGACAAGTTGCACCCTGTTTCTGCTAAATAACCTGATATTATGTTTGCAACAGTATCCCTGAAGCTACTTATATTTGGGTGAAAGCTGGTGTTGAAAGAAGGGAGATGATTGCTTCATTTCTGGCTGGTTTCCTTGCCTTCCAACTTCAAGTACTAACTCTGAGCTTTTCTCACTAGCTCGAACAACCACAGGTCTGTGCAGGTCGCAAACATTCTGACCCAGAGAGGAGCCATCTATGTGTACTTGATAAAGATTATGGGTCCATACCACCAGAACTAGCCTTGCTAAACCTGGAATTTCCTGCTGTGTACTACTCTTATAAATTCATTTCCAGACACCGATGTGAGGAACCTAGGAGCCTTAGAAAGAGGGAGGATAAAAGTTTATTTTTGTATTTGAATGTTTGGTGCTGAAAATGATAGCATGAGTGGAGGGGTTGGCTATGTGTCGACTAAAAATCAATACTCTGGTCTGTTTATTTTCTAGTTGGCATGGGGAGCTGGTTCCCTTTAAGGACACATCTGTTAGCCAACCAAAAGCAAGAGTGTAGTGATGGGAAGTCATGTGATGAGATTCCAGGAAAACAGTTGGCAGCCCTACCTCACCTGAGCACTTGGAATGAGCTTGTATTTGGGGCTTTCCTGCTCTGAGTGTATGTGTCTCAGCTACTCTTTTGAATCAATGGTTGGTTTAGCTGTGCATTCTTTTGAAAGAACTGCTGGGGGAGGAGGATTATATAGAGACTGAAAGATTAAATCTCAATAGCTCTGAGTCACAACAGAAACACCAATCCTAAGGCTACACCTATTACAAAATTTTTCATTGTGTGTAGGCTACTAAGATTGCCACGTTACCTCTCCTATATTGACTTTCTGCCACCATTTAAGTTTTGTAGAAAATGACACATTCTAGATAAATAGAAACCTTTTTGTATTTTTTCCTTGAAATCTTTGAGGGACTTTTGAACACAGTAAGCTACAATTAAATTCCTCTTGTTGTCCAGTTGTCAGTGAGGAAGAAAATGATTATGTTTAAGTCTATAATATTTGTAATACATGTAATCATCATTGACCATTTTAATCTGCTATCCCATTGCACTGCAGAAAAAGAACTTGAGAGGCTGTGGTAGTGAGCGTGTCTCAGCAAGAAAACCATAAAATCTTTTCTTGGGAAGAAAAGGTGGTTTGTTATGTCTCAGTGATTACACTTTTGCCTCTGAGTCGGAAAGTTTTCGGTTCAAGTCCCAGAGACCTGAGAATCTCTCAGAAGCTGACACCTTGTTGCAGTACTGAGGGAGGAACTTGGAGGACCACTCTGAACTATGCTCCTCCCAACAGAGCCAATCGACTTCATACACCTTTAATTGTTCTGAGGTGCTGTCTGTCACCTGTGTGAAGATGGTATGTCTTTCAGGTTCCATCTGTCCTTAGGTGAATATAAACATTTTCATATTCCAGGGTTTGATTCCACCCTTGGGTGACTGTGTGGACTTCCTCGTTGTAAAGAAACGTAACTTGGGTGGATTGGCCATGCTAAATTGCCCCATACTGTGCAGGCTGGGTGGGTTAACTATGGAAAATGTGTAGTCATGGGGATAGGGTGGGATGTTCTTCAAAGGGTTGGTGCAGACTCAATGGGCTGAATGGCCTCCTCCTGCACTGTAGGGATTCTATGATTCTACATCTTTGTTCCTGGCAAATGTTAACCTCCCAACTGACATTTGTTGGGAATTTTGTTACAATGGTATTTATGGGAACTTGCTGTGTAGAAATTCCTGTTACTTGGCACCGCCCCTCCCCTCCCCCCCCCCCCCCCCCTCCCCCCTACTGTGCACATGCGCATACACAGATACACATTACAATAATAATAATTGCTTGTAAAATTAGCAGATTTGAGTTTGAAAATAAGGATGTCTTGCTGAATTGTGTAGGGTCTTGGTGAGGCCCCAAGTGGAGTATTGTGTGTAGTTCTCCTTGTCTAAGGAATGATGTTCTGGCAAGGGAGGGAGTGCAACAAAGGTTTACCAGACTGTTGGGATAGTAGGACTGGTAAATGAGGAGAGATTGGATTGGTTAGGACTCTCTGCCACTAACTTCAGAAGAATTGGGAAATATCATGAAATCGTTAAAATTCTAACAGGACCAGACAGAGTAAATACAGCAATGATGTTCCTAATGACAGACAAATCCAGAACAGGGGTCACAGGCTAAGCATGTGTGATTTTAGAATAATTTATTTACTTAGGAGACATGGGCCTTGCTGGCTGGCCCCCATTTATTGACAACCCCTAGTTGTCCTTGAGAAGGTGGTGGTGAGCTGCCTCCTTGAACTGCTGTAGGTTGACCAATGTCTTGTGGGGCGGGGGGATGTTCCAGAATTTTGACCCGACTAACAGTGAAGAAACAGGGTTATATTTTCCAACACTGGATGTTGAGTGGCTTGGAGAAGAATTTGAAGGTGGTGGTGTTCCCATGTATCTGCTGCCCTTGTCCTTCTAGATGTAAGTGATTATTGGTTTGGAAGGTGCTGACTCAGGATCTTTGGTGAATATCTGCAGTGCATCTTGTAGATGGCACACACTACTGCTAATGGGCATTGGCGGTGAAGGGAGTGGATGTTTGTGGATATGGTGCTAATCAAGTGAGCTGCTTTGTCTTGGATGGTCTCGAGCTTTTTGACTTGTTGGAGCTGCACACATCCAAGCAAGTGCGGAGTATTCTAACACACTCTTGACTTGTGCCTTTTAGATGGTGGACAGGCTTTGGGAAGTGAGAAGGTAAGTTACTTGCTGCAGTATTCCAAGCCTCTGACCTGCTCTTGTAGTCGCTGTGTTGATTAGATTACTTAGTGTGGAAACAGGCCCTTTGGCCCAACAAGTCCACACCGACCCGCCGAAGCGAAACCCACCCATACCCCTACATTTACCCCTTACCTAACACTACGGGCAATTTAGCTTGGCCAATTCACCTGACCCGCACATCTTTGGACTGTGGGAGGAAACCGGAGCACCTGGAGGAAACCCACGCAGACACGGGGAGAACATGCAAACTCCACACAGTCAGTCGCCTGAGTCGGGAATTGAACCCGGGTCTCAGGCGCTGTGAGGCAGCAGTGCTAACCACTGTGCCACCGTGCCGCACCGTTGATATGGTGAGTCCATAGTATTCCCTCGAATGTTGATAGTGGGGATTCAGTGATGGTAATGCAATTGTAAATATCAAGGAGTGGTGGTTAAAATGCCTCTTACTGGAGATGGTCATTGCATGGACAGGTCATTGGGACACCAGTGACAGGATGCACAAAGCTACAGGGGAATGCTGGAAAATGGGATTAGATTAGTTGAGCGTTTGTTTTTAGCTATGTTTCTTTGTTTTATTTGTTGTAAAGCGCTTTTGGGATATCTGAGGGTGTGCAAGGCATGAATGGAAGTCTCTGTTTTTATGAATGGAAGTCTTCTTTTATTCTTTCTCAGGATAAAGCTGTTGCTCATCAGGCTAATTTTTGCCCATCCCTAACTGCCCTTTTAAGATGGTGACAAGCTATCATCGTGAACTGCTGCTCCCCCTACAGTATAGGGAAACCCACAAAAGTTAGGGAAAAATTTCCCAGGAATTTGACACAGTGACAGTGAAGGAATTGTGGCATAGTTCCAAGTCAGGAATGTATGGGGCTCGGAGAGTTTGCAGACTGCTCATACATCCGTTGCTGTTGTCCTTTCTCTGTTTCAAACCTGCTCTTTAATCTTGCCACCAGTAAATCTTGCTCCCTTCCATTAACAGTCCAACACATCTTGGAGGACCACTCTGAACAATGCACCTTCCAACAGAGGAGAAAGTGAGGTCTGCAGGTGCTGGAGGTCAGAGCTGAAAATGTGTTGCTGGAAAAGCGCAGCAGGCCAGGCAGCATCCAAGGAACAGGAAATTCGACGTTTCGGGCATAAGCCCTTCCTGATGAAGGGCTTATGCCCGAAACGTCGAATTTCCTGTTCCTTGGATGCTGCCTGACCTGCGCTTTTCCAGCAACACATTGGCTCTGTTGGAAGGTGCTGACAATTGACTTCATACGTCTTTAATTGTGCAGATATGTTACAGTAATTATGCAGTGCAGTAGCTTTATTAAAGGATATAATTACTGCAATTCACACAGGGCTTCCTTACTTGGTGATTTTTAATTTGAAGCTGGAGTTTTAACATAGTGTTGCATTTCCGTTGTAGGTGAAATTAATGTTTTATCCTGTGAGGCAAGTTTTTAATCTTCACAGTGCCTAATCTGACTCCCTTGCCCCACTAATAGGATGGAGACTCCGTTTTGTTTTACTTACAAGGAGTTATAAACCTGGCACTGGAACAAGGGAGGTTGATTAAGTCGTGTAAATGATGGGAGCAGGCTGACCAACTTCAAACTGAAATGGTGCCAGAAGAATTCTGGAACAAAGCAGTGTGGGAGGCCAGCTGGGTGAATTTTCTGTCTCCTACTGTGCAGTCTCTCCAGTTGATGAACATGAAAGCAGTGAGAAGAAAGCCTGAAACAGAGTACCCTGTGTATAATCCCACAGTAAAATCTCCTTCACTGTAGTTGGTAGGTTAGCTGGATGGATTGTTATGTAATGAGCTGTTAGAGTTTATGTTGCTTTATCTTAACATATGACATCCAGCACCATTAGTCCAATAGGGCTCTGCCAGTTTTTATATTTCATGTGCACCTCCTTCCGCATGTGTTTTCTCACCTGTTCTACATATCTTATTCGATTTGCTCATCCCTGTCGCTAATCTCTTCCAATCTGACAAGGTAAAAACAATGACTGCAGATGCTGGAAACCAGATTCTAGATTAGAATGGTGCTGGAAAAGCACAGCAGTTCAGGCAGCATCCAAGCAGCAGGAAAATCGACGTTTTGGGCAAAAGCCCTTCACTTCATCAGGAAGCCTGAACTGCTGTGCTTTTCCAGCACCACTCTAATCTAGAACCTTCCAATCTGACAACTGTCCCAAGATTTCTGTGCTCCTCCAGTTCTGACCTCATCCTCATTAGACTTTTGATATCACATACCCGCAGGAATCCTCTCCCAAAACCTCTTTCTCCCTCCCCTCGTCTATGTCTGCCTGTCTCTCTCCCCATATGTCCTCAAGATGATTGTCAAACATTACCTCTTCACTGAACATTTGGTCACTGTTCTATTATCACTTTGTGTGGCTCTGTGTTACCCTGTGAGTTCCTGTGAAGTGCCTTCGCACATGTACCTTTCTCCCATTAAGAGCATAAAAAATGGGAGTAAGTTTGGGTCCTTGAGTTTGCTTCAATGTTATGAAGTCATGGCTGATCTGATTGTGGCTGTAAATCCCACTTCATAGCCATCGACTCTGTGTATCAAAAATCTGTCTAACTTGGCCTTGAATAGATTCAATGGCTTGCCTCAATTACTCTTTGGCCAAGAGGCCTCCAAACATTAACAACCCTCCTAACAATAAGTTCCTTCTAACCTCTTTAAATGGAAAGCCCTTTGTATTTAAACTGTGTCCCCAACATATGATTTATCAAGAAGAGAAACATCCTCTCAGCATCTACACTGTTAGTCCCACAGAATGCGTTTTTAAAAGATCATGGGTTTTAGCATAGACAAAATTAGATATATCCCTCAACTATTCTTTGTGGCATAAATTTAACATTTCTCCTTCTGAGACTATTAATGACTGTATGTTGTGGTTTTCTTTCTAATTTCGAAAGTAAGAATTTATATGATCCCACTCTAAGATGACCAATCAAGTACTGAGCCAGCTGAAGACATAATTATCTGCTGGGGAACAATTAGTCTCTGTGTTATCTGAATAAGATACTCTGTTTCTTCTTTAAAGGGCCTTTTGCTTGGCCTGTTTCTATCCTGTCTAGAAAGAGCTATTTCCAAAAACTGAGTTGTTGTACTATTTGCTTTGGGGTTCATCTTGCTATGTGCTGTAGAGAACCAATTGCTTATTCATTAAAACTAGGAGTTTTAACTTGACTGCTCCTTCAACAGTAATAGGCTGAAGCTGTCAGCTGTGGCTCATTTGCGAGCACTCTTCCCTGTAAATATCAAGGCTGTGGGAGCAGATCACACTGTAGTGATTTGATCAGGTGATATGGACTTACAGTTGAGTGCAATATGCATCACTATCAGAGCTGATGTTCTCGGAAGAGACATTGCTCTCTGTGTATGCTTAAGATCCTATGGCCACAATTTTCAATAAAATGCTTTTACAAAATTCTGGCTGCTGTTTATCCTCTGATCAACATCTCTAACAATCACGAGATGTTGTGGATCATCATTTATGGCTAATGATATACTTTTAAGTATCATGACAGTAATATAGAAAACATAGTAGTCAGTTTATGAGAAACAAGCTCCCACAAACAGCAATGATGTAATGGCCAGATCTTTTATTTGTTAATTACTTTAATATAATCTTGGACATGAGCAAATGTTCTTGTTCTTTGAAATAGTGCAATGGTCTTCTGCCTCCACCTGAGAGGGCAGAAATGGTTTGGGTTCTGCTCTGACAATACAACAATCCCTCCGTTCCGGCAATTGTGTGTCCGCATGCTTAATGTGTTTGAACCTCTGGAATGGAACTTGAGCATGCAATCTTCTGAACCTGGAGCAAGACGACTGTCACTAAGCATCAGTGACTGTGCCAGCAGCTGTTATGGCCTGCCTGAAGGTGGTCAACTTTGCTAAGTTGTGATTCACTTTGGGTTGTGGAGTGATTTTGTTTTTGTCACTGGAACTGTCAAATCAAACCAGTTTCATCTGATGTTTGTGATTTGGGTTTAATGTAGTGTTTCAGGCAGGTAATTTAGATTAGATTAGATTAGACTTACAGTGTGGAAACAGGCCCTTCGGCCCAACAAGTCCACACCGACCCGCCGAAGCGCAACCCACCCATACCCCTTACCTAACACTACGGGGAATTTAGCATGGCCAATTCACCTGACCCGCACATGTTTCCTGGTTTCAAACCTGATGAAGTGACATTACTCTAATTCAATAAATCCTGCCATTTTAGATTGGCTGTCTTCAGGCAGCATGAATAAGCTAATTTTTACAACTTTAATATGTATTGTGGGCTGTACAAAAGTGCAGTCATTCTGGAAAGTGATGTTGAGTTGGAGCATTTCTTCTGATGTAGGGTTGCCAACTCTGGCTGGATATATTCTTAGATCTACCATCAGTGGCCTTCTGTCTCTAATTTCTCTCTAACTGGATGCTAGCTTTATGTGACTTCTGTAAGATGACCCCCCGAATCTCCTTGCGCGGTATCTTTTTACAGCCTTTACCCATTCAGCTCGTCTAGTCTTTCTAAGTAGACAAGCAGGAGGCTGGAAGAGTGCTGCAAGCACAGGGCAGCATCAGGAGGTGGAGAAGTCAATGTTTCCAGTATAACCCTTCTATTCTTCCTGCCAGAGTGCAGAACCTCACATTTTCCCTCATTATATTTCTCTGCCAAGTTTTCACTCAACCTGTCTGTATCCCTCTGTAGACTGTATCACCTCACTTCCCATGTATTATTGTCATCTGAAAATTTGACAATAATACATTCACTTCTGTCACTCAAGGTCATTAATATACCTTGTAAAGAATTGTGGATCCAGCATTGATCCTTGTGTAACTTCTAGTTACAAGTTACTATTCTGAAAATATCCCTTTAATCCTAACTCTATCTTCTATTAGTTAGCCATTTCTCTATACATGCTAATGTTTTCCTTGTACTGTGTTCACCTAGTTCCCCTTTATCTATTCTGCTTGTTACATTCTCAACAAATTCTTATAAATTTGTGCTGTATGTCTCCCCCTATCATGTTGACTCTGCTTGAACATGTTAAAATATTTTGGATCTAGGTTTGATCACTGAGCTGGAAGGTTCGTTTTCAGACATTTTGTCACCGTACTAGGTAACATCACCAGTAAGCCTCCGGATGAAGCCCTGTGGCATGACCCCCTTTCTATTTATGTGTTTGGGTTTCCTGAGGTTGGTGATGTTATTTCCTGTTCTTTTTTTCGTTGGGGGGGGGGGGTAGAAGAGGAGGTTGGATTGACACATTGACTTGGATCCCATTTACCACACCCAGAGAAAAAGAACAGGACATGACGTCACCGCACGAAATGACGTCAACAACCCAAGGAAACCTAAACACATAAATAGAAAGTATTTATCTGGAGGCTCACTGATGATGTTACCTAATATAGTGATGAAATATCTGAAAACAAACCATCCAGCTCAGTGATCAAACCTATATCCTGAACCTCAAACTGAGCTACAAATCTTCTCAAAACTTGCTATGTTAAATATTTCTAAATGCTCTTAGTGCATCCTTTAGAATGAATTCAAATGTTTTCCAAGTGACAGATGTTAAGCTAATGGTCTACAGTTACTTGTTTTTGCGTCCTGCCCTTTTTGGAATATGGGCAGTTTTCCAATGGATCTTATCCAGAATCTAAACACTCTTGGGAGTTATATTCAGTGTATCCACTATTCCTGTCACAACCACCTTTTAAAATGCTAGGATGCAGCCCACCAGGGGACCTATTAGCCTTAATCCCATTAGTTTCCTTAGTACTCTTTCTCTAGAAATAGTTACTGTATTTGTATTATTCAGCATATTTGGTGTCCTTCGTGCAGTGAAGGCTTAAGTATTTATTCAACTCCTCTGCCATTTCCTGATTCCCTATTATTACTTCCCTAGCCCCATTCTCTGAGATTGATGTTCAATTTGACTTTTGTTTTCCTTTTCATATATATAAAGAAGCTCTTGTTGTCTGTTTTGATATTACTTTTTTTTTTAGATTAGATTACTTACAGTGTGGAAACAGGCCCTTCGGCCAAACAAGTCCACACCGACCCGCCGAAGCGCAACCCACCCATACCCCTACATTTACCCCTTACCTAACACTATGGGCAATTTAGCATGGCCAATTCACCTGATCTGCACATTTTTGGACTGTGGGAGGAAACCGGAGCACCCGGAGGAAACCCACACAGACACGGGGAGAACGTGCAAACTCCACACAGTCAGTCGCCTGAGGTGGGAATTGAACCCAGGTCCCTGGCGCTGTGAGGCAGCAGTGCTAACCACTGTGCCACCGTGCCGCCCTAATCATCTGCCCTCATAGTGAAGGGAGGAAAATAAACTATTCTTTTCACCTTTAAGCTTTTAAAACTTCCTTAATCCTCTGGCTTACCATTCATCTTTGCCAACATTATTAAACTGACCCAAAAAAAAACCCCTATACTTGCTTTAACTTGTTTTAATTGTGGTCAATTTTATTCTCTTCCACCAATCTTCCTTCCTCAATGTGAGTCATTTAACTATTTTCCTAAACATCATTCATTGTTTCTAAACCATCTAAATTCCTTTTCAAGTCTCCTCCAGCTGATACCCTCATCTCAGAGTGTCATTACCCTATTGAAGTTCAGCGCAGCTGTTTCCGACCCCAAGTCTTGCGCTCTCTTGCGCTGAATGCTTAATTCTACCTGACTGTTTGTTTGTTTCATCGGGGATCTTTTACTCAAAGATCATTTATTAAATCTATCTGAATTACCAGATCCAGACTAGCCCAGTCCCTGTGTGTGTATACAATATATGGTTCTGGAATAAAAGTAAAATACTGCAGATGCTGGAAATTTGAAACATGAACAGAGTATGCTGGAGAAACTCACAGGTCTGGCAACATCTGTGAGGAGAAAGAGAGAAAGAACAAAAGAGTTTGTAACTTGAGCCCTGTATGTGTCGTCTTCAGAACGGTTGACTCTGATTCTCTCACCACAGATGCTGTCAGAACACGGGGAATGGGGTGCTGTATTTCCCCCTCCAACTCTATTTTGATTTAGTCCTCCAGTTCTCTCCTTACTCCCCACACTTCACTTTTTTTCTGACGTAAGTATTGCCTTTATCAGGCATGGCTTGTTAATATTTGACTAGTCACATGCATGTTTTCTTGGTGGTGGAAATTATAGACTAAAGTTTCTGCACAATGGTGTCTTGAGAAAAATACCTCATTCGCTCCCCATGGAGAAACTATTGCTCTGCAGTTCCATCAACTCTGCTGGAGTGTTTATCTCAGAGTTACAAAATTCTCTCTAAAATCTGCCTTCCTTCTTTACTTGCAGGAAGTTTAAATTGGCTGAGCGCAAGTGTTTATTTCAGCAATCTGTTTTTGTATCTGATTTATATTATCTGCCGTTCTTCTGGTTTTTGCTTATTTCAGTGTCTGGGTTACTGAATCAATTCAAGCACTCGGAACAGCAGAGCACTGTCATTCATTAGCAGTTTTGTCACCCAACTCACCAGTGGCATTGGGACAAGTTTCCAGCAGCTTTTTTTTTGCCATGCATTAAAAATTCCTTTAATTATGCTACACATTTTAAATGCCATTGTGAATTTTCTCCTAAATGTCAATAAGTGTCCAGGAGAGTAATCCTAATTCCTGGAACCTTTGACAAAGTTGACGATCTTTTAATTCTATCATGTTCTTGTGCTGATCAGTCAGGAGAAGAAAATTTGTTGGTTAAAGCACAGCAGGTCAGGCAGCATCCAAGGAACAGGAAATTCGACATTTCGGGCCAGAGCCCTTCATCAGGAATTCCTGATGAAGGGCTCTGGCCCGAAACGTCGAATTTCCTGTTCCTTGGATGCTGTCTGACCTGCTGTGCTTTAACCAGCAACACATTTTCAGCTCTGATCTCCAGCATCTGCAGACCTCACTTTTTACTCAGTCAGGAGAAGGCAGGTTTGGCTGTTTGAATTTATTAGTAATTATTTTCAAGTTTTTTTTCATAACCTTTTGTAGTGTCTAACTCCAGAGAATATCTAGTGTTGACGTGAGAGATCTCTGGGAATTGCAATTTTTATGACTAACTTTGGAGAGCAAGCGACTCTGAGTTTTGTTGGACTTTGATCTTTATGGTGAGCACTGATATTAGTTGAATGCCACTGACTCCTAATCCAGGTAGTATTAGATCTACAAATGTTAACTATTTTTCTTTCTCAGTTTTTATTCCCTCCATCCATAACATTAATTTTATATTTTTGTGCCTATTTGCTTGTTTGTAGGGTTTGAGATTTAGCTGATAGCTGTAGATGAATAGTTTAACCTGTGGCTAAATTTATTCATAATAAACAATGGTCCTTTTTAAGTATCTTTTAAATTCTATCAGACAGGTAAATTGGGAACTTTGTGTACTTTGATTAAATCATTAACTTGTGGCACCACTGAAGAGTGGTGGGCTCAACACACTTTCCCAAGCTTTCTGTTTGTTGTGTAACCTTGGAATGGGAAGGAATGTTGTGTTGTTTGGATTTGACTTTATTTGTGGTACCTGAACATTCTTAGAGGGTTGTACCTCCCCTGAAATATTAAACAAGGGTGATCTACTTTGTAGCCAACACCCTTGCAATCTGGCATGCGATGCCCAGGCTATCAGTCACCTTGTATTTGTACTACCTGCGGATTTTGTTCTGTTTGGAGTTTTGGACCTGGGGCTTGGAAAGGGCTTTTTATTTCAGGCCACTCAATTCATTGGTCATACAACCTAATTAGAAATCCTAGATTGCTTCAGATCCGAAGCCTCTTACAGGTGCAAATTACTGAGATCCTGAATTCATACTCTTATATGATAGCTCCAAGAAGGATTCATTTCCCCAATCTCAGTGGTCTATAAGGATAATAGTCTTGAATGCCTGTGGTAGAAAGTAAATAGCTGAAAATGTGTTGCTGGAAAAGCGCAGCAGGTCAGGCAGCATCCAAGGAGCAGGAGAATCGACATTTCAGGCATGAGCCCTTCTTCAGGAATGTAGAAAGTAAATATTCACAGAAGGTTGGGATAAGGCTGGAATATTCCTTTTTTTTTTAAATAAAAAATTTAAGTGCACGAACTGATAGCATTTGGCAGCCACAAAGATGGTTCTGTGCCAACCATTCCGTCTATTCATAGCTAGGATGTTTTCACTTCCAATCACCAAGCTTTGTGAAGTTCTTTTTCTATATGGGAATGTATTTGAATTGAATTCTGGACAGGTCTCACTGCTGTTTAATAATTAAACACAAGGACAAGAGTTCTCTGGTAGCCCTGTCATTCCAGGAGGAGAAAACAGGGATTAATGTTTTTGGAAACTGCCTATTGATCCAAAGCAATTTGTTTCCATGTTCTGATGAAGGGTTATAACTGGAAGAATATATAGAATATAGAACATTACAGTATGGGCCCTTTGGCCCTCAACATTCCACCGATCTGTGAAATTAATCTGAAGCCTATAAACCCTACACTTTTCCATTTTCATCCATATGTTTATCCAATGATCATTTTAAAGTTTATTCCCTTCTCCGAATTTTCAGGATTGTTATTTTGTTTTAGTTTTATTTTATCAACTGTAATTTTTTATGCTGTTAAGAATGCACAATATGAACCCAATTATTGCCAACATTGTTGAGTGGGAAGGGAACTGTTGCTATTTTCCAAAATAAATTACTGACACTGATTTTGAAATGATGTCCAGTGTAATGTGATGGAAGAAAAGGAGGGAAATTTTTCATGCTATGTACACTTGGCAATATGTATTTTTTAATGGATTTAAACTCTTGGGTTTACTAACATTTCCTGTTGGCTTGCCACTTTAAAATTCCAATGTCTATATTTTCTGTGGGTTTTTTTTCAGTGAACATGCGTGGTAAATTAGATCCTCCCTCTTTCTGGGGGAGAGGCTGGGGAGAGTTTGTGCATACCTTCTATCTGAACCCACCTGAGTTATTTCTCAGATGCGAGGATTGTGTCATTTGGATAGTCAGTGAAATTTGGTTTTGTCATTTACATGTTAATGCCTTCCACAATATAAAACAGATTGGTGAGAAAATTGCAGAATGTTGTTTTTTTTTCCCCCTCTGATCATCCCATCACACTGTCATTGTTCTAAGAGAAATGACAGTGGATTTGTTAAAGTTAAAAATCACACAACACCAGGTTATAGTCCGACAGGTTTATTTGGAAGCACTAACTTTCGGAGCGCTGCTTTCTTATCAGGTAGCTGGCAAAGGAGCAGCGCTGTGAAAGCTTGTACTTCCAAATAAACCTATTGGGTTATAACCTGGTGTTGTGTGATTTTTAACTTTGTCCACCCTAGAGCAACACTGGCATCTCCATGCACTGGGTTTGTTGACATGCCTCCAGTGACAACAGGGTGAAATACACCCATGAGTAAGATGAGTTCTTGAAATATTCTGTCATCAACACAGCAGTAACAATAGAGAAATTCATCTCATAGTTACAGGAGTCAGCTATTCAGCCTGTTGAGTCTGCTCTGCTGTTTAATATGATCATGGTTGATTGAACGCTTCGATGCCTTTTACCCACACTATCCCCATAACTCTTAATGCCATCAATAATCAAAAGTTTATCAACCATTGCTTGAAATAAACTCAAAGACCGAGTTTCCACACATTTCTGCCTCAGTAAGCGGGGTTCACAATACCCTGGTCTTGATGGTTTGTTCGCTAAGTCCTGGCTAAATGTGCATCTGCTGTCCTGTCCTTCGTGTCCATAACGCCTGCGATCTAAACAAAAAGGGTGGCAGATGTAAGAGAATATCAAAACTTGCGAGTTACCTTGCAAGCTACACAATCCCGAGTTGGAACTCTATTTCATGCCTCAGTGTTACTGCGTCAAAATCCTGGAACCTGTTTGTTTTTCAGCAGTGTAAGTGTACCTATACCCTGTGGACCTCAACTCTTCAAGATGGCAGATCACCTTCACCTTCCTGACGCCAATAAACACTGGCTTTGTCAGCAATGCCTAAATCTTTTTAACCGTTTTCTTAAAAAAATAATTTAATCTACCCATGTTTGGCTATACTTAACAATAGTCCCCAGTTGTGTAAGAATCTAGCTAAATCTAACTATATCACACCACAAGAGCCCTTCCTACCTCTTTAACCTCCTCAAGCCTTGCAAACATCCACCTATCTAACCGTTGTCTCTTGAGCGTCCCTGGTTTTTATTGCTGCCACGTTGATGTTGATACCTTCAACTGTCTGAAAATGTGTTGCTGGTTAAAGCACAGCAGGTTAGGCAGCATCCAAGGATACCTTCAACTGCCTGACTATATTGCTGTCTCTTTTTTAAGCTGCTCCTTAAAACTGCCTCCTTGACCAAGGTTTTGCCCATCTCCCATAATCTCCTTATGTCGCTCAGTGTCATATTTTGTTCCTATGCTCCTGTGAAGTGCCTTGGCATTGTCTAAACACAGTTTGTATTCTGTGTAAGCGTCTGGGAGGATCAGCTCATTTTTGGCTATCGAGGTCTTTAGTCTGCCCACCCACTTTGTTTCTGCTTGTTGATGAAAAGTGGGTAATTGAAGTTAGAAAATGTTTGGAATGTTCTCTGCTGATACTTGATCAGCTATTAACCTAAAATCTGAGATTGTCGGATTTTTTATTAATCAAGGATATTAAGGGATAGGGGACAAAGCCAGATGTACCTAAGTTAGGTCAACGAAGCATTGGTGGAAGAGGTTCAAGGGGACAAGATGCCCAAATCCTGTTTCAATGTGATGTATAAGAAAATACCTGGTTTTCATGTAGACTCACTCTGACAAGAGCCAGTGCCTTCAGAAGTTTTCATGAGATCAGTCAGACCAGCTGGGCAGTCATTACACTAGCCATTATACAGTATAGCTAGTGAACATATCACCTTTTGAAAGTGCTCACAAGCTGGTGGTTGTAATTGTTCATTTATCTACTCCTATACAACTGGAGTATGTGTAATACTTTCAATTATCCCACTTTATAGTATGTTTTAACTGAAATCTCTCCATTGTGTATTTTGTCCAGAGCTGTAATTTATGTTTTCCTAAAGATTCAAACCTACTTCAAGCTCTGTAAGAGCTGATGTAAAAGAGACCTGAAACATTTTTGAATCGTTATTATGCTTTAGCATTTCTCCCACACAATCATTCCACTCCCAATTAATTGCTACTTTCACATGCTCCCTCTGGCATTACTGAGACAATTTTGTTGTTTTAAGCAATTTGAATGCAATAATTGGATTTATCTCAAATAACCTTTTTGTAAGAAATTAAACTAATCAGTTTGAGTGGAAATTTTTAGTTGCTCATAAGAGTGTTAGTTCTGATCTATTGAAATGTCTAATCAACGCTGATTTCAAAAGGGATGCTGTCATCAATGATGATGACTTCCCTTTCCAATTTCTAAAAATAGAAATGCTTACTTCTGAAGCAGAAGATTGTGGGTTCAAGACCACTTCAAGACCTGAGTACAAAACTAAGGTTTATTAAGTACTGTCGTCTGAGGCACTGTCTTTCAGATGAAATGCTAAAACAAGGTCCAGTTTGCTCCCTCAAGTGCCTGCACTATTTCAGAGCAAGTAAGGGGAATAAACACATAGTCCTGAGGATATTTATTCCTCAATGATATCATGAGAGATCACAAACTTGCAGCTGTGTGTGGGAATTTCTAAAAATATATTGACTCATTAATTAATTTATTCATTACTTCACTTTTTCATGGGATGTGGGTGTCACTGGATGGCCAGTATTTATCACTCACCTCAAATGCCCTGGTGAACAGTCACCTTGAACTGTTGCAGTCCAAATTGTTCAGATGCAATCAGGGTGCTATTAAAAAGGGAGTTGCAAGATTTTAATATTGCAAAGGTGAAGGAGCTCTGACATATCCAAGTCAGGATGGTGTTGACTTGGTGAAGAATTGCCTTTGGGTAGTAGAAGTCATAAGTTTTTGTAGGTGCTGTGGAAGGAACCTTGATCTGTTGTTGCAGTGCATCTTGTAGATGCCATGCACCTGCTACCGGTGGAGGGTGTGAATGTTTAAATTATTGGATGTAAGGATAATCAAGTGGACTGCTTTGTCTTGGATAGTGGTGAGCTTCTAGACTCCACCCATCCAGGCAAGTGGAGAGTATTCCATCACACTCCTGACTTGTGCCGTGTAAATAATGGGTATGCTTTGAGGAGTCACTTCACAGAACACTTGACCTCTGACCTCCTGCTTTAGCTAAACATCTAACTACTTCAATTTGTGAACTTATCTGTGGTCACCTTGGGAAGTGTACTGAAGGCAATGCCATTGAATGTCAGGAGGGGAGGTTATATACATCATCTTTTGCTGGAAATATGATTACTGTCACTTATCAGTCTAAGGTTAAACCTTGGATATTTCTTCTCTTTCTAACCAAATAAAACTGGTTTGTCCAGGCTCTGATCATTGGGAGCTGAGTACTTTGACTTAAAGCTTTCAGAATGAAATTTTCCTGGTAGCTAAAGGTGGGAATGGTGGGATTGGCTTATCTAGAGGACCTATCTCTTCCTTCTAACTATGTAAGAAGATAATTTTGACTATCTTGGCAACTCATCATCACATGACCAATAAGTCTTTTTCATCAGCGACCTTGGTGAATCCATTATTTAAATTTGGGGATATTATTGGCTGTTTAGTAACTGCACATCATTGGTGAGTGGGCTAAATACAACCCTTATCTTACTAGCACATTATCTTTTCTCAATCTCCCACCATGTCTACACTCTCTTCTGGTTTCAGCTTGGGTTGCATTGCAACTAATTTAGTTGTGCTTGCTAACTTGCGATAGGGTGAGTGGATCAAACAAAGAGTCCAGCTTTTTTGGAGACTATAATGGTTCTTGGTCAAGCTACCCCTTGATTTTAAAACTCTTACTCTTGATTTCAAATCCCTCCCATACCTGTACCATCCCTACTTCCTTAATTATATCTTCTAATCAGCCTCTTCAGAGATGTTATTGTGCACCTTTTTGAAGCAGATGGGACTTGAACTTGAGTCTCCTAGTTTAGAGGTTGGGATATTACCACTGTAACACAAAACCCCTTCCTACCTCTTTATTCTCCTCCAGCCTTACAAACATCCTCCTGTCTAACTGTTGTCTCTGGAGCATCATTGATGATGATGCTTTTATTTAACTAGAATCTGTCCCAGAACACTCTGCTTCTCTTCCTTTTTAAGATGGGTCTTCACGTCACCTCTTTTGATCGATTTTGTCTTAACATTATTGTATGTTGTTCTCAATCTCTGTTAAATTGAAATGCTTCTGTGAAACAACTTGGGGATGTTGGAAGTGGTATATAAATGTAGAAGTGTTGACAGAATTTGAACATCATCCTTTCATCACAAGATATGAGAAACAATCAACTAAGGCCATTGCAAAACATCATGAATAAAATGAACATTTTCACTTTCCACTTTAATTCCCAGAAATCAGAAATACCCTCTTACTGGTTCTATGTGACCCTTGAGACTGATGAACACTACTTTGAATGTGGTGACCAATAAGTATTGACCTTTTAAATTTATTTAGAACTTGCCCTTTGCGTTTTTGTTTTGTGGGAACATTATGCAATATTGTCTTTCAGTTCATGGTTTACTTTCCCTGAGTGTCTTTGTCCCCCATTTGCTCTCTATTATATTGACTCATTAATAGTGGAGTCCAAGATCTTTGGCTCTTGGCAGCAAAAAATGTTTGTTCCCTGTTGTTTCTTTTGAGATTTGACTTGAAGGCTGTAATTGGGAATTTTATTCAATACAAGATCATGTGTTAATATTATATAGATTTAAAACATAGATTTATGAGACCATGATGATGATTATGCTCTGCAGGGGTCTCTTCCCATCCCACTTTATCTCATCCTATTGATATTGTATTCTCTACTCCCTTCATCAAAATATTACTGAAAATCCTCTTAAATGCATCTTTACTGAATCCCCTTGGAAGGTGAACGTTACTTCAGTCACCAAAAGTAAACTGAGATGGAGTTTGCTGGTGTGACATCGCCTTTTATTATCAGCACTCTGTTTGTAGGGCTTATATGAAAGGCTCTGTTTGTTTCTTTGGATGTTTATTGCTGTAGTCAGCTGGGACACACTCTCTCCACTTTGATGCCAACAGTATTCACTTTATTTAACATATGAGCTTGGCTGGTGTCTCAAAGGAAAAGAAAAAAGTAAAATTACCCTGCTAATAAATTGGCTTGGACTTCGTACAAATGTTAACACCATGTTAAAATCAAAATTTGTATTTAACCTATCATTTTGTACAAGCCCTATCTTCTTCATCGATCTCCCTCTCCCTCTCCCTCTCCCTCTCCCTCATATTGAACATCTTGAATCAATCTCCCCTTTAATGTTCTCTGCTCTCTGTAAGATTGCAACTCATCCCTGCTTTTGCACATATCAGAAATTCAGGACTTCAATTATGAATATGACCAGTGTAATTGCTATGGAAACTTCCAGAATGCTGCAAGTCTCTCTGTCTGTCTCTTGTTGCGGTGTATGGGGGATAGACTCTCATTTATTTGTGTGTGACCCGGTCCCATAAGTAATATGATGATGACCTGTTTTAGTGCTGTCGCTCACGAGAGGAATATTGAATGGGAAGTTGAACTTTTTGAAATACGGCACTGTTGTTGCCCATTTATTTTAATGTTTATCAATGGAAGACGGGGCTTAGTTTAAAATGGCATCTGCGAGGCAGCCTCTCTGATAGTAAAGCACTCCCTTAATACTGTATTGAGTGTCCCTAAAATGGGTTTGGAATCCATAACCTTCAGTTGACACCTGGTTTTATTTTGGCCAAAGTAAGTACTGCAGATGCTGGAGATTAGAGTAGAGAGTGTGGTGCTGGAAAAGCACAGCAGGTCAGCCAACATCCAAGGAGCAGGCGAATTGAACTTCATGAAGGGCTTTTGCCCGAAACGTTGATTTTCCTGCTCCTCGGATGCTGCCTGACCTGCTGTGCTTTTCCAACACCACACTCTCGACCTCGTTTTAACAATGCAAATGCAAGACAGAATTAAAAGAATACGGACCTGCACTTATTTACTGCTTTCACAACCTCAGGATATCCCAGAGTGATTTGCAGCCAGTGGAGTAATGTAGTCACTGTTGTAGTACAGGAAATATGGCAACCAAATGCTCGTAGCAAGCTCATGCAAACAGGACTGTGGTAATAACCATTAATCTCTTTTTTGTTGATCTACTGTGTAAAAGATAACTACTTAGCTGAAAATTTACTGGTGAATTATAGAGAGCTCAATGTTGAATTGCCTCTTGTATATTGTGCTCCATATGCTTATGAAACCCAATGATGGCACTGTGTTTATGCACATTTATTTTTAAAGTTTTTTTTCTTTCCTGTTCTATTTATTGCTGTCTAGGTTCTGGCTAGGTTCACATCACTACAACCCAAAGATTATTGTAGCAATAACCAAGTTCATACAAATTGGAATTACTGACATTGATAGTTTTTTTTAAAACATCTGCCGTAACCAAATATTGACCTTAACACTCGAGATACTTACTTCTGGTAATTCTTATTGTTGAGAGTTTGTTACCTGACCCGTTGAGTTGTAGATGGTTACGATGGAAGCCATTTGGCTTTTGTTCTGTACCAGTTCATGACCAGAACCGTTCACCCGGTCACACCATCTTGCTTTACCTCACTGAATTTTTGCATGTTAGAACTGCATATTGTGGTTTCTTGCCCGTATTTCTGCCCTTGGTTCTTTAATGGCTTGGTTAAGCGCTTACTAAACTTCTTCCCCACTGTGACCCTGTTTTGAGGCTTAAAAGGGTTAATAATCCTTCAGTGAGAACTGAGTGTGAGGGCCTGTTATAGAGCAGGAGTACGGCTGTTCTAACTCTGCAGCTCCATGCTGGCCCATTACTGCCTTGATCTCTCAATCCCCATGAGTTGCGCTTGCAGCCCCATTTGGAGTCCGGACTCGTGCCCCCATTTTGGGAAGCCCTGGTCTGGTTTGTATCTTACTCTGTCACCTTTATATTGTCTTTGTTTTCAGTCATGTCAGTGGAGTCCTTATCTCGACCATGGGTTATTAAGTACATTCACAGCTGGTATAGACAGGTATTTTATCTGTGGGGGAATCATAGAGTTATGGGATAAGGCAGGGAAGTGGAATTGAAGGTTATTAGAGCAGCCATGGTCTCACTGAACAGTTGAGCAGATTTGATGGGCTGAATGGCCAACATTTTTGCTCTTATGCTTCATGGTCTATGTGTATGTACCTCTCTTTCTGTGTTCAGTGATGTTTGAGGTGGTGTTTGGGAATGGGAGACTTTTCATTTTCAGACAGGCATTTTGAAGTTAAGTACTCCTTAGGTAGAGACTAATGCGATTGGTAGCAGTGTTCTGCGGCCTGTTCTGATGAAATTGTCAACTTGGGTCATTGTATTCTTCTCCTTAGCATCTAAGTCTATTCTGATTTAAGGCGGCCTAAACTTGAAGTGTTTAGGTTGTATATGCACGGGTTTTAAGCTGGCGACATACCATGCCATTTTAATTTTTCAGTAAATGTAATTCAAAGGTAAATGGGATGGGGCAGATAATAACCAAGCTGCTGTAATCCTACAGGAAATAGACTATGAACCCCTAGCAAAGAACCGAGCTTAATCTGTCAGATAGGGGATTTATTTAATGCCTTGCTAGTTGGATCCTGTCCAGGGGAAAAACTGGTTTCATATAGAACTGTCTGATAATACAACCACAGCCTCAAACTTCCACCAAGAACTGACTTCATTTGTATGTCCTTTCCCACTCCTCAGCATTCCTTCCCTGTCCCATTCATTTGTTACTAGGCTCCTCCCTCTGCAGCTCCTCTGACAGGCAAACATTCTTTGCATTTTTCTGCTACTGACCTAGTTTCTTCCTGTTTGCTTTTTTTTCTCTTTGCTTCTGACCTTCAGTTTGCTATAGTCATTAGGCAGAATTTCACCCTTCTGGGTTTGTTGTTTCTGGTTTTGTGCATCAAGGAGCTGTGTATATTTTACCTCCATTCTGGTCATAGGACTTGGTAGACTTGTGATCTGTCGATTTGGTGTCCCTCAATCAGGAGGTATAGTCCACTGTGGATCCATGAATACCTTGCTGTGGCGTTCCTAAATATCTAATTCTTGATTACAGACTTTGGGCACCTGGGGGCAGAATGTCCCATGAGGTGATGGGACTTGGAGTGCAGGATTTATTTCCTTTTTACTTATTTACATCTGCATTCTACCCTACCAAAGTGCTTGAACCTGAGGTGCGATGCATTTTGGTAGGCAAGTTGGTTCATTCTTAATTAATTGGTAGCAAGCTCCTCCCAGTTGTTACTGTCAATGCTGCCATACTTGCCCTCTCAAAAACATTGACCATTTGAGAAAACAGGACCAGTCAGGGAAGAGGTGTTTGATGGGCTGGCTGATATGTTCCCAGCCCATTGTAAGCACGGTCCCTTATTTATGAAAATATGTCCTATGAATGTGCATACTTTGGAACAAGATTCCATATTAATTTTAAGGGTCTGATACATGAATGTTTGCTTGCCCTCATGAAAGGGCTATTAATGTTATATTGTGTTGTACAAATAGACTAACAAACACACTCAAGAATGTTACCCATTTGTAATCTGGGGACTACCTGTCATTGATAATTTTTTGACCAATGTTTGCTTCACTTTTTGGAGCTGCCTTCAGGAGTGCTTGACAGACCTTAGGTTGAACCTGGAAGACGCTGCTGGAATTTCTCTGTTGCTCTTGTATGTCACTGGTACACACTCCAAGTCTTACTGCAGATGTGTGGTGATTTACAGCTACTCTGTGTAGTCTTGTACTGACTTGCATAGGCTTTGTTGTCAAGCACTCATTCGGTTTAGTTTGTAGAAAGCTGAACATGTGCTGCCTGTCCTGCACTGGATCTTCACATTAAAGGCCAGTCTTCTGAGGGAGGTGGCTGCCAGGCTATGGGATGGGCTTAATGGGTTCTAGAATCTCCCCCTCTCCTTACATGGGAGGTGGAATATTGAACTAACAAGCTTTGGGTGGGTATGAGCTTTTTGTTTTCGTAAGATTCGAGAACTGGTTGACTGACTCATCCACCTACTGTAGAGCGTGCATTTTGATATGGAGGTGGTTGTTAGACACTGCACTAGAGAGCTATAACTTTTTCGTGCAGAGGGTGGTGCGTTCATGGAGTGAGCTGCCAGAGGAAGTATTGGAGGCTGGTACAATTACAAAAACATCTGGAAGGGTATATGAATAGGAAGGGTTTAGTCTGATTTGGGCCATGTGCTGGCAAGTGGGACTACATTAATTTAGGATATCTGATCGGCAAGGACCAAAGGGTCTGTTTCTGTGCTGTACATCTCTGGCAGTATGACTCGACAGATGTAAAGAAAGGAGTGTTACGGTACATGAGTTAAAAAGCTTTACCCAGACATTAACTTTGGGACAGATTAAATGCAAACACGTCATCCTGAGATGCTTCAGGCAGTATCTCAATGAGGAAAAAAAGCAGGATTGACTTAATTGACAAGATAAGGCCATAAGATTGCAGTGACCATTACAATGTTATTGCTTTTTCTTATCAAGTTGGCTTATGACTGAATTTGGTATTGGGCTACAAAGACACAATCTTGACCATGGGGATCTGGCCTCATTGGGAAACCCTGCTCGGTGGATTCAAAGTAGGATGGCATTTTGGAACTGGTGAGGAAGCAGTAGCCGTTGTAGTGCTGTGCCACACTTGTAACAGTTGTAAACACCCGCCCACCCAACCTCCCCACTCCAATAGGCACCTGCTCTCTCTGATCTCACTTGAGAGGTTATGACAATTTTCAAACCTCTTAAATGGCTTCACAGTGGGAAAAGGTTTGAGAAGCACTGACTGGTGTAAGATACAACTTAGGTGTAAATTGTATGAATGAATATAAAATAATCTCTCAAACTTCTTTCAATCCGTAAGGGAAAATTCAGATATGTGCACTTGTGCTTATATTACAATATGGAGTTCTGATTTGACATCCCACAATGACCCTTCCCTGCCTACTTTGTTTTACGAACTATGTGAATAAGGTAACAGTTAAGCTACTCTTCCTTTGACAATGTTCCTGTGAATTGTTTTAGGAGATTTTACTATTTTGAAGGTTACTATACAAATGCAAGTTCAATTTACATAATATTGACTGTATTAGCATGGGATTGGGTCCATGTGAGACATATAAGATTATTAAAGGATTCGACACTCTGAAGGCAGGAAACATGTTTCCGCTGATGGGTAAGTGCCGAATCAGAGGACACAGCTTAAAAATATGGGGTAGACCATTTAGGACAGAGATGAGGAGAAACTTCTTCACCCAGAGAGTGGTGGCTGTGTGGAATGCTTTGCCCCAGAGGGCAGTGGAGGCCCAGTCTCTGGATTCATTTAAGAAAGAGTTGGATAGAGCTCTCAAGGATAGTGGAATCAAGGGTTATGGAGATAAGGCAGGAACAGGATACTGATTAAGGATGATCAGCCATGATCATATTGAATGGTGGTGCAGGCTCGAAGGGCAGAATGGCCTACTCCTGTACCTATTGTCTATTATCACTGGTACAGATCTATTAGCTGAAAACATTTGTTTCAGCTTTACATTGTAAGTATAGAAAGAGATTCCAGTGTAGTCATTACATCCAGATAGGGAGCAGTGACAAATGTAGTTGGTTTCTGGGCAAACAGGCCTTTTGGTCTTAAACGATCATCCCGTGCTGCAGTGATGGTTATCTCATTGGGTTTTCTACACCACCTCCTGCTGTGTGCAAAGACCCACGCCTGGAAATGGTCGTTACAATGCTAATTTAATATAAACTACCAGCCATGATGCACGAGCACACTGCTAGTGGTTTAACTTTACTTGAGGTGTGAAGGGAAATAGAGAGTACTTGAGAGACATCTGAAACGAAAGGTTGGGCTTGTATCTGTGGAGTTGGCTCATCAGAATCCTAGCAGCACAGGCAGTCTTTTCAACCATTGATTCTTCAGAAAACTGTTTTCTAATTAGTGCTATTTTCTCGCTGTTTCCCTACAGCCTATAATTTCTTTCTCTCCCTGAATATAATTAAACATCATGTCTAACAACTGGCCTGCAAGGGTTCTTGGGGCTCAGCGTTAGTGTCCCTACCTCCCGAGCCAGAAAACCCAGATTCAAGCTCGACCTGCTCCACGGGTGTGTAATTACATCTCTGAGCAGGTCCATTTGCAAATTGTAAAAGAACAATTAGCTGTAATTCCACAATTGGATAGGATCTGCAAAACGATCCAAAGTGTGTTTAGAACGGTACTAAGGTTAATTGGGCTTGGGCACTCTTGTGATGGTAGCGTCCCCACCCGTGTTCAGAAAAACCCAGGTTCAAGTCCCACCTGCTTGAGAGGTGTGTAATAACATTTCTGATCAGGTTGATTTCGAAAATAGGTGAATTAAAAAAATAATTGGGCTTTGGACATGGCTCATTTATGCTTGTTAGCTGTACACATTCGTGTTTGGAACCTTTGCCCTGTAAGAAAAAGAAACACCTCTGGGCATGTCACTTTTTTCAGAATTAAGCAAAAGCTGAGGGACAGTAGTTCCCTGGTGCATTCTCCAAAGCAATGACTCTCTCAAGTCAACTTGCCAAACATACAGCATCCTTTTCTCACTGAGTGTACATTGTTGCTTCCTTTGAAACTTTGTATTCTTGCACCTGTCCTGATGAGAGAAATTTCAACACATGCTCTCTTCAACTTTATTCTGTAAGACTAAACAACAAGTAATCGCATCAAATTTCAGTCTCAAAATTATTGTATCTGCTTCCATCACGTTTTTTGAACAGTGCATTTCTAAATCTTCAAAATGTCTTTCTCTTTAAAAGTCTCTAATCATGACACAGTTTTATTCTGTACCCTCTGGTTATCAACTGCCTGCCATTGGAATCAATTTTGGAAATTCGACGTTTCGGGCATAAGCCCTTCATCAGGAAACGTCAAATTTCCTGTTCCTTGGATGCTGCCTAACCTGCTGTGCTTTAACCAGCAACACATTTTCAGCTGTGATCTCCAGCATCTGCAGACCTTATTTTTTACCCATTGGAATCAATTTTCCAAAGCTTGTATGCACAAAAGTCTTTACAATATCAAACTTTACCATTAAATGCCCACTAAAATGTCAGCTTGAAGGAGAGCACCCCCTTCAAATAAACAATCAATCTTAATTGAACTGAGCAAAACTACAGGGAAAGGAGAAACAGAAAGCATAATCAAAACTCTTAATTTCTCTGTTCCCAGCTTTCTGTCTGAAAGACGTGCATTGTATTATCACATTTGCATTTCTGTCTGAAATTGTTTGAGAAATCTCTGGAAAGTAATCAGTGATTTTGTGCAAACTTGATTCTTTTCAGAGTTCGTGAGATAGCCTGAGCCTAGGGATGTGTACTAGAGTGAGGAAGTGATCAGTAATGGAGTTAGTGTTGAGCAAGGACATGGCAGAGGTAGTGCTGAAAACTGTCAACCTTTTAGGATTCTTCAGGATTGAGTCGTCCATTCATTCATTCATTCATTCATGAATGCCCAATTAGGGAAGTACATCTACCATCATCCAGAAACCGAAGCCACAGTCTCAGGACACAGGGTGGGTCATCTAGGACTGAGATGAGGAGAAATTTCTTCACCCAGAGTTTGGTGAACCTGTGGAGTTCTCTGTTGCAGGACGTGATTGAGGCCAAAGCATTGAATGTTTTCAGGAAGAGTCAGATATAATTCACCAGACTAAAGGGTCAAAGGGTACAGAGAACATTGGGAAGAGGGTACTGAGTTTGGATGATCAACCTGTTAAAGTACAGATTTGAGATGGCCCAGGGAATGCCCATTGGACTCAACCTGTAAGCTTCGCTTGGTTCATCCCAGAGATTGTACTGTTTGGTAGTCTGGAATAAAAAACCTCTTACAGACAGTTTAGTTTAATTTTAGTCATCCCCTTTATTTACCAATAGCATCACTGTTAGAACATAACACTGATGCCTATAAGCTAAATTAACTGGGTTTTATTAACTCAGGAGAGTAGGATATCAGCTCTTCAAGAGCCCTAGCAGGCTACTGTGCTGTACTGTTAGAAACTGGCTTCCTTTATACACCAGGTTTACAAAAGCACTGCATGTTCTTAACTAGACAGATAACAGTGAAGGACAGTAATTTGGGAGAGACGTTAATTCACACTGAGTTTTGTTTCAAGGTCAGAATCAAACGCTGTTATTAATTTCACAAGGGATCAGCCATGGATTTATCACTCGGTGTCCTGTTTACACAGATTCACTGATGTTAAGATAAATGTTAAATTGCCTTACCCTCCCTGTCTGACTATTTTCTACTGCGCAGAAAATGTGTTCTATAATTCAACATTACATTTTAGTCTAAATGTTCAAAGGAAGGTTTTAAGGCTATAGACTTTCTCATTCCCTCCTTTTGTCATTTCATGACAAACCTTGATCCTGTTGAATGGTGGGGCAGGCTCAAAGGGCTGAATGGCCTACTCATCTTTTCATTTTGTAGGTTTTGATGTTTTTGTCATCTTTTTATGGGTGAGGTCTATGTGTGACGCCAGAGCAACACCAATGTGATTGGCCCTTAACTAATAAATGCTGATCAAGCTAGTGATGCTCATATTCCAACAAAAAATGACTCTTGTTATTGGCTTTAAAACAATAAACAAGAAGACCCAAAAGGCAAATTTCTTGCCCTTCAAAGACTGTGTGTTTCTCAAAAAAGAACTTGAACTCTTATTTTCAATTATTCAATATAAATGTACTGACAATTGGTTTGGGGAATAAAGGTTTATTGGTTGTCATGAATCGATTTCCGATTGCCTGGGGACTTTGGAACCCTGTCAGGGCTGATGTATCGGATGAGCGAGGCTAGAGTAGGAATAGACAGTTTGGAAACCTGGTCATGTGATAATCCCATGAGTCAGCTCAACCAGAGATTCTGTCTTGGATGGTGTTCTCCCTGTAGCTAATGTTGTCATTCACTGTTTGGGATGCAGAAATGAGAAATTTCCAATTATACGTGGGAGGGACCAGTTTTGGTGACAAAGATCATTAAAAATGCTTTTTGAAGATTTGAACCAACTGAGACTTGGTGTTTAGAATAAATCTTATAGCTACAGATATAGCATAATTGTTACAAATGAGCCTTTCAATCCAACTAGCCCAGATTGGAACGCATGAACCCTTTTCAATATTCCTTCATCCTGACTTTGCTCTGCCTATCCTTTTGAGATTGTCCAAGACAGTGATTGAATCATTCACAAATATCCTTTGGTGAAGGAAAGCTCCAGTTCACAGATGGGTGAGGTGGAAGGACTGCACTAAATATCATTAAGGTCACATTTGACTGAGTGTTGCATCTAGGGGCCCTATCAAAACTAGAGTCAAAGGGAATCAGGATGCTGGCTGAGGTTGTACCTGGCACGAAGCAAGTTGGTTGCTGAAGGTCAATACACTCAGCTCCAGGAGATCTCTGTAGGAGTTCCTTAAGATTGTGTTCAAGGCCCGGCTCTCTTTGGGTGTTATCATTAATGAAGTTCGTCCTGCCATAAAGTCAGAAGTGGAGATATTTGCTGATGACTGCACGGTGGTCAGCACCATTTGTAACTTCTTGGACACTGAAACAGTCCAAGTCCAAATGAAGCAAGATCTAAATAATGTCCAGGTTTGGGCTAACAAGTGGAAAGTAACATTTGCACCAGCCAAGTAACAGGACGTGATCATCTTCAACAAAAGAGACACTAACTATATTACTGTTTTGATATTCAATGGCAATACCATCGCTGAATCACCCACCGTTAATATCCTGGGGGTTACTGTTGATCAAAACCTCAACTGGACTAGCCATATAAGTAGCAGCTACAAGAACAGTTCAGAGGCTAAGAATCCTGCAGTGAGTAACACAACTCCTGACACTCCAACCTGTTCACTATCTATAAAGGCACAAGTCAGGAATGTGATGGAATACTCCTCATTTGTGCACAGCTCCAACAATACTCAAGAAACTTAGCACCATCCAAGTCAAAGCAGCCTACTTGATAGACTGTAAATGTGGTGTCATTCAGTCCTTCCACCACCAACATTCGGCAGCAGCAATGTGTACTATTTCCAAGATGCACTGCAGAAATTCAGTAAAGCTCCTCAGACAGCACCTTCCAAACCTGTGACCACTTCCCTCTGGAAGGTCAAGGGCAGCAGATATATGGGAATATCACTTACCTTCCAAGCCGGTCACATCCTGACTTGGAAATATATTGTTATTCCTTTATGTCACTGGCTCAAAATCCTGGAATTCCCTCCCTAATGGCATTGTGGGTCTACCTACACGAACAGACTGCAGAAGATAAAGAAGGCAGCTCACCATTAATTCCACAAGGGCAACTAGAGAATAACTACTGGCATAGATAGTGAGCGCCACATCCTTTGGATGGATAAAGACAAATTTAAATCTTGAATGTCAACATGGTTTCTGCCTTATCCCTTAAAAATTGACTTTTTGAAGAATCTCACATCCTCACAAACGGGCTTTTCTGCCTGCCACTGTCCTGTTGTGAAATCTCTTGCTTTTTACTCTTGTCTGTGCAACTGCTCTATTCTAGACCCTTGTACCACTGGAAACTCTAACTGTCTCTCTCCCCTGTCATGTTATTCCATTTTTTTTAAACATGGGTCTACCATTATCTCTCATCAATCTCTCTCTGTTGATCAACCAGGGCAGGACAGTTCCACCATGTGTGATTCTCCTGATTTGTGTAATCAATGTCCGGTTATTTTATATTTTATCGATCTGGGAGAGATGGATTTGAGCAGCAGAGATAACTTTTGTTTTCCTGTGAACTTATTGCTCTGATTTTCTGTTCTTGTTCCAGTTCTGGCATAAAGCATGTTTCCAGTGTGAAGTCTGCAAAATGACTTTAAACATGAAGAACTACAAAGGTTATGATAAGAAACCTTACTGCAATGCGTGAGTATTTTACATTTCTGCATTCCTGTCACAAATGCTGGATTCACCAGTGATTTACTTTGCATTGAATGGTGTTCTGGTGCAGTTCTTGCTGAAGTTAAGGCTAACTTTTTTTCTAAGGAATTGATGTGGATGCTTTGGGAGTGGACAGATCTGTAGAAGCTGTGATACCTGGGTGTTCTCAGTTTGGCTTGGTGGCATGCACTCACGTTTGCATCCAAAGGGTATGGATTGGTGACAGTGCCCACTCTGATCAATAGGATGCCTGCTGTGGCTTGGGGGGGATGGTATTCCCATGTCAAGTCAGGGTTCAAGCTCAATGAAGAGACCACAAAACCCAGACTAATGGTAACCTAGTGCAGTACAGAGGTAGCAGCACTGTACTATTACAGGAGACCATTTGATTTGTATGTGTAGTCCAAGAGTTATGTAAATTAATCAAAACTTTCAGCACTTTTTTTTGCATATATAATCACCTTAAGGTAGACTGAGGGAATATGACAAAGATTGCAGGCTGATCCTTGGGATGGCTGTACAGTTCAATGAAGAGATTGAGGAAACTGAGCTGGTTTGATTAGAGTGTAGGAGAATGAGAGATGAACTCATTGAAACGTACAGATTCCTACATGACACAAAAAGGGTAAATGCAAGAAGGATATTTCCCCTGACTGGGTGATTCTAGAATTGGGTGGGGTCATAGTCAGACTCCCAAGAGAAAGGGCAGTTAGGACTTAAATGAGGAGGAGTTTCCTCACTAGAGCAAAAGACTTCAAAATTCACCACCCTTAGAAGGTTATTGACGTCAGCCATTGTGAACAGTGAATTCCAGCCCACTCAGTGGGTGGGGGTGTGGTGGGAGGAGAGAATCCTCATCTCCTTTGTAACTAAATTATTTTAAATCTATTCCCAGTCTGTTAAGGTCTTCTCTGCTAATGGAAATAAGTCCTTGCTATCTGCATTCTATCATTTTATAATCTTTAAACAGTCCCATGATGTTTTAATGAAATTACCAATCTAGAATCTTCCTGAGGATCTAAGTCCTTGGGCTTTCTGTTGATTAGAAACTCACCTGAACTAGTCAAATAAATACTGTGTGGCTGCAAGAGCAGGTGAGGGATTAGGAAGCTTACAGCAATTAGCTCACTTTTTATGATTTCCCTAAACCATGTCCGTCATCTCCAAGGCACACGTTAGGATTGTGCAGGAGTACTTGTCTGGATAAGTGGGGGATGTAGCTCCGACACTGTCACTGCCCAGGACAAAGCAGTCTACTCATTTGGACCATCTATGAAATGGTCAAAATCCTGGAACTCCCTTTCTAACAACATGGTGATTGTATATACTCCAAATGAACTGCAGCAGTTCATGAACACAACTCATCAGCACATTCTCAAGGGCAGTTAAGGATGGGTAATAAATGCTGGCCCATATCTCCTGAATAAAAATACTTTACCTTGTTTAAGGCAATGTATTAAAATAACAATGTCAGAACTTTTAAGTGTAAATAAAGAAATTCTTTCCAATGAATTGTAACCATAGGTGATAGACTTATTGTGATTGCCATTATAGCCAGAAGTGGGATTAAGAATTGTGTGTTCTGAAATGCATTGTGCAATAAAGGGCCATGGAAGCAGATTTAATATTAACTTTTAAAAGCAAATTGGTTTATAACTTGAAGGAAGAAGTTGCGAGGCTGGAGAAAGAGCAGTGTCATATAATTAAAAGAAAGGTTCTTCTCAAAACTTGTGACAGTGACAGGGTAGGATTCTGGATTAGTGGTGCTGGAAGAGCACAGCAGTTCAGGCAGCATCCAAAGTGCAGCGACAGGATAGGTTAAATAGCTTCCCCTGCTCTGTACAATTCTATGGAAATACATTATCTGAACAGTAACTTTGGTCGTAACAAGCTTTCAACATCTAGGGTCATTGGCCCTTTTGTCGTTACCATAGAGTTCTCCGGATTTAAGGATTAATCTCCAGGACACTGCAGAGCAGCAAGGGAACAGAAATCTGCTTTCATTGTTGAGAAATTTTGGAGAAGGATTTAAAAGGACTGTTGAACTAAACAAGGCATTTGGAAATGAGGTCAGGTGACAAAAAGTCCAGGAAGGTGCTCAAAGTCTGATAAAGTTCATCAAATGTCAAGTCTTTCCAGCCACAAAGTTACTGCTTTTCAAATTTCTGGAGCTACAGATGAGCAACAAAGTCATGGTCTTTGATGCGGTTGGCTGATTAATCCTGTTCCCTAGCTGTTTATCCTCCATGGCCTTTTAGAAATTGTCTTTGAATGTTTATTCAATTCTCCTCAAATCATTGTCCATCTGGTCAGGTAGTGGATTCCAGGTCATTCACAGTGTAAACAGAGAGGAAAAAAATGCAGAATGCAAAGTGAACAAAAGGGACCAGATCCATTGGAAACAAAATGCTTCTTTTGTTAACGGTGAAACACTAAACCGGAAGAGGAAAGAAAATTACTGCGAGAAAGGAGGAAAACAAATTCCTTCACAAAGGCACACAGAAGAACTGCTGAGTGGGAAGTGAAGTAAAAGAGTTTGAAACCAAACAACCTAAACACAAGGTTTTCTTTCAGAAAGAAGGATAAACAACTTCATCCTCTCGAAGAATCCAATACTGGAGAAGAGCCACCTCGCTTATTTGCCTTCTTGTATACACTGACCCAGCAAACAAATAGCAGGCGCTTTCTTTCAGGAGCTCGGTTGGCATTTAGCACAGCGTTCAATTAAAGGGTACTCTCCTTATCCAACTCTACCTCCCCACAAAATGAGCGTATAATGAGCAGAAAGTGATGGTGGATCTCTCTATTTAGAGAGCTGCTTTTACATCAACTTATTTTGGGATGAGATTTTGTAAACATTCCTCTCCGGAAGGTGTATTGTGAGAAAAGGACGTGCTCAGGAAAGATGTGAAAGCATCGGAGTGAGTGTCAAAAAGATTGATGGTGGCAGCAGGAATGGAGAATTTTACTTCAGATTGGATAAGCTGAATTGCTTCCCTTAGAATACAGGAGGCTGAGGAGAGTTTTATTATTAATTTGTGGAATATGTTAGGGTTAGGGTTGCTGATGTGCTAGCAATCATTGCCCAGCTTCAATTGCCCTTGAAGGTGATGGTAAGTTCCCTTTTTCAACCGTTGCAATCCATTTGCTTTTAAGGAGAGAATTCCAGGATTTTGATGCAACAACACAGAAGGGATGGTGATATATTTCCAAATCTAGGTTTCTTCAATACATTGCATCAGTTGTATGACACTATGATCTTTACTATACATTTTGTGTCCTGTGATCCTGCCCCACTAGCTATCTGATGAAGGAGCAGTGCTCCGAAAGCTTGTATTTCCAAATAAACGTTTTGGACTATGACTTTTTAACTTTGTCCATCCCAGTCCAACACTGGCACCTCCCGATCATAGTTTTGAGGGGAATTTGCAGGTGATAGTGTTCCCATGTATCTGCTACTCTTTGCCCTTTCTATATGTAAGTGGTTGTAGATTTGAAAAGTACTGTCTTAAGGGCCCGTGGTGTATTTCTGCACCACATTTTTTTTTGTAGTTAGTACATGCTGCTCCTACTAGGCGATGATGGAGGGAGTGGATATTTGTGGATGTGGCGCCAGTCAAGCGGGCTGCTTTGTCATGTACGGTGTCAAGTGTCTGGAGTGTTGTTGGAGCTGCACTCACTGTAGGATTCCTAGTCTCTGCCCTGTTCTTTTCGTCACTGTTTATGTGGCAAGTCAGTCCAATCCTTTCCAGGATGTTGATAGTGGGGGAATTCAGTAATGGTGGTGCTACTAAATGAGATGGAGTGATGATTAGATTCTCTTTCATTGGAGATGGTCATTATCTGGCAATTGTATAGTGCAAATATTACTTGTCACCCCAATCATGGATATTATCCACGTCTTTGGACATGAACTGTTTCAGTTTCAGAGGAGTCGTGAGTGATGCTGAACGTTGTGCAGTGATCAGCAAACAGCCCCGCTTTTAACCTTTTTATGGCTGAGGGCAGATCATTGATGAAGTAGCTGAAGATAATTGGGTCTAGGACATTGCCCTGATGAACTCCTGCAACGATGTCCTGGAGCTGAGAAGACTGATCTCCAACAACCACAATGATCTTATATGTCAGGTGTGACTCCAATCAGCGGAGAGGTACACCCCCACCTGATTCTATGAATGTGTCTACCTCCAGTATTCAAGTGCTTCTTGATGCCACTTGCAGTCAAATACAGGGTATGTCTTTGATGTCAAGGGCAGTCACTCTCATGCCTGCTGTTAAGCTCTTTTGTGCATCTTTAACTGAAAGCTGTAATGTGGTCAGGAACTTCATGACCCTCGCAGAACGTAAACTGAAGGATCACTATTCAATCTTTCTCAAATTCTTGTGAAGTTTCTATCCTTTGGCTGTGTTAAACTAACACAGTGGATCAAGGTTGGTACATTAAAAGGATACAGCTGGTGGGCAGCCTTCGAATCACTACCCTGTGATTTATGAGCCTCCGTCTCGCAGCCCCAACTGAGATGTGTCTGATAAGTTTCACTATTTATTTTGATGCCCTCTGTGACTGGCATTCAGCTTTGAATCAATGCCAGTCGCTCAGGTGGTCAAGATGGGGTTGTGAACAGTTGGACAAATTTCTAAGGAACTGCTTATTCAAAAAAAAACTTTCTGCTTGGATCAAATTGAGATGATGATCTTGCCTTCCTAAAATGCAAATATGTTCTTGAAGAATTCAATTTTGATAAAGTTAGTTAAAGGCAGCTACTTTATCATGGCTTAGACTATTTATTTTTGGCTCTGTTGAGCAAATATCACTAGAGCATTAAAAATGTACATTCTTTTCCTCTTTGGATCCTTCAATGTTATTAGATTAGATTACTTAGTGTGGAAACAGGCCCTTCGGCCCAACAAGTCCACACCAACCCGCCGAAGCACAACCCACCCATACCCCTTCCTTTACCCCTTACCTAACACTGCGGACAATTTAGTATGGCCAATTCGCCTGACCCGCACATCTTTGGACTGTGGGAGGAAACCGGAGCACCCGGAGGAAACCCACGCAGACACGGGGAGAACGTGCAAACTCCACATAGTCAGTCGCCTGAGTCGGGAATTGAACCCGGGTCTCAGGTGCTGTGAGGCAGCAGTGCTAACCACTGTGCCACCGTGCCGCCCACTAACTGGAGGGGACAAGGCTGAGTGTTTTGGCACCGTCATGTACTTACAGCACTTGGCTATTTGGCCCAAAGAGCCCATGCTGGCTCTCTATAGAACCATCCAGTCATTTCCATTACCCCCTCTGTCTCTTGTAGCCCTCTAAGTTTTCAATATTCCTTTTCCAGTGAGCAACTAAAATCATTCATGGTCCCTGATTCCATCACCTTCCCCAAGGTGTTTCTGACCAGTCTCTTCCACACAGTTTCACGTGGGCTCTCTCGCACTCCCGGTTCTCTCTCCCACTCTCTCTCACACACTTCCCAGCAGCTCTTGACAAACCATAAATCCTGTGTTGTACATTAAACACAGGAAATGCTGGAAACATTCAACAGCAGCATCTTGGGAGAGAAAGAGTTAAATTTCTAATGGAAAGTCCATGACCTGTAACGTTTAACTCCATTTCTCATCAGAGATGCTACTTCTTTCGTTGAATACTTACAGCGTTTTCTGTTCTCCGTTCAAATACCCAGCATTTTGTTGTCTCTTGTTACAACCCAATGAGGAAGCGTGTACTGACTAATTGTACCTCAAAGTTCTGCAAGCTGTTACAAAGTGTAAACAGTCCTAATGTGGCTGTCAGTTTGCCTGCCTGACTGATGTTCAGGACAAAAGCAATTCACAACAGGTTTTGTCATTAACAGTAAATACATTTATTGTCATATCTTATCTACTACTGTGCAATTTAAGCAATACCTGGTTTAAAAACTCCAACACACGCGCTCACGGGATTAAGATAGACAAAAAGTATACAGTTTGACACGTACTGTGGTTGGAAAAATAAAATGGAAAGGGTGAACAAAATTCTGGAGGTAGAGATCTGCATTTTTACTCTCTCTCAAGTGAGTTAACTTGTTTCTCGTTATTTTTGAAAAAGAGGTTAGTACTGATGACCTTCTGTAGACTGATGGTCATTATAGAGCCATAGAGTCTAACAGCGTGGAAACAGACCCTTTGGTCCAATTTATCCATTCTGTCCATGTTTCCCAAATGAAACTGGTCCCATTTTGCTTGTGTTTGGCCCATACCCATCTAATCCCTTTACCAACCATGTACTTGTCTCAAATGTGCCTCAAATGTTTTAACTGTACTTGCCTCTATAATTTCTTCAATTTAATGTTGAAGTGGTTGGACCTCATCTTGTTGGAATTTTGTCATTTCGGATTTCTTGGTTATGCTCTCACCTAAACTTTTTGTTTCTTTTCTCCCCCCACACCACTGTCCCCAACTGCTTGAATAAATAGCAGTGTAAACAGTGCTTACAATGAGTAGCGGGTGACTTACTGTTTAAAAAGTGCAGCCATCCTTTTCACAATCACTGTTCTTTCCTTCAAAAAAGGTAATTTTTCCCTATTTCAGATCACAATTGAGAATCCAAATAGAGTTTCTGTAACTGTAAAGACTATGAGGAAACATTGATTCTGTCTGCTTTTGAGATTCACAACATTTTTGCCTTCTCTGCCTCCCCCCCCATTCGCCCCCTTTTTCCTTATGATACAATTAGATTGGGGGAAGCTAAACTAATTAACTTTTTCTGAACCATCGCCCTTGAACTTGGTATATGCTTTAATTAAAGAATAAACAATAAATACTGACCTTGCCAGCATATACCCACATCTCCTAAAAGAAAAATAAACTGGGTACATAGTGCCAGGATGCTGCTATGTGCTTGGGCCAGCAATGGAAACTAACCTTTTTGTTAAGTTCAAAACAGTGGAATTCTTCTGTTCATCTGTCCTGGACCTCTCCAGATCCAGGACATTTTCCAAGCCTCGCTTTCTTAGGCAGTGCTTTGTGTGTGAAGGACTGAGCATCAAACTGTACTCCGTATTGCCAGCACGGTTGTGCCAACAAAAGCAACCTGAGCAGAGTTACACTGAACAGCTTTGTCTAAATGCAAAGCGAACCCAAATTTCAGAAATGAGCAAAGCATTTTGTAATCCTGACTTTCCCTGGAAGGGTGAGCGTTACGAAGTGGAGTTGAATGAGGGTGTTCAGGCTGTGGAAGTGAGGAAATCGGTTACATCTCTGCACAACACAGCAATCAGATTTTTGTGGAGAATAATTGTAGTTTGTGTACCATTTGCACATTTTAAAAGAAGATTTTAATTGTTGGTTTCTTCTCTGCTTGTGGAATGAGCTCGTTGTGACGGTGATAATGTCCATTTTCATTGAGCAGCACACTGACATTTTAAAAAAAAAAACGGATGTTCTTTCTCCTGGGTAGGAGCCATCTTAACTGCTACATGATATTTGGCCACTTCATCAGGCTCTATGAAATATATTGAGCAAAAGCTTTTCTGGCTCTAGTTCCTTGCAATTTTTAAATTGCCTTGGCTTCTGATACCGTTGACTTGAACAACTGTTATGTTTATAAAATCTGAAAGGAACGGGGGAGCGAATTAAAGAAGCTTGCTGCAACTTTTTCATACACTGGGTGATGTGTGGTTGGAAGGAGCTGCCAGAGGAAGTGGTGGAGGCTGGTACAATTACAATGTTTTAAAGGCATTTGGATGGGTACATGGATAGGAAGGGCTTAGAGGGATATGGGCCAAGTGCTGGCAAATGGGACTAGATTAGGTTAGGATATGTGGTCGACATGGATGAGTTGGACTAAGGGTCTGTTTTTGTGCTGTACATCTCTATAAATACTGTGCCTTTCAGGATATAAAACTATTACATGGGATTGCAATCACTTTTGCAAGAGATCAGACTTATTGTCATAACAACCATCCTGAGATGGAGTGAAGAGCCTTTGTACTCACCCGTAGACCTACATGTATAGAGAGACCATTCCAAAGCTTCCAAACTAGAAAACTGTAACTAAAAGATTATAAATCCAGGTGGGATCGTGCTACCTTTCCTTCAGCTGCTAAGGCTTGGGGTATACATGCCCCAAGCTGCTGCCGACTGGCAATCCTAATTCTGCGTATACACCATATTCTGTCCTACGCTGAAGGCAATACATTTTTCCTGAACTTGCTCTTCTTATCCAGCTCATTGCAAAATTATTCATCTTGCATCCAGTGGCTGCAGCTGCTGGAACATTCTGACTGCGAAGAGAATCTCTAGTTTTCTATCATCTGATCTGGGAAGGGTGGGGGTTTGCCGATTTGGAGAGGAGAAGGAAAGTGCAAAGTGGTAGAAGGCAAGTGGAGATTGCAGCAGTTTGGATGTGATATCGTAACGATTTAATCATTGATCTTTTGCCTATCTTCAAAAATATGATGAGGAATGCCCAAATGTGGGGCAGTCAGCCAGTAATAGTGAAATTATACGTCACACATTGTCACCTCCTTGGTTTCACATTCCCTGAAGAAGATTTATCAGTTAGCCCAACATCAGACATGGAGTACATCTGACAGAAATATAACTGAATTCTGTAATACTTTTGATGGGAAGGCTGTTGTGGCGCAGGGATAGTGTCTGTCCCACTGAGTCAAAGACCCGAGTTCAAGTTTCAACTGCTCAAGGGGTGTGTAATACTTGCTAAACAATTTTATCTAGCTTTTTTTTTGTTGTAAACCATTCAGAGGTGCTTTACAGTGGTGTAATCGGACAAAAAAAGACACCACACTGAAGAAGAAGGTGAAGAACAAGTGTTCAAAATCTTAGTTAAAGTTTTAAGGAGTTTCTAATAAAGCAGAACGCGAGGTTAATAGTTGAAGAAAGCCCCAGAATGCTGCCCAATTTAAGCTGAGTCAACTGATCACAACTCAGCTGCTGGTGGATGTCATTAGACTTGGTTCCTTGTAATACAACCAGGAAAGCCAGGTTCCCATTTGGTATTGTCACTTGGGATCTCCTGTTGGAAAGGTGAATGAAGATGACATCAAGCTTGGCCACCTGCAGCATATCATATTTATCATGCCCCTGTGTGGGAAATCAAGTCCCACTATTCCACAACTGTTAAAAATTTCTTCATATACAAAACTTTCCAGTTTACTTGTTGGGATTATAGCAGCATCCAAACAATCTCACAAGGAGACTTCAAATGAAAATAAAATTGACCCATATTTAAACACTTTTATGCCTTTTAAATTGTTTGTTTTACTTATGAAATGAAAGAGGGTTGGTGTCTTGCATGTAGCTAATTAGCATTTTTGCCTAGTTACTTGGCCCATGTGATTCATGTTGCTATGAAGACTGATTTTGAAAGAGGAAGGGTCTAAGATATCCCGGTCAGTTTTTGGGTGTGGGATGCCTGTCAGGATCTTCGGGAGGAAAGCAGCTATATGAAGAGAGATCAATGATTCACCATGTAGGAACATGGGCAGGAACATGGACTTGGATTGAAATCACGAAAAGTCAATAGTGCATTTAGTCTTTTGTTACAATTAAATGAAAATTCTTATCATGCCTTCCTTTTCAGCTGTTAACTGGAAGCTCACATATCTTTTGAACAATTATTGGGTCTCTATAGATTGTAATATGTCAAAATATCAGGATTTTGAGAATTTAGTTTAATGCTGCTGTTTGAAGGATCCATATGCCAGTTGGTCCAGGTATCTGGGTGTGTCACATCTGGTAGCAATCCTGAGGTCAAGCTGTTACATTGACCAATAGGCACAAGGCATAAACAGAAGCTGCCAACTTGAGGCCCCTCCAAAGGTAACAGGAACATGATCTAAACTTAGGGTGTTATTCCCAAGGCTTCATGATGTCCAGGTATTTGGCCACTGAAGATCAAAAGAAATTGAGGCACGGTTGTCTGATACGGTAGTTGTGAAGCGACATGTGTTTTGCTCTTGTTGAGTGAGTTGCAGTTTCCTGTTCCAGTCCTATTCTTTCCACTTAAGTTCTAACTCTAGCCTGAACTCGCTGAGCAGTTACTGAAGGAGGACTATGTTGTATGAGGTGCTGTCTTAAGAATGCAATGTTAAGCCAGGGCCCCATCTGTTCACTCGGGAAGATGTAAAAACCCCAAGGTGCCATTATGAAGAGGAGTAGGTTTGTTTTTTACCAGTAACCTGGATAATATTTTTCACTACAAACATTCCTAAAACCGGTATCAGTTCTTTGTGAGCAATTACTGTGCCACAATCTTCTATGTTACACCAGTGACTACTCTTCAGAGTACTTTGGCTGGGATCTCCCATGATCATAAATGATAGTGTATATAACTGCAACTTACCTTCAGAGGCATAAATACAATGGCAATAAATATGGATCCAATGAACATTGGAAATTTGTGTCTGGCTTTGTTGGAGTCTGTGGCTAATTCCTTTTCCTGAGGTAAAAATCACACAACACCAGGTCATAGTCCAACATGTTTATTTTGAAGCACTAGCTTTCAAAGCGCAGCTCCTTCATCAGCACTCCGAAAGCTAGTGCTTCCAAATAAACCAGTTGCACTATAACCTAGTGTTGTGTGACTTTTAACTTTTGTACACCCCTGTCCAACATCGACTCCTCCAAATCACTTTCTTGAAGTGAAGATTCTTCTTTCCACCCTGAGTGTCCCATCAATGTTCATCCTGTAAAAGTTGTGACTGGTAAATTTAATAACTGCTTTTTTTTGTCTGTCGGTTTTCCGTGAATAGGGTTGACTATTAGTGTGACTGGCTATTGAGTTCAAAATCCCAACAGATGTGACTCCAAGGCAGAAGAATGTTTTTGTTTTTGGCTGGGACTCTGCATTCTCAGTCGCAGCTCCTGCACCATATGGCTAGAAAAGTGTGGGAAAATAAAAAAAAAGTCCATCGCCGCAGAGAAATTGGCCTTACTGTGATGTGGAATAGGTCCAGCTTTAGAACAATAAAGGCATCTCGAAGAATTTTGCCTTCGGCGTCTGCTTGCTATTTATAGCTGATCTGGGAGAAGCCCAAAGCAGTGTTATTAATTTGCCAAAGTTCCCAGGGGGAATCAATGTTGTAATGGAGACCCTTGGCCCCTGTGTTTTACAGTGCCCTGTTTGTTTTAGCAGGCAACCGTCTTCCTGCAGCCCCTCCACCACCCTCCCACCCCTTCCACTCTTACAAGCCTGTGATTCTTGTTCATGTTGGAATGATGAAAGTTTTGTCCTTTTTTTAAAAAAAAATATTTCTTCCTGTTGCAGACGACAGAAGTTTACATTCAGAGAATCTCTGCAGCACAGAAGCAGGCCATTCAGCATTTTGAGTTTGTCCCAAGTTGCACTGAATCCATACTCTGATCGTTCCCCCTTACCCTTCAATAATTCCTCTTAAGCAATCTCTTACTTTATCAGAAACAAAAAAAGGATATGGGTCCTGTAACTATATTTTGGCCAGAGAATTGCAACCGGAAACTACTCTGCTGTGTAACAGAATTATCTTTAATCTCCCTCTTTGGATATTCTTTTACTACAATTATAACGTGTACTAGTACACTGGAAAGAGGCTGTTCAACCTATCGAGCCTGTATTAGCCTTTTCTCCTTCAAATATTCATCCAATTTGCTTTTGAAAGCTACTGTTGAATCTGCTCCCCCCCCCCCCCCCCCCCCCCCAATTTCAAGAAGTCAATTCCAGATCCTAACCATTTGCTGTAACGCAAAGTTCCCTTCCATTTGGTCCTTTCGTTAGTCATCTTTTAAAGCTGTCGTCTCTGGTTATTAACCTTTCTGCCAGTGGGCTTGATTTCTCCCTATTTATGCTATTCAGACACATTGTTAACAAAACATAAATGTGTTGTGATTAGTTTGAGAAAATATTCTCCCTTTTCTCTGTCTATGCTGTGTCCCATGTATATTTTAGCAAGTGAGATTTGGCTATCGATCATTGAGAGCAGACGTGTGGGGTTAGACAGCTCTGAGCATTATCTGCCTATTTAAGGAAATAATTTGACTCTGCTGTCAATGTGAATAGAGCAACTCATCAGTTACTGGGTGGAGTAAGCATGGTTGGGTTACAGCAATTGAACTGGAGTGGTTTGAAATGTAAAGGTGTTGCCATGTCTAATAGAAGCAACTTATTACTGAGTGGGAAATGGCAGAGTTGGACAGAAATAGATTTGTTCCTTTTGTGTATTTATTTAGAAAGAAAAACAGTGTGTTGTTTTGCAACTAATCCTTAAATGCTACCGTTTCCTTTCAATTCTCTAAAGAACTAAGCACATGTTTCTTTATCCCTTCCAGATCACACGCATGATTTATGGAAACATAAAAATAAATGATTTAGTACAGGTGGCTGGGCTAGAGGGTGAGAAGACAGTATGTTGTTTGTTTTTGTTTGTTTGTTGGTTTAGTGTTTTTTTTCAAAGGGCTGTCACCTGCCCATATCCCTTGCTGGACATCAGGTGAGAGCTTGCTAAACCTCTGGAGTGTGCTCCCTGCTTAGTTGAATATTCCAATCACTTGACATTGTGGAGAATGGAAGCCTGTCTCTGGTCAGAGAAGGGTGCCCTTTTTTTCAGGAAACTTCTGAACCCAGACTAGGTGACCAAATTTATATTACCATCTGGTTAGAGGTTTATAGAATTTTTTTAAATGACAAAGTGAGGGATTCAGAAATGTATTAAGAAATTGAAGCCAGAAGTTTTCATGAATTTGAACAAATAACAATAAATTACACTTTACAGCATTTATGTAGTAATTCAATCTACAATATGTGCTAGTTGTTTCTAACAGTTTTAACATGTTAAACTGGTAAACATGGGTAACATGTAGATTTTACTCCTACTGATTCCTCAAGCAGCTACAACAGCACAGAACCATCCAACTGCTGTTGTCTTCCATTGGAGACTCTACATTGCACCTCTATAGTTTAATTGCATTCACAGTGGTGCGAAAAGCAACACTTCCTAAAATGTTTATCTCGTGCTCACTCATTCATTCTTTCTCTTACTATCCTCCCTACTTTGGGGATCATTGAAGAAGATCTGTTGAGGACCTTGTTGTGAGCACTCCCTCATACTGCTGGGCAAAACTGAATGTGGAAACTGAAAATGCTCTGAATGTTACAATTCACAGATTGCTGGCTTTGAAGACAGAAAATGCTTACAAAAAACCAAGATTCATTACAAAATCTCCTGTAATGTGAAAAACCTACGTTTCTTTAGTGCTGAAAATGTGTTGCTGGTTAAAGTACAGCAGGTTAGGCAGCATCCAAGGAACAGGAAATTCGACGTTTCGTCGAATTTCCTGTTCCTTGGATGCTGCCTAACCTGCTGTGCTTTAACCAGCAACACATTTTCAGCTCTGATCTCCAGCATCTGCAGACCTCACTTTTTACTCTACGTTTCTTTAGTGCCTTCCTTAACTCTACTTGACAACCAGTGAGTTGCTTGTTGTTTTGGAGGGCAGTTACTATCATATTGTAGGACAAGCAGCAGTTAATTGTGGACAGCAAGCACCCACAAACAGAAGTTGAATAATGACCTCTTCATTAATTTTGTTGTTGGTCAAAAGGGTCAAGGCACCAGGATGAACTCCCCCTGCTTTTTCTTCAAATCGTTATGGGACTTTTTCCATCTACTGAGAAGGCAGGGGGCCTGCTCTTTAACATAATTTCATCTGAAAGAACTCTCCTCCAGTGCAGAACTCCTGACATAGCAAACTGGAGCATCCAGGATTTTGGGTACAAGGATCTGCTGTGAGATTTGAGCCAACGATCGAGTGACTTGGAGGTGAAATGCTGTTCACTGCTCATGCCGAAAGCAAAAGCTCCTATGGGGCATGACCTAGAGATGGGACGTTGGTATTTCCACTTTGTTGACAATAGACCATGTTTAGTTCTGGCGACCTGAGTCAATCTGAAAGACTCTGGATCAGTGGTGCTGGAAGAGCACAGCAGTTCAGGCAGCATCCAACGAGCAGAGAAATCGACGTTTCGGGCAAAAGCCCTCTGAAAGACTCGTCGGAGGAGAAACTTGGCCTCAACACTGTGACGTACTGTGTAGATTGACATGTTGTTTCTAATATACTGATAACAATGCACAGCCTTGTTTGAGGGCTCCCTGTGATACCGAGAACTCATTCCAGGTGAGGACAATCTAACTCTGGGTAGCTTTTCTTTAGCTGAAGGACAGAGAGGACACGCACCTTGGTCTTTATTGTGTGACTGTTCTGCTTGCTTGCCAGACATTTCTAGTGTTTTGCAGCTTCTGGGAATGTTTGACCGATAATATGTAAACTTAATTTGATGTAATATACTGGGATGTGAAATTTCATCTGGGCAACTGCCTTATTTGGCATTCGAAGTCAGTTTCCACAGTAGTTCAATTTAGTTTCTGCTTACAAAACAGGAAGTGACACGGTCAATTTCCATGCTGGCACGAAGATTTCACTTCCTTTGCTTATTCATACCTCAAATTGTTGTTTAGGTGAAACTGCTCAAGAAATTCTGTTTGCAGTTAGCATCCCCAATTCATCTGATTTTTGATTTTAAAATTCAGACTTACAATCTAGCCAAAGTATCTTTTAAATAGAATGCACTAACATTTGTTGAGAAGCTGTTGTTTTTCCCTCCATTCCATATCTTCAAACTAAAATCTGTCCAATGTATTATCCAAAACAATTGTGATATCTTGTGAAACTGTTCTCTTCAAATTTGTATAGAAGCTTCGGTTGAGTTTTCAAGACTTGAGGCTGGTCCCAATGTTCTGGTCAGTATTCCAACGTTAAATAACATCCCCTTTTTTTTTAAATAAAAACTTTGCGTTGGTCAATTTATCTACCTCCTTTTAAAGGGCATTGTTGGAGAAACTCCGCAGGTCTGTGGGTGGAGGGAGAGAGAGTGTTAATGCTTAGAGTCCAGTGGGTCATCTTCTGAAGAAGACTAACTTCCTGGTGGATGTCAGTAACAAATATCTCTTTTAAAATAATACCATGGGATATTTTAAATCATTCTGAAATGGCTGAGAAGACTGGTTGATTTTATGTTTTAGTCACAAGATGGCACCTTTGCCAGTCCAGAAGACACTGTCAATAATGCCCTGAGTGTATCAGCCTGAACTTTTTATGCTCAGATCACTATAGTGGGACTTGTACCCACAACCTTCAGAGGAAAGGGCCAACTAAACTACAGCTGAAACCTTGACTATACCCGCTTTTTGGGCAGCACGGGTTTTCACCTACTCAAACAGATTTTAGTTTGGTCTTTGTTCGCATCTGGCAACAACTTCATTGTGTGCCTATGGCAAGTTTTTGCCATCAGATGAACTGATTTTTTTTTTGTTTATCTTTGCCTTATCTAACCTTGAATCTATCGAGTTAAACCGCAAATGCCACCAGTTAGTACAATGTTGACTGGCACGTGATTATTATTGGTAAATGTGGAGGCCTGAGTTTGAGTCTTGACCTGGGAAGTACCAATTTCAGAACTGCTTATGAGGTTCTATTCAACGCCAATTGTGGGGGGTAATATGCCAGAGCGTGAGTAACCACAGAACAGAGAGGCCCTTTTCTCTGGGGAGGTGACGAGAGCTGTTTGTGTTGATCCAATCGAATGAAAATCGGTGCATTTCTTTCGGAAAGTGACATTTGGAGGCCTAAAAAAAAGGAGTTAAACAAGTTTAGTCATCGCATGTACTATCAGCATCCACTTTGCCTCTACATGATTCCAGGCCCCATTTTTACCCATGTGTGAGATTTTTTGGAAATCTCTACAATCGAGGCTTTGTTTAGAGTAAGATTAGGTAGGGCAAGAGTAGACTTGAGTGGAGCATGTGTACCAGGGAAGTCCTGCTGCTGAATAGTCTGTTTTTCTGCTCTCTTTGCATGTTGTCCTAGAAACCAGTTTGTGGGAGTGTAGGCCTTAAGTTTTGAGTCTGTAGTCACATATCTTCCTGTTTACTCGCATCCCTCTGACATTGTAAATTGCTAGCTTGCCATCCAATCCATTGCCATGGACCATAGGATTGAGAGAGCTGGTCAATGACAACTTTGACTTCCTTTAAAAGAAGCTGGTTGCAGGAGAGACTCGTGAGGTTTGAAAGCTACAACAAATATTGTGACCTTCTAAGGGAGGGGTCAGCTGCTAACAATTTGATTATTCTCTTGATAGAATAATTGTAGAAAAAAATGTCAATGCTGAAAAGGAATGGGAGGGGAAGGCCTGTATTCTCAGAGCCAGTCAAATAGCTCCAAACGCTTGTGTTCCTTCATGGTAATTATTGTGCTGCCCTTTTTAAAGATCAAAACTGAACTCCTTGATGTTTTTCAACAGTACTTGAAAGAAAAACTATAACTTCTGTTGATCTGAGCTGACTTTTTCTTGATTATGGGTGGGTTCACAGCTCTGTTTAGATGTACTTCAACACTGGGAGTCCAGTTCCAACATCATCTGCATGACCCCTCATGAATTGATTGGTTTTCCAGAGTATCCATTCACAGTGCTGCTTCTACCTTCATATACCAGTGGAAAAGTGAGCTTCTGAATCCAACACAACAGAAAGAATGAGATGAAGTGAACATCGAAACTGATCACCACATTTCCAGTATTTTATCTTTTAATTAAATCTGTTTCTTTTGATCCACTATGTATTAAGATCATCCATATTGAATTTCTTTTTTACCTTTAGTTCCCTGGCTGAGATTAACTGATTCGGCACAGACCAGGGTTCTGATCTCACTTCAACGAGCCACCAGTGATACTCATAAAAAGGATTGGCAAAAGCAGAATAAGTTTTCACATGGGGAATAAATGGGTGGAATTTACTTAATATCTTAACTCAGCAAGACTGAAGTCCATGCTTCTTTCTGCTTCATGTTGTCCAACTCATGGTCAACCTTGAGCTACTTTAACCTGGATGAAGGCAAATCTTGCATCCCTTCTGACTGCAGGACTTGCCAAAGCATCTAATGATGTATTTTGTTGGGTAGCCAATCTGTGCACTTCAAGCTCCCCACCAAATACCAATGTATTACCAAAGAAATTTGCTGTGTTCTGTGGGGAAGTGTCAGTAAGGACACTGGGAAATACTCACCAACTCTCTTTCTTGAAATTGTGCGGTTTCATCTGATGGAACCTCTGTTCAATATCCCAACCATGCTGCAGTCTCTCAGTACAGTGTTGGAATGTATGTCTAGGTTTTGGAGCTTGGTCTCTGTATCTGTATCCATATCCTCTGACCGGGGACAGCTTGGACTACACACTAAGCTATGGCTGACACTCACTCTTTCTCTAAGCTGATCCCTTTTGCTGGCTTTGCAATTTTAAAGTGGGGCTTGACTTTTTGGCATTGAACAAATGAGCTTGTGGATGGTCTCGTTTTTCGATGTTTGTCTAAGTAGAGACTCAGATATACACAGCAATGTTTAAAATCTGATTGAAGATTTGTAGCTCGGGTATCCGTTGTTGTGGTTCTGTTCGCCGAGCTGGAAGTTTTTGCTGCAAACGTTTCGTTCCCTGGCTAGGGAACATCATCAGTGCTGTTGGAGCCTCGTGTGAAGCGCTGCTTTGATGTTTCTTCCGGTATTTATATTGGTTTGTTCTTGCCGCTTCCGGGTGTCAGTTTCAGCTGCAGTGATTTGTATCTGGGGTCCAGGTCGATGTGTCTGTTGATGGATGTTCTTGCCGTTTCCGGGTGTCAGTTTCAGCTGTAGTGGTTTGTATATGGTGTCCAGGTCAATGTGTCTGTTGATGGAGTTTGGGGATGAATGCCATGCTTCTAGGAATTCTCTGGCTGTTCTCTGTCTGGCTTGTCCTATGATAGTGGTGTTTTCCCAGTCAAATTCATGTTGCTGGTTGTCTGAGTGTATGGCTACTAGAGATAGCTGGTCGTGTCGTTTTGTGGCTAGCTGATGTTCATGGATGCGGATTGTTAGCTGTCTTCCTGTTTGTCCTATATAGTGTTTTGTGCAGTCCTTGCAAGGTCACAGCAATGTGTATGACTTACTCCTGTCCACAGCTTCAGCAATGAATGTTGGAATTCTTGTAAAAATGTCACTGCTGCAGTTTTCATCATATAATGTGGTTGTCCACAATGTGCAAATTCCCCACAGACAGAAATGTTTTGAAAATGAGGTTCAGTTTTGAAGAAAATAAATAAATCATTTCTAGGCAATTGGAACAGAGACACTTGCTGAAAATACAGAAGTTAAGAGTTTAGCATTGACATAAAAATACTTTTTCTCTGTGGTTCAACATTCAGTCCCTCAAGTAAAATTTGCCATGCCACGTTCTCTGCAGTGAAAATACTCAAATTTCTGTAATGTAACCTAGCTCCACACCTGCCTGAATTCATCCATTGCTAAACCTTCATACGTCCTTTGTTTCCAAATATCACTATTCCAACATACCCTGACTGAACTCTCCTCATCCACCCTCTTGGCCCTGAACTCAGTCACAACCCAATGGCTGTATCCTAATAGTTGGTTCTGATTAGCCATGGGTGAAGCAATGGGGAACAATAGGATGAGTCTGGTCCTCCTGGCCCTGAGGTAAGAACAGTCACAAGAATGAGATTAACATACTATATTGTCTTTATTGAAATTAGGCATTCCTGTGTTTGTCCTGATGAATGAAAGATGAAAAGGTTCAGTGACATGTCTCCCCTTTTCAGTGATAGTGAGGTCGTGCAATATTCCCATCCTTCAAAGGGCTCGCTCCACCCCATTTATAGTCAGTTGCAACTTCCCAGGTATCTGCTTTCAGAAAATTACATAGAACTTAAAGCATAGAAACTGTCCAGCCAACCCAAGTGCCCCATAAGTCACCTCCCTGTTTTATTTACTTCATCTCTCTAAGTTTTAGAGAGAGCATCGCGTCCCAACTCCAACTCTGATCGCTTGTACATTCCACTCCCTGTCCCCTGTCCCCACCCCCCACCCTGCCCAGCAGCAGCTGGGTCCTCAACTCTGAATGTTTTTCTTCATGGGCGGCACGGTGGCACAGTGGTTAGCACTGCTGCCTCACAGTGCTTGAGACCCGGGTTCAATTCCCGACTCAGGCAACTGACTGTGTGGAGTTTGCACGTTCTCCCCGTGTCTGCGTGGGTTTCCTCCGGGTGCTCCGGTTTCCTCCCACAATCCAAAGATGTGCGGGTCAGGTGAATTGGCCATGCTAAATTGCCCGTAGTGTTAGGTAAGGGGTAAATGTAGGGGTATGGGTGGGTTGCGCTTCGGCGGGTCGGTGTGGACTTGTTGGGCCGAAGGGCCTGTTTCCACACTAAGTAATCTTTGATTCTCTGTCCACTTTCAGTTCCCCCCAAAACCCACCCAGGCACTTATGTCAGTTGTAACTTACTAATGTTGTTCTCTGCTTTAAGTATATAAGAAATAGGGATGGTGGTAGACCATTCAGCCCCATAATCCTGTTTTTCCCCCAGTGAAGCAGTGATCTTCAATCTCAACCCCACTTTTCGGCCCTATCTCCTGACTTCTCAATCTCTATCCTAAGGATACTCGTCTATTAAATAATCAAAACCCCCTGAGCTATCCGATACAAAGTGCAAATCTTTTGCTGGTCTTGACATTTCCAAAATCCAAACCTGATCTAATAATATTGGAATCTTTTGTGACCGGAAGAGTTCTGACTTACTCAGTTTCTACACAAGCCATTAGCCCTGTCCATGACTTCACTTGATGGTAAACCTTTGAAATGAAAAAGGCAGGAGAAAGCCATTTAGCCCATTATGAAAAATGTTCAAAAAATCTTGCCTAGTTTTTCCTAATCCCTTTGTTAATTTTCTGTTGTATAAATGCTTCTTTTAGAAACCAAACCTACTGGTCGAGCTGCTATACCACGATTGAGATTTTGCAGATATTTTGTGTATTATGACAGCCTTGGGGGGGGGACAAGGGAGGTTTTTTTTTCAAACAGCTAATTTACTGTGATGAATCTGTTGACTGTTGGAAACATTCTGCAATTCTTGGCATGTGTTGTATTCAGTGTTAAATGCCTAGACTGATGAATGTGGGATAAAATCTAAACACAAATTTTGATAATTCCAAGGAAAGCTAATGTATATTTCAAAGGATTAAGTTTTTTTTGCTGTTCTCTGTACTTCTGAAGTCTATTATTGGGTTCTACAAATCAAATTGAGGGGCTTCTTCTTTTATATTTTAATGTTTTCCTTTTTGTTTTGGGGACAGTGTGTCAGGGAAGATGAAGAGGATTTATTGTCTAAAGGCAGAGGTCCTCCCTATCACAAGGTTACTCTGCCATGTTATTTTAATGACTGCGAATCTGTTTCCTGGACTTTTTTTGTTTCTCTCTCCCTTTTTTTTTCATCTGCCTCCCCCTTTCCCCCTCTGTTGGAGTTCCTCACATGATTGTGTCACTGTGTTTTATGTTCTGTTTTATTCTGCTGACAAAAAGTCAACACTTGTCACTGAAAATCCTGGCTCATGCTACCTTTTCTCAAGAAGGTTAACATGAGCAGAACTGGACTGAAATGCAAGAACCATCTTGTAATGACAGTGTTAAACGTGAATTTATTTAGGCTGAGTGTTCCAATCCAGCGATGTGAGCTGAGATAACGGAAGGTATAGGGAATTGAGAAATGGCCAAAACTTGATTTTGATCATTAATGAAAATTATAACTTTAATGTGTAGAGATATGCAGCACAGAAACAAACCCTTCATCCATGCCGACCAGATTTTCCTAACCTAACCAAGTCACATTTGCTAGCACTTGGCCCATATCCCTCTAAACCCTTCCTATTCCTTTTAAATGTTGTAATTGTACCAGACTCCTCCACTTCCTCTGGCAGCTCATTCCATACACGAACCACACTCTGCATGAAAATGTTGTCCCTTAGGTCCATTTTAAATTCTTCCCGACTTGCCCTAAACCTATGCCCATTACTTCTGGACTCCCCCACTTCAGGGAAAAGATCTTGTCTATTTACCCTGGTTCCAGCTGTGTTCTTATGTCAATTGTGATGGTTACTAAGGAACAGGAGGAGGCTGTTCAATTTATCAAGTAAAAAATGAGGTCTGCAGATGCTGGAGATCACAGCTGCAAATGTGTTGCTGGTCAAAGCACAGCAGGTTAGGCAGCATCTCAGGAATAGAGCCTGCTATGTCACCTAAGCCTGTCCAAATTGTGTCTCCTGAAAATATTTTACAACTTCCTCACAACATATATTGTTGCTTAGCTGTGAACCATTTGCAAATTGGAAATGTTACATTTGGACTCAAAAAATCTAAATAATTGGTATTGTGAACAGCTGTACCCATGTACTGATCCTTGCAGTACCTCATTAATCATAGTCTGCCAATTTGAAAGTGACCCATTTATTCCTGCTCTGTTTTCTGTTGCTTAGTTGATCATTAATCCATGCCAGTATGTTATCTCCTATACCACTGGCTTTAATTTGGCTAACCAAGCTCCTATGGGGGACCTTATCGGAAGTCTTCTGAAAATATGTACATCCTTTGTCAATTATTCTTCATCCATTTTATTAATGGTGTCCTTTTTAAGAATAGAACTCCCAGGTTTGTCAAACATGGTTTGCTACTTGCAAATCCATTTAAGCTCCACGATTATTATTGAGATCAACTCTGGAATTACTAAATCAATTTAAATTCCATCTGCTACCATGGTGGGGTTTGAATGCTTACCCCGGAGTATTAGCCTGGGCCTCTGGATTATGAGTCTCATGACATTACTACTGTGCACCTGCCTCCCTTTGAACTATTATTCTAGACCAACACTGGTAGTGTTAATGCCTCCATCAAGTGTCTTTTGTGGTAGCACCAAAGAAAAGTTATAGAATCGTAGAGATGTACAGTATGGAAACCCCCTTCAGTCCAACCTGTCCGTGCCAACCAGATGTATGAGGAAGAATGGCAACCTTGTCAGTAATGGCCATCTCCTGAGAATGAATTATCACCAGGTTTACGGCACCTTGGTTTCACGTTCCTCTTCTGATCCTTTTTAACCTTCTCCCCATTTTTCTTTCTTTCATAACTATTGGATTTGCCCAGTGAGGCTTTCTGCCAAACTTCTTTGTACTTTGTTTATCTTCCTTTCCCATCCTACTCATAATCTATTCTCCTATCTCGGCCTCATGCCCTTGCCTGAGATTGTGGACTCGCCCTGAGACCAGGTCCTCTTATGGTGTTATGCCTCACCAAGTTTAGAGAGATTTGGTTGAGGAGAAGGCAACCACAAGAATGGTCTTTAGGCATAGCCTTCAAAGTAACTCTGTTTATAATATATTCATGCTAAATGCTGTGATAATGGCTAGCCTAGATATAACAAGCTCTGCTCATTGAATTCCAACAGTTTAGAAGTAGGTCATTTAGCCCATCAAGTTCGCCAAAGAGCACCAGACTCTCCCCACTACCCTGATGCCCTGCTTTTCCCAGTCTAACCCGCCTAACCTGCACAGGACACTATGGACAATTTAGCATGACCAATCCATCTAACCTGCACATCTTTGGACTGTGGGAGGAAACCAGAGCACCAGAAGGAAACACTCTCGGACACAGGGAAAAATGTGTAAACTCCACACAGACAGTTGCCCAAGGCTGGAATCGAACCTGGGTTCTGGTGCTGTGAGTCAGCAGTGCTAACCACTGAGCTGGAAGTGAAAGTGAGGTCTGCAGATGCTGGAGATCAGAGCTGAAAATGTGTTGCTGGAAAAGCGCAGCAGGTCAGGCAGCATCCAAGGAACAGGAAATTTGACGTTTCGGGCATAAGCCTGAAGAAGGGCTTATGCCCGAAACGTCGAATTTCCTGTTCCTTGGATGCTGCCTGACCTGCTGCGCTTTTCCAGCAAGACATTTTCAGCGCTAACCACTGAGCTACTGTGCTGTGTTCTTAGATTGATCCTTGTCTAATGTAATATCTTTGTATGGTTGTACCCATGTCCTATCAGACTCATTCATTCTCGAGAGGGGTGTCATCTACAGCATAGAGTTTTAAAGTGTTGGACATTGCAGTTGTCCGAGTGCTTCAACTCTGTTCACTGACTGTGGTGTTTCTATTCACTGATTTGCAGCCCGGTAACACCATCGCAAGGTTGCTCCAGAGCCCTGAAGCTCGTACAACAACAGCTTCATATGCCTTCCAGTATCTTGCCCAAGTAGTCATTGTGCACGGGAGAGATTTGGCCCTATGAACAGGCTATTGAGCTCCAGAGGGGATCTCAGCTGAATCCGATCCTGTATTCCTTTAACTGTCAGGCACACATTAGCTACATTTCTGCAACAGGAGCTATTGGGTTGCACTCGGGGACAGGAACAATGTCTCATTCTTCTCTTCACACGGGGATCAAGTGTAGCTCTCGTCAATGTATTTACTTTCATGCGTGGTTCCACTGGACTTGTAAATTCATGAATATTTTAGTGAACCTTTCAGTAAAGCAGTAATTTAATGATTTATTGATGACCTTTTTTAAGCTGTGTGTCACAGGTAGCATCTCATCGTTTTTGTACCTGTATCTGTGACTCTGTGCGATCTGTAAGTACACAGAACACATTGAGAAATATATTAGGCTGTGTCAGGATTTTTAATGCCTGACCCGAGGAGCAGGAGCTGAAAAAGCAGTCACTGCAAAACCAGGTTTCTAAACTTAGTTTTGGAATTTCCAGTCCCAGGTCTGAGTTCTGTCTAAAACTGGCTTTATTTCAAGTTTGATGGTCAGGAAAACATTATCTGCATCTGAATTTGGTTAGTTCTTTATTGACCCTCCCCCTCTGTTGCCACCTGTCCAGGGTTTCATTGCACTTTGAGGAATTAATGATTAATCTGTTGAATGTTACAGAAAATAAACCTGGGAGAAAACTCATAGGCACATGTACATAAAAAAAGTGCTTTTCTTAAAACAAACATCTTGAAACTTTAAAAAAAAATTGAAATAGCTTTTGGCCATACATAGCTTGAGTATTGCTTAAAAATGATACTTTGTTGAAGCTTTTCTTATACTTAGCAGGATATTTTGCAAGAACACCAATTGAACAGAAAAACTCACCATTTATATCACATGAGAAGTGAGTGCTGATTGGGTAGCAAGTGGACTTTGATAGCGACATTTCCATGGTGGATACACCCTTTTTATTGATGATTGACAATTAAGTGTCATGCCTCCTTGGGTCAGCACATCGGAAATCCATCCCTGCTATTTCTGGGGTTGTCATAAAAATACAAAATTCTTATCATACAAAAGGTATCAAAGTACACACAATTGCCCAATTTAACTGCCTGATATACTCCAGTTGACAGAAAGCATGGACTGGATTTCTGTACTTAGCATTGCAAATAAATAGATTTTACCTCCGGGTAAACAAACTATTAGAAGCAGTCGACGCTTATCTCTACTAGTTAAAGCTCTTAACCCATTATAAAATTACCCTTCACATGCAGACAGATTTGAAAAAGAAACTATTGTTGTTATGGATGGAGGGAAAACCTAGGAATGCAATTAATTGGTCTCTGTTCATAGAGTTCATTTGTGATGGTCCTTTTGGCTTGCTCTCACTTGCTCTCTCGCCCTTTCCTCCTGTTCTCCTCCTGTCCTCCTCTGTCTCTCTCTCTCTCTCACACTCGCTCACTCTTTTACATTCACGCTCCCTCTTGTTCTCTCCAGTCACTGCTGATGGACATTAAATTGGCTTTTGTTAGACCTTTAAGTGTCTTGTACTGCAGACGAAAGGACAATGTCTTTTTGGGAGGTCAACTATCTTCTGATCCTCCGGTTCACACCCACAAGCTGATCAGCTGCATGCTGGCCTGTCACATTGTTGTTGGCAGGCAGAAGGTCTTTGTCATCAGCAACTACCATTACTTTGCAGACTAATCAGCAACTTGTTACTGACTGAATCTCATTTTGTTCACAATCCCTGGTGCCAGTTTGTCTGCATTTAGACCTGCCCCTCGGTGGAACAAACAACAGGGTAAACAGCACTTGCAATAAGTACTGGAAGGTTTTCTTTTAAAGTGTGTAAATTCTTTCCACATCCTTAATTCTTAAAACAGACCTTTTCCCATGTCTGACCACAATCAAAATACAGAAATAAAAAGACAGGCTTTGTGCAAAAATTTAACCCTGGCAGGATGATTGTTTTCATTGGTCAGAACATTGCTCCGAGAGATGAACCAGTAAATGGCTGTCATCTATATTGAGTTGAAACAGGTAAAGTCCAGTGTACATGTTTGTTTCTGTCTGCAATAAGTAGACATGTGCAATAATATAGCTTCTGGGGTATGCAGTCCACTGTGCAGTGAACTCAACTGACAATCTTTAGCAAAAGTCCTTGTGCAACCTGAATTATTCAGCAAACATTCAGTTGCGGAAGTACACCTAATGTTAGACAGTATGTGTGCAAGCACAAGCTGGTTGGGTACAGTTAGTATCTTGTTATGAATAGCCAAAGGATTATGCTGTTCAATTATAATTGAACAATGTTTAGGATGTATGGCTTACATACCTACACTGAAATTCCCATGCCACGTCACTCGTGTGTGGTAGGTAGTGGCTTGTTGGATGATCAGAATCTGATTCCAAAACATGCCAGCCACTGAAGATGAATCTGCACCATTAGGCATGGTCAGGAGGATCTATCTGTACCATTAGGCTTGGTCAGCCGGCCAGGTTGGCTTGATTAACTGACCCCGCTCTTTCGATTTCTGCAGTTGTTCATTGATTACACTCAGCAAAGATGAAACTGAAATGATGTTGCACAACGTTTTTCAATTCTAGGCTGAAGAAGGAAGGGGAAAGCAAACATGCCCTTTATCTTCAAATTGGGAACTTGTTGGGCAATGTTCCTGTCTTACAAACCACAAATGTACATTTTTTACTGAGATTATTGTGACGAGGCAAAGAATTTTGTTTCTTTTTTTAATAATAATTTCTGTACCTCTTATCCCTGGAATAGCTTGAGCATTAATGTGACTGTCAGCAAATGACAAATGTTGGGTGGCTTGGCACCAGTTTATCAGCTCCCACTGGCTGTGTTTCTGGATTAATCCTAGAGTTATAGAATCCCCATGGCCCACTGAGTCCACATCTCACCCAGACTCTTACCCCTTTCCTTATCCACGTAATTCTGTAATTCCCATGACCAATCTACCTGGCCTCCACATCCCTGGACACCATTGACAATTTAGCAAGGCCAATCCACCTAACCTGCACATGTTTGGACTGTGGGAGGAAACTGGAGTACCTGGAGGAAACCCCCGCAGACACGGGGAGAATGTGTAAACTCCACACAGACAGTCAGTCGCTCCAGGGTAGAATCAAACCCGGGTCCCTGGTGATGTGAGGCAGCAGTGCTAACCACTGAGCCATCTCGATTAGTTTAACGATAATAATGCCATCACCTCCATCTTGGCGCCTTGGCTCCATAACCTTCAATAGCCTTACCAAACAAAAATCCACAAATCTTCGTTTCGAAATTTCCAATTGACCGAAACCTTGGCAGCCTTTAGATGGAAGGAGCTCCAGATTTCCATCACCCATCAGTGAGTAATGAAATGTTTTCAGAAAGCATTCATGAGTAGCCAAGTCCTAATTTTAAGTTTTTCCTGGCTTTGGCCTCGACTCCCCAAACATGTGTACACTGTTTCAATTATTGTATGTAGACTTTGCATGTTTGGCTTTGGGCAATTAAGTATTGTATAAATGAGAATGGATATTATAATGATAATCATGGCATCAGTAATCATGAGAATGTGGGGTGGGATTGTCTGTGCTGGTGACAGGAGTATTTAAAATTTGTGGGCGGCACGGTGGCACAGTGGTTAGCACTGCTGCTTCACAGCAGCAGAGACCTGGGTTCAATTCCCACCTCAGGCGACTGTCTGTGTGGAGTTTGCACGTTCTCCCCGTGTCTGCGTGGGTTTCCTCCGGGTGCTCCGGTTTCCTCCCACAGTCCAAAGATGTGCGGGTCAGGTGAATTGGCCATGCTAAATTGCCCGTAGTGTTAGGTTAGGGGTATGGGTGGGTTGCGCTTCGGTGGGTCGGTGTGGACTTGTTGGGCCAAAGGGCCTGTTTCCACACTGTAAGTAATCTAATCTAATCTCCCACAGTCCAAAGATGTGCAGGTCAGGTGAATTGGCCATGCTAAAATTACCCGTAGTGTTAGATAAAGGGGTAAAGGGAGTGGGTGGGTTGCGCTTCGGCGGGTCGGTGTGGACTTGTTGGGCTGAAGGGCCTGTTTCCACACTGTAACTAATCTAAAATGAACCATATAGAGCCAACCATTATACTGCAGCAGTAGTTCCACTGTACATGACTGCATGGTTACACTGTGTCCGTAACAGTTTGCAGAAACCTTCCTGAATATGAATCACACTTTTTGATCCAGAGAAATCATTGTAAGCTATACGCTATTAAGGGGAGGCAGGGAGAGCTCTCTCGGAATAGTACTCGGTCATTAACTTTGTGAAAATATAAACTAGCCACTAGAAGGGATTTGAAAGAGATCCACTTCCTGGAAAACTGTTAGGTTTTCTAATGCTAAATGTTTGCTGCAGAGTTGAGCTCCATGTATATTTGGGGTGTTTATCTGAAAGTGGAGGAGCTTAAAGTGGAACCATTGTCTGAAATATTTAAGTGTCCTGGGCCAAATGGCCTTTTCGTGCTCTTGGTGGTATTGTAGCCTTGGGAAATATCTCTGTTTTTTTTAAAACTGGGGTTGATGCGTTGGTAATTTATTAAACCAAGCTAATGTTCCGAGGATCGAGGTTCACATCCCACCAAAGCAAAGTTCTGGAGTTAATGGTTTAATGGAGACCATAGAGCTAATGTCTATTGTCAGGAAAAGTCACTGTCCAGTCTGGTCTCCACGTAACTCCAGACCCACAGCAATAAGGTTGATTCTTAACTGTCCTCTGTGCAATTAGGAATGGATAATAAATGCTCACCCAGCCAGTGAAACGCACATCCTATGAATGAATGGGGAAAAAAAACAACATAGATGGAATTAAGATATGAATAAATGATTATCTGATTGAATGATAGAGCAAGCTCCAAGAGGCTGAATGGCATATTCCTTTACCTCATAAATTGATCAATAGAGACACCAAGTGAATAGGAATCTGATGGTGGACACTATCTCTTGGAGAACTGAGGAAGAATGCCATTCCTTAATAGTTGATATGCTTGACTGTTATGACTTGATGCTCACTGAGAAGATTGTCATTCAAGAGAGAAGTTTGAAAATGGAACATTTTGTGTTTGCTCTGTCTTTTTATAGCAAAGCATTGAGGATTTGTCAAAGTATGTGGCACCAAATACCTGCAGGGTCTGTTTGGAGATGGAGGGGTTGCCTGTCAAGAGTCGTGTTTATCTTCACAACAGTCCCTAAACGGAGTTTATTTTTTTGCTGATGAGTTGTGCTTCATGAAAATTTAAGGTGTTTATCTGAAAGTGGAGGAGCTTAAAATGGAACCATTGTCTGTGATATCCAGATGTCATGGGCTGAATGGCTTTTGTTTTTGCTATTTGTAACATTGGGGAATATCTCTTTTATTGGGACAGGTAACCTTGTAGGGCTGACGTGTTGGTAATTTATTAATCCAAGATTTTCCTGACATCCTTGTTCCTTCTCGAGATAAATTGCTGTCCGTTTACTTATTTGCCAATTTCCATTGATTCCATTGCTTGTCTTGTTCATGAGGCTAAATCTCACAGGAATAAATACATAACATATGAAAAGCTGAAAACTTTTTTAATATTTTTCTTTTCCAGGCACTACCCAAAGTCGTCATTCACTGCTGTGGCAGATACCCCAGAAAACCTACGCCTGAAAAAGCAAAGCAAGTTGCAGAGTCAAGTAAGTAACTTGGGCAGAAAGGTACACTGTTGGAAATCAGAAATAAAATCAAGGATTGAAGGTATACTCATCAGATCAGTAAGACGCAGATGTGGAGAGAGACCCAGAGCTCCTGTTTTCAGTCAGCAATACTCTGATGAATACCAGGTTCTCTTTTATCACTCTCCGCTTGGGATCTCTTGTTATCCTCTTGGCCCTAGGCTGCTGGAGGATGCTAGTTCTGTCAAGTTGCAGAAGTGAAGTTTGGCGAGTGGGAAATGCTAACTTTGTAAAGAAGTTATACCTTTCTTCTTTTAGAATTTTGTTTAACCATTTGTTTCCATCGAGTTGTACATCACAGAAGCAGACCCTTTGGTCCAAGTCGGCCATGCTGACCAGGTTTCCTAAGTGAAACTTGTCCCATTTGCCTGCATTTGGTCCGTATCCCTCTGAACCTTCCCAATTCATGTACCTGTCCAAATGCCTTTAAAATGTTTTAATTGTACTTGCCTCCACCACTTCCTCTGGCAGTTCGATCTATATACACACCACCTTCTGTGTGAAAAAATTGCCCCGCAGGTCTTTTAAATCTTTGTACTCTGTATTGTAAAAGTGGCCTTACCAATGTCCTGTACAGCTGCATAATGACATCGCAACTTCTATACTTGATGCTCTGATCAATGAAGGCAAGTGTGCCTCACGCCACCTTCACCACCCTGTCAACCTGCGAGACATTCCTGCATCCTGGCTTTGATTTGATTTGATTTGTAAGTGCTGGTTGCTCTCTTTGCGTGATCTCTCTGAAGGCTGAGGGAGGCACCATCAATGAGTGTGATCCTGATCTGGACCAATGATACCCTGTTATAGAGTTGTAACAGGCAGTGTTTCAAGATCAGTGGAGAGAAAATTCGAAGGGCAAGGTGTGGAGCACTATTGGGATTGACCAGTTCATCTGAGCTGCTGCTGTGCTGGCGTCACAGTGACCATCTTCTGTGACCATCAAAAGCTGCCCAGTACGTATTGTAATGGGAAGCCTAATGTAGTGACATGGGCACATCAGTGTAACAATTACATCATTGTACTAGCAACTGAGATGTTATGAGTTTAAGACAGCCAAGAATAATTCCCATTATTTACTGATTACAGAGGTACCTCGTTTATCCGAAGGACATGGGCAGGGGAGTATTTCATTCGGTTAATTGAAAACTGGATAACATAGTTAGCCAAGTATCGGAACCTTGCGATATTGTTCAGATAATCCAAAATTCGATTAATCAAATGCTGGACAATTGAGGTTCTTCTGTATCTGCTTAGTAATTGGCATGGAAAGGTGGACTCCATGAGAGTTAATATCAAGAGACCAATGGCAGGGGATGGGATAGTTGTGTGATTAAACCTCTTGGAAACTAGAGTAGCTAACATCTGCATTTCACGGAGATTCTTGTATTGAGGATTTCATCCATTTGATGTTTGGCTCACCTTTAGAATGAAGCTCAGTAAGTACCTCAATACTCTGACCAATAAAGGAAAGCGTACTAAACGCTGCCTTCACTATCCTATCTACCTGTGACTCCACATTCAAAGAGCTATGAACCTACACTCCAAGGTCTCTTTGTTCAACAACACTCCCTTGGACCTTACCATTAAGTGTATAAGCCCTGCTAAGATTTGCTTTCCCAAAATGTTGCACCTTGCATTTATCTGAATTAAACTCCATCTGTCACTTCTCAGCCCAGTGGATGGATGGAGGGCAGGATTAGCTGAATGATCTGCCATGAATAGTGAAGCAGGCTTGAGAAGTTGTATAGCCCACTCCATCTACCTTCCATGTTTCAGAATGAACTGCAATTAAACAAGGTTGCAATTCTAAATTGAGTAGCAGAGAGAGTTCCCTCATACAATGGAACAGTTCAGCTACTGATCAAAAGCTAGGCTTACTGACAAAGCTGACAGCAATTCCAACCTTTTTAGAAACAAATTGCAGTAATTCTTTAACATTGTATTCTGTTGAAAGTGCAATATAAATATACAATGCTGTATATTATGAAAGTGTGCTCTGTCAAAGCTCATATTTCCTTTTGAAAATATATTTAATCCAAAGCTTTTCAAGAGCATTTTTAAGTTTCCCCACTTGAAAACAATCACCCAAAAAAGTGTTTATTTTACAGTTGAGAAGTTAAATAGAGGAGTAGAAATTTCACACTTCATTAGGTTTGTTAATCCGTTGATAGGGAAGCTCTATAATTGAGTCAATGGTACAATCGATGCATGTCAGCACAGAGCTTTCCAAAAAGCAAATGTGCATGTACGATGATAGACTGATCAATTACAGCAGCACCACTGGATTTGATATTTAGATGCAGCCTAGGACTGTCTAGAAAGGGGCATGTATGTAACACATGCCTGAATGCCGAACCAATCTGCCTTGCTTCCCAAGAAAAACCTTGTTTTGAAGAAGGTTTCTTTTTGAGTAAGGCAGTGATGAAAGGGCATTGTAACCTTGGGAGAACCAGCAGCATAAAGATTTTCCAGACTCGTAAATAATAGACTACAGAGAGAAATTACTTTCTCTCCTCTCCATCGGTTTGTGGGCGCTTTTGTCATCTGCTGTTTTCCTCTCCTGTTACTGTTCAGCAGGGCAGGCAAGAGGTCTATTCAATCATTTCAAGTTCATCATTTGAATGAGATGTTTGAGTGATGTTTGGCTCATTGATTCTGAAATTGCAGACCTGGTGCAAGCACCCACTGTTCCGAGTTGGCTATTTCTAGATTATATAAAGCTCTTCCAATGGAGCAGCTTTTTATTTTATGATGAAGTTAAGCTGCCAGAAAATTTAGTTTTCTTTCCACCTCCCTTCAGGATGTTGCCACATCTGTTCAAGACCCGATATTTCTCAATGGGACAGGAGTGGCCATTCAGCCCTGCAGTAATATCCACCATTCTTGATCATGTCTTATCTTCTCAACACCATTTTCCATTTTTTCACAAAGTGCTAGTTACTAATTTATTTGAATTCTTCTAGTATTTTCTATATCATCTTCCATGAATGCAGACTTAAAGTAAATGTGTAATTTCACTGCCATTTCCTGTTCTCTGTTATAACGTCTCCTGTTCCCAACTGTAATGTGCTCAACTTATTCTTGGTAACTTTTCCTGTGTGGATAGTTTTTACAACCCACCTTTCAAATTTCCTGCCAACTTACATTCGTATTTTCTTCTTTTCATTTCTTTATTGGTTTATTTTGTCATCCTTTTCTGGGTTCTGCGTTGCTCCCAAAGGGGCTTGCTTCTATTAATAGCATTCTCGTAAGTCACTCCTACTGCAATCTTGTAACTATTTTTGTTAACCTTGATTGATTCACCTTTCCCTTTGGGTGTTTGTGCCATGGAAGTGTGTGCATCTTTAAAAACTAGCCTATTGGCAGATCTTTGTGTATTTTCCTAATCCACCATAACCAACTTGCCCTCATTCGCCATAGTTTCTGAACACAGTTTTAAGAACTTAGTTTCAGAATAGATTATGTTGCACCGAAACGTCCGTTAAATTCTATGATATTGTGGTCACTACTATTTAAAAGGAAGTACAATAAGATTTATTAATTAATCCTTTCTCATTACACAATTCACAAACCAAAATAGCCCAATCCTTTATAAAAGCAAATTACTGCGGATGCTGGAATCTGAAACCAAAAGAGAAAATGCTGAAAAATCTCAGCAGGTCTGGCAGCATCTGTAAGGAGAGAAAAGAGCTGACGTTTCGAGTCTAACTGACCCTTTGTCAAAACTGGCTTTGACTCAACGTCAGCTTTTTTCTCTCCTTACAGATGCTGCCAAACCTGCTGAGATTTTCCAGCATTTTCTCTTTTAGCCCAATCCTTTGGCTCCTCAACATGCTGTTCCAGAAACCCACCTCATATGCACTTTAAGAAGTTAACGAGTTGGTTACCTCCAGTTTATACGCAAACTTAGATTGCCTCTTAATATTACATTACTCACATTTTAAATCACGAAATTAGCAATGCATGTAGTGTGCCTAACATGAATGCTCCAGTTTGGTATTCTGTAAATAACTCCAACCAATGTATACTTTCCCTTGCTGTTTCTGCACTCCACCCTGTCCTGATCATTTGATTGATGATTGTCTATTGCTAACGTGCTGATGCCATCCCGTATGAGGAGTGCAATCCCATTTCCTTTTTTTCATTTTTACACTTTGGAACGATAAGCAAAAATATCATTGGACATTGAGCTCCCTATCTTGATTATTCTATAGCCACATCTCTGTAATGGCAATTAATTCCTATTTGTTTCCCTCAGTTAGTGCATTCAAATCATTAACATCTTTGTGAATGCTACATGACTCTGATAAAGTGCCATTAGTTCAGTCTTTTTAGCATTCTTGTCCATTTTGGTTGTGGTTGATAATTGCTGTTACTTCATCTGCCTTCTCTTTTTGGTTTGCATGCTTCCACTTCCTCCTTAACTGGTTTTGCTTCCCTAGGATCTGAGCACTCTCTTGGGTTTCCAGCCCTCTGCTAATCTTGTCTTAAAATCTTCTCAACCGCTCTAGGAAACCGCCCTGCGAGGCTGCATGTCCCAGTCCTTTCAATGAGCGAAATCTTCCTCCTTGCACAGATTCCACCTTCCGTGGAGCTTGGGTTAAATGGCTCTCCTGTTTCTATATTCATTAGTGTATGGGACTGGAAGTATTCCAGATATTATTGCTTTGCTGATTTTTGCTTTTCAATCTCAATTTCTGCTTACTATATTCTGCTTTCAGGATCTTGTTATCGAAGTAATTGGTACTAATGTGGGCCACCATCTCTGGTTCACCCTGCCCCAGATCAATGTCCTGCAGTCATGCTGTGACATTTTTGACCCTGTATACAGGTTGCAAAATGCCATTCTAGAGGCAGAAGCACCTGTCTGCTCTTTTAACTGAAGAATCCTTTATTTGTTACTTCCACCCCTCTTTAACAGCAGATTTCTTTGACATCTGAGGAGCCACCACCTTACCAATGTTAAAGGTGGAAAGCCGATTTTGTGAGCAAGATTGGGATTTCTGCACTACTTGTGCCGTTCTCTTGGACTGCCTGGTCGTACTGTTCCTTATCCACTTACGTACCCCTAAACTGTGGTGTGGCCACCTTCCTAACCATGCTGTCCATGTGTCCTCTGTATTGTGGATGAACAAATGTTTCTCCAACTGTGCCTGTGAAGTCTGAAATATGGAGCTCGTTGTACAGATGGTAAGACTTCCAACAGACTTCATCAGCTCTGATGGATGGTACCTCCATGAGTTTCCAAGTGCCAACAGGCTGCACCATGCACTTGGCTGAACTACCCCGCCATATTTTAGTAATTGTGTTACCAACCAGAAATGGAATAGCTTATCAGTTCCTTCCAGCTCATTCTGCTGCACCAAAGTAGAAGCCAAAACCTGAGTGACAAAAATACATTTTAAACAGAAAAAAGAGGAAGTAAAAGCACCTCACCTTACCTTAAACAGTCCTGCTCGCTCTCGCCGTCTCTCTGGCGCGCGCTCTCTCTCTGTGTGCTTTTGAATGGGGGTGTCCAGAATATCAGAGGTGGCATTATCACTTACCCTTCCCCTTCCCCTTCAACTCTCTTGAGAAATCTTTGCCCACAGGAGGGCAAATACACCTAAGCATACCTGCCAAGCTTCCCCTAACAAGAGTAAAGGTATTTTGAACTTTTCTGGTGTTGTCACTCAGTTGTTGAGGTATTCAGGAAGTCCCATGCTATTTCATGGTGCTCCCTTCCTCTCTGCTACAGCTCCTATTTCAATGCTTGTTCAGCTGTCTTGGGAGCACCTGCACACACTTCTTCAGGGTCAGTCTATGGGCCACGTGTCATGAAAGGCACAAACAGCCACCTTCTCTGGTGACATCACATGTTTATTTTTTGGTAGGGAGACCTTCTTATGCTGGCCAATAATGATCTTTGTTCTGTGTTCTTTGTCTTCCTGATACCAACCTTGACAACCTATGCTTCTGACATTTCAAATTGTACCAAAGAGACAGGAAACTATCCAAATCATCTGCAGCGCAGAAATGGACCGTTTGGCCCAACTAGTCCATGTTATCTCTGCTGAAAATGTGTTGCTGGTCAAAGCACAGCAGGCCAGGCAGCATCTCAGGAATAGAGAATTCGACGTTTCGAGCACAAGCCCTTCATCAGGAATAAGAGAGAGTAGCCAAGCAGGCTAAGATAAAAGGTAGGGAGGAGGGACTTGGGGGAGGGGCGATGGAGGTGGGATAGGTGGAAGGAGGTCAAGGTGAGGGTGATAGGCCGGAGTGGGGTGGGGGCGGAGAGGTCAGGAAGAAGATTGCAGGTTAGGAAGGTGGTGCTGAGTTGAGGGAACCGACTGAGACAAGGTGGGGGGAGGGGAAATGAGGAAACTGGAGAAATCTGAATTCATACCTTGTGGTTGGAGGGTTCCCAGGCGGAAGATGAGGCGCTCCTCTCTGTGCTGTATGGGAGCCTTCTTCCACCCCTTTATTCATATTATTAATATACCCAGTTGTTCCATTCTCAGTTATCTAGTTGTTCCTTAAATGCATCGATATTATTTGTCTCAACTACTTTCTTTGGAAGTGAGTTTTACACTCTCACCATTCTTTGATAGAAATTTCTCTCACCTTCTTTACTGGACTTTGTGAATATCTTGTACTGATGGCTCCTAGTTTTGCTCTCTCCCACATAGATGGTGACATCTTGCAAAATGTCCAGATTACAGAGGAGAAAGTGCTCGGTGTCTTGAAACGGGTAAAGGTTGATCAATCCACAGGACCTGATCAGGTGTACCTGAGAACTCTGTGCGAAGCTAGAGAAGTGATTGCTAGGCCTCTTGCTGAGATATTTGTATCATCAATAGTCACAGGTGAGGTGCCGGAAGACTGCAGGTTGGCAAACATGGTGCCACTGTTTAAGAAGGGCGGTAAGGACAAGCCAGAGAACTATAGACCGGTGAGCCTGACCTCGGTGGTGGGCAAGTTATTGGAGAGAATCCTGAGGGACAGGATGTACATGTACATGTATTTGGAAAGGCAAGGATTGATTAGGGATAGTCAACATGGCTTTGTGCATGGGAAATCATGTCTCACAACCTTGATTGAGTTTTTTGAAGAAGTAACAAAGAAGATTGATGAGGGCAGAGCAGTAGATGTGATCGATATGGACTTCAATAAGGCATTTGACAAGGTTCCCCATGGGACACTGATGAGCAAGGTTAGATCTCATGGAATACAGGGAGAACTAGCCATTTGGATACACAACTGGCTCAAAGGTAGAAGACAGAGGTTGGTGGTAGAGGGTTGTTTTTCAGACTGGAGACCTGTGACCAGTGGAGTGCCACAAGGATCGGTGCTGGGTCCTCTACTTTTTGTCATTTACATAAATGATTTGGATGCGAGCATTAAAGGTACAGTTAGTAAGTTTGCAGATGACACCAAAATTGGAGGTGTAGTGGACAGTGAAGAGGGTTACCTCAGATTACAACAGGATCTTGAGCAGATGGGCCAATGGGCTGAGAAGTGGCAGATGGAGTTTAAGTCAGATAAATGCGAGGTGTTGCATTTTGGGAAAGCAAATCTTAACAGGACTTATACACTTAATGGTAAGGTCCCAGAGAGAGTTGCTGAACAAAGAAACCTTGGAGTGCAGGTTCATAGCTCCTTGCAAATGGAGTCGCAGGTAGATAGGATAATGAAGAAGGCGTTTGGTATGCTTTCCTTTATTGGTCAGAGTATTGAATGCAGGAGTTGGGAGGTCATGTTGCGGCTGTACAGGACATTGATTAGGCCACTGTTGGAATATTGCGTGCAATTCTGGTCTCCCTCCTATCGGAAAGGTGTTAGTGAAACTTGAAAGGGTTTAGAAAAGATTTACAAGGATGTTGCCAGGGTTGGAGGATCTGAGCTATAGGGAGAGGCTGAACAGGCTGGGGCTGTTTTCCCTGGAGCGTCGGAGGCTGAGAGGTGACCTAATAGAGATTTACAAAATTATGCGGGGCATGGATAGGATAAATAGACAAAGTCTTTTCTCTGGGGTCGGGGAGTCCTGAAGTAGAGGGCATAGGTTTAGGGTGAGAGGGGAAAGATAAAAAAAGAGACCTAAGGGTCAATTTTTCCACACATAGGGTGGTGCGTGTATGGAATGAGCTGCCAGAGGAAGTGGTGGAGGCTGGTACAATTGCAACATTTAAAAGGCATTTGGATGGGTATATGAATGCTGCCTCACAGCGCCTGTAGACCCGGGTTCAATTCCCGCCTCAGGCGACTGACTGTGTGGAGTTTGCACGTTCTCCCCGTGTCTGCGTGGGTTTCCTCCGGGTGCTCCGGTTTCCTCCCACAGTCCAAAGATGTGCGGCTCAGGTGAATTGGCCATGCTAAATTGCCCGTAGTGTTAGGTAAGGGGTAAATGTAGGGGTATGGGTGGGTTGCGCTTCGGCGGGTCTGTGTGGACTTGTTGGGCCGAAGGGCCTGTTTCCACACTGTAAGTCTAATCTAGTCTAATCTAAAAAATCTAATCATGAATAGAAAGGAGTTGGAGGGATATGGACCGGGTGCTGGCAAGTGGGACTAGATTGGGGTGGGATATGTGGTTGGCATGGACAGGTTGGACCGAAGGGTCTGTTTCCATGCTGTACATCTCTATGACTCTAAGTAAAACTACCCCCTCTGCATGCTGTCTATCAACCCATTTTGTAATCTTGAGGCCACCCTTCTACCTTACTATTGTAGAGAACAAAAGCCCCAAACGGTTCCTGATGAGCTGTGTCCTCTTTTGTGCAAATACTTTATTGTGGTTTTTTTTTTGTATCTTCTGTTCTTTTTAGTGATTGTGAAGATCTAAAAATGTACAGTCCAAGTGTGATTAAATCTTTTAACTCCTGGAGCTTGTACGTGTAGGTGGAGGAGGTGATGAAGAGGAAAATGCATTGTGCTAAGACTAGGGTTTTTATCAGATTGGCTGATTTCTACTTACTTCCTGTCCAGGCATGAAAGAAATGCAAGCCTTCAGACTGTTGCATTGTGCAGAACATTTTGTGTATTCTCACTTTTTTTTCATTTTTTGTATTTTTAAAATACATTTATAGTTTTGCTTTCTATTTCTGTGAGATGTGGACATTGCTGACAAGCTTAGTATTTGTTACCCATTCCAAATTGCCCTTGAATTGGTGGTTTGCTATGGGCCATTTCAGAGGGCAGTAGGAGTCAACCACATTGCTGTGGGTCTGGAGTCACATGTAGGCCCGACCAGGTAAGGGTGGTAGACATCCATCCTGAAAAGGAACTCGAAATCTCTGTCTCTCCCTGTCTCTGTCTGTATCTGTGTCTCCGCTTAAATGTTTGTTTAACAATCTCTCCAGATAGGGTTTGTCAGCTTCTAAGTGACATTTATTCAGACATGTAAGTAATCTCGAGAGCGGATTTTCTTGAGTGGGAGGACATATGAACTCAGTCTTAATGATAGCGCCTGCAGCTCCTCGGAAATATCTCTGACCCTTTTTCATATCCAAGCCAAGGGCACAAACATTAGACTTGGCCAGGATTTCAGACCACGCCTGTTGGCTTTAAATACACTGGGTGGTTTGTCAAGCTGCAGGCCAGTTGGTTAGTGCCTGATTTGTAACTATTTGAGGAATGGGGAAGAGAGAGAACAAAAATGGTTGGTTACCATCTGTAGCAAGCAGCCCATGTTGATAACCTGAGCACTGATGGTGAAACTTGTTTCGGGGAGTGATTGAGAGACGAAAAGGGAACGTGCACATACCTGTTCAACTGGTGTTAGGGAAGATTAACCTCCTGGATACTGCTTGGCTTACTTTTAATATATTCTTTGATGACTTTTCTTTAAAGATGAATTTATTTTATATATTTGTTCATGGAATATGGGCGTCACTTGCTGGGCCAGCATTAATTGCCTATCTGTAATTATTAAGTCAATTAGCTTGCTGTGAGTTTGGAGTCACGTGTCACAAGTATGTGAAAGATTTCCTTCCCTGAAGGACCAGGTGGGATTTTATGACATATTTGCCATTAGGCAAATTCCAGGAATTATCAAATTCAAATGTCACTGTTTATTGATGTAGCATTTGAACCCATGGTCCCAGATGATAAGTCTGGGGTTCTGGATTCCAAGTGCAATGACATTTAGTACTACACCACCACCTTCCACAGGAAATCAGTGGAGGGACCTAGGGAAAAGATTGACTGAGGGGAATCACGTAGAGTCATAGAGATGTACAGCATGGAAACTGACCCTGCGGTCCAACCCGTCCATGCCGACCAGATATCCCACCCCAATCTAGTCCCACCTGACAGCACCCAGCCCATATCCCTCCAAACCCTTCCTATTCATATACCCATCCAAATGCCTCTTAAATGTTGCAAATGTATCAGCCTCCACCACATCCTCTGGCAGTTCATTCCATGCATGTACCACCCTCTGCGTGAAAAAGTTCCCCATAGGTCTCTTTTATATCTTTCCCCTCACCCTAAACCTATGCCCTCTAGTTCAGGACTCCCTGACCCCAGGGAAAAGACTTTGTCTATTTATTTTATCCATGCCCCATATAATTTTGTAAACGTCTATAAGTTCACCCCTCAGCCTCCGATGCTCCAGGGAAAACAGCCCCAGCCTGTGCAGCCTCTCCCTGTAGCTCAAATCCTCCAACCTTGGCAGCACCGTTGTAAATCTTTTCTGAACCCTTTCAAGTTTCACTAACACCTTTCCAATAGGAAGGACACCAGAATTGCATGCAGTATTCCAACAGTGGCCTAACCAATGTCCTGTACAGCCGCAATATGACCTCCCAACTCCTGTACTCAATACTCTGACCAATAAAGGAAAGCATACCAAATGCCGCCTTCACTATCCTATCTACTTGTGACTCCACTTTCAAGAAGCTATGAACCTGCACTCCAAGGTCTCTTTGTTCATCAACACTCCCTAGGTCTTTACCAATAAGTCTATAAGTCCTGCTAAGATTTGCTTTCCCAAAATGCAGCACCTCGCATTATCTGAATTAAACTCCATCTGCCACTTCTCAGCCCATTGGCCCATCTGGTCCAGATCCTGTTGTAATCTGCGGTAACCCACATGATGAAGCCTCCAGTATTATGCCCGATCAGAGTTAACAACCTGACTGATTGTTTGAGAGTCAGTTTTGCCTCTTGCTTTCTTCCTGATGAGATGGTCTCTGAGGTTTCATCGCTAGCAAGGTACTAGAGAGTAAATCACATACAGAAAATAACTAAAGTTCCACAGATGCTGGAAATCGGAGACAAAAACAGAAATTGCTGGGAAGAAACTTAGCAGCTCTGCCAGCATTCGTGGAGAGAAAGTAGAGTTAACGTTTCTGACCCCAAATATTAACTCTGCTTTCTCTCCACAAATGCAGCCAGACCTGCTGAGTTTTTTCCAGCAGCTTCTGTTCTTGTTACAGGTCCTTCTGCTATAACATGAGTTTCATTAACATGAATTTGCTGTAACACGATTGACGAACTGGGGACACGTTTTCTTAAAGTGTGAAGTTTTAAAACGTGTATCAGTTATAATGTGACTCCAGCCTCATTAGTTTAAATGGCGCTGCTGTTATGCGATTTTCTTATAACACTGGATTGCATGAGAACGGAACTATCACGTTATAGCAAAACTGACTGTGTACCAGAAAATAAATGCCGTGTGTAACCTAAAAATGGCATGAGCCCCAGTTTTCAGGGAAGGAGTGTGTAATTTTAGAGGATATAATGTCATTTATATTAACAGCATTTATTTTGTAAAACTCTACATGGCTGGTTTTTTTAATCCTGTATAATCTTGAGATCTGTAATTTTTTTTGCATTACCAAACTAGTCATTTTTCTTTTCAGTTGTATTTTGAAAAAAAAAATATTTTTTATCTTGGTTTTATATTTTAAAGACAAAATGGCAGACAGTCAAAACGTAAAGCATTTAGCCACTGCTTGCAGGAATAACCACCTTTTATAGTTAGAATAGTTACCTGTGGAGTTTGTCAGCACTAAGTGTCAAAACGTAAGAATCAGAGTTACTCTGCATCTTGAGATGTTCAACTATATAATTAGACCATTGCTGATCTATACCTTAGTCCATTTACTGGTGGTTTCTTCAGTTTTGCAGAACAGTGGTTAAGAAATGAGCAGCACATTCCTGCACCCAAATTAATGCTTAATCATTAATGCAGCATTATCAAAAATCAACTGAGCACCTACCATATCTGATATTTGGTTGATTATTTTCTGCTTTTTCTTCCATCATGTGTACTGACCACATTTGCTATTTGGTTAACCTGTTCGATGATCATTGCTGTTTGTGGGCTTATGCTTCACTGCCAATTGATCACTCAATTTGCCCACAAAATAGACACTATGTTTCTAAAATTACTCCTTTCCTGAGAAATGTTTCAGGGTGTCCTTGGGAAGAGGGGAATCTTCTAGGTTGCCATAACAATAATTTGTATTTGAATAGAACCTTTTAACACACTGAACTGTGCACTGGGCAGTACAGATCTTAAATCCTGCCGAAAAGAGGGGATTGCTGTTTGAAGCAGCAGAACAAATGCAAGAATGTCAAATTTCAGATAATCTCAACAACATACAACAGGAGAAACATCATGTAAGCATTTCATGAGACAAATTTGATGCAGCAAAAACAAAAGTTAGGATTGGTTTTCCCAAGAGGGACGCATACAAAGAGGCCTCTTTGTGAAGAGAGCGTTGGAAAGATTTGGCGAAGGAATTTCAAAATTTCAGTCAACTGAAGACACCCCTGTGAATAGTAGAAGTGAATGTCTAGAATTGAAGAGTACCTAGATACTTGTGGGATAGATTCGCATCTCACATCAAGGGGAGGATGAAACCACGGGAGCTTTTGTATATGAGGATGAAAGTGTTAAAATTGTGAACCGGGATCCAGTGTTGGTCAATGAGCACAAGGGTGACCAGCAAAAAGGTCATAGTGTGTTTTGGGATGAAGGCAGCAGCTTTGGATGAGCTTAGATTTACAGAGAGTGAAAGATCGGAGGCTGGGAGACCATTGGAATCGACAGTGTGGTGCTGGAAAAACACAGCAGGTCAGGCAGCATCCGAGGAGCAGGGGAATAGACATTTCGGGCATAAGCCCTTCATCAGGAATGATGCTTGTGGGCCGGGGCTGATTGATAAATGGGAGGGGTTTGGGGGAGGTGGCTGGGAAAGTGATAGGTGGATGAAGGTGAGGGAGAAGGTGATGGGTTAGAGTGGGGAGTGGTGGGCGGGTCTGGAGTGCGGTGCCGAGTTGGAGGCTGGGGACTGGGGAAATGTGGGGCGAGGGGGAAATGAGGAAGCTGTTGAATCCACATTTATCCCATATGGTTGCAGAGTCCCAAGGCAGAATATGAGGCGTTCCTCCTCCAGGTGTCTGGTGTAACGGTTTGGTGATGCAGGAGGCCCAGGACCTGCATGTCCTTGATGGAGGGGGACGGGGAGTTGAAGTGTTCAGCCATGGGGCGGTGGGGTTGGTGGGTGCGGCTATCCCAGAAATGTTCTCTGAGATGATCAGCAAGAAGGCATCCTGCCTCCCCGATGTAGAAGTGACCACACCGGGTGCAACGGATGCAGTAGATGACATTGGTTCCTGTCTGTTAGATCATTGGAATGGTCAATTTTGGAGGTAAAAGCTTGGCTGAGGATCTTTGCAGTCGGTGAGCTGGGGTTGGGATGGAAATATTGAGAAGGTGGAGATTAGGTGTTCTTTGGGAGCAGCCAAAGTGCAAACATTTCTATTTGACCTTTTTGAAGATCTGCTTTGAGTGTAGGCAGGTGTTTTGTGCACCACTAACAATTCTAATTAGATCGGTGGTCCAATCTTTGTTTAGTCAACTGTAAAGGATTTACAATCTCTCCCATCAACCACATTGGGATTGTTTTTGTCCAGTTTGATGCAGTGTGCACAGGCATGGAGCTAGCTACAGTGTAAATCACTGGCTAGCTTCCCAAGCCCTGATGTGGTTCTCTTTAGCTGCAGGCTTTCCAGCCATACCTTGGAGAACTTCATGCCCACACCCATCTGCCTTTTTTCCCTTGTTGACCTCCAAATGACCTGGAAGACTTGATGTTGAGACCATGCTGGCACAAGGGAGATAATTTTGCCTTCCTCGTTTGAGACCCTGACTACATCCACTTCTGTGTAACTTACTAAGTGAGCTGAAAATGTGTTGCTGGTTAAAGCGCAGCAGGTCAGGCAGCATCCAATGAACAGGAAATTCGACGTTTCGGGCAAAAGCCCTTCAACAGCCTGATGAAGGGCTTTTGCCCGAAACGTCGAATTTCCTGTTCATTGGATGCTGCCTGACCTGCTGCGCTTTAACCAGCAACACATTTTCAGCTCTGATCTCCAGCATCTGCAGACCTCACTTTTTACTCGAAGAACTTACTAAGTGAGATATGTTGTTAATTTGGGGCACTCCATCATTTTAATTCAAGTTTCCAAAAGTTTATTGCTACATAAAACATTCATAAAGCAGGAGATGTGGAACAAGCATTATAACAAAGTAGTTTTACAGCTTTGTTCAGGTTTATCTAGTCTGGACTCATTTATCATTGAAGCAATTATACCTTGAAATTCTGTGTGATTTCCATCCAGATTAAGTTGGACAAATGTAGCCTCTAGCACTTTGGAATCGGATATTGTTGTGGATCAGCCTTGCTTATAAATGTGGAAAATCACTGAGGTGCAGATTGAAGAGGCAGAGGAGAAAATGGGGTCAGTCTGAGAGATCTTGGGCTGTAATTGCAAACGAGAAACAATAATTGGGAGGATTTGATTGCTGTCTCCTCCCACCTCACAATATTTACCCTGGTGTTTAGAACTGATCAGAGCTTCTCTTAACTGCAGATACTTATCTAGGCATTTGACTTTGTTTGTGTGTAAGCATCATTTAATAGTTTGCTTTCTCAGGCTATTGTCAATATGTAATGGCATTGCTCCCTGTTGGAGTGTAAGAACATAAAACAGAGGCTTAGATGTAGGCCATTCACTCTGTTGAGTATGCCATGCATTCAATGAGATTACTGCTAATCTGATACTCCTCAATTCCACTTTCCTGACTTTTCCCTATAACTTTTGATTCCTTTGCTGTCAAGAAATCTCACATTTGAAGGTATTTAACAAACCAGCCTTGATAGCCCTCTTCAGTAAAGAGTTCCACATATTCACAGCCCTTAGAAGAAAGTTTTCTTCATCTCTGTCTTAAGTGTGTGACCCCTTGTTTTGAGATTATTCCTCTGGTCCTAGACTCTCTGACAAGGGGAAATGATCATTCCACACCCTAACATGTCATGTCTCCTAAGAAAATGGTATGTTTCAATGAGGATCCCCACTCATTCTTCTGTATTCTAATGAATATAGGCCCAACCCACTCAACATCAATGATCAGCCTAGTCACCGTTCTCTGCCTCCAAGGAGAAAGTGAGGACCGTAGATGCTTGAGATCAAAATTGAAAAATGTGTTGCTGGAAAACCCATTTCTCTGCCTCCAGTGTCATTATATCTTCCTTTTAGGTAAGGGGCCCAAAACTATTCATAGCATTCTAGCTGTAGTCTGATGAAAACCTGCATAGTTTCAGCCAAACCTCCCTACTATTATGCCCCATTCCTGTTGAGATACTTTGACATGAGAAAGATGTCACTGTACATTGTGGTTTTCAGGATAAACAACATCTTGGCCCTGAAGGAGGGCCCAGTGTCTCTGATTTGAAATCTTCTGTAGCTGGAGAGCACAGGCAATGACTGTATCTGTTACTTGCCTTGATTTTGTGATTTGAGTTTCTGCACCTTTCTGTTGCTAATCCTAGGGTAGCTCAGTATGTCTATGTAAAAGGTGCATCTGTAGTGAAGCTCTCTTACGGTCTGAACCCCCTGGGGCAGAACTTCAAATCACTGGTTTGCGAGCTCCCCTTGACCACTTGGTAAGTGATTAGCAGCTGCTGGACCCGATTCCACAGCCTGTGCTTTGTGCAAGTTGCCATGCATGTCAGGATGTCCCAGTGGAGAGCTTCCCAGGTATTTGTTTACTGGTGTTGTCATTGAACTGGGTGGGCATCATGTGGCTTGACACACAGCAAGATCCCACACAAGCAGCAATGGAATGAATGAACGATACCATTGAGCTGTTTTTTTTTGGGGGGTGATGGGTTGAGAGGTGGCCTTGGACTGGACATCAGGAGCTTTGTCTGGCTTCCTGGAGCCAAAATTGTCAATAAACCCCAAATGCCTGAACAGGTGGTGGGTGGAATGTGATCGGTGCTTCTGCAGCTCAAAGTTGGACAATAATTTTGCATGGTGAGGGGCAGGGAGAGGGGGGAGTTGTGATGGGAAATTGGGGTGTTAAGCTTAAATGGCAATTAGAGGCTGCTGTTTTGACATTGACTTGGTAGCAGCTGTGTATAAGGTTGTTAATAGGTTGGCAGAGATAAAATAAGGCAGGCTGGGGGAGAAACCACAGCGGATGTATTGTACAAAGCAGATGAATGATCTCTTCCCTTGTGGAACGTGCACAGGTTGGTAAGATAAGGCACTGGTCACTATTAATAAAATACCAGCCAGTGGGGAGATTACCATGGTAACCATGAAGGTTCCTCTCCATAGCACATGCAGGAAACCAAAATAGCTGTGTGTTAAAATATCTGAGGGTTGCTGAGAGAGAGGAGAGCAAAGTGTATGTGCGTCTGGGTGGTGGTCGTGTGACAATGTATTCTAAATGCGTTATTCCACAGGGCAGTGGTGGACTGGGGGAAAGACAAGATCTGAAACAAACAAAAAAAAACAGAAATTGATGAAGAAACTCAGCAGTTCCGGCGGCATCCATGGAGAGAGAAATAGTACATGTTTTGAGTTTAGTAACCCTTCCATAGAACTGTGAAAAGACTAATCCCCACATCCCACCCGGTTTCGTCCTCATTCTTCTGCAATTTTAAATTGATTGGATCATTGTGTGAATTGAAGGGAGGGAGGGTGGATGTGATTCAGTGAGCAGATTGCTAGCCTGAAGTATAAGGAAACTGGACTCACACCTGGACAGACCACAGGTCACCATGGTGATCACTGTGCTACCCGTGACAATCAACAGTAATGGAGAGAAATTAAAGTCACCAACATTACCAATTTGTTGCTGCTCCTGCTCTGCTAGCTATCCATGTGGCATTTCAGGGAGAGTGCCTGTGGTCTCCGACTTCACGCCCCATTGTGGTCAACAGTTCCGTGAACCTTCCAATCATTTGGACTCGAAAGAAAAGGGCTGGGAGGGAGGGGGGGCGATGACACGCCCAAGTGGAATAGAGTCCACAAACCTGTGCAATATCATCCATTTGTTTAAAACATCATAAAATATGTGCTGAGGTGTTACACAGGTTTATTCACAAATGAAGTTCCGACAATGTTCAGTGTGGGAGACATCAGGGGCAGATGTCCAAATGCAATTTCAAAGATGTAGGATGTGGGAGTTTCTGATAGGAAGGTAGTGAGAGGGAGAAGAGAGAGACTTAGGAAGGGGATTCCAGAGCTCAGGATCTAGGCAACTGAAAGAATGATCACTAACTCAAAATCAGGGCTGTGTGGGAGGCCAGATTCAGCGTGAGTGCAGAGACTTTTCAGCTAGGGGAGGTAACAAAGATGAACGGGGTTGAGATAATGAAGAGATTTGGAAACCAGAAGAATTTTAAACTTGTGACTGTGCAGGGAAAGGTCTGTTTAACAGCATTGCATTTTTGGTTTTTACCTGAAATTTGAAGTTGCTGTTTCAAGTAACTTGAACAAGATGTTACTGTCAAAAAAGGCAAAGAATTTGGTGCTGGTTGGAATGCAGTGCTTAATGCATCAGGAATTCTGTTAAGAATGCAGAAATACAATTCTTTATTTCTGGAAATTCCTTTAGAATTGATGGGAAGCAGGCCATTGAACTGTAGGGATTTGCAATTATTTTTTAAACGCTTAAATACGTAATCTTCCCCCACTCTCTTCTAACTCTCCAAATAAAATCTTTCTAAGTATTTACCTTCCAATTTCCTCTTACTGCAAAAAAACCTGTGGTTTCTCAGCAATTATCCAGCATGCAGTGATTTGCTTTGAGTCTTAAACATACCAAGTTATTTCTCTCAGAAATGAGAAGGAGAAGAAAGCAGCAGAATTGAGCAATTGTTGAAATGTGACTTAAGTTTGATATTAAGTTCTATTTTTGAAATTGACTAGAAAAGCTTCACTGGGGATCTTGAGGCATTGTAAGTTGCCTTATTCACAGGTTCCATTCCTACAATGATATAGAACAAGAAGAGACTTTGTGTTTGGCCCATTGTGTCTTTGCTGGCTTTTTAAAACAGCTTAACCAATTACCATCTTGTCTCTCCCTCAGCATTGCACACCCCCCCCCACTTTGTGTATTAATTTGATCTGTTTTGAAAACTTATCAGTGAACCTAGCCTTTCATCCAATGTAGTCCAGATCACAATGTCTCCGTCTTCTCCCCTGTTTTGCTATCACTTGTGGAAACATTCTGGTGATTCAAGCTTCAGGGACTGTGAATCCAGTTTAAATTGTCTATATTTACACTGTTGCTGTTTGGTTGAGTCTTTGTCTTTTTGAGATTATACTTAGGCATGTAAAGATTGTGACCAAGTATCTCCTCGCTCCCTTTGGGATCGCTTGCCCTGTTGAACATATGATTGCTCTTGCAATTTCTTCTCAATTTGGTCATAATTGCAGAAACAAGAAAGGGAGATTGTGCTCATTGTTGTATTTGCTGTTTTGCTGCACTATATCATAACACGCCTGCACTTCAAATATTCGGTTATCTCTGTCGAGCGCTCTGGAGCGTCATACGGCTGTGAAAGACGTTCTTGCTTTCTCTCTGCACCTTGACAACCTGTCTTCCTCAGTCAGCAACTCTCCAAACAGTTGAACTGTTCACTTTTTTTTCTCATTGTTGCTTTTGTTCAAAACTGCTGCTAAGTTTGCCCAGGTAAGCATGGTTACAAAACAAACCTCTGTGCCACTGAAGCATTCCAAACCGTTGGACCAACTTGTTAGGGTGCTATATAAATGCAGGAGTTGTCAAGCGAAGGAGAAGAACACTCTTGTTTTTTTAGATTAGATTAGACTTAGTGTGGAAACAGGCCCTTCGGCCCAACAAGTCCACACCGACCCGCCGAAGCGCAACCCACCCATACCCCTACATTTACCCCTTACCTAACACTATGGGCAATTTAGCATGGCCAATTCACCTGACCCGCACATCTTTGGACTGTGGGAGGAAACCGAAGCACCCGGAGGAAACCCACGCAGACACGGGGCGAACGTGCAAACTCCACACGGTCAGTCGCCTGAGTCGGGAATTGAACCCGGATCTCAGGCGCTGTGAGGCAGCAGTGCTAACCACTGTGCCACCGTGCCTTTTCTTTCTGTCTAGCTCTGTCCCTCTTGCATTCTCACCAGAAGAGCTCTTTTGCAATAGGGACTGCAGTACAAACATGTGGAACCTGTCCGAGGCGTGCACTTGATCAATCCTGTTGGCATAACAAATAGAACTGTATTTTTATAGATCCGTGACAATGGTTTTAAATTGCGGAGCACAATGATTAATAAATGCTCACTGAATTACTTGAAATGTATAGCAGTGAGAAATGTCAAGCCAATGTTTATGGTCCACATGAGCTTCTGACTTCGCCTTGCTCTGTAATGCAACCTGTTTATCTGGCTTTCCCTTCCATTTATTGGAGCCTTGTGGGTCCTTCTGTATTGTTATGGTGCCTTTACATCCCAGTGTTCAACTGAGGAAAGGAAATACGAGTCAGAACTCACTATTTGCTGAGTAAGTGAAATACCTGTTTCAAAAAAAAGTAACTTGGATCCAGGGGCCCCTGAGATAAGTTTTATTTTTCTTTACATGTGGGCGGCACGGTGGCACAGTGGTTAGCACTGCTGCCTCACAGCGCCTGAGACCCGGGTTCAATTCCCGACTCAGGCGACTGACTGTGTGGAGTTTGCACGTTCTCCCCGTGTCTGCGTGGGTTTCCTCCGGGTGCTCCGGTTTCCTCCCACATTCCAAAGATGTGCGGGTCAGGTGAATTGGCCATGCTAAATTGCCCCTAGTGTTAGGTAAGGGGTAAATGTAGGGGTATGGGTGGGTTGCGCTTTGGCGGTCGGTGTGGACTTGTTGGGCCGAAGGGCCTGTTTCCACACTGTAAGTAATCTAATCTAAATTCCTTTGGATTTAGGAACTGTCCTAAATCTGTCTTCATCTAAAACTATTCTTGTGGGACTATTTAATGTCCATTTTCTCAGACTGCCTGCCTTTTTTATTCTGGTTGTGTTTTGTATATTTACAATTGGAGGCAGGTTCACGTTTTGTTCCAATGTTCCCACCAATCAATTGTAAGGAAATGCCAGACTCTAGTTCCTGTTATTGTCCCCTTTCTCTTGAACAGCTGTTGCATCTCTGCTACATGATACATTCTGCCTCCACCTTCTAGTGGAGAAAGCAGGCTGGTCCTCATCGAAGAGGCTGCAACACTAATAGATCAGTAGCTTCTTAAAAGATATTTAGCACGGAAACAGATCCTACGGTCAAATTTATCCATGCCAACCAGATATCCTATGTTAATCTAATCCCATTGGTCATTATTTGACCCGTATGCCTCTTAAACCATTCCTATTAAATATCCATCCAGATGTCTTTTGAATGTTGTAATTGTCCCAACCTCCTCCACTTCCTCTGGCAGCTCGTTCCAAACACGCACCACCTTCTGTGAAGAAGTTGCCCCTTTTCAAAATCATTCCCCTCTCGCCGTAAACCTATGCCCTCTAGTTCTGGACTCCCCTACCCTAGGTAAAAGACCGTGGCTAGTCACCATATCCATGCCACTTATGATTTTATAAACCTTTTATATTTCCTGCCTCAGGCGATTGACTGTGTGGAGTTTGCACGTTCTCCCCGTGTCTGCGTGGGTTTCCTCCAGGTGTTCCGGTTTCCTCCCACAGTCAAAAGATGTGCGGGTCAGGTGAATTGGCCATGCTAAATTGCCCGGTGTTAGGTAAAGGGGTAAATGTAGGGGTATGGGTGGGTTGCGATTCGGCGGGTCGGTGTGGACTTGTTGGGCCGAAGGGCCTGTTTCCACATTGTAAGTAATCTTATCTAAAAAATCACCCTTCAGCCTCTGATGCTCTAGGGAAAACAGCCCCAGCCTATTCAGTCTCTCCCTATAGCTCAAACCCTCCAGCCCTGGCAACATTCATGTAAGTCTTTTCTGAACCCTTTCAAGTTTCACAACCTATCTGAGGGCGTGTCACTCCATGGTGTTGTCTGAAATACCTTGAATGGAATTTGAGCCCACGATGTCTGACTTGAGGCAACAGTATCTAACCACTGAGCCATGGATGACACCTACACAGGTTGATGCAGGTACAGAGCAGACTGTCTGGGAGCAAGTGGAGGTGGATAGTGTTAGCAAATTCAAGAAAGCAAAACGGGTGTTGAATGTGACTGAGGTCTAGGAGGAACCTATTAGTCTGTTTTGACTCCGCTTTGGTGGAATGGATTATATTATAGGATTTTCTGAAGCTGTCGGCTGCAAACAGGTTCCTTTCTTTTTTTTTGGAAGTCAACTCTCAAAGTCCAGGTTTTCTGGAAGGAGCTGCTGGAGTGACCCTTCACTCCCCACTCGGTGTGAAATTGCGGCATTCTGTGTCTGAACTTGGAAGCATTCCATTCACCAAACCATCATCCCCATGCACGCACTGATCCACATTGTTTACCGGTCCAGCAATGCTCGGGTTTTAAAACCCTTATCTTTCTTTCACATCATTACATGGCTTCACTTATTTCTACCTCTCTCTCATCTCCCAAAATCCTCTTACAGCTCTGCCCTCCTCCAAATCTGGTCTCTTGTGTAAGATGGATGAAAGATCTGGTGAATGGAGTATAATGAGAAATATGAATTGGCAGGAAGAATAAAAAAAGAATATTTTCTGAAATGCTGAGAGATTAATGCTCAGAGATGCAGAGGGATCTGGGTGTCTCGTGCATGAATCACAAAATGTTGGTCTGCAGGTACAGTAAGTAATTAGAAAAGTTGATAAACTCTTATAATTTATTGTGATGGAAATTGAATGCAAATGTTCTCAGGTTATGCTTCAGTTGTGCTCGGCACACACAGTTATACTGATGAAACCACGTGGAGTGTTATGTACAGAATTAATCATGAGGACAGTTATGGCACAGTGGTAGTGTCCCTACCTTTGACCCAGGAGGCCTAGTTTCAAGTCCCACCTGTTCTAGAGATATGTAATAACACCTGTACAGGTTGATTAGAAACAAAAATAGATTAATCACCTTTTTAAATATGTAAAGCAGTTAAAGATTTATCAGAGTAATACCTGGACTAGTGGTGGAGTGGTGTGTTATGAGGAAAGATTGGACAGACTAGATTTGAGTCTATGTTGAAATTTAGAAGAGGAAGAGGACCTTCGTTAAAGATGATAAGATTCTGAGGGGTTTGGACAGGGAGATGTGAAAGGATGTTCCCTGTTATGGGAGAAAGTACAACTAGCAGATAACTATTTATTTAAAAACAAAAGGTCTCCCAATTAAAATGGATGAGGTGAGTTTTTTTTTCCCTCAGAGGGACACTCAGAAGAACTTGAAGAAGCCTTTAAACCCTACATTCCAATGTCACTTTCTGTGGCTGTTTCAAACATCACTGGGTGGTGAAGCATTTTTGAGGCAGTTTTTCCCAACATTTCAAATGCTTAGGAAATGCAATTCAAGAATGTCATTTGTTGGTATCACTTTTGGATTTATTCAAGAAACTTTAGCATTACTAATTGTTGATGAGATTGCAACATTTCATCCAATGGGACCAAATTTAATTTGGAATGGCCTTACTCCATGTGCATCTCCTCACTACCATGTGGATTAAATAGTGGTGCTACCTGACCCAATCTCCTGTTTAGGAGGGCTTGAGTGCTCTTATGGTGGTGTGGTAGTGTCCCTACATCTGAACCAAGAGACATGGGTTCAAGTCCCATCATGTCTCTGAACAGGTTGATTGAAGGTGATTTTTGAGAAGATATTCAGTAGGCCTTAAACTTTCCACTTGTGGGTTTCTGCAGAGCTGCAGTACCCCCTTTGTTCGGATGCTATGAGCAAAGAAAAATGTGATTTACATGTGGGTTCCAAAGATGTTGGTTTCTGTGCATTTATTGCATGTCCACATCTTGAAGTAACTCTGATAGAAAGAGGGCAGTAATTCTTGCTCGCTGACTCAGTAGTAAAGTCTGTTTAAATTCCGGTTGCAGAGCTGGGGTCGTGACCCACTCCTATCTCCTCATTCCCATTACATTTTGACCTCTGGCAGCAATTTTGTGTTGCAAGTCTTCATTGGCATTTAACTCTTTAACAACCAAGAAGTCAGTGGAGAGGATCTCCAAACTGAACTGACTATTGAAATGACACGTGGTTACCCAAGGTGCTAGTCAAATCATTAGCAAAAGCCTGTGTTAAGTGCTGATCTGTTCACACTTTTTAGTCTTCAGAGATTACTGATTATTTTGAGTCTTCGTGACATTTGATTTGTGTTCGCGATCTTCAGTGATTTGAAATCAAAGTGGATACATATATTCCAAAAACAATGTTAAACCAATTTTGTCGGATGCATTTTTTGGAATGACCTTATTAATTGATTCTAACAATATTACAGTTGCCTTTTGTTATTGCTGGAGTCTGGGAACAATACACTGGATAGCTACTAAACAAGAACTGTGAATTCTGAAAATGAGAAACAAAAGCAGAAATAGCTACTGAAATTCAACAGGTCTGGTCGTATCGATGGAAAGTGGAGTTAACATTTCGGGTCCACTAACCCTTCTTCATAACTGGACCCAAAATGTTAACTCTGCTTTCTATCCACAGATGCTGCTGGACCTGTTGATTTTCTGTAGCTATTTCTGCTTTTGTTTCAGGATAGCCATGATGAACCTGGGCTTTGAACATCTTGATTAAGTAGGTGATGTGTACATTGGGAATGGTAAAGTCACTTGTATGTTTTCATCCAAAATTGTTTTATTTACACTTGGTTAAGCCCTTATCCTTTGGGAAATATAAAAAAAAAGTTCCACTGATGGCTTTGGATAAAATGAAATGAAATAGTTCATTGATTTTGTTTTTTTTTTTGGTTGCATCGAGCTTTAGGATTACTTTGACTAAACCAATCAAGTCAGAAAATGTGTGTGAACAAGTCTGGGAGCATTTGCTTTAATCTTTCTTGCCACTGGACTATCTGTTTCTGAACTGAGCAAGAGATTGTACCGTACTGTGTGATTCTGAATGAAATGTCTCTGGAAGCACATAAGGGAACGAGTGAAAACTTGGTTATTCCTCGGGCAGTCAATCTGATTGACCAATCCTTCCCTGTCCCTTGTTGGAAATTTTCCATTCTCCCTAAAGTTCTGATTGGTACAGGCCAACAGAAGTTTTTTGACACTGCGATCACTCACTGTGTGCAAGTTGGATGTGATTTCATTTTTATTTGTTCGTCAGATGTTGCCCATCCCTAATTGCCCTTGAGAGGTTGGCAGTGAGTTGCTGAATTCACTCTGCAGTCCTTGAGATTTAGGGAGGGAGTTCCAGGATTTTAACCTAGTCACACTGAAATATATAAATGTTCGTTCAAAGTTAGGATTGTGCATAACTTGAGGGGAACGGACAGGGGATAGTGTTCCCATGTATCTGCTGAGTTTGTTCTTCTAATGATCGTGGGTTTGGAAGGTGTTGCAAAAGAGAATGGATGCATTGCTGCATGGCCTGTGGGTGGATGGTATACATCACTACCACTATGTTGGCAGTTAATGGAAGTGAATGTTGAAGGTGGATTAAATGGAATACCTAATTTTGGATGCGTTGAGGTCCTCGACTGTTGTTGAAGCTGCACCCACTTGGGCAAGTGTCAATTGTTTTGTTACACTCCTCGTGGATGGTAGACAGGCGATTGGGGGACTGGCAGTGAGTTACTCAGTACAGAATGTTTAGCCTCTGACCTGCTCTTGTAGCCATAATATTTACATCCTGGTCCAGTATAGTTTCAGATCAATTTATACTCTTTTATGGAATATGAGTGTCACTGGCTAGATCAGCATTTATTGCCAATCGCTAATTGCTGTGATGATACTTGGGAGACAGTTACATTGGTGTGGAGTCACATGTAGGCCAAACCAGGTAAGGATGACTGATTTCCTTAAAGACACACACGGGAATTCCTAGAGGCCTGACATCAAACCGGAACTCCACTAATAAACATATTGATTTGGATCCCATTTACCAACCTCTCAAAAACCGAACTGGAAGTGACGCCACCAACCACAACAGATCAAGACACCTAAATAGCAAGCGGGACAGAATACCAATCTTCATCGGAGGCTCACTGATGACTTTACCCAGCATGGTGATGAAACATCTGAAAACAAATCTACCAGCTCAGTAAGCAAACTTACAACCTGAGCTACAAATTTTCTCCAAAATCGCAAATTTCCTTCACTAAATGACAATAAATTTTGGTTATGTGGTCACCATTAAACTAACTTATTAAAATTATTTTTTATTTAAACTTAATTTTATCATCCAATTTGGGATTCAGACTTATGGCTGGAGTGTCTGGATTACTAGCCCAGTGACATCACCATTACACCATTGTCTTCCCTGTATTGTAACTGAATGTTGATTGTGAGGAATTCAGCGATGGCAATGAACTTTAATGTGATGGTTAGATTCCCTGTTGCTGGAGATGCTCATTGGCTGACATCTCTGTGCCTTTTGTCAACCCTATACTAGATATTGTCCAAGTCATGCTGAATATGGACATAATATCTGAGGAGTTGTGAATGGTGCTCAACATTGTGCAACTAGTAGTGAAAATCTTCACTTCCGACCTTGTGTTGGAGGGAAGGTCAGAGATGAAGTAGCTGAAGATGGTTAGACCTTGAACAATTCCTGCAGAGCTGTCCTGGGAATGAGATTGCTGACCTCCAATAATTAGAGCCAGCTTCCTTTGTGATAGCTGTGTCCATCACTAGTGGAGAGGTTTCTTCTGATTCCTATTGACTCCAGTTTTGCTCGGGCTCCTTGATGCCACACTTGGTCTAAGGTAGCCTTGCTGTTAAGTCATTTTCCCCTCTCCTGTGGCATTCAGCTCTTTTTTGTCCATGTTTGGAGCAAAGTTGTAATGAGGTCTGAAGCAAAGTCACCCTGGCAGAACACAAACTGAGTATCAGTGAGCAGTTTGTGTTAAAGAAAAGCCTCGTGAAAGAACTGTTAATGACCCACTCTGACATCTTTCTGCAGCATCATGAGAAGAATTATTAAATGAGCTTTCCAGCATCTCCTGACCTTCCCAAACCTGAGTTTGTGAAGATACGCAGCTTCTACAGACTAGCTTACTGAAGTACAACAATCAAGGCTCTTCAATTTTGCTTTGTTGCCAGTTTGGGACACCCAGGGGTCACGAAGGAAACAATATAATTGCAAGCATTCTTCTGCCCATTGCAGGCCATTAATTCTTTGTCAAGGTCACGCTGTCCAATATTAATAGGTTGCTAAGATATTTCACTTCATACTTGTGAGATTTATGGTTGGTTGGCTGCATAGAGACTGCCTGCTTCTCCAAGTATGGTACGAAGCAAAAAGATTATTTCGTAAATAATACGTAAATAATTTCTGTCTCCCTTGAAATAATGCAATAATATCGAGCAAAGCTTGACCTATTGTACCTCTTCTGGCTCTAGGGTTGAGCTTTCCAATTAATTCCATTCATCTGCCTTTTCTCCATCACCCTGTCAATGTTTCTCAATTTGAGTTCTGATCGACTTCTGTCTCTCTTGGTTTTAATGAACCTTTTTTCTACTGCACTTTCAGGCAGTGCAGTCCAGGCCATTGCAACTAGCTACGTTGCATAAAGGTCATCCCTGAAAATACTGATGTGAATTCTTGTAGCCCTAGCAGACAAAACTACCACTTGGAGAATGTTGTTACCACCATGTTTAGTTCGCATAGAAAAACAGGCAACAAACAAATGATAAAGCTGGAGATAAACAACCAGACTGAGTAAATTTGTCTCCCTAGTGCATTTGCTCAGCAGTTTGGGACAGCCCTCTCTGTGATCAGCTACTTGAACACTGATTGGAATGGAGTAGGGAATTTCTGATGTGTGTGTTTCCCAACTGTGCTGAACAATGCATTTTCACGCAATGTAAACTTACCCAATGGACTTTATCTGCCAACATTTGCATTTTTCTCTGGAATCAGACTGTGTCACGTTGGTTCTACCTGCCCAACATTGGCTCCTCGTGTCTCTCCCAAGCTGTTGCAGCACTAAGATATGCACAATAGCACATCCGTAAGTTTGATGTTTGACCTGTATAACATTAGCTGGCCGGCGAAGCTAGTCATGTCTCAATTAGTCTTGAGGATCACTTAGATTGGAACCATGCTCATGTTGCGGCTGTACAGGACATTGGTTAGGCCACCGTTGGAATATTGCATGCAATTCTGGTCTCCTTCCTATCAGAAAGATGTTGTGAAATTTGAAAGGATTCAGAAAAGATTTACAAAGATGTTGCCGGGCTGGAGGATATGAGCTATTGGGAGAGGCTGAATAGGCTGGGGCTGTTTTCCCTGGAGCATTAGAGGTTGAGGGGTGACCTTTTATAGAGGGGCATGGATAGGATAAATAGACTAAGACTTTTCTCTGGGGTTGGGGAGTCCAGAACTAGAGGGCATAGGTTTAGGGTGAGAGGGGAAAGATATAAAAGAGACCTAAGGGGCAACTGTTTCACACAGAGGATGGTACGTGTATGGAATGAGCTGCCTCAGTGTGAAAGGATAACCCTTTGGAACGGAGGTATAATCACAGAATCCCTGCAATGTGGAAGCTGGCCGTTCGCCCATCAGATTCACAGCAAACATCTGAAGAGTATCCCACCCAGGCCCACCCTACCCTATCTCTGTAACCCTGCATTTCCCATGGCTAATCCACCTAATCTCCACACTAGGGACAATTTAGCATGGGGAAAGTGAGGACGGCAGATGCTGGAAGTTAAAGTTGAGAGTGTGGTGCTGGAAAAGCACAGCAGGTCAGGCAGTATCTGAGGATCAGGGATGGGCTTTTGCCCAAAACGTGACTCTTCTGCTCTTCAGATGCTACCTGACTTGCTGTACTTTTCCAGCACCACACACTCGACAATTTAGCATGGCCAATCCCAACCTAACCTGCATACCTTTGGACTGTGGAGCGATAACCCACGCAGACACAGGAAGAATGCGTACTCCGCGCAGTCACCTGAGGGTGGAATTGAATCCAGGTCCCTGGTGCTGTGAGGCAGTGATGCTAACGACTGAGCTACAGTGCGACCCAAAAGAGGAGGTGTTTTGTCAACCAGAGAATTGTGAATCTGTGGAACTCTGTGCCAGAGAGGGCTTCGGTGGCCAAGTCATTGTGTGTGTGTGTAAGACAGAGCTAGATAGGTTCCTGATTGGTAAAGGGATCAAGGGGAGAAGGTAGGAGAATGGAGTTGAGAAACCTATCAACAGCAATTGAATGGCACAGACTTTGATATGCCAAATGGAGAAGGCAGAGGGGATGTCGGGCAATGTTTTGAGCGTAGAACTGGGTGCTTTTGTGATGTTGCAAGTATGTGGTCAAAATAAAATTTGGGATAAACCAGCTGGGTAATTCCAGGCAGCATTTCTTTACCCTTGGGCATTGTGAATGTGGGACTTCTGCCCCGATAGAGGTGCTCAGGTTGGCAGTCAATTGAAAAATCTCGAAGGCAAAGTTATTGAGGGTTACTGAAGCAAAGCAAATGGATGAAATTAAGATGCAGACCACAAAATAATTGAATAGCTGAGCAAGTTTGAAGGGCTGATTTGGCCACCTCCTACCTCCCTGTAAGGAGTGACTCATTTGTTAAAGAATCAATTTAGCATTCGTATACTTGAATGCGTTCAGTGTCATTTGAGTGGAGATGCAGCCTTGAGTTCACATTGAGTACATCTGTAGGATTATCCTACACAGAGATACTCGTCTGTGTTTCCAGAATGTTCCAGTGTGTGTCGGGGTTGCTTTATGTAAATGCAGGAGGAATGAGCTGGTTTGATTGTGGACCTGCTGGCCAGCCAGCCAAAATGCAAATGAGGAGCAAACTGATGATTTAATGGTCTGCAACAGACATTGGCATTTAAATGCAGATCCTCTTGGGCAGAATGAATGACCTTTTTGTGAGTGCAGTCTGCTTGACTGAGGCCTGAAGGGATCTCCGACTAATGCTCAGACTCGTTACTGTGTGAATGTCGGTTTATTATCCATACAGCAGAATTATAGAGGCAATTTAAATAATTTGAAAAATGTAAATACAGTTGACACTCATTGATTCAATCTCTTCCTTGCAGGCAAAAGGTCTTCAGTTTCACAGACATGACACCCCTCTTGTGTTGGCCTGTTGATTTGGGTCTCAAAAGTCTAGCTCCCCCAGCATTTGTACAATCTAACCCTTAGCTTGGTGACACAACCTGTTTTATTTGAGTCTGCGAGTCTTCCACTGGCCTATGGCTGCAGTCAATTTAGATTCAGGGGTTCCAGGAACTAGATTAATAGGTTAATAAATATCTGCAAAACAGCAGGATCAAAATTTAATAGACCCGCATTAAAGCAGGTATTGGAAAATAGTGTTGTTAAATATGAGCAATAGAAAGAGCTTCTTTTATAAAACAGCTGTAAAGTTTGCAGGATCTCTGGAACTATATTGGAAAATTGCTTTTAAAATATAGTCATTCCATAGAATTAACATCAGAGGCTGGCCATTCAGTCCAATTACTCTGTGCTGGTGTTAATGGTCTGCACAAGCCACTTCCTATTATATCCTCATTTCAATCTGTTACTCTGTACTTTTTTAAAATCTCATTATTTCTGCTTCTCCCTAAATGTATCTACACTATTTGATTCAAATGCTTTCTGTGGTATTGAGTATCACAGACTATTCACTGTGAGTATATGAAATTGGACACGAGCTGAAAATGTGTTGCTGGTTAAAGCACAGCAGGTCAGGCAGCATCCAAGGAACAGGAAATTCGATGTTTCGGGCCAGAGCCCTTCATTAGGAATGAGCAGCCTGCCTGGCACACTCTCCTCATTCCTGATGAAGGGCTCTGGCATGAAACGTCGAATTTCCTGTTCCTTGGATGCTGCCTGACCTGCTGTGCTTTAACCAGCAACACATTTTCAGCTCTGATCTCCAGCATCTGCAGACCTCACTTTTTACTATGAAATTGGACAGCCAATTTTGGTAAACAGGCTTCACAGACAAATTTCTAGCATTGCAGAACTTGACGAGTAACACAAACAATTTTGGTTTCTATGTAGTGCGTCTTATGTGGTGAAATATTTTGTGGGATTTTGCAGGAAAGTTGACCCGCAGGATTTGGCATTGAACCACATGAGGCAAAAGTGAGGACTGCAGATGCTGGAAACCAGGGTCTAGATTAGAGTGGTGCTGGAAAAGCACAGCAGGTCAGGCAGCATCCGAGGAGCAGGAAAATCGACGTTCCGAGCAAAAGCCCTTCATCAGGAATCTACATGAGGCACTTAGAGTCATAGAGATGTACAGCATGGAAACAGACCCTTTGGTCCAACCTGTCCATGCCGACCAGATATCCCAACCCAATCTAGTCCCGGCCCATATCCCTCCAAATCCTTCCTATTTATATACCCATACAAATGCCTCTTAAATGTTGCAATTGTACCAGCCTCTACCACATCCTCTGGAAGCTCATTCCATACACGTACTACTCTCTGCGTGAAAAAATTGCCCCTTAGGTCTCTTTTATATCTTTCCCCTCTCACCCTAAACCTATGCCCTCTAGTGCTGGACTCCCCGACCCCAGGGAAAAGACTTTGTCTATTTATCTTATCCATTGCTTGACTAAATGTTTGATCAAAGTAGTAAGGTTTTAAAGGGTGTCTTAAAAGAGATCAGACGAGAAGTGTTTGAGAGAAAACCCTGGAATTTAAGGACTCAGCAGCTGAAGGAGAAGTTATTGCTGACAATTGAAAAAGGTCAGAATAGAAGTGTGCAGTATGATGGGGCTCGAAGTTGCAGAGATGGGGAAGAATTGCTTTTTTTGGCCTCAATGTAGTTTCCTGTGGGAAAACCTGTACAATACATCCCATTCCCTAACTGGGATGAGGTGGGGAGATTTGGAAGCTGGTGAATTCTGTGTTAAGGCCATGTGATTATAAGTTCCCTAGCCGGAAGATGAGGTGTCTTCTTCCATTTTTGCATGTGGCCTTATTTTGATGGTGGCCCAGGATATGGACATGTCGTATGCGTCACCTCGTCCCAAGGCCCAGCCCTCCCACTCCACTCTGTCCTCTTTAACCTGACCCAACCTATCCATCTTCCTTCTCACCTGTCTGCTCCACCCTTCCCACTGACCAATCACACCACCTCCTAGCTGCACCCCACCTATGTTTCAGCCAGCCCCGACCCCCTCTATTTATTTCGTAGCCCCCTTCCCCTCCCTCAGTCCTGATGAAAGGTTCCAACCTGAAATGTCGACTCCCCTGCTCTGCTGCTTGACCTGCTGTGCTTTTTCCATTTCCACTTCTTATCCATTCCAGTATTTGGCATGCACCCTAAGGTCTCTGTTCCAGTGTTGTACAGAGGGAGCCCTACAATGCGATCTCTCATCTGTGACATTGAACTAGTGCTGATCTGCTTGTTACTGCAGCTCACATGGATCTAAAAATCTCTGGGAACTATTTGAGAGAGAGCAGAAAATAGTCAGTCTCCTGACCAAAATTCTTCCTTGGGCCAGCATCACCAAAATGAATCAGCTTAAAAGCAGAGAGGTTTCAAGGGCAATGGACTAGATTCGATTACTTACAATGTGGAAACAGGCCCTTCGGCCCAACAAGTCCACACTGACCCACCGAAGCGCAACCCACCCATACCCCTACATATACCCCTTATCTAACACTACGGGCAATTTTCGCGTGTCCAATTCACCTGACCCGCACATCTTTGGACTGTGGGAGGAAACCGGAGTACCCAGAGGAAACCCACGCAGACACGGGGAGAACGTGCAAACTCCACACAGTCTGTCGCCTGAGGTGGGAATTGAACCCGGGTCTCTGGCGCTGTAAGGCAGCAGTGCTAACCACTGTGCCACCGTGTTGCCCAAACTGGGGGAAAGTGAGGATTACAGATACTGGAGATCAGAGAACAGATTAGAGTAGTGCTGGAAAAGCACAGCAGGTCAGCAGCATTCAAGGAGCAGGAAAATTGATGTTTCGGGCCGGAGCCCTTCAGGAATTTCCAGCACGCCGATTTTCCTGCTTGCCAGGTACTGCCTGACTTGCGTGCCTTTCCAGCACATTCTAATCTTTAGATTACTTAGTGTGGAAACAGGCCCTTCGGCCCAACAAGTCCACACTGACCCGCCGAAGCGCAACCCACCCAGACCTATTCCCTTACATTTACCCCTTCACCTAACACGACGGGCAGTTTAGAATGGCCAGTTCACCTAACCTGCACATTTTTGGACTGTGGGAGAAAACTGGAGCACCCGGAGGAAACCCACGCAGGAGTTTAACTTATGGGACTAACTGACTCGCTCTTTAGAAGAGCTAACAAGAGTATGAACTGAAAATGTGATGCTGGAAAAGCGCAGCAGGTCAGGCAGCATCCAAGGAGCAGGAGAATCGACGTTTCGGGCATTAGCCCTTCTTTAGGAATGAGGAGAGTGTGCCAAGCAGGCTAAGATAAAAGGTAGGGAGGAGCGACTTAGGGGAGGGGCGTTGGAAATATGATAAATGGAAGGAGGTAAAAACAATGACTGCAGATGCTGGAAACCAGATTCTGGATTAGTGGTGCTGGAAGAGCACAGCAGTTCAGGCAGCATCCAAGGTGCAGCGAAATCGACGTTTCGGGCAAAAGCCCTTCATCAGGAATAAAGGCAGAGAGCCTGAAGCGTGGAGAGATAAGCTGGTGGGGGTGGGGAGAAAGTAGCATAGAGTACAATAGGTGAGTGGGGAAGGGGATGAAGGTGATAGGTCAGGGAGGAGGGTGGAGTGGATAGGTGGAAAAGGAGCTAGGCAGGTAGGACAAGTCATGGGGACAGTGATGAGCTGGAAGTTTTTGAACTAGGGTGAGGTGGGGGACGGGGAAATGAGGAAACTGTTGAAGTCCACATTGATGCCCTGGGGTTGAAGTGTTCCGAGGTGGAAGATGAGGCGTTCTTCCACCAAGCATCTGGTGGTGAGGAGTGGCGGTGAAGGAGGCCCAGGACCTCCATGTTGAGGTGAGGGTGATAGGCCGGAGTGGGGGTGGGGATGGAGAGGTCAGGAAGAAGATTGCAGGTTAGGAAGGTGGTGCTGAGTTCGAGGGTTGGGACTTGAGACAAGGTGGGAGTGGGGAAATGAGGAAAGCAACCCAACCACCCCGTGGCTCAACAATTCAACTCCCCCTCCCACTCCAGGAAGGACATGCAGGTCCTTGGACTCCTCCATCGCCAGACCATAGCAACACGATGGCTGGAGGAAGAGAGGAAGAGCGCCTCATCTTCCGCCTAGGAACCCTCCAACCACAAGGGATAAAAAATTCCTCATTACCCCCCCCCCTCCCCCCCAACCTTATCTCAGTCCCAAACCTCGAACTCAGCACCACCTTCCTAACCTGCAACCTTCTTCCCGACCTCTCCGCCCCCACTCCCACCCCCACTCCCGCCCCCACTCCCACCCCCACTCCGGCCTATCACCCTCACCTTAACCTCATTCCACTTATCAGATTTCCAACGCCCCTCCCCCAAGTCCCTCCTCCCTACCTTTTATCTAAGCCTGCTTGGCACACTCTCCTCATTCCTGAAGAAGGGCTCATGCCCGAAACATCGATTCTCCTGCTCCTTGGATGCTGCCTGACCTGCTGCGCTCTTCCAGCAACACATTTTCAGCTCTGGATCTCCAGCATCTGCAGACCTCACTTTCTCCAAGAGTATGAACTGGACAATTATTTCCCATGACTATTTCTGTGATCGTACAAAATGTCCGACAGACTTGACAATGTGTTAGGCGGTGCCCTTCAGAGCATAGGGGTTTACGTGAACATTTAAGCTGTTTGCAGACTCCCAAAGTTGAATTTCTAGTAAGCAGCTGGAAGTGTTTTTTCATCCTAAACCCTTTTTGCTTTACCCATAGAACGTTAAGCAGCCTTACCCTCTTGTTCAGGGACTTCAAATGCCTTTTGTGTCAGTTTACAGTTCGTGACTGTTAGAAGTGCATTAACTATAACATCTTGTCCGTTTTACGTGATCTGCCTCACTGTTCACTCAAATGGAAATTGGTACTTGACCTGTTTTGCATAAGAAAAAGCAGGAAACGTAGCATGTGTTGTTTCTGACTGTAAAAGGCCTCTCACACACACACTGAATAAGCAGGATGTTTTCTGTACTTTGTTGTTTGGCTGCTGGTTTTTGTGATTAGCATTGGGATCTGTAAGCATCAGAACTCCAACGTGCCCTAAATCTGGGCCACCGGTTCAAGTCCCAAGACTTCAGCATGAGATCTAGGCTTAACCTCCAGTGAAGTGCTGAGGGAGGGCTGCACTGTGCAAATGAGACGTTAAACCAAGCCCCGTTTTGTCCTGGATTTCGGATGCACTGTAGATTCACTCAAATTGAAAGGCCTTTTGCCTTTAAAGGGCAGTTTGCAAAGCGTTATTCCTACAAACATACAACGGTGTAAATCATTCAAAGGATTATTGCTTGCTTGCGTGAAAATTACTTTTCTCACTCCGTAATGAAGTATGTGCAAAGATCAAAAGCACTTTTTCTTTTAAGGATGGGGAAGAGAATTGAGGATCAATGTTGTCCTTGATTCTCCAAGAATGAATGATTAGTCTTCCTGACACAGTAGCAAGCAACCTCGGACAAAAATAAGACCATGAAGAAAAATTATGCTTTAAAGGTTTTATTTGTAATAAATGTACCTTCTCCAGAAATATTGGGGAAATGTGACCTCTGAGAATAGGATCAACTAGAAGTTAACAGAAAGTGCTAGAGAAATTCCAACAGATCTGCAATGGCTCAGAGATTAGTGTAGAAGAAATGGGTTTAAATTCGTAGGATATTGGCACCAGGATAGGGAAGGAGGGAGCTGTTCCAAAGGAATGGACTCCATCTGAAACATGCTGGTAACATGTTAAGAGGTTAATGTACTGTGCTGACCAGCAGGAAATTGGATGTCCTGGGGGGTAGGGTGCTATGTTTCTCTGTCTTGCAGGTACAATGTAAAAAAATTTACACTACTACCTCCAATTATTCACAGTAAATTTACATTATCATCTCGTATTCCGAATCAATAAGAACATTGCAGTTGGAATTCTGACCACATCCTGCAGACCTTGCCATTGAGGAATAATTTACATTACATTGTTTCTGGAAATGGTCAAGTCACTGCATTGTGTCTTGAGTGGTATGTGACTGTAGGGGAGTGGCTGGTAGTTGTCTTGTGGGCATTACTAACTGTATGTAGCATCCTGTACAAAAAAAGAGGACTGTTCCCTTCTTCAGAGAGCTTCTCTTGACAAGCTTCGCAAGCGTTACAAAGAGTGTTAAATGATCCTCCAAAACTTGTTCTTGCTTAATAAAATTTGGCTGTTCACCAGACGTTGGTGTAGTGCAGTTGCATCAAGTGTGTAAGAATCTCAAGAAAAAGAACCTAACACTGGGACCAGAATCCTGGTGAATCGCATAACTAGGGCTTTAAACCAAATAGTGAGCAGGGGTGGGTTCAATTGCAGGGAAAATTATGGAAAATATTAAAGGGGGGAGGAAGGCTCAGCGGAGTAAGAGGGACGGAAACATCCCCTTTGATCCAACTCGTCCATGCTCACCAGGTTTCGCTAATGAAACCAGTCCCACTTGCCTGCGTTTGGCCTATATCCCTAATTTCCTTTTCATGTACCCATCCAAATGTCTTTTACAAGTTGTAACTGTACTTGCATCTACCACTTCTTCTGGCAGCTCATTCCATGTATCCACCACCCTCTGCGTGAAGAAGTTGCCCCTCTGTTACCTTTTAAATTTTCCCCCCTCAAACTTGTGTCCTCTAGTTTTTAGACTCCCCTACTCTCGCAAAAAGACCTGAAACTTTTTTTTGTTTTATTTATGTCCCTCATGATTTTAAAAACTTCTATAAGGTCACCCTTCAACCTCCAAAACTCCAAGGAAAGAAGTCCCAGCCCACCAGGACCGGGCGAGATACATCCAAGGATAACAAGAGAAGCAAGGATGGAAATTGGGAAGGTGCTACGGTTAGCATTTCCTCCGATTTAAGGAATGCCTGGGAACTACAATTCGAGAGAGCACACAAATAAGAGTTAGAATAACAAGCTAAAATGTTCAAAGATGGAAAAGTCACAACAAAGTCAAATTGACAGTGATAAATTTGGTAAAGCAGACAGGTTCACCCATTGTCAAGTCATTATCAAACAATTGACCAGCCAGCATGAAGCTGTAGAATTATTGATGGTCTCTTAAAGTTTCTAGAACAAGGGTAACATGACATAGATTGATCTCCCTTTCCATTCTAACTTCATGCACAACAGATACGAGGACATCTATGAGCAGGGGGGGACAGTCAATGCAGGCCAAAGGATGTTGTACTTAAGTGCATGCAGTATACAAAACAAGGTAAATGAGCTGATAGCACATTGAAATTGTTGGTACGATGTGCGTATCACAGGGACATGGCCATAAGTTGATCAGGTAGGGAATTAAATATCCAAGGATACACCACCTCTCAAAAGGACAAGCTGTTGGACAGAAGGAGGTGAAGTTGCCTTGTTCATTAAAAATGAAATTAAATCATTAACAAGAAGTGATATAGAATCAGAAAGTGTAGAGTTTGTGTGTGGAGTTGAGGAAATGCAAAGGATACATGACCCTGATGGGAGTTGTGCACAGGCCTCCTAGAGGTAGTCAGAATATGGGGAAGAAAGTAAATCGCTAGATAGAACAGGTCTGTAAGAAAGGCAGTGTTACCATAAGCTTGGAAGGCTTCAAAATGCAAGTGGACTAGGTAAATCAGATTGGTAGCAGATATCAAGAAAAATAATTTGTGGAATATACAAGATTTTTTTTGGGAGTAGCTTGTGGTAGAGCCCACTAGGGAACAGGCAAAATCTGGATTTGGTGGGATGTAATGAGTTGGCTTGATTAGTGAGCTAAAGGTGAAGGAATCCCTGAGGGGCTGTGACTGTAGTGTGATAGAATTTATCCTGCAGTTTGGGGAGAAGCTGGAATCTGACGTAATGGTATTACATTAGAATAAAGTTAACTCCAAAGACAAGAGGGAGGAGCTGGCCAGAATTTGATTGGAAGGAGAGCCCAGGAGAGAAGACAGCGGAGCAGCAATGGCAGGAGTTTCTGGGGTAATTCAGGAGGCCCAGCAGAAATCCATCCCAACGAAGAAGAAGCATGCTGAAGGGTGGATGAAGCAGCCAACGCAGATGAGGAGAGTCGGGGTCAGCATAAAAAGCAAGAGAAAAAAATCATACAACGTGGTGAACATTAGTGAGAAGGCAGAGGACTGGGAAACCTCTTTAAATACTAGCAGAGGATATCGGGTGGGGGCGGAGCAGTGAAGATGAAATATGACAGGAAACTAGCTAATATTAAAAAAAATTGTAAGAGATTGTTTAGAAATATAAAAAGTAAGCGAGAAGCAAGAGGGGACATTGGACTGCTGGAGTGTGAGGCTGGAGAAGTAGTAATGCGGAACAAAGAAATGGTGGAGGAACTGCTTAGGTACTTTGCATCGGTTTTCAGAGTGGAATACACCAGCATACCAGAACTTCATGATAGTCGGGGGACAGAGGTGAGTGTAGTGACCATCACTAAGGAGAAAGTGCTGAGGAGGCTGAAATGTCTGAAGGTGGATATCTTACCCAGACCAGATGGACTGCAATCCAGAGTTCTGAAGGAGATAAATGAGATTGTGGAGGCATTGGTGGTGATCTTTCAGAAATCACTGAGTCAGAGAGTGCCCCAGAGACTGGAATACAGCTAACCTCTGTTTAAGGAGGAAGGGAGGTATAAGACAGGAAGCTAATAGACTGGCTAGCCTGACCTCAGTTGTTAAGGTTTTAGAGTCGATTATGAAAGATGAGATTGTGGAGTACTTGGAAGTGCATTGTAAAATAGAGTTGAATCAGCATGGCTTCATCAAGGGGCGATCATTCCTCACAAATCTGTTAGAATTCTTTTGAGGAGGTAATGAGCAAGTTAGATAAGAGAGCCAGTGGATGTGATTGATTTAGATTTCCAGGAGGTCTTTGACAACATGTCTCATAGAAGGTTGCGAAACGAGATAGGACCCATGGTGTTAGGGGCAAGGTACTGGCATGGATAGAGGATTAGCTGATTGGCAGAAAGCAGAGTAAGGAGAAAAGGGTCTTTTTCAGGATGACTGCCAGTGATCAGAGGAGTTTGGCATGGGTTTGTGTTGGATTTACACTTATTCATGTTCTACATAAACCATGTAGAAGGAACTAAGACCACTGTTGATATCTTTGGAGATGACACAAAGACAGATGGAGGGACTGGTAATGTTGAGGAAGCAGGGAGGCTGCAGGAGAGTGGGCAAAGAAATCGTCGATGGAATATAATTTGGGCAAGTGTGACGTTATGCACTTTGGAAGAATAGTGGCTTCAGAAATCTGAAACACACAGGAACGCAGGAATCCTCATTCAGGATTCTCAAGGTTAAAATACAAGTCTGGTTAGGAAGGCAAATGCAATGGTAGTGTTCATTTCAAGAAGGCTAGAATACAAAAGCAGAGATGTACTGCTGAGGCTGACTAGGCTCTGGTCAGACTTGGGAATATTGTGAGCAGTTTTGGGCCCTGTATCTAAGGAAAGATTTGCTGGTGTTGGGTTTATCCATAGGAGTTTACAAGGACAATCCTGGAATGGAAGGCTTGTCACGTGAATTGAAGACTTTGAATCTGTACTTGGTGGTGTCTAGAAGGATGGGGGGGTGGGGAGGGATCTGATTCTAAATTTAGAGAATATTGAGAGGGTTTGATAGTGTGGACGTGGACAAATTGTTTCCACTAGTTGGAGACACTAGGACCAGAGGACATAGACTCTGAGGGAAGGGATGATTCTTTAGTGCTGAGATGAAGAATTTCTTTAGTCAGAATGTAGAGAATCTGTGGATCTCATTGCTGCAGAAAGCTATGGTCACTAAGTCACTGTGTTTAAGGCAGAGCTAGGTTCCTGATTAATAAGAGAATCGAGTGTTACAGGAAGAAGGCAGGATCATGGGATTGAGAAACCGATCAGCCATAATTGAATGGCAGAGAGCAGACTCAGTGGGCTGAATGGCCTAATTCTGCTCCTGTACATTATGGATTTATGGTCTTCTGTGATGAGAGAAACAGACCTAATGTTTCAAATTCAATATGGCTAAGAATCGGATTAGACTGAAAGCCACCAGAAATTTCTGTAGTTCATGTTTTCTGTTGTTATTTCTGTTTTGCAGCATACTTTCTTTTTATTTCCAGGTTGAACGAGACTTGACTGATCTTGCTGGGTTCAGAGGGAGTGATGACATTGATAATGTTTAGGATAGACATCTGTAGTCTGAATCACAACCACCATCTTGAGTGCTGGTTTGGGGCCTTTCATGCCTAAAATACCAATTTTCCTTCCTTCTCACCAAAAGATTGCGTTGGAAGCGAATGCGTTAGTCTTGATTTAACCAGGGCTGTGCTAATATCCTTGGCTGTCATTACACCATCTCTTCAAATAGAGTTGATGCCATGGCAGTCAAAAACCTTTAATGGAGGCCTGAAAATGCAATGGAGCCCATAGCTATATATTTGCGAAGGTGGTAATGTGGTGGTTATGGTACAGGACCAGGAACCCAAAGACAGCTACTGTGGGAACATGGGTTCAAGTCCCAACTCTAGCAGAAGGAAAAAGCAGTAAAAGTTGTGAATGACACCCACTGATCTGACTCACCTTATACTTTAAAACTGGAATTCTGTGTGACCGGGATGTTCCTGTCTAATTATTGCTGTTTTTTTTTCCTCTCTGGGTTGCAGCTGGTGGAATTGATCTGGAATTGAAAGCTAGACTTTGCAATGGTGCTCTGAAGCTGCCATGAATTGTCATTTTTAAAAAAAATCTGTTTAGGCAAGGAAATCTGCCATCCTTACCTGATCTGATCTACCTCTGAACCTCCAACAATATAGTTTATTCTTAACTGTCCTATGAAATAGTTGAGCAAACTACTCAGCTGAAGGAGCATTAAGGTTGATAATGTTGACCTTGTCACCAATGTATAAAGATAAATTGAGAGATAACAGCTGTTGGTCTGACCTGAGGGTTACCACACCTTAGGCCAGGGGAGAGGTTGAGAAGGGGTGGGGGCGGGTGTCCTTCATGGTAACGTCAGCTGGTGTGGCAATTGAACCCACGCTGTTCGCGTCACACTGGCACCACAAACCAGCAGTCCAGCCAACTGAGCTAACTCTTTCCCCCCCCACCCCCACCTCCACCCCCACCCCCACCAAAAGCAGATATCCCATTAAAGAATGAATTAACCATGTGGAGGTCGTCTTATAATAAGTACACTCGAACCTAAATTTATTTGTCTTTTATTTGGAAGTTTGGTGGGTAAGTTTGCAGATGACACCAAATTTGGTGTAGTGGATAGTAAAGGAGGATATTTCCAAGTATAATGGGATCTTGATCAGAAGGAATAGCATCTGGAATTTAATTTTGATAGTGAGGTATTGCACTTTGATAAGGCAAACCAGGGTAGGACTTGTATAGTTATAGCAGGGCCCTGGGGAGATTGGCCAAACAAAGAGATCTTAGGGATGCAGGTGCTGAGTTCTTTGAAAGTCGAGTCACTGGTAGACAGGGCGGTGAAGGCGGCGTTTGGTACATTTGCCCTTATTGGTCAGAACATTGTTTTATAGGATTTGGGATGTCATGTTGTGGCTGTCTATGACGTTGGTTAGGCCACTTTTAAAATACTGCGTTCATTTCTGGTTTCCCTGCTATAGGAAGGATGTTGGTCAGAAAAGATTTACAAGGATGTTGCTTGGGTCGGAAGGTTTGAGCTATAGGGAGGGGGTGAATAGGTTGGGGCTACTTTCCCTGGACTGTTGGAGGCTGAGGGGTGAGGTTTGTAAAAACATGAGGGATGCTGATAGGTTGAATAGCCAAGGTTTTTTTTTGTCTCTGGTAGTAGAGTCCAAAACTAGAGGGCATAGGTTTCACACAAGGGAAAAGATTTAGGGAGGACTTCAGGGGCAATGTTTTCAAGCAGAGGGTGGTGCATTAATGGAATAAACTCCCAGAGCAGGTGGTATAGCAGGTACAATAACAACATTTAACAGACATTTGGATGGGTACATCATTAGGAAGGATTTAGAGGGATATGGGCCAAATACTAGCAAATGGGACTGGATCAGTTTAGGATATCTAGCTGGCATGGATGAGTTGGACTGAAGGGTCTGTTTCAGTTTTGTTTAACTTTATGACTCTAATTGCAGATTTGTAAGACATTTCTGAATATTATTGGCTGATTGAAGATGGGAGTGTGAATAGGGGCAGTGGGGGAAGATAGGTCACATATGGTGAGTTGGTGTCCCTGCTCAGTGTAAGTCTTACCATCAGAAAACCTGACTTCAGTTTGGGTGGAAGTTGGGTGTGGGAGCTGTTGTGTGGACCACAGAGCCTTTTACTTTTGGACATTGTCTTCATTTAAGTTTGTGGTTTAAACGTTGCACTGAAGAAATGGAAACTGTGTATGTGTGTAATGTGGTGTAGGGGCAGTGCTCTCACTGTTTACTCCACCTCTACACTTCAGATATGTTAATGAGGCACTGTTTCCAGTCTTGTGTGTCATGTTTCCTGCATTACAACACTGACCAGCCTTCAAGTGCTTCATTGGCTGCATGGTCTTTTGTTCCCCCTATTAGATGTCAGCTGTTATATAGTTGTCTCCATTCAATGACTTAGTCAGTGGCCTTTTGGGGGAAAGAAAAACAGTGTGATGCTGCAATATGTTATGAATTAGGTAGAGAAATATGTTACTCATTACAGCTTGTCAGCCAAGGGCTGAATTCCAGCGAGAACAGAGACTATAAATATTTCATTGCTTTTGTCTAAATAGCTCTTGTGATGTTCTATTGTGTGTATTCAGATCTTGTTTTAAGACCACTCTGCAATAGGGACTTAATTGTAGTTACTCTCCTTAGTTGTTTCCCTTAAAGTGAGATACGGTAGGATTGCACCATTGTGTTTCATGCTGTGTCTCCACTAACAAATGTACACATGAGCAGAAGTTTGTCAACTCTCGTCAGTTGGAGTTCTCAAGATATGACTTTTTGCCGTTGATTAGTCTCCAAAAGAATCCATCCCTCCAAAACACTGCCTTCCCATTACAAGTGCAGAGTAATCCAAAACTTTGCTACCTGACTGGATGGTGATCAGTTTGCAATTATCTAGCATATGTCAAAAACCACAAAATGAAAGGGTTTAGGGAAACTGCAGACACGTTTTCTCTGCGTGCTTTGTAATTTTGTTTTTCTCAATGGTCATCAGAATCAGTCTGATAAGTCTGCACGGGATTAAACTTGCTCTGAAGTTTATCCTAATCTAGGCCTCAACTTGTAAATTTACCGAATCATCATCGTCTGAGGAATGCCAACTCTTTCAAAAAAAAAAGCACGGAAGTAAGATCCTAAAGTTCTCACCCTTGCTTTCAAAACCCTTCCACGGTCTCACTGTCTGTCTTGGGATCTTCCTACAGCCGTTTGAGATATCCAAGCTTTTCCAATCCTGGTCACTTGGACATTAACTATATTGGAATTGCTTGACTGTTGGTGGATGTGCCTTCCATTGCCAAAGCCTTAGGCTTGGGGATTCCTTTCCTAGGCTTGTCTACCTCATATCGGTTAAGGAGCTCTTTCAAAATTTGTCCTTATTTTGCACAGCATGGTGTCACATCTTGTTTGGTGATACCACCATGAAATGTCTTGTCATGCACAACTCCAATAATGATGCCATATTGACCAAATAGATAGAAGTTGCAGAAGGGAATAGATTTATGTGGAGAAGGAATGAACAGTGCAAACTATAAATAGAAGTTGTCGTATTCATTCTATTCCCCCTTTACACCAACCTAACACCACCTCCAGTTAACTGTAATTAAATGTAAATTCACTGGAGATCAGGTCTTGCTATATTGCCATCTCTGGGGCAGGGTAAGGGTCCTATGATTTTTTTTTGTTGGTATTACGTTCAAGAATTTTATTTTTACATGACATAAAAGGCTGGTTTCAAAACTATCACAAGGGAATTTTTTTTTACTTGCTTACAAAATGAACGAAGAATTTTTTAAGCCATCCGTGTGTAAAATCAGTTCAGATAATGCCTGAGTTTCCATTGCTGGATGTGTTCACCCGATTGAATGTTCAAAGGTTTAACTAATTTCCCTGGGGGTTCATGAACACTGAAATTCTCACCGGGGTATTGCATGAGTCAGCCCACTAGACTGGGGTTTCTGATGCTGCAAAAGACAACCTCCTGCAGACAGTTGAGAGAGCTGTAACCTTACCTTCTATGGGAATAGTTTCCCCTCTCATTCATACTAGTGTATTAGTGGAAGTGGGTATAAGAAACATAAAAGCTCTTGCCATCTGTTACATGTAATATTACACCGAATTTATAGAACAAACCTGATATTAGGCCCATCCAGTCCATGCTAGAATCTCTCTTTCACACTTGCGCTTACCCTCATTTTAATAAATAATTAAGCTCTGTTGTCGGTTGGTCAAGTGGTTGACTATTTCAATATGCGAGAGGTCAGAAATGGAAAACTGTGATTTTGGAGACTTGAGGGAAGTTCTGGAGTTTGGGAGGGGTGCGATCATGCAAGGATTTGAAAACACAATTGAGAATTTTAGGATCTCCTGGGGAAAGTCACAGACTATAGAAGTAAACCAGCATGAACAGATCATTTATTATCACAGATATAAAGGGCCTTTAAGATACTGTGCTGTTCCTTTGAAACAACTACAAACTAGTTCCACTCTATTTCAAATTTCAGATTACATAGAATTACGCAGAGTATATCTCATGGGAGTAGGCCATTCAGCCTGCCTACATGATGGTATGCACATTTCATTTAAAGTGTTTAACATGCTTCCTCATCTTCACATTATGAGCATAATCTTCTCCCTTATAAATGAAAGCAAAATGCTGCAGATGCTGGAAATCTGAAACAAACACCGTGAATGCTGCAGAAACTCAGAAGGTGTGGCAACATCAGAAACAGTTAATTTTTCAGAGTGTGTATGACTCCTTCCTTCAGAACTCTTCTTATCTTTCAAATACTAATTTGGCTTCCCCTTGAATGCATCTCTATTACTCAGCTTCAACTATTGGTCGTTTCTACTGGAATATTCATGAGGGACAATGAATCAACTAATGCTTGGTTATCCCAAACTTTGGGTTAAATCTCTAATACAGATGCTTCAGTGTCAATGACACTTGATGAATTGAAGAGAGACATTTGCTTTTTCCTCGTTTTCCCTCCCTTTTTCTCTGCTGTGCATCCTCCAGGTAAAGATGACTGTTGCTTCTAGTTTGAAATCATCTGCTTAAAATGGACCAACTGAGCAACATTTTCTCCCCCTTTTTCAGGTTGCTTTGTCCTGGATAGTGTCAAGCTTCTTGATTTGCTTCTTAGAGATGTATTCATTCAGGCAAGTGGGGAGTATTCCAACACACCCCTGACGTGCGCCTTGTAGATGGTGGACAGGCTTTGGACAATCAGATGATTTACTCACCACAGGCCTCATGGCTTCTCTCGTAGCTATAGCATATAAAAACGAAGTCCAATTCGGTTTCTGGTCAATAGTCACCCTCAGGAAGATATTAGTTAGGGATGTAGTGATGGTAATGCTATTGAACATCAATGGTTAGATCTTCTCTTGTTGGAGTTGGTCATTGCCTGGCACTTGTGTCTTGTGCATGTTACTTGCTGTTTATCAGGCCAAACCTGAAAGTTGTCTGAGGAGATACTGTTGTCTCGGTAAGGATCGCAGTTTACCTCCCCATAAGATGGAGGAGCAAGTGTTGGACTGGGGTGGACAAAGCTTAAAAATCTCACAACACAGGTTATAGTTCAACAGGTTTGTTTGGAAGCACTAGTTTTCGGAACACAACTACCTGCTGAAGGAGCAGTGCTCCAAAAGCTATTGTTTCCAATTGAACCTGTTGGACTATAACCTGGTGTTGTGTGACTTTTAACTTTGAACTCCCTCCCCAAAGGACAGTCGTGAACCAGATGGTCTTTCTGACAATCAACGTTAGCAACTTTAATTCCAGGAAAAAAGCTGAATTCAATATTCCACCATCTGCCGATGTGGGATTTGAACATCTGACCATACCTGGGTCTCTGGATCAACAGTCCAGCAATAATCCACTAGATCATCACCACCTTCTTTGAAAATCATTCCTCCTCATCTCTATTTTAAATCTGACTCTCCTTAGCTGAAAGTTATAACCTCTCATTCTAGATTGTGCCCCCTTGTGGGTCATCCTCTCTACCTCCTACTTTTTTCAATCTCCTTTAGCATCCTGTATACCTTAATTAGATCTCTCATTCTTCGCAACTCTTTAGCGAGTATTGGCTTAAATTGCTCGTTTGCTGCTCACAAAACAAGTCTTTCATCTCTGGAATTAACCCTAGTAAAAGACATAATCTCTGACTGTGCTGCACTCCCTCAATACTGTCTGAGTTTTTGCTCAAATTGCTGGACTGGAACTTGATTGACATTCTTCTGAGTCTGAGTCAAGTGCATTATACTAACACAGCACATAGGGAAGGAATATCAGAAGCGTAATTTGTAGGGGGAGGGATGCCAAATAAAAGGAAGTTGCACATGATAGTGTGGGTAGCGATCATCATTGTGGCTGCTTTGCTTTCAGATTATTTAAAACTGTCACGGAGGCGTATGCAACAACTCATTTGCTTTGCAATGTTTCCTCCACCGACAGTGCTGTACTATAAATAGAGTATTAATGTTGGCAATGTAACCGGAACCTCAGCACCTTGAGAGCCTGTGCTCTTGAGCTTTTTATTGGTTATCTTTGGCCTAACTTGAGAAGGTGCTGAGACGCAGCCGTGAAGCAAAAAGTACATTTTGTGTTGTAAGATAGTCCTGTTCATTTGATGAAGAAAACAGACTAATATCAATAACAGAGAAAGTGAGCACTGCAGATGGTGGAGATCAGAGTCTAAGAGTGTGGTGCTGGAAAAGCACAGCTGGACAGACAGCATCTGAGGAGCAGGAGAGTTGACCTTTTGGATGAAGGGCTTAAACCTGAAACATAGACTTTCCTGCTCACTGGATGCTGCCTGACCAGCTGTGCTTTTTCAGCACTACACTCCGTTCCTGATATCAATAGCACCTTGGATTAGATAGTGACTTAATATTTCAGACATTTGCTTTGATACTCCACAGGAGAGCTACCAAATAAAACTTGACATTGAGGTGAGGTAGGAGATATGAAGACAGTGACCAAACACTTGGCCAAAGAGTCTTTTAAAGGAGGGGAGAGATGTTTCATAGAATCCCTACAGTGTGAAAACAGGCCACTCGGATCAACAATAAAGGGCTTATGCCCGAAACGTCGATTCTCCTGCTTCTCAGATGCTGCCTGGCCTGCTGCGCTTTTCCAGCACTGCACTCTCTGCTCTGAGCTCCAGCGTCTGCAGTCCTCACTTTCTCCACCTTTTGGCTCAACAAGTCCACACCGACCCTCCGAAGAGCATCTCACCCAGTCTCACCCTCCTACCCTATTCCTGAAACCCTGCATTTCCCATGGCTAATCTGTTTAACATGCACATTCATGGACACCTATGAGCAATTTAGTAAGGCTAGTTCACCCAATCCCCACATCTTTGGACAGTGGGAGGAAACCGGAGCACCTGGAGGAAACCCACACAGGCACAGCGAGAATGTGCAAACTCCACACAGACAATTGCTCCAGGATGGAATTGAACCAGAGTCCCTGGTGCTGTGAAACAGCAGCGCTAACCACTGAGCCACCGCGCCACTCCAAGATGAGGAAGTGTAGTCAGTAGGAACTCCAGATTGAAGAATGGATTGCTGAAAGCAGGACTGCCAATGATGAATATTACAAGGACGCGGTACTTATTGCACTCAATCAAATATTAACCCTTTCAGATCCAGCCAGCCTTGAATGTCCACACACACTGATGTAAGTGTGCAAATGCACTCATTTCCCATACTTGAAGTTGCTACCACATATGGACCTCAGAGTTCCCTGCAAAGGCAGGAAAAACCAGAGGGACCGTAGACTGGGTACAGAGCAAATGGAGTGAGTTGCTGAGCCATTTCAGAGAGCAATGACCCACGTTGCTGTGGGTCTAGAGTTGCCTACGACCCAAATGGAGCTTGCTAAGATTCCTACCACTGTTTGTTCTCTTTTTGACATGTGTGACGTGTCTTCCATCAGCAACTGAGGCTTTTGGGCCATAGCTTCCCCCCTAGATTTAGTAACAATAAAAAGCAATAAATCACTTCCAGCTTTTAAATGGAGTAGTACTTAAGGGTTAAAGATTCCAGGAATAGAGAGTCCCCTGGAATGATGGCACAAAGGAAGGGGAAAATGGAACCTTTGAAACAGAATACTGGGTGCTGTGTGCAGTGGATGGCAAATTGACATCCACCTTCCTGCACGCACAGCCGCCCCCACCACACTCAAATCTAATTTCTGCTTTCTTTGAAAATAAATCAAACTTCTGCTCAGAATATTCATGTGAACGTAAACACTTTTTTTCAACAAGAACAAAATCCATATGTGGTGTTAATCTTTCTTGTGAATGAATCTGGTTACAATGTCACACTTGCAGATTTAAACATTGCTCCATCCAGTGTGATTTTCATATTCTACCCTAGATTCTGGCATGTTTCTGTTCAGTGTTTTCTTTTGTGGGTTCTTAAGACCTCTGCAATGTACTGTCAAAACTGAATTGCAGTAAGTGGAGAGGGGAGTGTGTGCTTAAAAATCAGAGCTGTTCTTGAGAGAGAATGCACACCTGGCATAAGCAGTAAGTCATTTCTGCTAGGGTTTCAAACTGCTTAAGTGTTGAATTACTTTTTCCAAAGCTTGATTCAGCGATGGACTGGGTGCAAACTTTTTTCAGTCTTGGTAGAGTTTGTTTGTCAATTCTAGCCCCTGGCATGATTGGGTGACCTCTTTTGATTTTGATTTATTGCTGTCACATGCACCTAGGTACAGTGAAAAGTTTTGTTTTGCTGCAATACAGGCAGATCATCCCGTACAAAGATCAAAGGGTGATGGAACAGAGCGAGGAATACAAATTTACAGGAATACAAATGAGGTGTACAAAAAGCAAGATCAACATTACATTTGAAATTTGAGAGGTTCATTTAGAAGTCAAATAATAGTGGGGGCCTCTTATTTGCTTTTATTCCTGTTTGGAATGGAGACAAATTGCTTCCCGTTCCTAATTTTGCTTGAAATTATTGCATGTGCTGCCATCCATATCCTTCCAGTGTTGGGATTCTTTAGAAGCCCATACAATCTAGTGTGTGGGAGATTAGTCAACTTCTAGTCAAATGAATTAGAATTAGAATTCCTACAGCGTGGAAACAGGCCCTTCGTCCCAACAAGTCCGCACCGCCCCCTCCGAAGAGTATCCCACCCAGACTCATTGTCCTACGTTTCTCCTGACTAATGCATCTAACCTATCCATCCCTGGACACTGTGGACAATTAAGCATGGCCAATTCACCTAATCTGTACATCTTTGGATTTTGGGAGGCAACTGGAACACCCGGGGAAAACCCACCCAGAGACTGGGAGAATGTGCAAACTCCACACAGTTGCCTGAGGTTGGAATTGAACCTAGGTCCCTGGCGCTGTGCTAACCACTGAGCTGCCGTGTCACCCTGAGAAGAGTCTTCTAGAGTAAGCATGATGTAGTGTATTATATCTCTGTAATTACCTTCCAAGAAACTAAGGTCACTGGAAACATCTTGTAGCCAATTAATTACTCCAAAGTGCAGCTTATTTTATATTTGTGGGCCAGTGTTTATTTCCCACTATGTATTATCCTAGAGAAGGCAGAGATGAGCTGCTGCCTTGAGCCATTGTAATCCTTGGGATGAAGGAGCACCCACGTTGCTGCGAGGAAGGGTGTACTGGATTTTGACCCAGCAGCAGTGAAAGAATGCCAACTATATTTCACGGCAGGATGGTGAGTGGCTGGGAGGGGAATTTACAATTGTTGATGTTCGTGTACATCTGCTGCCCTAGTCCTTCTAGATGAGAAAGGTCATGGGTTTGGAAGGTGTTGACTAAGGAGCTGAAGTGTGTTAGTGCAGTGCATCTTGTCAATGAACAGTGCAGTAACATGTGCCAATAGTGGTGAGGGCAGTGAAATTTGAAGGTGGTGGACATGGGGGAGCAGTGACGTTTGTGTTCTGGTCAAATTGCCAGAAGTTACCTCAGCGATGATTCTCCTGAAGTCCACAAAGGAGAAAAGGACAGAAGGGGGATGTTGCTGGGGTGAGAGGTCATGGGTTACTATAGAACATTAAGGCTGTTGTATCCAATGGGGGAAGAAGCCGAGTACCTTGTTTTTGAAGTTGTTAATGCTGTGTAACCATCCTATTGGCAGCCGCGTTTTTATTAAGAGATTGTCAATCTAACTCTTTCCCTCCTCTGTCCCATCAGGTGCAATACAAAGAAGATTTTGAGAAGAACAAAGGGAAAGGATTTAGCGCTGTGGCTAACACTCCTGAACTTGAGCGAATCAAGAAGAATCAAGAACTGGTCAGCAATGTAAGTATCTTCCAGGAACCTTGTTCTGTGGCTGCTTGAAATGGTTTGTTTGAAAGAGATTTGTCTACCTTTGACCCAGAATTGCCCCAGGTATTCAGTGCAGAAACAGTCCATTCATGTCAATCAATCCGTGCTGATGTTTTTGCACCATTTGTAGGAACAGGGGTCGGTCATTCATCCCTTCAAGCCTGCTACACCATTCAATGAGATCATAGTTGATCTGTGGTCTAACTCCATATACCTGCCTTTTGGCCTATATCCCTTTTAATTTTTTTTTTGAACAAAATTTATCTTAGATTAAAAATTAACAACGGATCCAGTGTCCACTGCTGTTTGTGGAAGAGTTCCAAACCTCTACCACACTTTGTAGTTCTAGAATCCCCAACTACTGGAAATAGTTTATCTTTATCTATCTTGTCTTTTTCTGTTTATATCTTGAAGACTTCACCCCTTCATCTAAATTTGAGAGAAAGCAGACCTAATTTGTATAATCTCACCTCATAACCTTCTTGTAAGCCAATGTTGTACTCCCTCCAAGACCAATCAACCCTTCCTATGGTGTGGTGCCCAGATCTACTGTCCATACTCCAAGTGGGGTCGAACCAGGGGTTTGTGTGACTGCAGTATAATTCCTGCATCCTTGTTTTCCAGTCCTCCAGATATAAAGGCCAGCAATCCATTAGCTTTTTTAATTATTTCCTGCAATGTTCCTGACAGTTTAAACATCCGTGCACCTGAACCCCAAAGTCTCTTTGGACATCCATTGCATTTAACTTCATACCCTTTAGAAAGTACCCTGATCTTTCCTTGTTGTACATCTTTTGTGTGATGATCGTTTGAGTGTTCTCCCATTTTTGCTTACATAACCCAATCAGTATAACACCCCTTTTCCTTTTCTCTTGATCTTATCTATCCTCTCAGTATTTACATCATCAATATTCACTTCAACAACTCCATTGCCATGGAATGAAGTCTTCAAAATGCTCTATTTGACGACTAGCTATCTTCCTCAGGAAATATTCTCTCTGTGCCCTCTCTATCAAAAGTTTTTTTTCAATGTTAAAGACATGGATTAGGTCATTCTTCAGCTTCCCTGTTTGACAGCGACCCATATGGTTTCCTGGTGTGTATAAACTCTCAGTTCATTTTTGCGTTTGACTTTGTGCCTCTAATTCATTGCTATAATCTGGTGACATGAAGTGAAAGCAAAGTTTCAGTTCCTAAAGCAGAGCTCACAACTGAAGCACTATTGGCAATGAGCTAGTGATGTATGGGAAGTGCACGTGAAACATTGTGATGATGATTGGAGTCTTGATTGTATGTGATTCCAACAGAGGAATTCCCCTCTCTGCCTTCCACTGGCTCCATGGTGACTTCTCAAAATTCTGTTGTTTTATCGAGGACCTTGCTGGAAGGTCTTGATCGTGTAATTACCGGCTTAAGAGGGCACAGTGCAGTTGATCAAAGTTAACGTTGAAATAATCTACTAGGCTCATAGATTATTTTCAGTATCACAAATTTCAGGAAGAAGTCAGGGCCTATTGTGCCTGGGGAAATGTTGCTCAAACCTTTAAACCCCTAACCTTTGCCTCCTCACGCCCATAACTCTGCAACGTTTTTTATACTTCATGTACAAATCGATTTCACTTTTGAAAGCTGTGGTTGCATCTGTTTCCGAACTCCTTTGGGCATTGTGTTCCAGGTCGCGGCTAACTATGTATCTGAAAATAAAATCCTTATCTCCACTCTTTCAAAGATCCAGCTCTTTAGCTGCAGACTCTCTACTTGGCGTGTGCAGGACTGTTGTCTTCACACATACATTTTGAAATGGATGATCTCTTAGGGAGACTCGCTTTGCAATTTTCTGGTCACGCAGTGACTGAGCCAGGGGAATATTGTACACATGATGATTGTCATTCTGCTGCACGGAAATTTGAAGTTTAAACGTCTTGACGAAACTAGGTGAAAGGCCAAGCCTACCAGAGGTCAACACCAAGGCTGAAATGACAGAGGATGGAGCAAATCCAGAAGCAGTGGTTCAGATTAGGAGTCTTGAAAATCTGTGGCAGGGAGGGACTGGCTGAGGTATGCAAATGATTCTGTCGTTTTTGCAATCTTGGAGTAGAATGATTTATAGGTTGCAAAAAGGATGTGTGTATTTCTGTACTGAGGAGAATTTAGAGGAACGATTTTTTTTTCCCCACTTAAAATCAATGAGCATGGGGAGAGAAAATTTAAAACTGGCTTGCCCTTATCCCAATAAACATGCAAAATCCGTTTGCAGAAAATCCAAAATTCTGCAGATAGGGGGAGCAATTTGGAGGGCACTGATTTCTTGTGCTTGGATTAGCTGGGGCTTAATGCTTGGAGTTTGCCTTAACTCAGGATAATACTGTTTCTCAGTTCAGGATGTGTCCCTGCCTGCAATCTGACAGTTGTTTAAACAAATAATACTGAACAGTTTCTGGCAATGGAAATTGTTAAAGAAGGGTGTGTTGCTGCGTCTCTTCTAATAATTCTGTGTGTGCAAAAACACTGCAAGACAGCGCATCCACTTTATGCCTGTGATTATGCAGTCATGTTGAGGTTTATTTCACTGTAGGAAATGTAGAGACAATCACAGCAGAGCACTTCTCAGTACCTCCCTCCGGCCAGGAATAGATCAGTACAGGCAGAGCATTAGTCTAACCCTCCTGCCTTGTTGAAAATTTGGAGAGTAGAAAGATTCCACAGTGTATTGATCAACGATCTAATTAGTTGTTAGTCTGTTCACTGATTTATGTTCGTAGTGCTTGATTCCTTAAGAATGGATGGAACCCCTAAGGGTTCAAGTAGATGGAAGCTTGCAGGGGAAGGTCCTGGAAGCCAGAGTTCTGGATATAATCATAGAGTCATAGAGATGTACAGCATAGAAACAGACACTTCTGTCCAACTTATCCATTCTGACCAGATATCCCAACCTAATCTAGTCCCATTTGCCAGCAACTGGCTCATATACCTCTAAACCCTTCCTATTCATATCCCCATCCAGATGCCTTTTAAAAGCTTCAATTGTACCAACCTTCACCACTTCCTCTGGCAGCTCATTCCATACATGGACCAGCCTCTGTGTGAAAAAGTTGCCCCTTATGTCCCTTTTAAATCTTTTCCCCAGTCACCCTACACCTATATCCTCTAGTTCTGGACTGCCGCATCCCAGGGAAAAGACCTTGTATATTTATCCTATCCAGGCTCCTTTATGATTTTGTAAACCTCTATAAGGTCACCCCTCAGCTTCTGACGCTCCAGGGAAAACAGCCCCAGCCTGTTCAGCCTCTCCCTATAGCTCAAATCTTCCAACCTTGGCAACATCCTTGTAAATCTATTCTGAACCCTTTCAAGTTTCATAACATCCTTCCGATAGGAAGGAGACCAGAATTGCATGCAGTTTTCCAAAAGTGACCTACCAATCTTGAACAATTGCAACATTACCTCCTAACTCCAATACTCGATGCTCTGACCAATAAAGGAAAGCATACCAAACGCACCTTCACTATCCTATCTACCTGCGACTCCACTTTCAAGGAGTTATGAACCTGCACTCCAAGGTCACTTGTTCAGCAACACTCCCCGGGACCTTCCCATTAAGTGTATCAGTCCTGCTCTGATTTGCTTTTCCAAAATGCATTTATTTAAATTTAAATTCCATTTGCCACTTCTCAGCCCATTGGCCCATCTGATCAAGATCCTGTTGTACTCTGAGGTAACCACCTGAGGCATTCCACTACACCTCTATTTTTGGTGTTATCTGCAAACTTACTAACTACACCTCCAATGCTCACATCCAAATCGTTTACATAAATGACAAAATGCAGTGGACCCAGCCCCGATCCCTGTGACACTCTAGCTGAAAAGCAACACTCCTCCACCACCCTCTGTCTTCTAGAGACATTTTGTTATGGAAGAGCTGTTTTAACACATAGTAAATAAACCTTAGAACTAGTGTCATTTTGGCATTGCTCTCCAGTATTTCAAATGTGCTAAAACATTTTTAAAAATACAGGAACAATTCAGTGAACACACAACGTTGAAAAAATTAAGTAAATGTATAATGGTGATGGGGTGAGGAAGAGATTTGGGTGTCCTGCTTTCCAGACCTTTTTTCTTAGCTCAGTGATTTATATTGATCACAAATATCAGGGGCAGCAGTCGAAGTGGCTGAGTACAAGTAGTTTGCTTTCTCCAAATTTAGATTGCTCTATTCCTGATTATGTTGAAATCACACTACTTTTCAATCCAATGCTTCAAGTGAATCAAAATATTTGCTCTTTTTCCCATCTCCAGCACCCCCTACTGAAAGGATTTGTGGAATGAGGGAATGTCAAAAGCTTTCAGCCAGGAAGGAATCATCGAGATAGGTAGTTAATAATATAGAAAACCGTAAATGGGAACGGCTACTTCAAGAGCATCTAGGAGAGGCAAATGTAGCAGTGGGAACTGAAGTACCCCATGAGACCCACTTGAGTCTGATCCTTGATCCAATAAGACCTGCTGATCCTTGATGTTAGTTCCTCTTTGCCGATCATCGCTTCCTCTGATTTTCCCAAGAACTGCCGATACTCTGGGATCTATGAATGCTCAGACGTTATGGTGCAGAAGTCCAAAAGTGGATGTTCTCCCCATCTTGGTCATAAATGGAAGATCCTTTATCCTGACAGTTTGACCTTTTTGTTCTTGACACACTAACTGGAGGAAGTGATCTCTCAGCATTGACCCGGTCACTTCCCCTATCCTCAATTATAGAGATGATCTTGAGTGAATGTGAGTTTGTCTTGCAAGGAGCCAACATGAATGTGATGGACTGAATAGCCTCCTGTTGCTATAACTATTCTAGATTCTATAATCACCTCTCATTTTACTATTCTTCAGCAAGTAGAGGGTTGAACTCTTTTCTCAGAGTGGGGCAGGGGAACATGGGTTCACCAGAAAGGCATCTTTGGGAATATTACAAAGAAGAAACACTCACACGTGGTTATGAAGTCATACAGTATGGAAACAGATCCTTCAGTTCAACTAGTCTGTGCTGACCAAATTTCCCTAACTAAATTAGTCCCATTTGTCTGCGTTTGGTCTGTATCCCTCTCAACCTTTCCTAGTCATGCTCCTGTCCAATTATTGCGACTGTACCTGCATCCCACCACTTCCTCTGGCAGTTCATTCCACTCAGAACCATCCTCCGTGTGAAAAGGTTGCCTTTGAGATCCCTTTTTAAATCTTTCTCCAAACACCCGGGGACTAATAAAGATGGAATCATTTAAGAGCTGTCTAAAAGTTACAGTGAAGGGAAACGGCTGTAATGCCTGGGGAAATTTGATTGGTTGAGCTGAGACAGGCAATATGGTATCTCTTAGCCTCAACAATTAGAAAATTGATGAAGGGCTCCTGCCCAAGACATCGATTTTCCTGCTCCTCGGATGCTGCCTGACCTCCGGTGCTTTTCCAGCACCACTCTAATCTTGATTCTAATCTCAGCATCTTCAGTGCTCACTTTTGCCTGATCAGAGAACAAGAGTCACGCTTGAAGAAAGCCCCTTGATGTTGATTGGTTAACGTGGACTCCACACTCCACGGTCAGTACAGCAGCCTTCAAACATCTACTATCTCTAAGAAAAGGACAATAGCCATATTGGTGATTTCTGGCAGCTACTTTTGATGTCACTTCTGGAAATGAAAACCTGTTATTGTATTCAACTATTTCCTGGTACATTTGCGAGGGTGGGGATGATTTCTCAACTCAGGATAATCGATACATTTTGAAGCATTGCTGCTACATAATAAACCCTTGAACTAGAATTCTAGAATCCCTACAGTGTGGAAACAGGCCATTCAACACATCAAGCCTATCCTGATCTTCTGAAGAGTATCCCACCTAGACCCATCCCATTCCTGTAACACTGTATTTTCCATGGTTAATCCACCTAGCCTGCACATCCCTGAACACTGAGGCAATTTAGCACGGTCAGTCCACCTAATTGCACACATTTGGACTGTGGGAGGAGACCAGAGGAAACTGGGTGAGTGGAGAGAACTTGCAAACTCCACACAGTCAGTCCTAGGAATTGAACTTGGGTCCCTGGCACTGTGAGGCAGTAGCGCTAACCACTGAGCCACCATGCTACCCAACTAGCTGGACCGCTGTGGTCAAAACATTCATCACGTATGCATTTTGAAAATTTATTCATGGTGTGTGGCATGAATGCTATCAATTGCCATTTATTGACAATACCCAACTGCACTTCATGAACTGTTGGTGAGGTGTCAACTTTGAGCTACTACAGTTCTTGCTGTGTAGCTATATCCACGGTGCTGTTCGGAAGGGAGGTGCAGGATTTTGACCCAGTGATGGTGAAGAAATGTTGATATATTTCAGTGTCAGTACATTGCATGTCTTGGAGGGATGACGGCAGAAGGTGGTGTTACAATGTATCTGCTCCAGATCTAAGAAGCTAAAAGACGTGGACAAGATTGTGGATTTGGAGGAGCCTTCATGAGTTGCTGCAGTGCATCTTGTCGGTGGTGCATTGCTGGCCACTATATCATGTCAGTGATGTGATGAGAGCCTATCTTGATAGAACTGATTCTATTCTGTCATTTTCATTCCCATTTTCAGTAAAGTTGCAGAGAGAAATGAAACATTTTGGAATCCTCTGACCTTGTAATGTCATAAAATGATGAGGTGATTGGACAGTGTGGATTGAACGATATTGTTCTCATTGGTCAAAGGATCAGAAACAAAGGGGCACAGCTTAAAAGTCATTGATAAAAGAACCTGTGCTACCATGAGGGAAAAACTGAGTGGTTTGGACCTGGAATGCATTACCTGAGAGAGAATGTGGTAGGGGCAGATTCCATCAGGACGTTCAAAGTGAAATGGATCATTATCTGAAACCTGCAGGGAGATGGAGGCAAAGCAGGGGAGTGATACCAGATGAATGGCTCTCTTGCAGAGGGGCCGAATGGGCTTTTGCTGTGCTCTAGCCAGTCAATGTTTCTATGTTTAATGTTGAAATCCTGTGGCACATGAAGGGATTAAATGAACATGATCTCTCTGAACGCAATGCCGCATTATTGAAGTCAAAACATCAGGAATTCCTATGATGTACTTGCTTTCTTAAAAGGTCCTGGTGGATGAGGCCCTGACAACATACGTACTGAGTCACTATCACCATTTGCATACTTCCTTCATTAAAAGCTGAAATAATTGTGGATGCTGGAAATCAGACACACAGAACAGCTCTGCTGGAAAAGCTCATCAGGTCTGGTAGCATCTCTGAAGAGAAATTAAAGTTAGCAGGTCAGGTCCAATGACCCTTTCTCGGAACTGATCTGAATAACATCTCTGAAGAGGTTGATTAGACAATACTTAATAATAATTGGGAATGGGGATGTAAATTTCCAAGCTGTCCTCCCCCTTAGTTAGTCCCACGGCACAGTTGGTTACATTACCACCTCCCAGTCATCAGTTATGGGTTTGTGTTCCACTCTAGAAACTTGAAAACAATATTTAGATTGGCACTGCCCATGCCACACACTATTAGAAGTGTTTTGTTTTTGGCTGAAATGTTAAACCAAACTCGCCTCTGGTGGACACAAAAGATCCATTGTGCTATCTTGTAGAAGAACTGGAGAGTGATCGCCAATGTACTTATCAATAATTATGCTTCAATTAAGATTTACTGAAAAATTATTTGTCTTGTTACTGTTTTTGCATGAATTAGCCTTCACAGTCTCTTGTTGTGACAGTGACTATACCTCAACAATATTCTGTTAGATTGTCGAGCACTTTGATTTGCCAAGATGGTGAATGGTGCTATATAAATACAAATGTGTGTCTGTCATACAATACAAACAATCTTTTGGGGAACATGCATTCACTTGCAAATTATTTCTAGTTTTATTGACTGGGTAGGACAAAATACTTCTGGTTTGTATTGCTGTGTGTTTCTTCACTAACTGCAACGGAATCGCATTTCGATTATTCGTAGTTATCTCCACAGATAAAAAAACAGGACACTGATTATTGAGGGTTACTCCTCCAATGACAGCCAAGTCCTTTACGTTAACTACAAAAATAATCGAGAAAACTGTGTGACCACATGAGATTAGAGTTGCTGCAGCGTTCTTAGAAGATCAAACTTCAAAGATGACAGCTTTAATGACTCTGTTTTGCACAGTGCGTCTCTCTCGTATATCAACTTTGAGGGAAAAATGAAGACTTTGAATGTTGCATGTTACTGTGACACAGATCTATCTCCATCACCTTGTACAATGGTAGTGTCATTTTGGCAATTGATTAGCAGCTTTTAGCAACCTGAGAAAAAGAGAGCGATACCTTATTTTTTTCTTTTGTCCTTGCATGTATTTATTGCTGGAGTTTTTGGTGGTGGGGAGGGGGGCGTTTAGAAAGCTCTGCAGTAATGCTGAATGCATGTGCATTCTGGGCTCCCTGCTGTGGTGTCTGATGTCTTACTCTGTTACACCTCAGAGTCTTTTTATGGAGTTGGCAAATTTGACAATTGGAGATCTGGCAATTGCAAGCTGTTCAAGATTAATGATGCATCTGGTGCAACCAAGCACACCACTTAGACACAGCACGGCCAAGCCATTTAATTGCTATTCTGGGATTTCGTCTTGGTCTGAAATCCAATCTGGCTTTAATCCCTTTTTTATACAAGCATGGTTTGTGAATATTGTCTTTCAAGATATGTCTACATTCCACTCTCGGCCCCAGAAGCAAAGTCTGCTCCAGCCGCCTCGACCTGCAGTAGCCAAAATTCTGAGAACATAGCAAACTTATTTCCTCCTACAGTTCTCCAATTACGTGGATGTGAGAAGCCCATCGATACCTTTGTCTGAGTAACTCTATTTTATATGTTGAACATTGCCAGGCTGTCAAACATAGTAGCACTGAGCCTGGAAATGTTTTCATGTTGAACCGCACACTGAGGATTTTGAGCATCCCTAGTGCCATTCCGAGGGAGTGCCGCACTATCTGAGCTGCTCCCGATGAGATACTAATGCAAGATCCAATCAGATGACTCAGATGGACTTCAGGGTTCCTTAGTGCTCTTTTAAAAATGGGTCAGAGCAGCCAATTTTTCTGAGTCATCCAAAAACGTTTTAAAAACAAATTGGTCGTTGTCGAGTTGCTTTGTGGGATCTCACTGTGCTTAAAATGTGTGATTTCCCATGATACAACAGTGGCTATGCTTCAAAAGCACCTCATTGACTTATAGAGCTGAAGTCAGGAAAGGTGCTATAGAAATGCAAATGCTGCTCACCCCATCCTGAAACGTTAACTCTGATTTCGCTGCACAGATGCTGCCAAACCTGCTGAGCATTTCCAGCTATTTCTGGTTTTAATGACCATTTTTGTGACTGTAGGTTGAGGGGTAAATATTGGCCAGGTCACTGAGGAGAACTGCCCTGTGTCTGTTTTGAAAGAGTGTGAGTTGGGATCGCTCGCATTCAACTGTGACAGCAGATCGGGTCTCTGTTCAATGCCTCACCCAAGAGATGGGGTCCTTCTTGGATGAGCCCATAATTTTCCCAGTTGACTTTAAGAGCCCTCCAAGTTAGTTTAACACAAACAGCTGCCAATTTGTTTTTTTTTGTTTAAAATGAGTTTGCGAGGAATTTGCATTTAGGAAATGGTGATGTCAGAGGGCGCAATGACTTAATTGTGAAGTAAATCTGAAGTCTATCATAAGTCTTGATTCTGATTGTTAACAGTTGAATCATTCATCTAAGACCTGTCTGAATATGTGGCATGATCGCTCAGTGGTTAGCACTGCTGCCTTACTCTGCCAGGGTGCCAGGTTCGATTCCAGGTTCGGGCCAGTGTCTGTGTGGAGTTTGTACATTCTCCCAAAGTCTGCGTGGGTTTCCTCCCACAATCCAAAGATGTGTGGGTTAGGTGAATTGGTCATGCTAAATTGCCCATAGCGTTCGGGGATATGTAGGTTAGGTATGTTAATCAGGGGTAAATGTAGAGTAATAAGGGTAATATTACTTAATAAGAGTAATAAGAATGGATCTGGGTGGGTTATCCCCTGGAGGGTCAGTGTGGACTTGTTGGGCCAAATGGCTTATTTCCACACCTTTGGGATTCTCTATTTCCATGAATTTACCCCTCAACCAAAGTCACAACAATATAGTGTTCTTGGTCATTCATTCCTCAATGATTGTGGGATCTTGCTGTGTAGGTAGGGAGTAGAATGACTAGGAGTGAATTTTATTTGTAATTGAACTGCATTTAATGGAGTCAGATTTGAAACCTTTATAATTTGAGTGTGACTGAATCTGAATCATCAATTCACGGGATGTCAGCTACATTGACAGGACGCAATTATTGTCCATTCGTAATTGCCCTTGAGAAAATAGTGATGAGCTGCCACATTAAACTGCTATAATATGGTCTGCCTCTAAGTATTGAGAGCTAGGGGATGATTAGCGCTAAATATCACACTAATTTCTTCTTGCAGCGCTCCGAGAGCAGCTACTTCCAAATAAACCTGCTGGACTATAACCTGGTGGTGTGTGATTTTTAACGTTCTCAATCGCAACATGAATGTCCTCTAATAATTGGATGATCTTCAAATTTGGGAGTTGTTTTTTTGTAAGACATTGTGCTGCTGTCATGTTGGTTTCAGTGGGTCTCTGTTGGGTTGTTGATTGGTTTCTCACTCAGAGCGACATCAACGATGAGAGTTCAGTTCCCACTCTGGCTGAGGTTACCATTGGAGCGCCTACCTTCTCAACCTCCCTCCTCATGGTGGTCAGCGTTCCCTGTAGGCTGCTCGGCACAGTCACTCTGAGTTCCGTTCACGCCAATCATTACACATCTACTTCCAGAAGGCATGCACGAGAATAATTACAAAGAATGTAAGTGGTGAGTCTCAGGTTAAACTCGCCAGCCATTTAGCATTAATGGTAGTTGTCTTTTCCCTTGGGTGGGAGATTTCAAGAGTAGGGGGCACGTTTTTAAGGTGAGAGGTGATTTTAAAAAGACATGAGGGGCAAATCTTTGGTGGTTCACGTGAGGACTTCCTGAGGAAGTGGTGGATGCAGGTATAGTTACAATGTTTAAAAGGCATTTGGATAAGTATGGGAATAGGAAAGGTTTGGAGGGATACGGGCTACGAGCAGGCAGGTGGGTTTATTTTTAAGGGCCAACATGGTTCAGCATTTGTGAGGGTAGCCACTTTTTATATTCACCCGTGGGAGGTGGGTGTCATTGGCTGGTCCACATTTATTGCCTGACCCGAGTTGTCCTGAAGAAAATGGTGGTGAGCTGCTTTCTTGAAATGCTGCTGTCCGCAGAATGGCACTTTATTGTGATCTAACAAAAAGAATCTTCTAGAGCAGAGAAGGTATAAATTTTATTTACAGATTATAAGAATAGATTCTGTTAGCACAAAAGTATGTCTCTCAAGACTTTTACCTTATGGCATTATCACAGCAAGCGAGGTGATGGATAGGTTTGAAATAGTGTTACAAACACCAACAATCCACCAATAATTACTAACTCTGCGTTTACCTCAGAGTTTCCTCATTCTACAGCTGCATTTTTATTTTAATAATGTTAACACAAAATCTACTTTGCTTGACACTTTTTTACATTTGACAGCATGCACTTTCCTCCAATTCTTTTCAGTTCAATGTGTCTGCTCGTTTTCTACCCCTGGTTTTAAATGTGTCTTGGGTGTCAGCAGATGCAGCCGGTTGGAAAATTCCATTGACTTTCCCAAAACCGAGTCATTGCTGAATTTGGAGCTATGTGTGGACAGGGGCGGTGGGCGAACAGGAGTTGGTGTGAATTGGGAGATTTTGATGAATTTGGGTTGAGAGGGTGGGCTGGAGAATATTGTGACAGTGGAACATTATTCAGTTCGAGAACATAAAATGTGGCCAATTTAGAACATATTAAATATCTTTGGCAAATTACAAAACTACTCCTGTTTCTCACATTTATTATGCATAGTGTTAACCGGATCTGGAGCATGATGGGAGTACAAAATATGGTGGTGGAGGGTTGCTTTTCAGACTGGAGGTCTGTGACCAGTGGTGTGCCACACAGATCGGTGCTGGGTCCACTGCTTTTCGTCATTTATAAAAATGATTTGGAATTGAACGTAGGAGGTGTAGTTAGTAAATTTGCAGATGGCGCCAAAATTAGAGATGTAGTGGACAGTGAAGAAGGTACCTCAGATTACAAGAGGATCTTGATCAGATGGACCAATGGACTGAGGAGTGGCAAATGGAGTTTAATTTAGACAAATGCGAGGTGCTGCATTTTGGAAAAGCAAATCAGAGCAGGACTTATACACTTTATGGTAAGGTCCTGGGAAGTGTTGCTCATCAAAGAGACCTCAGCGTGCAGGGTCATAGTTCCTTGAAAGTGGAGTCGCAGGCAGATAGGATAGTGAAGAAGGCGTTTGGTATGTTTTCCTTTATTGGCCAGAGCACTGAGTATAGGAGTTGGGAGGTCATGTTGTGGCTGTACAGGACATTGGTTAGGCCATTTTTGGAATATCGTGTACAATTCTGGTCTCCTTCCCATCGGAAAGATATTGTGAAACTTGAAAGAGTTCAGAAAAGTTTTGCAAGGATGTTGTCAGGGTTGGAGGATTTGAGCTACAGGGAGAGGCCGAACATGCTGGGGGTGTTTCCCTGGAGTATTGGAGGCTGAGGGGTGACCTTTTATAGAGATTTATAAAAAATTGAAGGGCAAGGACAGGATAAGTAGACAAGGTCTTTCCCCTGGGATGGATGGGAGGTGGAGTGTGGGGGATTGGTGGGGGGGGGGCGCTGGGTGGGATAGTGGAGGTCCAGAACTAGAGGGTTTAGGGTGAGAGGGAAAAGATATAAAAGGGACTTAAGGGGCAACTTTTTCACAGAGGGTGGTGCATGTATGGAATGAGGTGCCAGAGGAAGCGGTGGAGGCTTCTTCACTATCCTATCTGCCTGTGACTCCACTTTCAAGGAACTATGAACTTGCACTCTGAGGTCTCTTTGAGCAACATTCCCCAGGACCTTACCATTAAGTGTATAAGTTCTGCTCTGATTTGCTTTTCCAAAATGCAGCACCTCGCATTTGTCTAAATTACAGCATTTTAAAAGGCATCTGGATATGTATACGAATAGGAAGGATTTAGAGGGATATGGGCCAAGTGCTGACAAATGGGACTAGATCAGATTGGGATATCTAGTTGGCATGGACGAGTTGGACCGAAGAGTGTGTTTCCATGCTGTGCAGTTCTGTGAGTCTGTGCTGCATTAGGTCCAGGGGAAGGTGATGACAACATCTTTTTGTCTCCTTACGTTTCAAGCTGACATTTGAATTGCTCCAATTGGATGTGGATCAGTGGCAGCTTCTCTGCTTTTTTTTTCCCACCACTTCCTCACTGGTGCATAGATTCTGGGAAAGGCTTATCCAGCAGCTGCCAAATCCAACCACATTTCATTCTTTGACGATCAGTACAGGAGATGCTTTCTCCAGATTGGAAACCTCGATGTCACTGCTGAAAAGGCTGGCTTGTGGTCTTTTTTTATATTGCCACAGTTGCAGCTGAATAGCTCAGCCACCAAAGATTAATCGTTGGGTTTAATGTTCTGAGATCTTGAGCCCAGAATTTCGGACAATGTGACAGTTTAGTTTAAAATGGACCATTTCCCAGAATAAAACAGAACTGCAGACGCTGGAAATCTGAAACAAATGCAAATTGCTGGAGGAACTCAGCAGGTCTGGCAGCATCTATGGGGAGAAAGCAGTGTTACTGTTTTGAGTCCAGTGACCCTCCTTTCGTTTCCTGGAATGTCCTACTTGAACTGAAAATGTGTTGCTGGAAAAGCGTAGCAGGTCAGGCAGCATCCAAGGAGCAGGAGAATCGATGTTTCGGGGATGAGCCCTTCTTCAGAAAGCCCTTCTTTTTCCTTATGTCCTCCTTGAAGAAAACCTTGAATGAGATGAACGTTATTTCCATCTGCAGTTTCGATCTCTCCAGCACTTCTGCAATGTCACCATTCTGGATACATCCATGTGTTGTTCACCTCAACCTCACACTCCCTCTTTTTAATGTTTGCAATCCTTCACAAATTACAATGGTTCCACATTCCTAACTTCCTTTCCAAACTTCACCAGCCCTCTAAGATCTTTTCCTCACTTTCTGTCCCTCCAGGGTCTAGCCCTCCATGACTCTGGCAATCTCCAGCTGTTTAATGCCCCCACCCTAGCACACCTGTTTGGAGCCAGCTCTTGTCACCTTTTACCCATTATCTTGCAGGTACCTTTACCTTCCTCCCAGCTTTTGAAAACCATCTTAACCACTTCTGCTTTCCCTTCCCTCCTGCTTGGAGTCAACTAATCTCCTGATCTTTTAAGCACACTGAGACACATTTGCGATCATGAAGAATGTGTTAAGTGCTGTACCTATTAGCACCAATGATTCATTGCTTGGAACAAGATAGGTCTGTTTCCCATTGGCAAACTGATTTGTAACTAGAATACACAAATTTAAGATGTTAGTTTTATAGAAGGGGTTGCGATGGTGGTATAGTGGTGAGCATAGCTACCTTCCAAGCAGTTGACCCGGGTTCGATTCCCGGCCATCGCATGCGATGGCTTATAAACCGCTCAACAGCAAAAAGACCACTTCCAGCAGTGGGAATGAAACACTTACATGTGCACAGAAGCTTGAGTCATCCACACGAACGGGGCCAAACCTCTGCAGTGCGGCTTCCCACCACGTTGAAATTGAGGAGGGAACCTCGAAGATTAACGAGTCAGGTCGATAACCGTTTCGAATAAACTGGCGTCATGACAGCAATCCTGAGTTTTAAGGGTGGCACGGTGGCACAGTGGTTAGCACTGCTGCCTCACAGCGCCAGAGACCCGGGTTCAATTCCCGCCTCAGGCGACTGACTGTGTGGAGTTTGCACGTTCTCCCTGTGTCTGCATGGGTTTCCTCCAGGTACTCCGGTTTCCTCCCACAGTCCAAAGATGTGCAGGCCAGGTGAATTGGCCATGCTAAATTACCCGTAGTGTTAGACAAGGGGTAAATTAGGGGTATGGGTGGGTTGCGCTTCGGCGGGTCGGTGTGGACTTGTTGGGCCGAAGGGCCTGTTTCCACACTGTAAGTAATCTAATCTAATCTAATTTCGTTGTGCGGCCATCTTCCACCATCTAGATGTGTAGGGGAAGTGATGGAGTACTGGTAATGTCAACAATCCACAAACCCCGGCCAGTACTCCAGTGCAATAGCTGGAGAAACTCAACAGGTCTGGGAGCATCTATGGAGAGAGAAACAGTTAGTGTTTCGGAATCCAGTGACCCTCCTTCGGAACGTTGGGGGTGTGGAATTGAATCCGATGACGAAATTTGGATTCAATACAATCCGGAATAAAGAGCTGGCAACTTATGCTGTTTGTTGTAAAAACCCATGTGGTTCACTTGTATCCTTTTAGGTACCAAAATCTGTCCTTCTCTGGTTTGACCTGTATGTGACACCAGCTTGGGGGTTTAGCTCTGTGGTGGAGCATTTGACTGCTGATCAAGTGGTTCCCCAGCTCAAATCTGGGTGTCCCCTTTATACAGGACATTACGGTAGCTCAGTGGCTAGTACTGCTGCCTCACCATGCCAGGGACCCGAATTCGATTCCAGCCTTTGGTGACTATCCGTGTGGAGAATGTTGCACGTTCTCCCCATGTCTGCGTGGGTTTCCACCAGCTGCTCCAGTTTCCTCCCACATTCCAAAGATGTGCAGGTTAGATGGATTGGCCGTGCTAAATTGATCATAGATGCATTAGCCATGGGGAATGTAGGGTTACAGGAGTCGTGGGTGGATCTGGGTGTGATGCTCTTCAGAGGGTGGTGTGGACTCGATGGGCCAAATGGCCTACTTTTGCTCTATCGGGATTCTATGAAACCGGACCCACATCAAGGGTGGGGTGGTCAATCTTAAATGGACAATCAATGCTGGTCCAGCCAGTGGTGCCAACATCCTGTGAATGGTACAGGTATTTGAAGCAGATTTGTTGGTGGTTTTCAAAAAGGAATTAAATGGACTGGAAAGGGGACAAAAACCTCAGTAAGCAGAAAAATAAGATTAATTGGAAAACTCTTCCAAAAGACTGACAGAAGCGCTATGCTATGCTTTTCAACATATTGGCATGACACAGTGCTTCCATTAGCATCATGTTCTGGTATTTGCTTAACTGTGAACCATGTTAGCATACTCTTTCCCGATGAAAAATAAGAGGTGCACATCGTGGCTTGTAAAAATTCTCTTGTTGGTTGCCCCTGGCAGTTTTCTTCCATGCAGTTGTTGAATGAGGATTGTAGCAACCCGTGCCTGAATTATTCTGCCTGAGGAGACCTGCATTGCCTTCAATATTAATCACTGGATGTGGCCTCCTTTCCATTTCTCAAAGGCTTAGTAGTGACTGCCAGATTGCTCCAAACTTTTTGTCTTTGAAATAAGAACAGAAAGTGTTGGAGATACTTGGCAGGTCTGGCAGCTTCTGTAGATGGATGTGAGCAGCTGTGATTGTACATCTGTATGAAGGACATGCATTTGTACATTGACTTTCCTAACTGTAACATGTCCCAAAGTGCAGTTTTGAAGTGTAGTCATTGTTATATTGTGGAAAACACAGTGCCAATTTGCTTTAGGTGTTGGTTGAGGGATAAAGAGACATTGATGAGGCCACTTTTGGAATATTGCATACCCTTCTACAGGAAGTGTTGTTAAACTTCAGAGGATGCAGAAAAGATTTATAGGGATCAAAGTTTGTGAGAAGATTTGTAGCTCGGGTGCTCGTTGTTGTGGTTCTGTTCGCTGAGCTGGGAGTTTTTGTTGCAAACGATTCGCCCCCTGTTTAGGTGACATCCTCAGTACTTGGGAGCCTCCTGTGAAGTGCTTCTGTGCTGATTCCTCCGGCATTTATATTGGTTTGAATCTGCCGCTTCTGGTTGTCAGTTGCTGTCCGCTGCAGTGGCCAGTATATAGGGTCTAGGTCGATGTGTCTGTTGGAATTTGTGGATGAGTGCCATGCCTCTAGGAATTCCCTGGCTGTTCTCTGTTTGGCCTGCCCTATAATAGTGGTGTTGTCCCAATCGAATTTGTGTTGTTTGTCATCTGAGTGTATGGCTACTAGGGATAGCTGGTCATGTCGTTTCGTGGCTAGTTGGTGTTCATGGATGCGGGTTGTTAGTTCTCTTCCTGTTTGTCCTATGTAGTGTTTTGTGCAGTCCTTGCATGGGATTTTGTACACTACGTTGGTTTTGCTCCTGCTGGGTGTCGGGTCCTTTGCCCTGGTGAGTTGTTGTCTGAGAGTGGCTGTTGGTTTGTGTGCTGTTATGAGTCCTAGTGGTCGCAGCAGTCTGGCTGTCAGTTCAGAAATGCTCCTGATGTATGGGAGTGTGGCCAGTCCTTTGGGTTGTGGCATGTCCTCATTTCGTTGTCTTTCCCTTAGACATCTGTTGAAGCTGGAAAAGCACAGCAGTTCAGGCAGCATCCGAGGAGCAAGAAAATCGAAGTTTCGGGCAAAAGCCCTTCATCAGGAATAGAGGCAGGGTGCCTGCAGAGTGGGGAGATAAATGAGAGGGGGGTGAGAGTGGGGGGCTAGGGAGAAAGTCGCATAGAGTACAGTAGGTGAATGGGGGTGGGGATGGGGATGGGGGTGATAGGTCAGAGAGGAGGATGGAGCGGATAGGTGGAAGGGAAGATAGGCAGTTAGGACAGGTCATGGGGACGGTGCTGAGCTAGAAGGTTGGAGCTGGGGTGAGGTGGGGGAAGGGGAAATGAGGAAACTGGCGAAATCCACATTGATGCCCTGGGGTTGAAGTGTTCTGTGGCGGAAGATGAGGCGTTCTTCCTCCAGGCGTCGGGTGGTGAGGGAGCGGCGGTGAAGGAGGCCCAGGACCCGCATGTCCTTGGCAGATTAGGAGGGGGAGTTGAAATGTTGGGCCACGGGGCGGTGTGGTTGATTGGTGCAGGTATCCTGGAGATGTTCCCTAAAGCGCTCTGTGAGGAGGCGTCCAGTCTCCCCAATGTAGAGGACACCGCATCGGGAGCAAAGGATACAATAAATGATATTGGTGGATGTGCAGGTAAAACTTTGGATGTGGAAGACTCCTTTTGGGGCCTTGAATGGAGGTGAGGGAGGAGGTGTGGGCGCAGGTTTTGCAATTCCTGCAGTGGCAGGGGAAGGTGCCAGGATGGGAGGGTGGGTTGTAGGGGGCATGGACCTGACCAGGTAGTCATGGAGAGAACGGTCTTTGCGGAAGGCGGAAAGGGGTGGGGAGGGAAATATATCCCTGGTGGTGGGGTCCGTTTGGAGGTGGTGGAAATGTTGTCGGATGATGTGGTTTGCGTGAAGGTTGGTAGGGTGGAAGGTGAGCACCGGGGGTTCTGTCCTTGTTACAGTTGGAGGGGTTTTTACCCTGGATAGGCTGGAGCCTATTTTCCTTAGAGCATCAGAGGCTGAGCGGTGACCTTTATAGATGTTTATAAATAATGAGGGGCTTAGATAAGGTGAATAGCCAAGGTGTTTTCCCCAAGGTAGGGGAGTCCGATAAGAGGGGAAAGATTTAAAAAAAGATCTGAAGGGTAACTTTTTCATGCAGAGGATGGTATTTGTATGGAATCAGCTGCCAGAGTAAGTGGTGGAGGCTGCTACAATTACCGCATCTACAGGGCAGCTGGATGGATATAGGAAGGTTTGTAGGAATATGGACCAAATGTTGGCAAATGGGACTAGGTCAGATTGAGATGTCTGGTTGGTGTGGATGAATTGGACCAAAGGGTCTGTTTCTGTATGATATAGAACATAACTGTATGACTCCATAGGAGAACCTCCCTCCTCTTCAAATAGAGCACGTGGGATTTTTTTGCTCCCTAGGTACTACACTGGGAGTGTCATTCTGAACAGCGAGCTGAGGTTTGGGGGAGGTTTCTTAAGTCCACACCTGTGTAACTTAAACATCAGTGTATCAACACGTACACAAGTCCATTTTTAAGATTATTTCCCAGCGATGAAATACAGTTTAATTAAAATGCTGGGAAACTCAACACAAAATACTGAAGTGCCTGAATTCTCTGACTCATTTCAATTTTTTAATGTGTTTAAAACTATCCATTACTCTTGATGTTGAGGGCAATGATGAGCCAAGTTTCTGTTTAACAACTTTAAAATGATTGTTTTCAGGGACAAGAATATTAGTGTAGTTTCCAAAAGAGATTTCCAGAACTTTCCTGAGAGCAACACCTCAGCTGCATGAATACTTTATTTCAAACACAAACAAATATTTGGAATTAGGTCTTGTCCATCTTGCTTTCTCTTTTTTGCGCTCTCTCACTCTCTCATTCTCCCCTTTCGTCCTTGCTCTAGCTCTCGCTCTCATTTTCTCGCTCTCGCTCTCTCTCTCGCTCTCGCTCTCTCTCTCGCTCTTGGTCTCTCACTATTTTTCCCCTGTTGCCCCCGTGCAGTTTGCTGATTGACCTGCAATGAGTCGTCATGGGGTACGTACATCTCTCTATCACTCACGTTCCAGGCTAAATGCTCTGTTGCTGTCAAATGCAAACTAAAGGCTAAATTGTGTCTATTGTTTTAAAACCATATCTGCCCACTGGCTAGGCTGGTGTGTGAAGAATGATGTAGAGTATATTAAACAGTGGAAGACGTCTAATTGTAGATGGATGCTCAAGATGCATTCTAAGGACATCAGTTGTGCCCCTGACTTGGTGCCTAAATATTAACAAAGCAATAGGAAGAGGCCACTCAGCCTCAGGAGCTTGTTCTGCTAGCCTTCAATTCTTTCACCCTCTTGCTTTCGGAGCTCATATACCACTTCCTGACAAAGACCTACACCATCACCAGTGCTTTCGGCAATTCCCTCTGATCGACTGATCTAAACCTCTGTTTCCCTACAGTGCTCACTCGCTCCCCCCAACCCTCTCTCCCTTCGCACCCCCGAACTCTCTCTCTTCCCCCCCCAACTCTTCCCCACCACCACCACACTCTCTCCCCAACACACACACTCTTCCCCCTCCACCCCTCTCTCTTCTTCCCCCTCCCCACACACACTCTCTTCTTCTTCCCCCCCCACACACTCTCTCTTCTTCTTCTTCCCCCCCCACACACTCTCTTCTTCTTCCCCCCCACAATCTTTGTCTCCCCCCCACACTCACTCTCTTTTCCTTCCCCACACTTTTTTTCCCCCCAAAACACACCGATGTGTGCACACACACAAACAGGCACTCTCTCCTCTGACTTGTTCTTTTTTTTCTCCCCCCCCCCCCCCCCCCCCTCCACCCCCCACCCAGGTGGAACCCAGTATCCCAACCCTGGGATTATTTTAGCTTCTCAAAAACAGGTGTAACAAAATGCGGAAATGTTTTTAAATCATGTTTGAGGAATGTTGGTTGGTTGTGAAATGGATCTTCCCCGGTTGAGAATCGTTGGATAGTCAGTGTGGAGGTACAGAGCAAAGAGCTTTCATGTGGCTTCCTGCGAGTGCTGCTTGAATACCTTTTATGGGTTTTTTTTTGTTGTTTTGGTCACAGTGACTGATTTCTAAAAATGGAAGAATACAATACTGGTGATTTTGTATGTTGGCTCACCCAGTGCGTGGTGTGTGTTATTTTTAAATGTTTGAGTCACGTTGTGCTTGCATTTTCGGCTGCACAGTCTGAGGGGATGCTGACCTCAAAACGGAAATTGTTAGTGTCGAATATTGTCTCAGTTGAATCTCCACCATGAGGATCTCTTCCAGAATACTCACTTTTCCAATGAGTAACCGAGGGACTGGCATCAATGTTGCATTCTCCAATCAGGCGTCTTGAAACCTTGCTTTCCATGATTTTGAAGGAGTGGGGAAAGGAAGGAGAGGATGTAGTGATGCATAAGGGACTTGGGAGGGGGAAGGCACTACATAAAGTTTGTAAAACTGTGCTAAGGAGGGGTGAATAATCAGAACGGTTCACGGTGAGTTTTACAGGGGGGGTTTGCAACCAGTCCTGTACACCCACCAGTGAGCAGCAGCTAATCCTGATAGTTCCAGCTGTGGTACGGGGAGCAGCTTCTGGGTGTATTTAAGGCTGAAAGGGATTAGATTAATTGGATAGATATACTCGATAAATGCGTCAAAATGTCTGGAAAAGTACAGCAAGTCAGGCAACATCCGAGGAGCAGGAAAATCGATGTTTTGGGTCAAAGCCATTCAGAAAGATATAGTCCTACTAAATGAACACCTTGATCAGGAAGGGAATCTAGGAGTGTGGGGAAAGGGCAGGAAATTGAATGTTGAGTTTCAGATCAGCCATGATCTAATTGAATGGCAGAGCAAGTTCGAGGGGCCGAATGGCCTACACCTGTACCTATTTCTTCAGAGTGAGGCAGGAGTCCTGGTATGTCGGCTGTCCCTTTTGAAACAAACTGAGCACGAGCCAGCAGTTTGAAGGGAAAGTGATGAAATAGCTGTGACAAGGGCTATCTAGCTGTTTGTCCAAACCAGAGTGCTCGATGTCCGTTGTTCTCGATTCCAGCCGTAAGTGGTTAATCAGGAATCCAGCTGTGACTAGTTGCATTTCTGATTCAAAGTTGTGTGAGAGATGGGATTGTTGGATGTGACTTCCAGTGAGAGTTAACCTGTCTGTTCATAGTTTTCCCACTTAGCATTCAGAGCAGGATACATTTGATTATGTTGACTGATTTATCTGGATCTTGAGTATCAGGGGATGTTTAAGTAAATGGGCATGTGTTGAGTGCTTTTACCACAAGGATGTTTTTACCCAGTTTATTCCCTGTTCAGGTACCAGTCCCAATAAGGATATTGTCAAACATGGACTTCACTGGGTTGGTCCAAACTTCAGGGTAAAGATATTGCAGTGGTTTGTCATTGCTATCTGCATAGTGATTGGAACAGGGTCAGCCAGGTGGACCTCATAGAATAGGAGCTCCCTGATTGGGCCAGAAAAACAGCCCCAATCAGGGAGCCCTGGCTGACAGAGATAAACAGGTGTCACTGGCCACTTAGGTGTTTCTTTTCTTCCTGGTGGTGGAAATTGAATAAAGATTTGTGTACCCTTGTGTCTTTCACTGTGTCTCACACCTGCACACACACACCATGGGTGCTGGGGAAAAAAATAGCAAGAATTAAAAAAAACAGGTGTGTCAGGGGTTCTGCTCTCTCTTGAAGCCTGCTGTGAGTTAGCTGGGTCAGAGCCCACATGTACTGTGTACCTATAAATAAAGGATGACTTGGTGATGAGATACTGGCTTTTGTGGAGTTACTTAACCCTGTCCAGGAAATTTCCTCGCCGTTCTTAGCCTAGCGTTAGGTCTGTTGGAAGGATTTGCAGTCAAGTTGTCTGGTCCTGTTACAAACTTCACATCAGTGGCCACCGAGTCCCAGTGTGAGGCTTGAACCCAGGACTGTGGCCCAGAGATAGGAGCACAACCCATTACACAACGAGGTCCCCTACCCTGACTGAAATTCCTACAAACTTCAAACATGATGCCTCTGTCACCAGCGATCAGATGACACTGACTTTGCTGAATATGGGTGGCAGAATGGAGTATCTTGGTGCAAGTTGATGTTGAGGTTTGTGTTCCGAGGAACACTGGAATATCCAAGCATAGGTATAGGGGTAGGCCATTCAACCCTTCGAGCCTGCACTACCATTCATTCAGATCATGGCTCGTTCTGCTTGTGGTCTTCTCTCCAATTTTTAGTCAGGCCCCCACCCTTCATCCTGACCACGACTCCCTGATCCCTATCATTGGTTACTTTGTGAGTACAGGCTTGGGTTTGACCACCAATCTGTAGATTCTCATTGTTCTGTCTCCCCCCTGTGAACAACAAGCTCACATTTAGAGGAATCTTCAGTGATGAGATACTCCCAAAGCAAGTCCCAACCAATATGGAGATGTGTGGAGAAAATGGCACGAATAACAATGTGACAGTGACAACTGTTAACAAAGTTTAATGATGATTGTAGTTGAGATAGTGCCATGAGATTTTTGTCCATCAGAAAGGATGGTTGGGTTGGTGGGGACATGTGATGCCTCTGCTTAAGTCTCATGTCAAGGGCTGAGTTCCCAACAGCGGAGTACCACATTGAAGTGGGTGTGTAGAGTTTATCCTTTGAATCTGTGGAGTGGGGCCCTCTAGCTCAAGGGGCCGAACAGAGCAATGGTTCTCACACACACACACACACACACACACACACACACACACACACACACACACACACACACACACACACACTACTTTTATCATGGTCCTGGGGTACTGTACTTCAACAGGAAGTGAGAGGGAGGAAGAGTGTATGGGCATGTGGGTGAGAAAGTGAGATAAAACTGTAACACTCCTCAGGTTCCATTGAGCACGGATTTTGGGGGAGGGGGGGAGGGGGAAGAGGTGGTGGCTTGGTGGAGAGGAGAATTCATTTCTCATGTTCTGCTTCCATTTACCTGCTATAAGTTTATCACCTTGAGGACTCTCTGAGAATAGAAGGCATAGGTGGTTTCTTAATGGAAAGGGTATAAAATAGAGCCTTTAAGATCTGCTTTCAGAGATCTGGATGGTAATGCATTCAAGGAGGTCAAACAATAGAATGGAATACACAATCCACATTTGGAGTGCTGTACACAATTCCGGATGCCTTACACGAAAAATGTTGTTAAACTGGAAAGGATGCAGAAAAAATGTACAAGGATGTTACAGCGATGGGAGGGTTTGAATTAGAAGGTGAGATTGGATAAGCTGGGACATTTCTCCCTGGAGTGTCTGCATGGAGTTTGCACATTCTCTGTGTCTGCATGAGTTTCCTCTGGGTGCTCTGGTTTCCTCCCACGGTCCAAGATTAGGAGGATTGGCCATGCGAAATGCAAGGTTACAGGGATAGGGTAGGGGGCATGGTCGGGGTGGTCTGCTCTTCAGGGGGTCAGTGTGTACTCAATAGGCTGAATGGCTTGCTTCCACCCGGCAGGGATTCTGTGATTCTAAGGGGGGTTGACTGGATCTCATTTCAATGTGGCATGGGAAAGATGGCACCTCTGATAACACAGTGGGGTGGCAGTCAGCTGGATTTGTGCTCGAGATGCTGCCCTGGGACAATACCCCATGACCCCCTTTGACTCGAGCTTGGGGAGAATGCTACCCATTCTGCCACAAGAAAGATCTGAGCTTGGTTACTTTGGAGTTGATGGATTTGGTGTGACTCATGTCCACCTGAGATCAAACCACTTGCCCCAGTGGCCTGGTGTTCTGGGTGCACTCCCACGTGGCTTGGGTGAAACTCTGGAAGGGAGCCTTTCTATGAGAGGTGACTCCTCCACAGAGGGATCTGAGAGGAATTCACCTTTTTTTAATACAGTTTTAAATGGTCTGGAAAGAAAGTGGAGGAGTAACAGCTCAGTATGTTTTTCGTTCCAGTCGAATTTGTTAAGAGGCCTAGTCTGTAACATGGGCTATGACACACTGTCTGGGCTTGCTTTAAGAATAGTTGGAATAGCTTGTACCAGTGCTGGCCTGGGGCGAGGATCAGGGACCGATGATTGGATACAGGAGAAGGAAGTTCTGATTTAATTACTCGCCTGCGCAGGGAGAATGGGAGCGGTTTACAGGCATTTTCATGTGGTGTTGACTCCCTGCCTCCACCTGCTGGTTAAAGGATGGATTGGAACTGAACAACTTTAACAAAACTCTGCAGTTCCTTGGTTTCATTGTCAACCTCCCACCTTGCCCTGTCCTGTGCTGGTGATGTGAACCAATGTAACCTTGCAATGAGAGGAAGATGCCTCCGGTCCCTTTGTGAGCCTCCCTCCAGCACATCACTTAAAAAGTGGAACAGGAGACAGTGGAGGGGTAGATTGTTAAAAATCACACAGCACCAGGTTATAGTCCAACAGGTTTCTTTGGAAGCACTAACTTTCGTAGTGCTGATCCTTCATCAGATGGTTGTGGAGAATAAGGTGAGGAGTAGATCAACTGTGATTTAATTAAACAGTGACATAAGTTTGAGGGACTGAACAAGATCCTCTGACACTTGTGGAAGATTTAATTTGTGTTCTCGAATTTTGGTGGGATTATTTCTTTCAGTTTAGGGATTTCTGCTCACGATGTAGTTGGAGGACACTAAATGCAGATTGAGTGACTTCTTTACAGAGCATCTCCCCCCCACTCAGTCCATAAGCCTGACCTTGAACTTCTGCGTACTTTTAACTTTTCTGTCTTGCCCCCACACTGACCTTCGAGTGTTTGAGTGAAGCTTAGTGCAACCTGAGGGAACCTGTCACTGAACACGTAGCAGTGTGTTCCTGCTACGTAAAATCTGGGTACTTTTTTGGAAGAATAAAAACCAACCTATATTCATTACTTCGGTGTGTGTTTGAGCAAGTGTGTCAATATCCGGTCTTACATGCATTCAAGTTAATTGAATGGGTAAAGCCCAAAAGATTAATTGGATGGGTGTGTTTGCCTTTGAAATATTTCCACAGGAATTGTTGATATCCCCAGAATTTGAATATGTATGGCATTAACTCATTTCCGGCTCAGTGGTTAGCACTGCTGCTTCACAGCACCATGGTCCCAGGTTCGATTCCAGCCTCAGGTGACTGTCTGTGTGGAGTTTGCACACTCTCCCCGTGTCTGCGTGGGTTTCCTCCGGGTGCTCCGGTTTTCTCCCACAGTCCAAAGATGTGCAGGTCAGGTGAATTGACCATGCTAAATTGCCCATAGTGTTAGAGAGAAATGGGATTGGGTGGGTTACTCTTTGGAGCGTCGGTGTGGACTTGTTGGGCTGAAGGGCCTGTACCCACACAGTCGGGAATCTAATCTAATCATTTGAGTGCACCCTCTTGTGGAATAGGGTGGAAATGCATGATCAAAAACGTGAAGCTATATATATGTGTGTGTGTGTGTGTGTGTGTGTGTGCGTAACTGGTAACTGGCAACACCAAGTACCCCAATGACAAGGTGAGTCACTTTCTTGAATCTAAATGACCTGTCTTGATGGACAATTTAAGATGACAACCACGTTTTTGTGGGTCTGGAGTCACATGTAGGCCAGCCAGAGGAAGGGTGGCAGATGTACTTCCTGCAGCATATTTGTGACGATGTATCGGTTACGTGGTCAACATTGCTCATTTTATTAAATTTGAATTCCTCAGCTGCCATCTTTTAAATGATTTCTTTGGTAACCATTGGGCTACCGATCCCATTTACCTACAGGAAGTTTCATTCTCTGGAGTCCACTGTTTATAACGATGCATGGAATCTGAGAGAGACATTCATAGTGCAGTTAAAGTGCAGAAACTGGTGATACAGCCTGATTGGTTGATGCCTGTGTCCAAGCTCTAAAGGAACCTACTCCCATTCCTCTTGGCCTAACCATGTCTTAAGTTCCTTCCTATGCTGTGTACTTATGCAACCTGGTTTTTAACAAGTGGTGCTGTGTCTTTCAGGGAGTCTGCACTCTTTCCATTGATGTTGTAATCTCGAGAATGGTGATGGTAGAGGCTTCAAAACTGTTTTCTGTCATGAGGTTGACTAGTGATCTACCCTGCATTCACTAACTACTGTGGGGGTGTATTGGAAGGACTTACAAGTTAATACTGAACCTAGCTGTGTTATGAATGCACCTTTTTCTTTTGCTATCCAGCCCTGGAGTGGGACTTTTGGTTCAGAGGCAATGACGATACCCATTGCACCACATGACCTCTAACAAGGCCTCTCCATGATGGTACTATATCTCTTTTCATAATATCTTCTGGGTCAAAATTTTATTGGATTTATTACTGGCTATTTTTAGTCATAGTCCCTAGTTCCAGTTTCACTGATAGATGGAAACATTTTTGGTTCTTCCTGTTGAAACCATTTAATAATTTTAAAGAAAACGTGGGTCACTTACACCCTTTCTGTGTCTGTGGGAAAAAGCCTGTGTTTGTTTGGTATTTGCCATTACATGAACCCAGTTGTTCCCATTGTTTCTGTGACACTAGAGTAGCAATCACCACAAGGTTTAATCACATTTGGAGTAAATTGATGAAGCGACCATCCCTTTCTCCCAGAATCTCCGAACTGTTACAGTGTACATGGATGCCATTCAGTCCATTGAGACTATACCGGCTCTTCAAGTAGAATAGAATAGAATTGAATTTATTGCCACGTGTACCAAGGCACAGTGAAAAGCTTTGTCTTACGAGCAATACAGGCAGATCACAGAGTTAAGTAGCATAGATAAGTAAATAATAGGTAAACAGCAGCAAAAGCAAAAACACAGGTATAGGCGAATGTTAAGAGTTTGTGAGTCCATTCAGTATTCTAACAACAGTAAGGTAGAAACTGTTTCAAAACCGGTTGGTGCATATGTTCAGGCTTCTGTACTTTCTCCCCAATGGTAGAGATTGTAGAAAAACATTGCCAGGGTGGGATGGATCTTTGAGAATGCTGGTGGCCTTTCCTTGACAGTGGGCCTGGTAGATGGATTCTATAGATGGGAGGTTGGCCTTTGTGATCGTCCGGGCTGAATTCGCCACTCTCTGTAACCATCTCCGATCTTGACTGGTACAGTTGCCATACCAGGTGGTGATACATCCAGAGAGAATGCTCTCAGTGACGCACCTATAAATGTTGGCAAGGGTATTTGCTATCATGCCAAATTTCCTCAGCTACCTGAGGAAGAAGAGATGTTGCTGGGCCTTTGTAACCAGTGCGGAGAAAGTGAGGTCTGCAGATGCTGGAGAATCAGAGCTGAAAATGTGTTGCTGGAAAAGCACAGCAGGTCAGGCAATATCCAAGGAACAGGAGAATCAACGTTTCAGGCATAAGCCCTTCTTCAGGAAGAAGGGCTTATGCCCAAAACGTCGATTCTCCTGTTCCTTGGATGCTGCCTGACCTGCTGTGCTTTTCCAGCAACACACTTTCAGCTTTGTAACCAGTGCGTCCACATGAAGAGTCCAAGAAAGCTTGTTGTGGATGACCACTCCCAGGAGCTTGACACTCTCCAATTGTTCCACCTCTGTGCTGTTAATGTGTAGGGGGGGGGGCATGAGTAACATCCCGCTGAAAATCAATAATTCATTCCGGCATTGAGAGTTAGGTTGTTCTTAGTGCACTGTTTTTCCAGGTCTTCCACCTCCCGTCTGTATTCTGTTTCGTGGCCATCTAAGATTCGTCCGACTATGGTGGTGTCGTCCGTGATCTTGTAGGTGGCATTAGTCTGGTATATGGCGACACAGTTGTGGGTATTTCTGATTTGTCTGGTTAGTTCCTGGTTTCAGTTGCTGCGGATTTGTTGTTCGGGTCCAGGCACGTGTTTTTGCAGAGGTATTTGGGCTGCTCTCCAGGTACGTTCTGATGGATTTCAAGTCAGCAGGTGTCCTATGGGGCCGGGAATGTTCCTTCCTGGGGCAGGTCTCTCAGGCATCATGATTTGGCCCCAACCACCTGCCTTTTTGCTATAACCTTGTCTCTATTCAAATAATCATCCAATACTCTCTTGAATACCTTAATTAAATCTGCCTCAACCACACCTCCAGGCACTTCATTCCATACTCTAACGACAAAGATTTTATTTCTCATCTCTGGTTGGCTATGTTGTGAAATCACAGCCTCTTGTTGTTGTTCCTTTTGCATACAGGAACCGTTTCTCCCTTTCTAGTCCACTCATAATTTTGAAAATCTCTGTCAAATCTCCTTTTGAGTTGTTTCTCTCCAAAGAGGACAGTCTCATCTTCAATCTGTCCTCATAACTGAAATGCCTCATCACTGCTGCACTGTGTCCACTGTGTTCACATCTTTCCTAAAATGTGGTGCCTTAGAACTGTACACAAAACTCCCAGCTGTGATCTAACCAATCAGGTTCAACATATCCTCCCGGCTCTATGGCCCTATTATTAAAGCCCCAAGATTCTCTCTGTTTTACGAACTGTACTCTCATCTTGTCGTGCCACCTTTAATAGTCTACGCATTACATACACTTTAGTTCTCTGCTCCTGCACCCCCTATTTTATATTGTTTCTGTCTATATTCTTCCTCCCAAAACCTTGCATTCCTCTGTACTGTACTCTATTCACTGGGTTCAAAGCAAGATACTGCAGAGGACAGAGATCTTGAAACAAACACAGAATGCTGGAATAACTCAGGACTGGCAGCATCTGTGGAGAGAGAAACAGCTGATGTTTTGAGTCTGGTGTGACTTTTTTTTTTAAGAACAGCCAGAACACCTTCATTCATCAAACCATCCACTCCAGTGAGTTCGACTCTGTCCTTTTGAAGTTTTACACTGTTTTGTCCTCGTAGATTGCAATGATTCCAGGTTTTGTACCATCCATAGACTTTGAAATTATCCTCTGCACTCCACGCTGTACATGGTGAATGATGGGTTATGAGAAGGGCCCTGATGCTGACCCCTGGGGATGTCTGCTTCAACCCTTCCCAAGGAGATGAGCTGCAATCTGGATGTATTTGTGACCAATCAACATCTTTTCCTGTGCTTTTGTTTTCACCAGATTAAATACCATGAAGAATTTGAGAAAAGCAAAGGAACTAGCGCAGCAGCTGGTGAACGAAGGCCCTCAAATGATATTCCTCAGTACAACGTTCAGCACGAGGTGCATCAAGGTGAGGTACAAAATGCAAACTTTTGTAAACCAGAGAAAGCGAGTCAGTCTTCAGCTCCAAGTACCACCCCAATAACAACGGCTAGTTGTTCTTCCCCATACACTCCCTCACTGTCGTAATTATTGGTTGCTCTGAATTAGATTTAGGAGCAGAGCCAGGCCATTCAGCCCATAGTGTCTACTCTGCCATTTGATCATGGCTGATGCTCCATCCTCCTGCCTACTCTTCCCAGCCCTTTGTCCCCTTACCATTCAAGACAAAAACAAATACGCTCACGGACCATTGTGGCAATGAGTTCCACAGATTCACCACCCTCTGGCTGAAGAACTTCCTTCTCACCTCAGTATTAAAGAGTCGTCGCTTCACTTTGAGGCTGTGCTCTCAGTTCCTAATCATCCAATACTCTCTTGAATACCTTAATTAAATCTGCCTCAACCACACCTCCAGGCACTTCATTCCATACTCTAACGACAAAGATTTTATTTCTCATCTCTGGTTGGCTATGTTGTGAAATCACAGCCTCTTGTTGTTATTCCTTTTGCATACAGGAACCGTTTCTCCCTTTCTAGTCCACTCATAATTTTGAAAATCTCTGTCAAATCTCCTTCTGAGTTGTTTCTCTCCAAAGAGGACAGTCTCATCTTCAACCTGTGAGCAAAAAGTGAGGTCTGCAGATGCTGGAGATCAGAGCTGAAAATGTGTTGCTGGTTAAAGCGCAGCAGGTTACCAGTGGAAACATCTCCACATCCACTCTATCCAGGCCTCTCCATGTCCTATAAGTTTCGATCGGATTGCCCCCTCATCATTCAAGCTCCGTCGAATGTAGGCCGAGAGCCCTCGACCACTCCTCATACGTCAAGCCCTTTGTCCTCAGGATCATTCTTGTAAACCTCCTCTGGAACCCCTCCAACACCAGCGCATCCTTCCAGGCTCCAAAATTGCTCTCAATATTCCAAATGCAGTCTGACCAGAGCCTTATACAGCCTCAGCGGTGTATCACTGCTCTTGTATCCCAGCCCTCTGGGAATGAATGCTAACAATGTATTTGCCTTCCTAACTGCCAAACGAATCTGCATATTAACCTGAAGAGAATCTTGAATGAGGACTCCCAATTCCCTTTGTGCTTCACATTCCTGAAGTCTTTCCCCATTTAGAAAATAATCCATGTTGTTGTGGTTCTGTTCGCCGAGCTGGAAGTTTTTGCTGCAAACGTTTCGTTCCCTGGCTAGGGAACATCATCAGTGCTGTTGGAGCCTCGTGTGAAGCGCTGCTTTGATGTTTCTTCCGGTATTTATATTGGTTTGTTCTTGCCGCTTCCGGGTGTCAGTTTCAACTGCAGCTGAAACTGACACCCGGAAGCGGCAAGAACAAACCAATATAAATACCGGAAGAAACATCAAAGCAGCGCTTCACACGAGGCTCCAACAGCACTGATGATGTTCCCTAGCCAGGGAACGAAACGTTTGCAGCAAAAACTTCCAGCTCGGCGAGCAGAACCACAACAACGGATACCCGAGCTACAAATCTTCAATCAGATTTTAAATAATCCATGTCTCTATTCTTCCAACCAGGGTGAATAACCTCACGCTTTCCCATGTTGTGTTCCATCTACTATTTCTTTGCCCACTTTCCTAGACTGTCCAAGTCCTTCTGCAGCCTCTCTGTTTCTTCAACACTACCTGTCCTTCCATCTATCTTTGTGTCATCTGCAAACCTAGCAGCAGTACCCTCAGTTCCTTTATCCAAGTCGTTAATGTATAATGTGAACAGATGAGGTCCCAACACTGACTCCTGTGGAACTTCACTAGTCACCAGCTGCCATCCTAAAAAAGACCCCTTTATCCCTAATCTCTGCCTTCTGCTCATCAGCCAACCCTCAATTCATGCCAATACCTTGTCCCTAACATCATGGGCTGTTGTTTTATTTAGCAGTCTCCCTTGTGGCACGTGGTCAAAGGCCTTCTGGAAATACAAGTAGATCACATCTGCTGCCTCTCCTTTCTCTAACTTGCTCATAACCTCCTCAAAGATTTATCAGGCATGATCTCCCCTTGATGAAGCCCATGCTGACTCAACCATATTTTACCACGCTCACCTAAGTACTCCACAATCTCATCCTTAATAGTGGACACTAACATATTACTAGTGACAGAGGTAAATCTTACGAACAACCAAAATTAGACTAACCAGCCTACAATTTCTCATCGTCCGTCCGTCTCTCCCTCCCTCCCTTCTTCAACAGGCATGTTACATTAGACATTTTCCAGTCCTCTGGTTACCCTCCTTGATTCCTGAAAGATCACCACCAATGCCTCCACTCTGGGGTGTAGTCCATCTGGACTTATTCATCTTCAGACATGTTCAGTTTTCACCTTCTCCTTAATGATGGCCACTACACACACTCTGCCCTCTGACTCTCTTGGTGTTCTGGCATGCTAATGCTGTCTTCTAGTAGTTGATTAATGCTCATCTTCGGATTTCTAGCATTGACCTCTGCGCAGAGCTGGTGAGCAGGTGGTTGCTTCATGTTGTGCAGTTTGGTTGGAATCTAATTGATAAGGGAAACAGACTAAACAATATCAGTGTAGCATGCTTTGAACGCACCAATGAGGACCTTCCTGAGAGAGTATTTGTGACAATAGTTTCTCATTTGCTTGGATTTGTAATGTAGCAGCATTTGGTTACTTAACCCCGATGCAAGAAAATTCTTTCTAAATTGGGACAAAAAAGAAATTCTTGAGCAAACTCTTCAAAGTCTAGAGAGAAGGCCTATTTTAAATGATTTGCTTTCAAGCCTTTGCCAGAATGGGAGGAGATTTTCCCAACTTAACCTTGATTTCTTTTCGCCCTAATCCAGGCTACCAGCAACGTCAGGAGCCCCAGCCTCAAGTCTACACTCCACCCGCTGCACCTGTGGCCCAACCTCCCTCAATTGGGGTAAGTTCTTAACCGGTTTTGTTCCTTCCATCGGTTTTTTTGTGTGAAATTGCATTTTCTATTCTGCTGTGCTTATCCTCAGAAAGCACCAACGTTCAGTCCAGCTCATCCATTTCTCTTGTAACATAAACACACCTGCCATTTTGTGGGTCAGCAAGATCCCATAGAGATAAATAACTATGGTCCTGTTCTGCGGAGGGCTTGGGGAGATAAATCCTGTTCTTATTCAAAATAGTGCCATGCAATCTTCTCTACCTGCTCTGAAGACAGACTGGGGCTTGGTTTATTGTCCTAACTGAAGGATAGCCACTTTGAAAGTGAGGCACCCCATCAGTGCTGCATTGGAGCTGTTAACCTGGAGTTACCAGGTGCTCAGTTGCAGCAGTGTGTACCAGCTGCTCTGCTTTAACAGCAGCTTCCAAACCCACAACCTTTTCGGCTTAGAAAGTCGAAGTCAGCAGATGTGTGTGGACGTCTCGGCCCTGCAAATTCCCCTCTGAGCTGCTCACCATCCTGACTTGGAAATATATCACTGTTCCTTCACTGTCGTGTTGCTACATCCCAAGTTCTGCAGCAGTTCAAGAAGGAAAGTTACCACCACCTTCTGCAGGCCAATTGGGAACCAGCTATGAATGATGGCCCAACCAGCCACGTTCATGAAAGAAGTAAAAATTCTCCAGTTTCTGAAAGGGGGCTTGAACCCACAACTTTCAGATTTCAAGGTGAGAGAGTGCTGCCCGGCAAACCTGTGGCTGATCCTTCAGGTGTGTGAAGAATGGTCATTTATCAAGTGCATCAGGGTAACTTCACTGGCTACACTAGTGTAGTGTTCATATGATAGGATGGTCTGGGTGTGTTTATGTGGGGGGTGGGGCCGGTGGGTTCTGTCCTGGGGCTAGAGAGAGTGATACTCTCTCAGGGGCGGCATGGTGGCACAGTGGTTAGCACTGCTGCCTCACAGCGCCTGTAGACCCGGGTTCAATTCCCGACTCAGGCGACTGACTGTGTGGAGTTTGCACGTTCTCCCCGTGTCTGCGTGGGTTTCCTCCGGGTGCTCCGGTTTCCTCCCACAGTCACAAAGATGTGCGGGTCAGGTGAATTGGCCAAGCTAAATTGCCCGTAGAGTTAGGTAAGGGGTAAATGTAGGGGTATGGGTGGGTTGCGCTTCGGCGGGTCGGTGTGGACTTGTTGGGCCGAAGGGCCTGTTTCCACACTGTAAGTCTAATCTAATCTAATTTTCAATGAGGAGCTAACACCCACCCCTCCCTTAATAATTTTTCTTGTTCTGTAGAAGCGTTACAGAGCTGTGTATGACTATGCAGCAGCAGACGATGATGAGATCTCCTTCCTAGATGGCGATTTAATCATTGATGTACAACAGATTGATGAAGGATGGATGTACGGTACCGTGGAGAGAACGGGTGACACTGGCATGCTCCCAGCTAACTATGTCGAAGCTGTGTAATGGAGCCCAGATCAAACGCCTGCTTCTGCTTTGATTATATATATTATAAATAAAATAAATTACCATATGGATCCCAACAGTAATTTGACAAAAATATTAGGTAAAGCAAATGTATGAAATTGTGGTTCCGATTATATAACAAATTTCTCAGTTTCTTTGATCTTAGTATTACTGGAATACAGTCAAAATTTTCTTTGGCTTGTTTATCTTGAAGGAAATCTAGCCTTTTGCAAGTTTTTCACTGCTCTGCATTATCCAACTCTCCCTTTTTTAAAAAAAGATAATCCTTCTTTGTAGATCTTTACTTTGAAATTCTCGACTGGATTATTGTACTTGATTAGTCTGGACAATCTCAGATTGCACCTCTTTTGATCATATGTATTTTAGTTTCTCTAGCGCATTGTTCTTTATTTGCAAATTGCTTAAATAATTCAAGTTGTGCAGGACCAAAATACAGGATAGCTCTCTTGGCATGCGGAAGATTGTGAATACAGTTTGTCAAAAGACTTCTGTTCTTCAACTCTAAAGGGCCAGAGAGAGAGGGGGAAAGACTTGCACAGTGACTCATGGAACCCCATTCCCCCAACCCCACCCCACCCTGACCTATGTGTGTACACACGCACATATGCATAGTTGAGACATACGCATTGTGGGTGTACACACTTAAGTCTCATTCTCCCTACACTTCCTCTCTCCAATCCTCACTCTCTCTCTCGCATTCTCACAGTGAGGCACACAGGTGAACAGTAAGACTGGATTTTTAAAAAAATATTCTAAATGTTATCTTTCACCCAACAGCCTACAGAGAATGCACGGATATTGACTATGGCCAAGTATCACCATAAATAGTTCAGTTAATGGTGTACACAATTCTTGTAAAACTAGGAATCTTGATGTGTTGTCTTCTATAGATAGCAGACTCTTTTGGCTATTGTAATTTTCAGGGGAGTGAAACAAACAGCTGAAACAAATGGTCCTTGTGACCATCTTCTTTCTCAAAAATAGAAGTGATGTAATAGGCTGGGCAACTGACATCAGAAGATAAATACCCATTAGAATTGCAGAAGTAGATGAAATTCTACCTCCTGCCATTCTTGCCACATTCCTAACCCACCTGTACCATTGTTACATGCTGAGGTTGTGATACAATTGACTGTACAAGGTGAATTTTAGAATGGGGGTGTAGAGGGAGGAGTAAAGAGAGCTGAGAATTTATTTAAATTTGCAAGTTTGGTAAGTGAGAGCAAAATTCCTTTTTTACAGAAAATAAGCAGGTTTTACACAAAGCTGAGCAACAGGATGATTATTTTTCCCTGACAATGTGTTTGCAAATTTCATGATCTAACTGCTGCTCAGTCTAGATCCATTTGTTTCAAAACTGTGACGTTTGTAAACTTGACCTAACTTGGAACATTTTTATCCCATTTTGGAGCTTTTTATCCCATTTTGGAGCAGTTTATACCATTGAAATAAAAAAAACCTCTCTCAATAAAACCTTGAGGTGGCAACAATATTATACAACTTGAGGAGTAATGTAAAAAAGAATGGTTACTTTTACTGGAATTAATACACATTCCTTTTCAGAGTCATTATTGTGTTCATGGCAATACATGAGGCTTTCGAGAGACTGAGTCCAGTTTAAACCAGTCTGACACAGAAAGACTTGATTGAACAATGTTTTGCAATTCCTGTCAAACTCTGGCGACAATGGGGAGCTGTCTCCAAGCAACTCCCTCTATCGTCTGTGTAATGAATATCCGGCGGTTACCAGTCTGGGATCTCTTTATGCACAATTTCCAAATCTCATTGAGAGACATGAAGAGAGCAGTAGCCAGCTGACTGTGCCCATGTAAATGCCTTTTTAGGTTATATGAATTTATATGTTTAGTTATCAGCAATCCACCAGGCACCCTCTATGGTACTGCGATATGTTTAAGTGTCATGTCATTAATTTGTGAGTTGGCTGTTTTGACTGCAGTTGTGCCAATTAATTGATCGATTCCTATTGTTGGTAGTAAACATAATGTTGATGGATTAATTAAAGCCCCTGGGGCAGACTGTACTATATCACCTAAAGCTCTAACAACTCTCCGCTATTTTGTTTGTTCGGAAACTACCTGACGTACTTTCAAAACCATTGTAAGTCCCCTGACTGCTTTAAGATGAGAAAATATTGTATTGTGACTGGTTATAGTAAAATGTAAATGATACGGTTATGCTTTACTGAAGAGAATATTGCATTGTTAGCCTTCAATCTGGTCTGTGCAGCACTTAAACAGACTTGGTAGAGATGGGGAGGGGTAGATAGGGTTCTCACATTCTCCTCTGTAGAAGCAGCAAAAAGCAAACATTGGAAACCTGGCCTGGCCTAGGCTTGAAACAACTGGTTAACTGGTAAAGTTCAGGCACCAAAACTAGTGGACCACAGAAGAAATGTACATTAGCACATGTGTAGACATTGTGTGCCAACATTAATGACTCTCTTAACATTCCATGGTATCAGTACATTAACTGCTTAGTCTTAACATGCTGTTTAATTTGAAACTTGCAGTTGTTACCGCTAATTGGTTTAAAAAAATTGTTTGTTTACACATGCTTATCAAGTTCCGCTTAGTGCTTTTGCTAAAGATGTTATTGAGTTACTCATCCTGCAAAAAGACAGCATCTGAAATGACCTTTGTTTTCTGAGTGGCATTTTTTTAAAAGACGAAGCTAAATGTAAAGGGAGCAACCATATTTTGAGTTGCATTTCACTTGATGCGTGTTGGTTTGTTACAAAGACTGGTCAGGGTGGATAAGAGAGAGAATATTCTCTTGTGATCTTTCCCAGCAGTAGCACTTCCTCCCTCCACAGAACAGCTTACAAAAAATGGGGTTTGTTCAGCATGAAGGAACACCCTCCATCTATCTTAAATTGCCTGGACTGCAAAATTGCTGTTGAGTTGTGAGGCATTCTGCATCACTGACCAAGTTCAGCGTATTGAAAAGGTGTTGTGGCTAGATTCTGTTTGGCTTGGAAATTGAGGTGCGATGGGGGAGGGTGGGGTGTGGAATAAAAAGTGGTATTACAGATGTATGTATGTAATTTCATAAAATACTGGATATCTGCAATTCAGGTTAAGCATGTCTTTGCATTTCTGAATTCTTCATTACCATGCTTGCAATTTTTAGGAAAAAATGTATTTTTGGCATGATTCTTACATGACAGATTGTCAATAAACTAAATGATGGGAAATAATGTGGAACAGTAATGTGGAATTTATTTATTTAGAAGTGTTTTGCTAATGGATCTATAAATGTGTGTGAAGCATATGGAAAATTCATCTGAATAGATCAAGCTCCCTTGGGAAGGGAGGAAGAAGAATTTGCATTTACAAAGTAACTTCATTACCTCAGGGCATCTCCGAGTGCGTCCCAATTGATAAAGTACATTCTTTGAAATGTAATTACTGTTATAATTCAGAAATTGTGACAATTTGCACACAGCAAGCTCCCATATTCAACTTTATTTTGGTGAAGTTTGTTAGGGGAAATATTGTCCATGACAACGTGGAACACTCCCTGTTCTTCGACACTGGATCCTTTATGGTTACCAGAGAAGGAATGCAGACTTTGTTGAACGCATCTACTGGAAAGATTGAGACATGGTGGAATTAATGAAATTTATTTTTAGGTTATAGGTTCAATGCAATCATACTGAACTTGTGAAAATATTCATCTCTGTCCCCTTTGGACTAGAGAACAATCTGAATTGTCTGTGCCCTTCAAAATTTGGGCTGTGCCAATGTATTCAAAGATATTTTCTAATCGATCTGTTCAGAAATGTTCTGACACCTCTGGAGCAAGTGGGACTTGAAGCCAGGCCTGCCTTACTCAGGGGTTAGGGCACTACCACTGTGCCACAACAGCCTTTCAAGGTATCCTGAATATTTTCCCATCGACCTATTCAAAGATATTGTGGCACACCCTGGAGCAAGTGGGACTTAAACCTGGGCTTCCTGGTTCAAAGGTAAGGACACTACCCTCATCACAAGACAGCCCTTTTCTAAGTATTCTAGTTTTCCTGCCCAGTAGTGTTATTGCCCACGCTTGAATAGCTTTCCCACCACTAAATTAGGGTGACTTCTCAGTTTTTTAAAAACTACTAGCCATCACCAGCAATCACTCATAGTGAATCAAATATTTACAATCCAAGCCTGTCTCTCGGTATTCAAAAGAGAATGTTCAAAATGGCGCTCATCTGTGTTGAATTGCAATCTGTCATAAACTGAGAATACCGACGGAAGTGTGAACAAGAATAGACCTCCAATTTAGGGCTCTGGTGGTGCAGTGGTGGTGTCCCTTCCTCTGGCCCATGAGATCTGGTGTGTAAAGGTCTAAAGATGTCAAAATATGTCCAAGTAGGTTTTTTTAAAATTCATTTATAGGATGTGGGCATCATTGGCCAGGCAGCATTTATTGCCCATCCCTTAGAGTTAACTGTAGCCCAGGCAAGGATGGTTGTTCCCTTCCCTAAGGGCATTATGAGCCAAATGGTGTTTTCCAACAACTGATTCATGCTTGTCATTAGACTCTTACTCCTGATTTTTATTGGATTCAAATTCCACTATCTGCCATGGTGGGATTTGAACCCGGGTCCCCAGAACATTATCTGCGTCTTTGGGTTAACAGGCCATTGCCTCCCCTTTAAAATGACTGTAACAAGGAAGCTCATCAGCTTCATAAAGTAGAGACTGGGAAGGTATTTTGAACCTATCCTAGCTCAGCCCTCAGCAATACTCTTCTAACAGCAATGGGGTGTGATACTCGCCCCTCCATTGCCTAGTATTACCCCCTAAACTGATGGCATCAGTTCCAGAAGGCAGCCGATATTAACTTCTGAAGGGAATAAATTTGGCCTGAGCCACCAATACTCCTTTATTGTGAAGAAACAAGTAATTTTTTTTAAAAATCTGAACTAGAACTTCTGATAGCCCTAGCAAGCAGATTCCTTTCAGTTCTCAATTAATTGTGCACAGTGAAGATTTGTTTAGATCAGATTATTTAGTGTGGAAGCAGGCCCAATAAGTCCACACCAACCCTCCGAAGAGCAACCCACCCAGACCCATTCCCCTACACATCTTTGGACTGTGGGAGGAAACCAGCGCACCCAGGGAGGGCCCACACAGATACAAGGAGAATGTGCAAACTCCACACAGCCAGTTGCCTGAGGCAGGAATTGAACCTGGGACCCTGGTGCTGAGAGGCAGCAATGCTAACCAATGTGCCACCATGCCACCCTATTAGGAGCCAAATCAATCCTGGGTTTTGAATGGAAAATGGAGAAGTATGCCAAAAAAAAGGAACTTTAGGAAAAACATGACAATGCTAACCTATTTGAAGGACCTGCTTATAATTACCCAAATTTCCCTTTCAACTATTCAAACCTGTGTGTACTATCCAGCTGAATAATCCAAATTCATAGAATCTCTGCAGACTGGAGGCAGGCCATTTGGCCCACTGAATCTATATCAACCCTACAAAGAGCATCCCACCCCATCACTTTGTATTTCTCATGGCTCAGACACCTTGTCTGCATGTCCTTGGACGCTGGGCAATTTAGCGTAGCCAGTCCACCAACCTGCACATCTTTGGAATGTAGGATGAAACCACAGCACCCAGAGGAAACCCACACAGACACAGGGAGAATGTCTATGTGGAGTTTGCTTGGGTGGAACCGAACTTGGGTCCCTGGTGCTTGAGGCAGCAGTGCTAACTGTTGACTCACAATGCGACACTATTGACCGGTTATAAATTATACCATTGAGATTTTCAAATCCATCACTTTAAAGTTGAAAGGTCCTTTTCAGCATTTAGATTTTACCATCGAAATAGAAGCTTGTTCACTAACTACGGCTGTTTTAATAAACAGTTGTAGTTATATTACATTCTTCATGTTCCAGGATTACCCAAAGCACTTAACAGCTAATAAAAGAGAATACTGGCAATATTTCGCAGGACTTGGAAAGAGGCAAACAGTTAATATTTCATGTTAATGACTAGATTCTAATGTAGGTTAATTGAGCTATGATATGACCTTTCATTCTCGCCCCACACATGCCATGTGCATTGTCAAGTAGTTGTCAAATTGGAAACAAGGTAGTGATTTGTGTCCAGCCCAGGAGCCACAAACAGCAGTGAAAATGACCAGAATTTTCTCTGATGTTGGTTGCATGATTAAATGTTGGCAGATCACTGGAGAGACCTTGATTTCAAAATAGATTCCACACACTATTACATCCACTGACAGAAAGGATGCCTCTGATTAATATAGAAAGTGAGGAAGGAGATATGGCTGTGGTAGCAAATCTGTCAACCACACGGGATTAACATGGATTTCACCAGTTTCCTCATGTCCCCTCTTTCCCCCTCATCCCCCCATCCCTGATCCAACCTTCCAACTCTGCACTGCCCTCGTGATCTGTCCTCCCTGTCCATCTTCCTTCCCAACTATCTGCTCCACCCTCCTCTCCGACCTATCACCTTTATCCCCATCTCCACCTACCTATTGCACTCTCAACTACCTCCCACCCCCTCCCATTTATCCCTCCACCTCACAAGCCTCATTCCTAATGAAAGGCTTTTTGCCCGAAACGTCGATACTCCTGCTCTTCGGATGCTGCCTGCCTTGCTGTGCTTTTCCAGCACCACACTCTCAACTCTGCCTCTGATTAATGGCCTTTTTACTCAGTAGTAAGGGTGTGGAATGCCCTGCTTGCAACAGTAATAGATTCACCAACGTTAAGGGTATTTGAGTGGTCATTGGATGAATATATGGATGATAATCGAATAGCGTAGGTTAGATGGGTATCAGATCAGTATCACTGGTTGGTGCAACATTGAGGGCCGAATGGCCTGCACTGCGCTGAATTGTTCCATGTTCTAATGGGTCATCTTAAAAACTGCACTGTCCCTTTTCACTTCAGGGTTAGTCAAGACCACAGTGCTTGTAATGTAAAGTAAGATTTGCAAACTAATTTTCCTTAACTCCCAAGAACTGAATCTACAGCTAAATCCTTTAAGTGTATTTTTTATGTGCAATCTTGATTGAAACAAAATGTATTTAATTCAGTGTAACTTTTCTGTCATGGGGTGAGTGATGTGTGGTTGGGGGGAATTGAAAATGAGTGACCAGGAGCTGCTCAGTGCATTCACCAGACAGGCATTTTTGGGATTATTATAAAGAAGAACTCCAATTTAATTATATCTTTCCTATAGCAGGCTGACCAGAACTGTGCACAATATTCCAGAATAGGCCTCACCGATGTCCTGTACAACCTCAACATGGTATTCCAACTCCTATACTCAAAGATCTGAGCAATGAAGGCAGCCGTGCTAGATGCCTTCTTAACCACCAGGTCTATCTGTGATGCAAACTTCAAAGAGTGATGTACCTGAACCCCTAGGTCCCTCTGTTTGACAACACAACCCAGGCACCTACTACCAATTATATACGTCCTTCTCTTGTTTACTTTCCAAAATGCAATACCTTGCATTTATCCAAATTGAACTCTACCTGCTGCTCCTTAGCCCATTGACCCAACTGATCAAAGGTATCTTTGTAATCTCAGATAAACTTTTTCACAGTCCACAATATCACCAATTTTGGTGTCATCTGCGAGCTTCAAAGAATTATGTATTAACCATGTCTCCTATATTCTAATCCAAACTGTTTACATAAATGACAAATAAGTGGACTCAGTACCGATCCCTGCAGAACACTGCTGGTTACAGGCCTGCAGTCCATACAACAACCCTCCTCCACCAGCCTCTGCCTTCTTCTGTCTAGCCCAATTTTGAATCAAATTGGCAATCTCTCCCTGAATCCAACGTGATCTAACCTTCCTAATTAGTCTATCATGCAGGACATTGTCAAAGGCTTTACTAAAGTCCATGTAAACACTGAATACCCTTCTGCCCTTGTCAATCTTTTAGGTCACTTCCTCAAAAAGCTCAATCAAGTTTGTGAGACATGATTTCCCAAGCACAAAACTATATTGACTATCCCATATCAGTCCTTGCCTCTCCAAATGCATGTAAAGCTTATTTTTCAGAATAACCTCCAACAACTTACCCACCACCGATGTCAGACTCACAGGTCTAAAGTTCCCAGACTTCTCCTTACATCCTTTCTTAAATAAAGGCACAGCACTAGCCAATCTCCAATCCTTGGGCACATCACTATGGTTATAGATGATAGAAATATCTCTGCTAGGGCCCCGCAATTTCTTCCCTGACTTCCCACATTGTACCAGGTTACACTTGATCACATCCCTGAGATTTATCCACCTTTATGTTTACTAAGACCTCCAGCACCTCCCCTTCTGTTTACAATATATCAATATTTATTTCCCCAAGTTCTCAAGCCTCCATTTCATTCTCCAACATAAAGACTGAGGTGAAATATTCATTTAGTATCTCTCCTATCTCCTGATGTTCCCTACATAGACGGCCTCGTTAATTTTGAAGGGGAGCTATTCTTTCCCAAATTGCTGTTTTGCTGTTTAATGAACTTGTAGAATCTCTTTGGACTATCCTTAACCTTATCTGCTAAGACTATCTCATATCCGCCATTTTCTCTCCTGACTTCCCTATTAAGAATGCCGCTACACCCTTTACACTCTTCAAGAGATTGCTTTGATCTGAGTTATCTATATCGAATATATAACTCTCTTATTCTTTACCAGAACCTCACATATAGGTGCCAAAACTCTGATCCCAGCTGATGGTACTACTGGGCAAGTCGGATCCCAGAATGAAACCTTGCTTGACAGATCATATGTTAATTTTTAAGTTTCATTGAAGTGATGGTTAACCATTGCTTGAATATGGCCCAAGGGTGCAGATTTTCTTTAACAACAGAACAAATTTTCTAATGTTTATTTCAAACAGGCTGTTTAAATATAAACAGTTAGAATGATCTAATAAAGTATAGCAAAACTCAACTCTTGTGACTTCTGAACTAAATTAAACTAACTTGCTTAATCTTTGATTCTTTTGGAACTGAAAACAAAGTTAATAACCTAAATTGTTTGTCCTACCTGTCATAGACCCAACAGTGTAAACTTCTTTCCACTAAAGCCACAGGGATCTGCAATCATGCATTTAACAAATGTTGAATTAGATCTGGTAGGATTCCCTGATCATTTAAAAAAAAAACGCTATCACAAAATTAACCAATGCTCATCCACCTCTATTTTGAAATCCAAATTCCAAAATTAATATATTATAACATTTTGTCACAAAATGGCATGTTGCCAAACCTACCGTGTTGGTAACTGCAGATATATACAGTACATTGAATTCAGTAGTAAACTGTCGATGTGATTGCATTATCCTCTGTAAGCAAGCCTATCATGATGATAGAACACCATCAACTTCAGTACACTAGGTTTAAGAAGGGAGAAGACACTGTTCTTAATCACTATTCAGTGATACTAATTGGAAGGATGTAGGGTTAACTTTCACTCACCCCCTTGTGTGATGTACATCATCTGAAATTAGAAGTGTTAGCACTGTGCGTTATATAATTTTATAATAATATAATTTTGACAATGTTAGCACGTATGCTACAGGAACTTGTGTTAACCTCTGAACTCCGAAATGTTGTTGAATGGATTAATTAAGGTTAGCCAAATCATTTTCCACAACTGCAAAGTGAAACAAGCTTATGTTTTTGAGCTTAATACAAAAGGAACACAATTTCTTTGCAGAATGACCTGGATAAATGATCACATCAGATATCTACTTGTGTCATTTACTATCCTTGGTTTTGTACGTCTGTAATTTATTTTCCCATTTTCTCCTAAATCCTCTCCCCATCTCTGCTGAAGTGGTTGACTCTTATTAAGATTTAGTCCCATGGAAGCTGCCAGATCCCTAGTACTGCAGAACATTTCTGTGTTTCGGAGCACTGAGGCTGTTTGGTCCTGGAGACATCAACAAAACTACAGCTTGGGTTTAAATAGCACCTATAACACAGTAAAAAGTCTTGAGTAGCATAATCGGACAAATACTGGCACTGAGGCAAGGAAGAAAATATCTAGATTTGGGAACCGAAAGCTTTGTCAAAGAGGTATTTTTCTCAGGAAAATCTCCAAGAACATTTAATAAGCATTTGGGTAAGCACTTAAAATGCCAGGTCAACAGGAGGAGGCTGGAAGAACACAGCAGGCCAGGCAGCATCAGGAGGTAGAGAAGTCAATGTTTTGGATGTAACCCTTCTTCAGGACTGAAACGTTGACTTCTCCATCTCCTGATGCTCCCTGGCCTGCTGTGTTCCCCCAGCCTCCTGCCTGTCCCTCCTGATGCTCCCTGACCTGCTGTGTTCCCCCAGCCTCCTGCCTGTCCCTCCTGATCCTCCCTGACCTGCTGTGTTCTTCAGCCTCCTGATTGTCTACCTTGGGTTCCAGCATCTGTAGGTTTTTTTGTCTCCTCTTGAAACGCCAGGGCACAGGAGGCTATGGACCAAGTGCAGGTAAATGGGATTAGTGTAGTTTGGTGTATATTGGTCAGCATAGACATGGTGGGCCGAAGGGTCTGTTTTGATGCTGTTATACCGTATGAATGAAAAAGACAGTGAGGTTTAGGGAAGAGAACTTCTGAATTTGGAATTTATACGGACATTGCAAGGACCAGACTGTATTATCACACCAATAACGCTTTGATAGATTTTTATGTTTCTGCTTAGTATTTAATTTTAATTTTGTTACTGTGCCCCACCAATGGCAGTCTAACTTAAGGTTTTGTTTTTGAACGAGTGGAGCCTGAATGGCTGAAGACAATGCCATAACTAAAAAAAGGTGGTGAATTCACACAGGGTTACAGTTGGAATAATGTGGACCCAGGGAGTTCTGCAGCCCTTCTACTTCCCTTCTCTTGTATTTTGGCTGTCCATTGGCATTGGGAATGTGTTGATTCCAGTCCAGGCCAGTGGATTCTAACATGGCTGTTAAGTTCAACATAAGGGGACAGTTGGTTTGCAGTGCAGAATGACGCTAACTGTGGCGGGCCCAGATCCCACACTGACTGGAGTTACCATGAAAGTCCGTTCCACTTTCTCAACCTTGCCCCACCATGAGCCATCTCTCTTTGCTGAGACAGTAATCCTGTCCTCTTGAGTCAGGGGCATCCCTGAAACTTGGGAAATGGTGAGGAGGATGGTATGTGCACTCTTCAAAGATGTGTTTGGGGACTGTGGTGACTTCACTCAAGTTCAACATACAGACTCTGGTACTTGTGGGGTTGATGGTGTTGCTGGAATTGGGCGAGGGGTTGTCTGATGGTCCGTGCACTCTTTCTAACTTTGTCTTCGCTTCTGACCAAGTCTCTTCTTGTGTTTGCTACCTTCCTGAATGAACCTTCTCCTGTTTGATCAGTCACTAGCCCAAGATCTCTTGCAATGTGGCGCCGGGATGCAGAACCTCCCAGGGCGCAGGCTGTCCCTGTATCCTGGGACCTCGGTAAGAACACACACAAGCGTGTGCAATCTACGTCCTGCCTCACTCTATAACTCACCTGCATTGCCAGCATCAACACCACACTCCCATGCAAAAGTATCCCTTTATTTGGTTAGTTCCTTCATGGGAGTCAGTCACCCTGGTCAATGGGATGCTTGATAGCTACAGGAATGCTTTGAGTTCAGCATATAGTTCTATGTACATATGTCCTTCTAGATGCTCCAGCGTAACACTGTTCTAGGAGGACAGTATTAGACTGACAGATTTCCTTAATAGAACCATTTCCCAATGCATTACCCTCAGGCTGCGCTTGGTGTCTCACTTTCTACAGTGACAGCCGCCTCCCCAATCTCTTTCTCTCTCTCTCTGTGACACCGCTGTAATTTGAAAGATTAAGACCTCTTTGGAAGACAGTATACTAGAGTCCTCACCACCTCCTTTTCACTCCGTTTCACAATGCTGGACATCTTCCTGCTGATGTTTTTCGCCATTGTGAGTCTAGTGATTCTCTCCTATATCATCTATGTGCTGTAAGGAGATGGAGACAGCAGCAGCAATGACTAGGAGCTGTCAGAAAGCTGCAAGGCGGAGCTTGCTGGAACCATCAGAGATGGCTGGGCATTGCGTTTCCCCTCAGGTTTGCACACAACATCATCTGAAAAAAAGAATCATTTCTGCAGATGTTTAAACATCTTACACCGGGTGCAAAGGAGCAAGCTGGAATTGTAATTCCAAAACAAAAGAAAATCCAATAGCTTTTGTTTTGTTTCTGATTGGGTTTTATTTCCCGTGAAACTGATCGGATCTGAAAGATTGTCGCTGATGTCCCCGGATTTCTTTTGTTGATGTTTTGTTGTGATCTGGGGGTTTCACCCGGAAATGCTGATTGACGGTTTGGGGAGCTGCTTAAAACCAGGGTCCAATTAGAGCCTGTGTCAGTGTCGGTCTAATCTGAATAGAATAAAATATCTCTTTATTGTCAGGAATTGGATTCGAGACCTAATCCTTAAAACAATTAGGATAATGTATTCTTTTATGAATTAATGTTTCCTTAAAATAAAACTAGCCTTCTCTGGAACCTCCTCACTCCCATTAAATCCCAACTGTCCTCTTCCAGGAGGTATATCTGGTCTTTTTGTTTCGTCTGAAGTGCAACTTTAGATTTTGCACAAATGATGGATCTATGACACTGTTCCTTTAAAAGCACCGAATTTGCCTTTTCCCCCTTAACCCTTCTATTAACTGCTTTACTTATTTTTAGATTAGATTAGATATCTTACATTGTGGAAACAGGCCCTTCGGCCCAACAAGTCCACACTGACCCGCCGAAGCGCAACCCACCCATTCCCCTACATTTACCCCTTTACCTAACACTACGGGCAATTTAGCATGGCCAATTCACCTGACCTGCACATCTGGACTGTGGGAGGAAACCGGAGCACCTGCAGGAAACCCACGCAGACACGGGGAGAATGTGCAAACTCCACACAGTCAGTCGTTATTTGTAAATCATTGGGAAGCTTGGCATTTCTGATCTTAGAGTAGGATAAAAGCCCTTTTTTAATCATTTGTGGGACTAGGGCATTGCTGGCTGGGCCTGCATTGATAGTCCATCCCTAGTTGCCCCTTGAGAAGGTGGGGGTGAGCTGCCTTCTTGGACTGCTGCTGTCCACTTGCTGTGGATTGACCCACAGTGCCAGTAGAGAGGGAATTCCAGGATTTTGGCCCAACGACTGTGAAGGAATGGCGGTATATTTCCAAGTCAGGGTGGGGAGAGGTTTCGAGGGGAGCTTGCAGATGAAGGATCTTTGATGAATTTCTGCACTGCATCTTGTAGATAGTACACGTTGTTGCTACTGAGCGCTGGTGGTGGAGGGATTGAATGTTTGTAGATGTGGTGCCAATCAAGCAGGTTGCTGTGTCCTGAATGATGTCAGGCTTCTTGAATGTTGTTGGAACTGCACCCATCCAGGCAAGTGGGAAGTGTTCCGGCACACTCTTGACTTGTGCCTTGTAGATGGTGGATAGACTTTGGAATGTCAGGAGGTGAGTTACTTGCCGCAGTCTGTGACCTGCTTTTCACAACATCGAAGGCCGAAGGCCCTGTACTGTTCTATGTTCTACTATTGCCCTTCCCTACTTCTCCAGAGGGCAGTTAAGAGTCAGCCACATTGCTGTTGCCACATATAGGCCAGACCAGATAAAGGTGGCAGATTTCCTTTGTGTTGAGGAACCAGCAGATGATTTCCATAAGCTTTGAGTTCCAGGTTTTAGTTTAAACTTCACCATCTGCCATAATGGGATTCAAACCCATATCCCCAGAACAAGAGCCTCTGGAATACTAGTCCAAAGGCATTGCCATGGTGCTGAGTTAGCATTTAGTGCCAGTTTATGGGTTTTTCTCTGTTCGAAGGTTCATTCTAGAGACTGAAGCACCAAGACTTGGATCACCTGTCAATTTTTTATGGGACTCAATGTCATGATTTGCTTGATTAGTGTCCCATGAAATGCCTTGAGATGTTTAAAGGTGCTTTACAAAAGTAATTTTTTGCTTTAATGATGGCTTCATATTCAAAGAGTCTCTTGATATTCACCTTGACTCATACTTAGCAGACTGCAGTCTCCTGCAGGATTGAATTCCACTTGGAAATTGGATAAATGCAAGTGGTTTCATAAACTAAAATAGGAATTTTAATTTAGGAATTTTAAGATTAAATATTAATTGGCTGTCTCTTCAACAAAGTGTTATTTACCTCGAGCTCAATTCTGATTGTTGAACTGCAAAGCTCGCTATGTCTACTGGGGTGGCTCAGTGGTTAGCACTGCTACCTCACAGCACTGAGGACCTGGGTTCAATTCCACCTTTGGGTGACTGTCTACATGGAGATTGCACATTCTCCCTGAGTCTGTGGGTGTTTGTTATGGTTTCCACCCATTGTCCAAAAATACGTGGGTTGGTTGTGCTAAATTGCCCTGTAGTATCCAAGGATATGGAGGTTAGGTAGATTAGCTGTGGGAAATATAAGGTGGATAACTCTTTGGAGGGTTGGTGTGGACTTGATGGGCAAAATAGCTTGCTTCCATGCTGTAGAGATTCTATATTGTTTTCTTTTAGGACCATGATGAAATGTTACAGAAATAGATGCATGTATTTTACACAATTGCCTTTGACTTTCTGTCACGCAAATAAAACCTTTCTTATTGCAGTTGGCCCTCAGCACAGATATTGGAATGTTAAAACCATTTCTCTTGGATTCATCTCCTCAGTGGGACGGCGTAGGATCTTTATGAGCGAAGGTAGCTGCTGAGCAACATCGAGTACTGTCGCGAAGATTGTTAGGTATCCAGAGCTTCCCTGAAACAAACACCATCCATCCCAGTTTTGCATCCAGAACATTCCAAGATGTTGGCAGATGAACACTCCTGGCCGTTGTGTTGGACCATGCCTTTGGATGAGACATTGAAACTGTTGGAATATGGAACTGCCTGTGTCTTTCTCAGGCCAGGCTGCTGTGAATTCTGTCAGTAGATTAGGAAGTGATGGCTGATCAGTTCAAGGTAGTTTCCAGATATTTCACATTATTGTACCTTAACTGCTTCTCCCATCAGCACATTTGTAGAGATGAGTTCAGTTTATTCAAAATTGCGTTGATTATGTGCACAGTAGACACTGTGCTGTGACCTGACTATTTGCAAAGAGAAAGTTAGATTAATGTACCACAAGAGGTGCATAGAGAATTTGTTGTACTTTATGCTTGCTTATCAAATACTTCAGAATTGATACAGCTGAGATATTTTTAATCAAAGGCAGAATTTTGCAATTGCGGGAAATGTAAAATAGGAACATAGAATGAGAAAGAAACAGAGTTAATTTTTCACGTTGTGTTCACCTTCCATCACAACTGGAGGAAGGCGGTGACTGACAGGCGGAGGGCAGGAATGATGAAGTGATAAAGGAGCAAAAGACAAATGGAAAAAACTGAAGAAACAAAATATGGGACATATATATTGTAGGGCCCTTTGCACAATTTGTTATCTTTCACCTCACCTCCCCCCCCCCACCACACACACACACACACACCACTTTCCCCAACAACTCCCGCAGTATTTAAAACCCACACCTAATAGTGAAAGTTTAATGTCTTACTCTGCGCCTTGCTGTTCTGTGTGAAAGTGAGGACTGTAGGAGCTGGAGATGAGAGTCAAGAGTGCGGTACTGGAAAAGCACAGCAGGTCAGGCCGCATCTGAGGAGCAGGGGAATCGATGTTTTGGGCAAAAGCCCTTCTTGATGAAGGATTTCTGCCCGAAATGTTGATTTTCCTGCTCCTTGGATGGTGCCTGACCTGCTGTGCTTTTCCAGCATCTCACCTTGCTGTTCTGATTTGCTTTTGGGACTTGGTAAATGTATGCGTATTTTAAAGTAGCTCATGCATAATATTGTAAATAATTTAAACTTTGTTATCTGTCATGGTGGGAATCGAATCATGATATAAGCCTGAGGTTCTGGATTATGAATCCAAATACATTGCCACCATGTTATCATCTCCCTCTGTTATTATCTAGTATCAGTTTCCTATTGGTTTTGGACAGTGGTTCCTATTGAAACCAATATGTCAAACCCTACAACACATGTCACAGAATCCCTACAGTGTGGAAACAGGCCCTTAAGCCCAAGAAGTCCACAGTAACCTTCTGAAAACTATCCCACTCAAACTCATTCCCCATCCCAATTACTCTACATTTATCCCTCACGAACATATCCCTGAAGACTATGGGCAATTTAGCATAGCCAATTCACCTAACCTGAATATCTTTGGATTGTGGGAGGAAACCGGAGCACCCAGACGAAATCAATGCAGAACGTGCAAACTCCACAGAGTCACCCGAGGTTGGAATTGAACGTGGGTCCCAGGCGCTATGAGGCAGCAGCGCTAACCACTGAGACACTGCCTCAGCTATCTGAAACACACCCTTGTTTCAATTGCCTGTCAGAGCAGATTAATGACAAAATTTAATCCAAATGCGAAATAAAACTGAATTGTTCTGCAAATCACTGAGGGAGCTGGGCCATTGGTTTTCAATCACAGAAGTGCAGAAGGAGGCCATTTGGCCCACTGTCTCTTTTAATGACCATCCCCATTACCTAGTGCCAATCTTCTGCTTTTCGCCCATTCACTTGCATGTTTTTTTAAAAATTAAAATTGGGTCTTCTAAGCAATCCAAAGATTTCTGCAGTTATCAACTTATGTATCAACCTAATGTTGGGGAGTAAATGGAAACTGTGGCTGGGATTTAATGCCCTCCTCTGTGGCAAAATTAATGGCAGTGCAACCATTAATTAGGTGGGAGTTTGGTGGGTAGAGACCCCACTGTTTTTCTATCTCAGCCCTGATTAAGTTTGGTTTGTAAAGGTGTTTGGGTTCTGTCCCAGTGCTAGTTGAGACCCTTAAGTGGGCAATAAACACCCATTTAGGGGCCTTATTGTTTTGGGATAGTTTGCGAGCATTAGAGGAATCTGAATGAATAGAAGCACTTGTCTTAACTACAATGGAGTTTATTGTTTGTAAGAAATCAGCTACAAATTACATTCGCAAGGTAGACATTCTCACAGAAACTATGAGCTGACCTAATGTTATAGATCTTCATGCCATGTCGTTCTTATTTCATTCAATATTCCCACCACCAGCAAAAGCCTCCATGGTGGCCAGGGGACCAGTAACAAGCAAAACCCGTGAGGGGCAATGCTTACATGAAAAAAAAGTGAAGGTGGGGGTGGGGGTGGGGGGGGGGTGGTAGGGATTAAGTCAAAATAGAACTGAGGGGGAAATGAAGCACTGTACCTCCCCTGTTCCCCAGTGTCCACCCCTCCCTGAAGGCATCGAGCGCATTGGTGGTGACAGCATGATCCCTCTCCAAAGACACCTGGGCTCGAACAAAGCTGTGAATGCCATGTCATTCTTTGCTGTCCTGCCTTATCCCCACCCAATTCAGTAGAATGGTGTCAGATTGTCTACAACCTTCAACATTAACCCCTTCAGAACCATTGCCTTATTCAATATCTCCCCCCACCCCAACCTTTTACCCCACAGTTAATATCTAAATATTCATGTACATTGACACAGCCCTAGCTCCCTCTGGCTCTCTGATAAAATATAGTCAGGATGTTTTGCAATTCTTCTAGAACAGAAGGCCTCTGGTAGGCCTTTGGCTTGAGAAATGTTGGTCACGAATCTGTGGTCTGTTAAAGCTTCTCTACTCTGGAGGATCTTCTGTCTCTTGAAAGGACATCCTTCTAGACCAGGTTGTCCGTTAGTTTGTCAGGGGACCCTCAATCGCCTGAATCAGGGTCATGTGGCTGCCCCATAACATCATGTGATGCAACTTTAATCTCATTAGTTCTCTTCCTGGAAACAGGCATTACATTGTGACAGTATCCTGGATCTCTGTACCTGGTAGTTTCTTCTTGACCATGGCTTGAATCTGTGGCTATCGGTCATCCCATCTCAGAGTGTACCTCCCTGGTATTATGTGCAGCTCATCTTCAGTCTGTGCAAAGAAATCTTTATTATCAATTTGCTGATACATCTGTGTTGAAGTATGTCAACTCCACTTTGCAGTGTGTAGATTGAGTTGAATGCCTTCAGTTTTCTGTGGTTCTCTTTCTTCTGCCTCTGCAGTGGGCGGCACGGTGGCACAGTGGTTAGCACTGCTGTCTCACAGTGCCTGAGACCCGGGTTCAATTCCCGACTCAGGTGACTGACTGTGTGGAGTTTGCACGTTCTCCCCGTGTCTGCATGGGTTTCCTCAGGGTGCTTCGGTTTCCTCCCACAGTCACAAAGATGTGCGGGTCAGGTGAATTGGCCATGCTAAATTGCCCGTAGTGTTAGGTAAGGGGTAAATGTAGGGGTATGGGTGGGTTGCGCTTCGGCGGGTCGGTGTGAACTTGTTGGGCTGAAGGGCCTGTTTCCACACTGTAAGTAATCTAATCTAAAACATTTACATCCTCAGTCATGCTATTGAGGATGCTGATGACTTAGCTCTGTCATTGGTATTGATAATTCGTCTTTGGAAGATGAAGAATCAAAATAATATCCTTAACTTGTGTAATTTCATCCTCTGACATCAAATTCAATTCAGCGATTAAACTTTGTTCACCAGAGTTTGCTTGTCTCTGCAAAATTTCAGTTGAAGAATAATCATTGAGCTCATTCTTTTTTCCCTTGTTTGCATTTTCTCACAAACTTTGCTGCTTCCTATCATCTGAGTTCACTTCAGTGATTATTAGAATGGAAACCATTTCTGGGTGAAAGTGAGGACTGCAGATGCTGGAGATCAGAGTCAAGATTAGAGTGGTGCTGGAAAAGCACAACAGGTCGGACAGCATCCGAAGAGCAGGAAAATCAAGAATTTCCTGATGAAGGGCTTTTGCCCAAAATGTCAATTTTCCTGCTCCTCGGATGCTGCCTGACCTGCTGTGCTTTTCCAGCACCACACTGATCTTGACTCTGGAAACCATTTCTGCAAATCCTCTGTATTGGCCTATGTCCATTCTGTTGACAGTATGACAAATTCTCTTGTGCCAGATTGGTAATTTAATTGGTTTTGACTTCAATTTGGATTCTACTTTAAGTCCAAAATGTCCATTGAAATCTCTAGCAGGTGTTCAACAACTCTCTGTTCATGAACCAGTTGTTCTAACGTAGAAATAAACATGAGAATTGGGAGCAGAAGTGGTTCATTCAGCCCCTCAAGCCTGCTTTCCATCATGACTGTGGTCTGCTTGTGAATTCTCTGAGCAACTTGTCCATGGACTGTCTTGGCATAACCTGGTCTCTCTTGTAAAAACAAGGACTGCAGATGCTGGAAGCCAGAGTCTAGATTAGAGTGGCGCTGGAAAAGGACAGCAGGTCAGGCAGCATCCGAGGAATCCATTGTAACCAGTTGTAATCCTGCCACTTCAGGAATGTTGAGATCAAACATACCTATCCAAGAGTGAGGTTTCTTGATTATGAATTATGCATATGTTCACTACCACCTTACATCTGTGTTATTGCTGTTTTGTCTAAACCAATTCTGAGTGCGGTTTCACAGTACTATGTAGTTACATCTGCGTGGGCTGTAACCTGTACTTCATCACCCATGGTGACCAGTGTATAGGTCAGTGACATTTGCCTCTGTGTCTTGATGTTAATGATGATGGGTCAAACATGAGTTGGCTTCCGGAGGTATATACTGGATATCTTTTCGTGTGTGTGTGTGTGTGTGTGTGTGTGTGTGTGTGTGTGTGTGTGTGTGTGTGTGTGTGTGTGTGTGTGTGTGTGTGTGTGTTTTTGAGACCATTTAACTTTTGCTGCCCTGTAACTGTTTTACGCATCTTCGGGAAGGGACCCAGCATTTTTCAAACATAGCATTGCCAATGAGGCTTCCTTATTCCACAACACTGAGTTGGTATCTGCTGTCTGACCTAGTCTTTCTATGGCCTTGACATGTGTGTCTTTACAATTTTTATACCTTATAATCTGAACAAATTCTGTTACTCTCCTGTGAATAAATTTTACCTTCTCCTCTCAGAATTTCTCTGTAATTCTTTCTGGTTTCTGATTCCAGCATAACCTGAATAGCATGCTCCAAAGTCAGATCTTCTTCATTCAACTCCGCGTCTTATGAATTCTGATTTCAAAGCTCCATAGTTACATTTTTTTTTCATTAATCAGAGATCATTAATGCAATTATCCGTGGATTCTACTGAAACCTGAACTCTTCTGTTAAGTTTTCTTATTTCAAGAATGTTATGTTTTCATGTTAAAATAGTTGCTGAAAGTTTGTAGAACTTCATCAAAAGAAACTGAGACTTGTTTTGAGGAGCTATAACATCATCAGCTGTAGGTTCTGTTGAATACAATAGTGAATTTCTTTGTTCAGCTTGTGATTTAGTTTGTATCTTGAAAGTAAATTCTGTACATCATAACTGTTTTCATAAAAATATCCATTTTTGCTGTCATGCAGGAAATGATGCAACCAATTTATACACAGCAAGGTCCCACCAAGAGCAACGAGATATTGTTATTAATAAATGAAGCAAGTAATAAAATGGGATGGACAAGTTGGTCACTGAGGAAATGAGCTTGCACCACACCTTTTTTTTGTTTTAAATAAGCATAATTTTACTTTATAAAGATTTTGCAAATAATGATTGAACCCTTTCTAAAGTACCACTTCATTTTATCCTGTGTTGTCTTAACCGTTCTGTTGGGGAAGGGCATTAAGAGATATGGAGCTAAGCTGGGTAAATTATAACGAATGTACAGCTCAGAAACACACCAGAATCATGCCAGTTTTCCCCCATCCCTCTTTGTCTGATCCTATTCACGATTCTTCCAATCCTTTCTCATTCATGTCTTCATTCAGCTTCTCCAGAAATGCATCAATGTTAATTGACTCAACTGAGGCATGCAGCTATGAGTCCCAAGTCTTGGTCACCCTCTAGGTAAAGAGGTTCCTGATGGACTCCTTACTGGAATTATCCATGTCTATCTTATTGTGCCCATTGGGTTTAGTCTGCCTCGTATGTACTCTTCCCATGTTTTTCAATGGATTTGAGAGGCAGCTCAACCATGAGCTAACTGTTTAAAGGGAACAGTCGTGGAGAGTGGATATCACTGGTCTAATTCTCTTCCAGTAATCACATGAAGCTGGTACTAATGGCAGCTGGCTCTTTGACCACAGCGATACTCCAACCTGTTTTATTTTGCTTGTTGTGGTAGACCTTGCACAAGGGTTGCTAACTGGTAATTGGCACTAAGTAGCAGAGTGGGTTTTTATTTGCTAAATAGCTGAGCCAATGTGCACATGGATGGGGTACCACATGTACTTCATTGGCATTGGTCGTGCCCACAGTCATTTTTCGCAGGACATCCTATGGCATTGCACATCTGATGGATTACTTCTAAAGTGAGGTTGTGGACGTCTGTATGTAAACATCAAATAGCAACATCACCTTGCATTTATATAGCACCTTTAATGTATTAAAACATCCCAAGTTGTAACATGCAAACATTTACATTGAACCATATAAAGAGTTACCAGGGCACCTGGTCAAAATTAAGGTCGATGAATTGGATTTTAAGCAACATCTTAAAGGAGGGGTTGGAAGTAGTAACTTAATATCAAATGTTTATCCATATAGAGGTATAACACTCGATCTCCTTTAAACAGAGGGACTGATACGGTGGCTTTTATGTTTGGAAGTGAATGCTTATAATGTGTAACTCTGTCAATAAAAGCTTATAAATGTGTGCAAAGATTGCCTCCCATTCTATCCTTTATTTAACATTTGGAACATTATCAGTGAGGAACATGCAGGTTTAGAGAGGGAATTCCAGATGAGCTGGGCAAACTGAAGATAGACCACCAGTAGTGGAGGAATTACATTAAAGGAATTGACATCAAGAGTCCAGAATTAGATTGGTACAGAAACCTCAGAGAGTTGTAGGACTTCACCTGGTCAGAAAGAGATACATCCAGAGTGCTACGAGTGTGATGCTGGAAAAGCACAGCAGGTCAGTCAGTATCTGAGGAGCAGGAGAATCAACGTTTTGGGCATAAGCCCTTCATCGCATCCAGAGTGCAACAGCCTGAGTGAGTCTATTGCCCCAGAATTTGCCCCAGCATGAGAATAGAACTGGTGAATCTTTCTTTCTTTCCCCATTTTAAAAGTTTAAAATTCAGTCATCTAGTGAAAAGGTTAATGAGATAGCTGATTCAGTTGACTAAAGGACAGTTATCAGTCACCTGGCTAGGGCCTTAATTAGTGTTAATTACCAATGAAGCTTAATGAACTCAGCTAGGCTCTATGTGAGAATGTGTGCGTTCCTCAGGCCCTAGCAGGAAGCTTCACATGGTCAGGAGGAAAGGATCCCATTGGTTTGGGTGGCATGGTGGGTCAGTAGTTAGCACTGCTGCCTCACAGCATCAGGGACCTGGGTTCAATTCCCACCTGTCTGTGTGGTGTTTGCACATTTTTTTAAAGATTACTTACAGTGTGGAAACAGGCCCTTTGGGCCCAACAAGTCCACACCGATCTGCCAAAACGCAACGCACCCAGACCCATTCCCCTAACACTATGGGCAATTTAGCCTGGGCAATTCACCTAACCTGCACATTTTTGTGATTGTGGGAAGAAACCGGAGCAAACCCACACAGACACAGGGAGAATGTGCAAACTCCACACAGAGAGTCATCTGAGGTGGGAATTGAGCCCAGGTCTCTGGCGTTGTGAGTGCTAACCACTGTGCCACCCACAAAGCAATCGCCCACCCTGACACAGCACTGCAAACTCAGCTGGCTGGCCAGCCTTTGGCTTTCACATGGTCAGTGTAGGGATTGAACCCACGACCTTGGTACTATTAGCATCACACTCTAACCAGCTAACACACCTCCTAAATTCCAATGATGTGCAGGTCAGGTGAATTGGCCATGCTAAATTACCCATAGTGTTAGGTGCATTAGTCAGGGGTAAATATAGGGGAGGGGAATGAGTCTGGATGGGTTACTCCTTGGAGGGTCGGTGTGGACTTGTTGGGCCAAATGGCCTGTTTCCATACTGTGGGGAATCTAATTGAATCATTGTGAGACACAGCCTGAGGGAGTACACAACAACCTCGGTTATCCAAATATCAATTATCCGAGCAAGATCTCAAGGTTCCCTACGGCTTCCTTTGTTTATGATCGGATCAGTTATCCAAACAATATACTCCCTCCTTGTCTTGTTTGGCTAATTGAGGTAGTCTGAGGAATTTGGAGGCAGAGTGGGAATTCAGTGCAGTGTGGTGAAGAGGTGCTTTTTGCTTGCTTTTTGTTTTTGTTCATGGATTGTAAGGTTTTTTAATAACAGGATAAATTCAAGCCAGGATCAGCACAAAAGAATGATCCAGGCAGGTAAACCGCAACTTCATTGATTGGTGAGTGCTACTAATTTGAATATCTTTTATCAGTTACTTTCAGATTGAGGTGGGCGGCACGGTGGCACAGTGGTTAGCACTGCTGCCTCACAGCGCCTGAGACCTGGGTTCACTCCCTGACTCAGGCGACTGACTGTGTGGAGTTTGCATGTTCTCCCCATGTCTGCGTGGGTTTCCTCCCACAGTCCAAAGATGTGTGGGTCAGGTGAATTGGCCATGCTAAATTGCCCGTAGTGTTATGTAAGGGGTAATGTAGGGGTATGGGTGGGTTGCGCTTCGGTGGGTCAGTGTGGACTTGTTGGGCTGAAGGGCCTGTTTCCACACTGTAAGTAATCTAATCTAAAAAAAAATAGGAGATATATTCACAGGCTACAAACTAAATGACCAGTATAGAATTTTTAAAAATCAAATGAAGAACTAGGTAATTAAATGAGAGATGGCCTGCCAGGTGATGTGTTGTACCTGCATAATGTGGGAACTGCTGGAAACTTCTGTGGTTTGTAATGACTACATCTGTAGCAAGTGTTCGTGTTTGCCTCTGGAACTCCAGGTTAGCACTGATGAGCTGCAGCCTGAGCTTTGAACACTTCAACACAATACGTCAAGAAGAGGGACAGTTACCCAGATGTTGTGATTCAGGAGGCAGTCATACCCCTAAGATTAACTCCCTTGAATTCGGTCACTGGTCAGGGATAGGAGGTTTGACTAGGAGTGAGGCAGATGCAGGGAGCCTGGAGATAGTGCTGAAGGAGCATCAGCCCTTGAGCTTGTCTAACAGATTTGAGATTCTTGAGCCCTGTGTGGATGAGAGTCGGGGCTGAGAGAGGATGAACAAACTGATGATAGCACTGTGGGACAGGGAGCCGAAAAGGAAAACATAGCTGTAACCAGGGATGGTATAGTAAGGGAAATAGAGGTTCTCAATGAAAGGTGACCACACACACCATGAATGCTGCTCAGCAACTTTCAAACTGTGACTATAACACCTGATCAGTGTAGGGATTGAACCCACCACCTTGGCATTATTAGTACCACACTCTTAACCATCTGAGCTAACTAACTGACTGTGCTGCATTGTCCCAAAGGCTGTGTAGTCCACCTGGTATCCAGGTTCAGGATATCTCATCAGGGCTGCAGAAGAACTTGGAATATGAGGAGAAAGATCCAATTGTTGTGGTCCACATTTGTACCACAGATATAGATAGAACGAGGAATGAGGTTCTGTTGACGGGAAATGGGCAGCTAGGGTCTAAATTAAAATAGAAGAACCAAAAAGGTAATAATCACTGGATTACTACCTGGGCAATGTACAAATTGGCACAAGGTCAGCAAAATTAAAGAGGTAAATGGATTGGTGTGGGAGAAACGGGTTTGAGTTCATTGGCACCAGTACTGGGCTAGGAGGAAGCTGTTCCGATGGGTTACACCTGAATCACACTGGGACCAGATGCCTGGCTATGGATAAGGGTTTAAACTGAATATAGGCAGGGATGGGTTCAATTGCATGCAAAATCATGAAAAATATTAAAGGTAGGGGGGAGGGGAATGCTCAGCAGAGTTTATTTAAGGTTCCAGAACAAGTCATAGGACAGAGCGTATAGTCAGGGTCAGGGATCTAACTTCAGCCTATGCAGATGAGGGGATAGCAATGAGAAGGGAGGCAGTCAATAAAGGACTGAGGATGTAGTACTTAAATCACGCTTATATGAAACAAAGTAAGTGAGCTGATAGCGCAGATTAAAATTGACAGGTATAATGTTGTGGGCATTGTCTTGGATGACTGTGTGTATACAGGTGGTTCCTTTCAGATTCGGTTAATTGAACTGCATTGAATTGAATTTATTGTCACGTGTACCAAGGCACAGTGAAAGGCTTTGTCTTGTGAGCAATACAGGCAGATCACAGAGTTGAGTAGCATAGATAAGTAAATAACAGGCAAATAGCAGCAATAACAAAAACACAGCTACAGGCGAATGTTAAGAGTTTATGAGTCCATACAGTATTCTAACAACAGCAGGGTAGAAACTGTTACGAAACCGGCTGGTGTGTGTGTTCTGGCTTCTGTACCTTCTCCCCGATGATAGAGATTGTAGAAAAACATTGCCAGGGTGGGATGGATCTTTGAGAATGCTGCCAGCCTTTCCTTGACAGTGGGCCTGGTAGATGGATTCTAGAGACGGGAGGTTGGCCTTTGTGATTGTCTGAGCTGAGTTCACCACTCTCTGTAACCGTCTCCGATTTTGAATGGTACAGATGTCACACCAGGTAGTGATACATCTAGACAGAATGCTCTCGATGGCACACCTATAAATGTTGGCAAAGAGTATTCGCCGTCATGCCAAATTTCCTCAGCTGCCTGAGGAAGAAGAGACATCGTTGGGCCTTTGTAACCAGTGCGTCCACATGAAGAGTCCAAGAAAGCTTGTTGTGGATGACCACTCCCAGGAGCTTGACACTCTCCACTCGTTCCACCTCTGTGCTGTTAATGTGTAGGGGGGCATGAGTAACATCCCACTGACAGTCAATAATGAGTTCCTTGGTTTTGCCGGCATTGAGAGCTAGGTTGTTCTCAGTGCACCAAGACTTCCATCTCCCGCCTGTAGTCTGTTTCGTTATCATCTGAGATCCGACTGATATGGCAGTGTCATCAGTGAACTTGTAAATGGCATTAGTCTGGTATTTTGTGATGTAGTCTTGGGTATACAGTGAGTACAGTAGGGGGCTGAGTACGCACCCCTGTGGGGCTCCAGTGTTAAGTGTTAGTGAGGATGAAATATTGTCCCCATTCTTCACTGATTGTGGCCTGTGGGTCAAGAAACTGAGGATCCAGTTTCAGGGAGTGAGGCTTAGTCTGAGATCAGTCTAAGTTTAGTCATCAGTCTCAAGGGGATAATAGTGTTGAAGGCTGAACTGTAGTTAGTGAGTAGGACTCTTATGTAGCTGTTCTTGGTGTCGAGCTGTTCTAGGGAGGAGCGAAGAGCAAGTGATATGGCATCTAACATGGATCTGTTGGTCCGATAGGCAAATTGGAGTGGGTCAGGAGTAGTGGGGAAGCTGGAGTTGATTAATGACATGACCAGCCTTTCAAAGCACTTTGTGACCACTGAAGTTAGGGCCACTGGGCGATAGCCATTGAGACATATGCCTCATCTTCCACCTCAGAACACTTCAACCCCAGGGCATCAAGTTTCCTCATTTCCCCTTCCCCCACCTCACCCCAGTTCCAACCTTCCATCTCAGCGCTGTCCCCATGACCTGTCCTAAATGCCTATCTTCCTTTCCACCTATCCACTCCACCCTCTTTTCTGACCTATCACCTCCATCCCCACCCCCATTCACCCATTGTACTCTTTGCTACCTTGCCCCACCCTCTTCTCTGCAGCCTAAAATGTTCGGGCCCCTGGTGGGGCAGGTAATGTTCTGGTGGTACTTGGGAAACACCTTCCTTAGATTGGCTTGATTGAAGTCACCAGTTACAATAAACAGGGTCTTGGGGTGTTCCGTCTCCAGGGTGTTAGTGGTGGAGCACAGCACATCCAGAGCTTCCTCAACCTTTGCTTGTGGTGGTGTGTACACAGCAGTTAGTATAGCAGTGGGAAATTCCTGTGGTAGATAGAAGGGATGGCACTTCATGGTGAGGAGTTCAGGGTTTGGGGAGCAATGGTTGCCCAATGTAATTAAGAGCAGACTCAACAACAGCAATTCGTGTAAATATGAACATTTATTACGTAATAATAAAAAACGAGAAAAGAGACTGAAATATGACCATCTATTAAGTAATAAACAAAGATGAAAAAGGAAGGAAAAGAAGGCAGTGTACCTCACACCCTCCTGTCTGTCAGGAATTAGATTGTTCCTGGCAGTGTTCATGATTCCAGTTCGAGGTGAAATCCAACGATTTGGAACACAACTCTCTCCCTTATATAGTGTAACAAACAGCCAGCACAGAAAAGCAAATACAGAAAGCCAGCCGTCTTCGGCATGGGTCCCAGGACTCGCTGTCGAAAATCATCGACAACTCTGGGCCTTTGTGTCCAGGTATCACAGAGATGTGGCTGCAAGGGAATTAGGTTCAGGAATTAAATATCCAAGGGTACACATCCTATTGAAAGGACGGGCAGAGGGGGAGGAGTTGCCTTGTTAGTGGGAAACGAAATTATATCAGTAAAGAAGTGATACAGAGTTGGAAAGTGTAGAACTGTAAAGGAAAACAAACCCTGATGGGAGTTGTGTTCAGGCCTTCTAGTAGTATTCCGGATGTGGAAGAAAATAAATCAGGAGATAGAAAAGACATGTAAGAAAGGCACAAAAGCAGTAACCATGGGGACCTTCAATAAGCAGGTGGAGTGGGAAAAGTCAGGCGGGTGTTGGATCTCAAGAAGATGAAGTTCATGGAATGTCTATGAGGTTTTTCTTTGGGAGCAGGTTGTGGTAGAGCCCACTAGGGAACAGGTATATCTGGATTTGGTGATGTATAAGAAGGTAGGCTTGATTAGAGAGTTTAAAGTGAAGATACCCCTGGGGACAGTGACTATAATATGACAGAATGCACCCTGCAGTTTGAGAGGGACAAGATTGAATCAGATGTAACAGTGTAATAATTAAATAACTGACTGAGGGAGGGTTGATTGGTTAAGCCACTTTTGGAATACTGCCTTCAGTCTGGGTCTCCCTGCCAGAAGAAAGGTATTGTTAAACTTGAATGGTTCAGAACAGATTTACAAGGATGTTGTCAGGGTTGGAGGGTTTGAGCTATAGGGAGAGGCTGAACAGGCTAGGGATTGTTTTCCCTGGAGCATCGGAGGCTGAGGGTTGACCTTATAGAGGTTTATAAAATCATGAGGGGCATGGATTGGGTTAGTAGACAAGCTCTTTTTCCCAAGGTAGGGGAGCCCAAAACTAGAGGACATAAGCTTAAGGTGAGAGTGGAAAGATAGAAAAGGAAATTGAGGGGCAATTGTTTCACACAGAGAGTGGTGTGTGTATGGAATGAGCTGCCAGAGGAAGTGGTGGAGGCTGGTACAATGACAACATTTAAAAGACATTTGGATGGGTATATGAATAGGAAGGGTATAGAGGGATACGGGTCAAATAGTGGCAAATGGGACTAGATTAATTTGGATATCTGGTCGGCATGGATGAGTTGGACTGAACCAAAGGGTCTGTTTCTGTGCTGTATATCTTGATGACCCTATGTCTCTATGGTCGGCATGGATGAGTTGGAACAAAGGGTCTGTTTCTGTGCTGTATATCTCAATGACCCTATCTCTCTCTGGTCGGCATGGATGAGTTGGACCAAAGGGTCTGTTTCCGTGCTGTATGACTCGCTATGACTCTGTGATTGGGAAGGGGAGCCTGGCAGGGAAGATGATGGAGCAGCAATGGCAGGAGTTTCTGGGCGTTATTCAGGAGGCCCAGCAGATACTCATCCCAAGGATGAAGAAACACATTAAGTGTAGGATCAGGCAACCATACCTGATGAGGGAAGTCAGGGACAGCATCAACACAAAAGAAAAAGCATACAATGTGGTGAAGATTAATGGTAAGCCAAAGGATTGGGAATTTAAAAAAAACCTAGCAGAAGGTAACAAAAGACAATGATGGGGGGATGGGGGAAGATTAAATATGAGCATAAACTAGATATTAATATAAAAAAAGATTGCATGAGTGTTTTTTAAGTATCTAAAAGGGAAGAGAGAGGCAAAGATCACAGTTCCATTCATCTTTTAAATTAAGTCTTGTCCCTTCCCACCAGTTTTTGGTGATTTCTGTACTTGGGTTCCTAAATCTTTAACTAAAGGAACAGATCATGTCTATTATTCATTTTGAGAAAGCAAATCTTAGCAGGATTTTACACTTAATGGTAAGGTCGTAGGGAGTGTTGCTGAACAAAGAGACCTTGGAGTGCAGGTTCATAGCTCCTTGAAAGTGGAGTTGCAGGTAGATAGGATAGTGAAGGTGGCGTTTGATATGCTTTACTTTATTGGTCAGAGCATTGAGTACAGGAGTTAGGAGGTCATGTTGTGGCTGTACAGGACATTGGTTAGGCCACTGTTGGAATATTGTGTGCAATTCTGGTCTCCTTCCTATCAGAAAGATGTTGTGAAACTTGAAAGGGTTCAGAAAAGATTTACAAGGATGTTGCCAGGGTTGGATGATCTGAGCTACAGGGAGAGGCTGTACAGGCTGGGGCTGTTTTCCCTGCAGCGTCGGAGGCTGAGGGGTGACCTTATAGAGGTTTACAAAATTATGAGCGGCATGGATAGGATAAATAGGCAAAGTCTTTTCCCTGGGATCGGGGAGACCGGAACGAGAGGGCATAGGTTTAGGGTGAGAGGGGAAAGATAGAAAAGAGACCTAAGGGGCAACTTTTTCATGCAGAGGGTGGCACATGTATGGAATGAGCTACCAGAGGATGTGGCGGAGGCTGGTATAATTGCAACATTTAAGAGGCATTTGGATGGGTATATGAGTAGGAAGGATTTGGAGGGATATGGGCCGGGCGCTGGCAGGTGGGACTAGATTGGGTTGGGATATTTGGTCGGCATGCCCGGGTTGGACCCAAGGGTCTGTTTCCATGCCATACATCTCGATGACTCTAATTGCTAGTGTCCTCTGAAAACTTGAAGGGTTGCAGATCAGGAGTTAGCCTAATGGTCATGCAAGGCAATGTGAAAGGTAACCCAGCAGCATTGTCTGTAAACAGCCAGAGATTTCAATGTAGCCAGACTCCATCAGTGACTGCTAGCCCCTTTAAAACCGCAAGCAGCTACTGACTCCATGGCTCTGCTGCCTGATCAAACCCCAATCCCCCACCGTTTGTCATTGCCTTCACCCATCACAGAGCCAGGAAGGTCAATGCTCCTCCCTTGACTAGGAAACCATTCAAAATTGATAATGGTTAGCCATGCTGCAGCGGCAGAGGTGTTCACTTTGCAAAGTGAAAAACAAATCCCATGGTAATATTTCAACTAGAATTCAACCAGGGGGGCCGGGATTCATTCTCAATTACCATCAAAATCTCCATCATGATCACATTCCTGTTCTGGGATCTTGCTGTGCACAAATGGGCTGACCCTGCTTCCTGAATTACAACATTAACAATACTTCAAAAACTATTGGACTGTCAACAAAGCATTTTGAGATGTCCAGTGGTCACCCAAGGCGCTCAATAAATACAAGGCTTTATCTTTTGTTTTCTTTCACTCAAACTCCGACCCCTTTCTCCCTCATTTAGTTTCTGCTTGCTATTAATAACAATGATTAAAATCAGGGTCAGTTTGCTGGTAGTCTGGTTGACGATGTTAATAGTGTGGGTTCAATTCCCACATTGGCTGGCGTTACATGAAGGACTCTCCTTCTCAAACACTCCCCTCACCTGAAGCATGGTTCCCCCTCAGGTTAAACCACCCCCAGGGGTTCAGAAAAGATTTACAAGGATGTTGCCAGGGTTGGAGGATTTGAGCTACAGGGAGAGGCTGAACAGGCTGGGGCTGTTTTCCCTGGAGCTTCAGAGGCTGAGGGGTGACCTTATAGATGCTTACAAAATTATGAGGGGCATGAATAGGATAAATAGACAAAGTCTTTTCCCTGGGGTCGGGGAGTCCAGAACTAGAGGGCATAGGTTTCGGGTGAGAGGGGAAAGATATTAAAGAGACCTAAGGGGCAACTTTTTCACACAGAGGGTGGTGTGTGTACGGAATGAGCTGCCAGAGGATGTGGTGGAGGCTGGTACAATTGCAACATTTAAGAGGTATTTGAATGGGTATATGAAAAGGAAGGGTTTGGAGGGATATGAGCCGGGCGCTGGCAGGTGGGACTAGATTGGGTTGGGATATCTGGTCGACAAGGACGAGTTGGACTGAAGGGTCTGTTTCCATGCTGTACATCTCTATGACTCTATGACTCTCTCTCTCTCTACTGAGAGAAAATCTTATGGTCCTCTGAGACTATGGTGACTTTACAGTGAATTGAATTGAATTTACCATGTACATTTACCTTTAATATCAAGAAGGCTGACAGGCACAGTTATTATTTTAAGTGTGCAACTTAATGAAAAAAGACTCATTGTTTAACAGCACTAAACTTAATGGAGTTATCAGTTGTATTTTTTAAAAATGTTTCTCCTTACATAAGCTGTTTATTTAATCTAAGTTACAAGGAGCCTGACAAAAACATCAAAGTTTACAGTTCATGTGAGCAGCTTCAAAATGAATTTACCACTGTCCCAGGAAATCTATAGATGATTTTTCCAGGTAGTTGGAAAAATCTGAAACAATATTTTGCATTTTATTTAAAAGTCAGGCCTTTGCTATTTTGACCACTTGAGGGCACCAAACTCCATGTTTCTTCTGCTGCAAAACTTTTTGAAGTTAGTCTCAAATGTTTTTCCAGGCTCCTCTTTCAGGGATCATAAGCCCCACTATGCATGTGGACCCAGAGCAGGGCAGCTCGTAATCTCTTAAACCTTAGCATACACCAAGCTTTCAGCTGCTGCTGTGTCACTTGCAGGTCATCCTTGTTTTTTTGTTTCTCATGAGATGTGGGTGTGACTGGCTGGACTGGCATTTATTGTCCAGAGGAGCAGTTAAAAATGAACCACATTGCAGTGGGTTTGGCGTCACATGTGGGCCAGGCTGGGTAAGGATGGCAGATGTCCTTGCTCTGAAGAACTCTAGGGAGCGAGACAGGTTTTTATGACATTTGTAACTCAGTAACCAAAAGGTGAGTCTATAATTCCAGATTTTATACTGATTTAAGATCATAAGAAATAGGAACAGGAGTAGGCCATTCAGCCTCTTGAGCCTGCTCTGCCATTCAATAGGATCATGGCTGATCTGAAACTCAAGTCCATTTTCCTGCTCTTTCCCGATAACCCTAGATTCCATGACTTATCAAGAATCTGTCTGTCTGTCTATTTATCTACCTACCTAATCTAATTATCTGTCTGTCTGACTATCCACCTACTTAATCTAACTGCCCATCTGACTAATTAGTTTATCTATCTGTTTTATTAACCTATTCGGATTAATCTAATCTATTTCAGCACACTCATAGAAGCTACTCCTCAAACCAGAGCTGGAACTATCAGGGTTAGCTGCTACTTAGTTGTACAGGACTGATTGCAAACCCCCCCCGATAGATCTCATTGTGGGAGACCTTCTGATTACTGACCTCCTCCCGAAATCTTCACATCAGACCCTTGGGTCCTGCTTGACTATGAGAACAGATCATCACTGATCTACACCTGAACTCCACTTTGCTCCACTTCTGATGAAATCCAATGCAAGCCTGACTATTTCAGTTTTGAAATCTCTGAAGTTCCTAATTTTGTGGGGAAGAGAGAGAGAGCTCTGAACATTTGCTGCTCTTTGTTTGAAAAAAATGGTCTCCTGAATTTGCTACTAAATGCTCGACCTGGTGGTAATTTTCAGATTTCCTCACCTTATCCAATCTATCAAACCTCTTTAACTTTTTGATAAACGTGATTGAATCATCCTTTGATCTCATAATCCTAGTAATACAAGTCAATTCGAGGCAACCTTTCCTTGTCAGTTTTGTAACCTCTTCCCACAGAAGGAGGGAGCTGAGAGTTGAAATGATTTGGAGATGCCGGTGTTGGACTGGGGTGTACAAAATTAAAAATCACACAACACCAGATCCACAACCTGTTGGACTATAACCTGGTGACTTTTAACTTTGAGAGTTGAAATGACATTCCAGCGGTTCAGGAACATAATCTTGATGTCCTAGTGTGACACCACTGCTATGACAGGCTCGATTTGGATAAAGTATTAAATCAAAGCCATGCCTGTTTTGGTGGTAGATGGAAAGGATTGCCTGGCATTATTTTGACGAAGAGTCCATTGCTCTCCGTGGGTTCCTAAATCAAATTTGTCTTTCAATCAATTCCACGAAAAGAGAGGATCTGATCGTTACCACATTGGTGGTGTGGGAGCTTGCTGGTGGGTTTCCCACGTTGCAACAGTGACTACACCTGAAAAGTACTTCATTAAGCTGTGAAGCAGTTTGGCACATTCTGTGAAAGAGTCATAGACTCACACAGTGCAGACTAGACCCTTCGGCCTATCGAGTCTGCATTGACAATAACTACCATTAAAGACTTGCTGATCCCAGTTTCCTCCACTTGACTCATAGCCTTGAACGTTATGATATATCAAGTGCTCATCTCAATATATATACCTTCCCAGGCAGTGAATTCCAGATTCCCACTACCGAATGAGTGAAAAAGGTTTTTCTCAAATCCCCTCCTGCCCCTTACTCTAAAACAATACTCGCTCCTGACTGACCCCACAACCAAGGGGAACAGCTGCTCTCTATTCACCCTGTCTGTATCCTTTATAATTTAATATACCTCCATCATGTCTCCCTTTGGTCTTCTCTACTTTAAAGAAAACTATCCAAGCCTATCTAGTCTCTGTTTGTAGCTCAATTGCTCCATCCTAGGCAACATCCTGGTAAACCTCCTCTGTAAACACCCCCCGAATGCGAACACATTCATCCTGTAATGAGGTGAGCAGAACTGCACACAGTACTCCAGTTGTGGCCTGACTAACAGTGGTGTTTAAATGGTTCGCGTTTCTGATCTCCCCAACTACAGGAAATAATTTCTCTGCACCTACCCCATCAAAGCCCTTCGACATTGTGAACATTTTGATCGGTCCACCCAACAACCATCTAACCATGTATGGCAGCTAACTGCGTTTATTAAGCCTTTATGTCCTGGAATCATTATCTCCTGATCTAACAATGTATTATAATTCGCTGTTAAATATTACTGTCAACATGTGACTTGCACTCTCTTAAAGACTGCAGCTCCCTCTCAGTGTATTATATCGACAGAATCGTTCATCAGACACGTTTGCCAGCAGAAAACCTCAATTTTTTTTCTTGGATGTTTACTAAAGTGGAAAAGAAAACCCTCTGTATGTCCTTTCCTTGAATAAAATCGGAGCCATATGCTTCCTTAGAATGTATTTATCATTTCTCGAGAAATAAACCTGATGGAATGTTCTTTGCTCTTTTAGCTGTGTCCTTTTCTCGTTTGCTGTCCTTGCTGTCATTTCTCTTTGGGAGAAGGCACCATTGCAGGCGTGAGGAATTTGCTTAGTTCTCTCTTATGATTCCCTTATGAAGTGGTTTTCACTGTCTGTGGGATGCTTTGCAGGTGATGAATTGCTTTTGAAGTGATGTTGTAGCTTAGGGAAAGGCAGCAGCCAGTTACTCCACAGGGTCCCTTACACAGCAATGAGATTAAGGACTGATTTAATCTCATTTGGCTTGAGTTAGATGAGGAATAAATGTTGACCACAACCCTATTGCTCTTACTCTAAGTAGTGCCATGGGATCTTCTACATTCGCCTTAATAGACAGATGGTGTTTTGTTTAATATTCCAAAATGAATTTAGCAGCATAAATCTGAATGCTGGTCATGATCATCAGTTAATTGGAATCTTGAGTTAAAATGGTGCCAAGATACAAACAGCTTTCTAATATGCTTCATCAAATGCTAAACTTGCAGATAAAGATGTTTTCTGATTGATTGAGAGCTTCTGTTAGTCCACCAGGCAAAACAGTGTGAACTTTTCAGGCAGTTTCAGATTTGATAAAACTGTATTTAAATAATGTACTTCCAAAATGTGACAGAGGAAGAAAAAAAACGGCTCCAACACACTGCCCAGTTCCAGGACCACTCATTACACAGTCACTGTCCTAAAGTAAGAAATATTATTTTAAGTCATGGGTAGTGTCCAGTGTGCTGTGCTTGCTTGGATATACCTACGTCTGTGCATCTATATCTCAGTCTGCTGAGTGTAATAATGAATATGTATATATGTGGATGCCATGTGCATGCACATGTACATTTGTACACAGTTATGAATGATTGCATGTTTATCCTTGCCTGTGTCTGTATACAGTCTCTACACGGACATGTGGTGACATTACACGGCTACTGATTAATGTCTGTCTCCTGTTTTTACCAGCTCCATAGGAAGGCTCATGTTTTACTTGAAGAAGGAGATAATTGCATTGGAAGTAGTTCAGAGAGGGCTCCCTGGATTAATTCCAGAAATGAGGCGCTTGTGTGAAGAGATTGAGCAATTAGGCCTATATTAGATAGTAGGTGAAAAGGTATTCCTGATGAAGGGCTTTTGCCCGAAATGTCGATTTTACTGCTCCTCGAATGCTGCCTGAACTGCGTGCTCTTCCAGCACCACTAATCCAGAATCTATATTAGATAGTGTTTATTAGGAGAGGAGATCTAATTGAGGTGTATGAGCTCCAAAAGGGGATTGACAAAGTGCTGCTTTAGCAGCTTATACACCTCAACTAGATCTCCTCTTACAATAAACGCTATCCAATATAGGCCTAAACTGCTCAATTTCTCCACACAAGACAAGCCCCTCATTAATCCTGGGAACCCTGAAACGATGTTTCCCTGTGTGGAACAATCAAGAATGAGAGGTCATAGTTTTAGATGGAGGATGACAAACTTTCAATGAGAGATGAGGTGGAATGACTTCTCCCAAAGGAGCATGAACCTGCGAAATTCACTTTCCCCAGAGTCGGTGGCCGCTGTGGTAATGAATAGGGAGGAGACAGATAGATTGGTAATGAATAATGGGTTAAAGGACCATGGAGAGCGTGCAGGAAAGTGGAGTTGAGACTAAGATGAGGTCAGCCATGAGTAGGCTCGAGGGGCTGAATGGCCTCACCCTGCTCCTAGCCTTTACACATCTGTGGATCCAATCATAGCTTCCCACTGCCTCAGGGAAATGTAATCAAAGACCCTCCCACCCTACTTATATTCTCTTCCATCGGGCAGAAGGTACGAAACATTTACCAACAGATTCAAGTACAGCTTCTTCCCCGCTATTATCAGCCTTATCAGTGGACCTCTCATATGTTCGAGTTGATCTTTCTCTGCACCTTCTCTAAAGCTGTAACACTATATTCTGCATTCTGTTCTATTACCCCGATGTACTTATAGAAGGTATGATTTGCCTGTACTGCATGCAAAACAATACATTTCACTGTATCTCAGTACATGTGACTATAATAAATCAAATGATTGGGACAGACAGTCACCACTAATCCTCCTTTCCATAATGGGTCTGTGAGCCTGTTGGCTCAACACTTATAGAGAGGATGAACTACTAGTGAGTCTTAACAAGAAAATGTTGGAGAAGTACTGAATTATTTGCTCCACTTTCCCATCCTATAGTGCTAGTTGTGATGTAATCCCCTTGAAGAGACAAAAGCTGGAAAATGCCTTTTCTTCCACCCTGACCAGGGAATTGAAACCCATCCAGGGGTCTGGTTAGGACAGAATGCGGACAGAATGCAGTCTGAGGAATGAGAATAGGCAGCACTGTATCACAGAGAGAAAGGCTTGGGGTCTGTTAGCAGAACTGACTGTGTTTCAGGAGCGTATGGGTATCAGAGCAAGGAGTTGTGAGTTGGTGGATAACCTTAAATGGTCGAGTAAAAAATGAGGTCTGCAGATGCTGGAGATCACAGCTGAAAATGTGTTGCTGGTCAAAGCACAGCAGGCCAGGCAGCATCTCAGGAATAGAGAATTCGACGTTTCGAGCATAAGCCTTTCATCAGGAATGAGAGAGAGTAGCCAAGCAGGCTAAGATAAAAGGTAGGGAGGAGGGACTTGGGGGAGGGGCGATGGAGGTGGGATAGGTGGAAGGAGGTCAAGGTGAGGGTGATAGGCCGGAGTGGGGTGGGGGCGGAGAGGTCAGGAAGAAGATTGCAGGTTAGGAGGGCGGTGCTGAGTTGAGGGAACCGACTGAGACAAGGTGGGGGGAGGGGAAATGAGGAAACTGGAGAAATCTGAATTCATACCTTGTGGTTGGAGGGTTCCCAGGCGGAAGATGAGGCGCTCCTCCACCAGCCGTCGTGTTGTTATGTTCTGCCGGTGGAGGAGTCCAAGGACCTGCATGTCCTGGGTGGAGTGGGAGGGGGAGTTAAAGTGTTGAGCCACGGGGTGGTTGGGTTGGTTGGTCCGGGCGTCCCTGAGGTGTTCTCTGAAGCGTTCCGCAAGTAAACGGCCTGTGTCACCAATATAGAGGAGGCCACATCGGGTGCAGCGGATGCAATAGATGATGTGTGTGGAGGTACAGGTGAACTTGTGGCGGATATGGAAGGATCCCTTGGGGCCTTGGAGGGAAGTGAATGTGGAGGTGTGGGCGCAAGTTTTACATTTCCTGCGGTTGCAGGGGAAGGTGCCGGGGGTGGAGGTTGGGTTGGTGGGGGGTGTGGATCTGACGAGGGAGTCACGAAGGGAGTGGTCCTTGCGGAACGCTGATAGGGGAGGGGAGGGAAATATATCCTTGGTGGTGCGGTCCGTTTGGAGGTGGCGGAAATGACGGCGGATGATACGTTGTATGCGGAGGTTGGTTCACCTACCACCCCACCAACCTCCGCATACAACGTATCATCCGCCGTCATTTCCGCCACCTCCAAACGGACCGCACCACCAAGGATATATTTCCCTCCCCTCCCCTATCAGCGTTCCGCAAGGACCACTCCCTTCGTGACTCCCTCGTCAGATCCACACCCCCCACCAACCCAACCTCCACCCCCGGCACCTTCCCCTGCAACCGCAGGAAATGTAAAACTTGCGCCCACACCTCCACACTCACTTCCCTCCAAGGCCCCAAGAGATCCTTCCATATCCGCCACAAGTTCACCTGTACCTCCACACACATCATCTATTGCATCCGCTGCACCCGATGTGGCCTCCTCTATATTGGTGACACAGGCCGTTTACTTGCGGAACGCTTCAGAGAACACCTCAGGGACGACCGGACCAACCAACCCAACCACCCCGTGGCTCAACACTTTAACTCTCCCTCCCACTCCACCGAGGACATGCAGGTCCTTGGACTCCTCCACCGGCAGAACATAACAACACGACGGCTGGAGGAGGAGCGCCTCATCTTCCGCCTGGGAACCCTCCAACCACAAGGTATGAATTCAGATTTCTCCAGTTTCCTCATTTCCCCTCCCCCCTCCTTGTCTCAGTCGGTTCCCTCAACTCAGCACCGCCCTCCTAACCTGCAATCTTCTTCCTGACCTCTCCGCCCCCACCCCACTCCGGCCTATCACCCTCACCTTGACCTCCTTCCACCTATCCCACCTCCATCGCCCCTCCCCCAAGTCCCTCCTCCCTACCTTTTATCTTAGCCTGCTTGGCTACTCTCTCTCATTCCTGATGAAGGGCTTATGCTCAAAACGTCGAATTCTCTATTCCTGAGATGCTGCGTGGCCTGCTGTGCTTTGACCAGCAACACATTTTCAACCTTAACTGGTAACAAACCAGAAGGTAGTGCTCTAAGCAAAGACAACCATTGAATAATCCAGCACAGAACAAGGCCCTTCAGCCCATCAACTTTGCACTGTCTCTACCCATGAGTCCCACTCCTTTGCTATTTTCCATTTATTGCTATAATTCTTTTTTTCATTAATACTTTAACCACTTCCCTTTTGAAGGCTTCTGACTTTGTCCACCCCAGTCCAACACCAGTATCTCCACTTCATGGCCTTAAATCTACACTAGGGTTTTCCAACATACAGACTGCAGGCTGGAGTCTGACCTGTCGAAGGTGTCTATTGGCTGGCCAAGGGGGAGGTATAGAGATCAGACTGCAACGTGACTGGGACTAGTCCCATTCCTCAGTGACCATTCTACCTTTCTGTGTCCGACAGGAAAGATAGCAAGGACGGAATGCGTTTCTTGGAGATGGGGTTGCTGCAGCCATGTGCCAGTAATTAGAGACATCAGTCTGTAAGCCCTCCTGTTCATAGTTTAGAGCTTTTACTGTCTTCATTCACAGGGTTTTATGCATCACTAGCTGAGCCAGCATTCATTGTTTGTCCTTAATTGCTCATGAGAAGATGGTGGAGAGCTGCCTTCTAGAATTGCTGTAGTCCTTGCATGTAGGAAAACCCAAAATCCTGTTAGGGAGGGAATTCCAGGATTTTGACTCAGTGACACTGAAGGAACGGCAATGTATTTACAAGTCAGGATGACTTGGAGGGGAACTTGAAGATGGTTGTGTTCCCTTGATTCAGCTGCCCTTGTCTACTTGTGAGTTTGGAAAGTTCTGTTGAGGGAGCCAGAGTCATACAGCACGGATACAGACCCTTCAGTCCAACTGGTCCATGCTGTGCATAATCCCCAACTAAATGAGTCTCACCTACCTGCTCCTGGCCTATGTCGATCTTAAACTTTCCTTTTCATATATTCATCCAAATGTCTTTTAAACATAACTGTACCCCCAACCACCACTTCCTCAGGCAGTTTATTCCACACGTGAACATCACTCTGTGTAAAAAATTTGCTCCTCATATCTTTTTAAAATCTCTCACTTCTCAGGTTAAAAAAAATATACCCCCTAGTCTTGAAATGCCCCCATCTAGGGACCTTATTATCTTTGCAACCTTGAGCCTTACCTGTAGACGCATTCTTTGATGTGTAAACGATATTCTGTTCTGTGCTGGGCTTTCTATCATTTCCCATAGTAATACCTTTGTCTTTTGTCTTGTTCTGCCTTGATTAACATTGTGAGTCTCGGTGAGTTATTACAGTAAATCTTGTGGATGGTACACACTGTTGCTAGTGTGTGTCATTGATGCAGGGAGTGAACGTTGAAGGTGGTGGATGGGGTGGCTTTCATCCTTAACTTTACAAAGCACAGATGTGAACAAAGGACCCGGGACATGGTGGGAGGTACGGGTGAGTGGCAGTATTGGTTTGGGATTAATCTTTATTGGATTGCGAAACAAGTCATTTTGAAGGCAAATATTGCCAGAGAAGGTACAAAAGTTGAGAAGGTGCACAGTTTCTGAATCTGTAAGGTGAGAGGGTGTGGGGTGGACAAGAATGTCATTAAATTAAAAATATCAAAAGTTAGATTGATGAACATTCCAGGAGAATGGTGCAAATTGCTACAGAATGGGGGAGGATTGACAGTGGGACTGGAGGTCAGTTACTTTGGTGCCAAGTCCCATTTTGGGACTGGGCTCCATGCGGTAGAATCCGCAGAATTTGAGAGTTTTACTTCCTACCTGGAGACAGAATCTTGCACAAGCTCAGGGGCAGACTTGAAAATTGACCTCAATGTTTTTAATTGTGGGAACTTTAAATCTATCAAAACATGCCCATCGATTTATTGCACTGTTTGGCACTGCATGTTGCTGCAAGCAGCATTTTTCAAGAACAAAAACCATCAAAACACAAAATTCAGATCATTCCTGACAGACGGAACATCCACTGGGAATACTCCACATTGCTACATCAAGTGTTCAGGCAGAAATTGACAACTTGTGCAAACAAAAACAATGTTCTCAATCTCACTAAATCTGTCTTCAATATAGCAATGAGAAAGTAAGCCAATAAATTGGTCTTCTCAGTTGAAATTTGTTCATAAGAATGCATATCTTTTCTTGTTCTGATTACTAGCAAGATACATTCTGTTGCCTCCTCTTTATTCACTGATCCCATGACTGGGACAAAACTTCAAGGTGTCCCTGTGAGGAGACACCCCTCACCTGTAGCCTCTGATTATCAACTCTTCATCTATTGGAAACAACTCCTCTTTACTTACTCTTTCTAAGACCTTCATGATTTTGAATCAAACCTCCTCTGAACCTTCTCTTATCTAAGAAATGCATTACAGCTTCTGAAGTCTCTGCAAAACTGGAACACATACCTTAAAGAGGATAAGGTGGTACATTGGACCATAGAGCAATTTTGAGATATGACAGAGTGTGCGCTATTCATTGGCATCCAGCAATCTTTAAAGGTACACTGGCTGAGGTTATCATAAAGGTTCCTCCTTCTCAACTTCACCCCTCACATGAGGTGTAGTGACCTTCAGGTTAAACAGTCATCAGTCATCTCTCACTGAAAAGAGAGTGGTCCTGTGGTCCTCTGGAACAATGGCAACTTAACTTCCACTTTTACTATATTATGATTGAATGGTATGATCAGATAGAGTTTGACGACACATAAGTTTTCACTGAATAACTGCCTCTTAGTGACCAGGGCTAGCATGTGTTGACTTTAACTGTTATCTCTTACTCCCCCTTCTTTGCTAACATATTTCCATTGGTCGTCCTTCTCAAAGCAATAAATGCTAGTCAAACAGTGATGCCCATGTATCACAAGTGAATAGTAAAAAAGTTCAAAAAAATGTTCAAACCAGGAACCATGTTGCCATATTTTTGTCTATCCCGATATTGACTAACCTGCTGTTTAGAACATAGACTATAGAACATAGAACATAAAACAATACAGCTCAGAACAGGCCTTTCGGCCCTCAATGTTGTGCCGACCTGTGAACTAACCTAAGCCCATCCTCCTACACTATCCCATCATCACCCATATGCTTATCCAAGGACTGTTCAAATGCTGAAAAATGTGTTGCTGGAAAAGCGCAGCAGGTCAGGTCAGGCAGCATCCAAGGAGCAGGAGAATCAACGTTTCGGGCATAGGCCCTTCTTCAGGAATCCTGCCTGACCTGCTGCGCTTTTCCAGCAACACGTTTTTCTGGAAAAGCTCAGCAGGTCAGGCAGCATCCAAGGAGCAGGAGAATCAACGTTTCGGGCATAAGCCCTTCTTCAGGAATCCTGCCTGACCTGCTGCGCTTTTCCAGCAACACATTTTTCAGCTCTGATCTCCAGCATCTGCAGTCCTCACTTTCTCCCACTGTTCAAATACCCCTAACATGGCTGAGTTAACTATTTTGGCAGGTAGGGCAATCCACGCCCTTACAACTCTCTGAGTAAAGAACCAGCCTCTGACATCTGTCTTAAATCTATCACCCCTCAATTTGCAGCTATGCTCCCTTGTACAAGCCGACGTTATCATCCTAGGAAAAAAAGACTCTCACATGTCCACCCTATCTAATCCTCTGATCATCTTTAGTTCTCGGAGTTTCTGTTTGTATTTCTAATTTTCAATTGTTTTTCAGTCTCACTCAAGCTTATTCCCAGCTGGCACCAAGCCAATTTCCTTAGGCTCCAAAACAAGGAAAGCTGATTGCTTTCGGATATTATTCAACTGAGAGTTGGCCAAGAGGGATTAAACCTCACAGTCATACTCTGGATCAACTGTGGGAAAATATCATGTGCTGTGGTCATCATTCAAAATGGAAATGTAACGCAGCAAAAGATGCTAATGAAAGATTCCTCCCGTTTTTATACTCTTATTTGAACCAAGAAATCAGTTTTGAGACTAGGCAAGTTACATACTAAGATTACAACGCAGAAACATTCAATACAGCCCAGTCTATCCATGGCTCCTTATGCCCCACATGACCTCATTCCATTCATTCTATCAGTTCAATGTTCTATTGCTTTCATCCCTAACTCCTTATCTAACTTCTGGTTGTAGGCTCATAGAGTCATGGAGTCATGGAAATAGACCCTTCAGCCCAACTCACCCTTGCCAACCAGGTGTCCTAAACTGAACTAGGAAGATACCTCATTAAACCTGTCTTATCTGTGTACCTATCCAAATGTTGTAAAAGTGTTGCAACTGTACCACCTCTACCATCTCCAGCTCATTCCATTTAAGCACATCCCTCTTTGTATGTGTGAAAAAGTTGCCCCTCAGGTCTCTTTTAAATCTTTCTCCTCTCACCTTAACCCTATGTCCTCTAGTTTTGTGCTCCCCTGTGCTGAGGAAAAGACATTGGATATTCATCTTATATATGCCCCTCATGATTTTATAAACCTCTGTAATGTCACCCCTCAGCTTCCTATGTTCCAGGAATCCTATCCGATTGGGAGAGGCTATTTGCAGGTATAGGGGCAGTTGGAAAGTGGGAAGCCTTCAAAGATAAGATAATTAGAGTCCAGAGGCAGGATGTTCCATTTAGAGTAAAGGGCAAGGCTGGTAGGTCCAGGGAATGCTGGATGACGAGAGAAGTTGAAGCTCTGGTCAATAAAAAGAAGGAGGCCCATCCCAGGTATAGACAGCTGGAATTAAACGAGTCGGCTGTATCAGGGCAGTGGGAGTATACTAAAAGGGAAATCAGGATGGCTAAAAGGGGACATGAGATAACTTTGACAAATAGGGTTAAGGAGAATCCAAAGAGACTCTACAAATACATTAAGGACAAGAGAATAACTAGGGCCCTTTAAAGATCAGAGTAAAAAGTGAGGTCTGCAGATGCTGGAGATCAGAGCTGAAAATGTGTTGCTGGTTAAAGCACAGCAGGTTAGGCAGCATCCAAGGAACAGGAAATTCGACGTTTCGGGCCAGAGCCCATCATCATTCCTGATGAAGGGCTCTGGCCCGAAATGTCGAATTTCCTGTTCCTTGGATGCTGCCTAACCTGCTGTGCTTTAACCAGCAACACATTTTCAGCAACACATTTTCAGCCCTTTAACCAGCAACACATTTTCAGCCCTTCAAATACATTAAGGACAAGAGAATAACTAGGGCCCTTTAAAGATCAACAAAGCTGACTATGTATGGAACTGCAGGAAATGGGTGAGATACTAAACGTGTGTTTTACATCAATGTTTACTGTGGTGAAGGATATGGAAGCTAGAGAACTTGGAGAAATAAATAGTGACATCTTGAAAAGTGTCCACATTACAGAGGACGAGGTGCTGGACAGTTTAAACTGCATAAATATGGATAAATCCCCAGGACCTGATCAGGTGTAAGCTAGAACTTTGTGAGAAGCTAGGGAGGTAATATTTGGAAACCTTGCTGAAATATTTGTATCATTGATAGCCGTGGGTGAGAAGGCTGGAGAGTGGTAATGTGGTGCCATTATTTAAGAAAGGTGGTAATGAAAAGCCAGGGAACTATAGACTGGTCAGCCTGACATCAATAGTGGGTAAGTTGTTGAGAGGATTCTGGAAGATAGGGTCTACATGTATTTGGAAAGGCAAGGACTGATTAGGGATATTCAACATGGCTTTGTGCTATCATGTCTCACAAACTTGATTGAGTTTTTTGAAGAAGTGACAAAGAAGATTGATGAGGGCAGAGCAGTGGATGTGATCTGTATGGACTTCAGCAAGGTGTTTGACAAGACTCTGCATGGTAGACTGGTTGGCAAGGTTAGATCACATTGAATCCAAGGAGAACTAGCCATTTGGATATAAAAATTGCTATAAGGTAAGAGAAAGACGGTGGTGGTGGAGAGTTGCTTTTCAGACTGGAGGCCCATGACCAGCAGTGTCCCACAAGGAATAGTGCTGTGTATTCTGCTTTTTGTCATTTATATAAATTATTTAAAAGTGAATTTAGGAGGTATAGCTACTAAGTTAACGGCTGACACCAAAATTGGTGGTGTAGTGGACAATGAAGAAGGTTATCTCAGATTACAAAGGGACATTGATGGAGATGGGCTGATGGGCCAAGGAGCAGTAGATGCAATTTAATTTAGATAAATGTGAGGTGCTGCATTTTGGAAATGAATATCAGGGCAGGACTTATATAGGTAATGGTAGAGTCCTGGGGAAAGTTGCTGAACAGAGAGACCTTGGAGTGCAGGTTCATTGTTTCTTGAAGGTGAAGTCACTGTTAGATAGGATAGCGAAGAAGGCGTTTAGTACACTTGCCTTTATTGGTCAATGCATTGAGTTGGAATGTCACATTGTGGCTATACAGGACATTGGGTGGTCTACTTTTGGAATACTGCATTCAATTCTGGTCTCCCTCTAAGAAAGATGTTGATAAACTTGGAAGAGTTCAGAAAAGATTTACAAAGATGTTGTTAAGGTTGGAGGGTTTGAGCTATCGAGAGAGGCTGAATAGGCTGAGGCTACTTTCCGTGGAGCATCAGAGGTTGAGGGGTGACCTTATAGAGGTTTATAAAATCATGAGGGGCATAGAGAAGTTGAATAACCAAGGTCTCTCTCACAGCTAGGGGAGTCCAAAACCACAGGGCAAGGTTTTAAAGTGAGAGGGGAATGATCTAAAAAGGACCTGAGGCGTAATTTGTTCATGCAGAAAGTGGTATATGAGTGGTATGAGCTACCAGAGGGTGTGATGGAGGCTGGTGCAATTACAACATTTAAAAGGGATCTGGATGGATACATGAATAGGAAGAGTTTAGAGGGACATAGGCCAAGTGCTGGCAAATGTGACTAGGTCAGATTGGTATATCCCATTGGCATGAATGAATTGAATGTAAGGGTCTGTTTCCTTGTTGTATGACTCTATGACTCTAAGGAATTAGAAAAGTTAATAAACTGTTGTTGTTTACTGCAATTGGAATTGGATATAAAAATGGGCAAGTTATGATTCTGTTACATAGACATTGAAGAATCTTGACTGCTGGCTATAATATTGGTCTCATTTAAAAATGGATGGAAATGTGTTGGAAGCAGTTAAGAGAAGCAGAGATGGTGGTAGTGGCCTAGTAGTGTTATCACCAGACTATTTAACCACCTGGGGGCATGGATTCAAATCCTACAATGGAATTTGAGTTTTCTTTTAAAATATCTGGAACTAAGAGTCTAATGATGACTTTGAAACCATTTTTGATTGTTAGGGAAAACCTGTCTGGTTCACTAATGTCCTTTAGGGAAGGAAACTGCCATCCTTACCTGGTCTGGCCTACATGTGACTCCAGCAATATGGTTAACTCTTAACTGCCCTCTGGGCAATTAGGAGAGGGCAATAAATATTGGCCTTGCCAATGAAGCCCACACCTACCAATAAATAAGAAAAGAAAGGCTTGATAGACTAATACATGGAGTAGATGGGTTGTCTTTTGAGGAATGGTTGGACACATTAGGCTTGTATGAGTGTTTAGAAGTCTAAGACATGATTTTACTTGACTGAAACACAATACCTTGAGTGTTCTTGACACAGTGGATGTGAAGGCAATATTTCCTCTCATAGAAGAATTGAGAACTAGGGATTGCTGTTTCAAAAACAGGATCATCCATTTAAGACAGGGATAAGAAGAATGATTTTATCTTTGGAACTCTCTTCTCTCTTCTGTTGGAGGCAACAGAATCCTTGAATGTTTTTTTAAGGCAGAGTTGGATAGATTCTTGCTAAACAAAGAGGTGAAGTGTTTTCAGGAGGAGGCAAAGATTTGGAGTAATCAGATCAGCTGTGATCTAACGAATGGCAAAGCAGCCTTGAAGGACTGAGTGGTCTATAGCAGTTCCTGATTCAGAAGTTAGTATGATCCTATGTTCTTCATGCGTGAGTCTGGATGGACAGTCACTGTTGTCCTTACCTGAATCCATCCTCACTAATCTCTCAGTCTTTTTGAAGAATGAAAGGTGAACTCATCTAAACATATTAGATTCTTAAGGGATTGACAGGTAAATGCTGAGAGGAGGTCTCCCTTCATGGGAGACTCTAAGACCAGAGGGCACAGTCTCAGAATAAAGGCCACAATTCAAGACTGTGGTAAGGAGAATTTCTTCTCTCACAGCACTGAGCGTCTTTGGAACTCGTTGCACAGAGAGCTGTGGGGGCAGAATCCTTGTCTATATTTAAGCCTCAAGTAAATAGATCAGTCGGGCTATCAAAGATTCGGGAAAAATGCAGGAAAGCGGACCTGAGGAATCAGGCATGACCCTATTGAATAACAGAGCAGGCTTGAGGAGCCGAACAGCCTACTCCTGTTCCTCTTTCTTATGGTCTTTGGGTTGTCTTCCACAATATTCATTAGTTTGCAAGTCCCATTTAGCATTGATCTCATCAACTGCCAACACCTTTTGCAACACTTGTTATTGGTCTCTGATCCCCAACCCAATGGTATGGAAATCAGTTGGAGCAGCAGTGTCACTTGCATCTTCATTTAGATCAGCAAACCTAGTGCGGACTAGGAATCTTTCTGGGGCCTTACTGACTTTCATGGTTCTGGGGCACGCTGGACAGTTAAGCTTTGTGTTAATACTGACATGACAAACCGTTAAGTGAGTTTTGAAGACAGGACATCTGATTTGACTTCCGCAAGATACTATTATTTGAAGGATTAATGAACACTCTGTTCTTTGCTGGGGACAATGTTATAAATCATTTCAAAATGTTATTTATTGCCAGTGCAGTGATTTTTTTTGCCAGAAATTTATTAAGAACAGGAAAACTAGTGGCTTTGAAGCACTTTGGAGTTAATCCTTTGGGAAGGCAGATGCTGAATGTCCACAGGATTGGAAGCTTTAACAATTGTTCTCTGTTACAAAAAACAAACTTCCTTAAATGCAATATTGATCGAATAGTCCCTGATGTTTATCAAAATGTAACAGAAAGAGAGAGCCTGCCTTTTTAAAGCACTTTCCAAAAAGTACTTTATGGTCAAAGAATTACTTTTGAAATATAATGTAATGAAACTCACACTTTACGCACAGCAAGATCCCACAAGAAGCAATGAGATGAATGAAAACAAAATATATTGGGGATCCCAGCAGGTCAGGCAGCATCCATGGAGAGAGAGCAAACTAATGTTTCGAGATTAGATGACTCTTCATCAGAGCACTGTATGTTATCTTGCTCTCTCTCCACGGATGCTGCCTGACCCATCGTGATCTCCAGCACTTTTTTGGTTTCAATACAGATTCAGGCATCTGCAGTAATTTGCTTCTACAATGAGTTGCATGATTTCATTAAACTGGCCAAGACAATGGGGAGCAACATTTCTGATTTTCTTCAGAGTAGAACCATTGGATTTTTTTAATCTACCAGAGCAAGGTTTCCATTTTTTATCCCATCCAACAGCCTCTGAAAGCCTCAACTGAGGGTATTTGCTCAAGTTCTCGATTGGGGCTTTTAACCTCTGACATGTCTAAGACAAAGAGTGCCCATCCTGCACTGGGTCAATGCTGGCATGATGCTATTTCACTCCCATGTCTATTCCTCTCCTGAGGTTGCTCATTTTCACGTTGGAGGGCATGCGGGTGGTGCAGCTTCTTGAGTGTAGTTTAGCCTCCAGTACATGACTCAGATCCCTCATCATCTGAAAGTGGAGAGAGGATGTTCAACTGGATAGGATAAGGCTAGTGGGAAATCACACTGAATCCAAGCCAGTTCTTCCTCAATATCTGGACACACACTAGCATTTTTCAACCAACCTTCATTACACATGGGACCAGTGTTCAATACCAAAATGCCTATTACAAAACCAGATGCTTCCGTATTCTAAATGAAATCCAGGCTCCAAGGGACAGTATGACAATGCATTAACTCACTGCCTTGCCAGCTTCTCCAGTTTCCTTTGTTAAAATGTGCAAATGTAAAAGATTATGATTTTTTTTCAGCATGTGACCAAGTAAGGAAAGGCTAATTAAATTGTTCAGGGGTCTGTTAATGTTTTAGTGTTATTGATTTCTCTCAATTGTGCACTAATTGTAACCTTTAGCTGTTTGCTGTTAGTTGGGAATATATAAGTCAATTTAGATGCAGTGGCCATTGAAGTATCGATTGGAGTTTGACCTTGAAGCAATGGGCAGTTTGATACCTAATTAAAAGACATTTCAGGCCTAATGATTATATAATATATATATATATATATATATATAGAGAGAGAGAGAGAGAGAGAGAGAGAAATTTAATTAATTGATAAGTTCTACAAAGGAAACTGTGAATACACCATTCGTTTCAGAAACAGGAGATAGATGTGAAATAAATTTAAAATAAAGGTACCAGGAAGAGTAGAATGTGTGTGAAAACGTAAAAAAATTGGGGAGCTTCTCTGGTCTATCACAAAAGAATTTTGTTAAACAATAATAATTGATTAAGGACAAGAAAATTTAAAAGAAGCTCACTTGGAGCTGTCTTATGTAAAAAAAAGTGTTTGGATCATTACGTAGAAAGTGAAAGAAAATTATATGAAGAGTGACTGTTGGACCTTGGGATTTGGAAAGGCCTCAGGTATTGAGCTAGAATTAGAACAAAAGTGAGTCTTCAACTACACCAACAGGAGTTTGTGGTAAATTCTGTGTTCAGGCCTAGATTTAAGCGCATTATACTTAGCATCTGTTTTTCAATGTGTACAAACCTATTGAAATTAGATTAATTGAAAGTGCTATTGTATAAGTCTGGAAATCATAAGCTGCACAGAAATACTTACATAGCTTTACTGCATGTTCTCCATTGAAGGAAGGTATACCTGCCTCAGTCAGGCTAGTGCATAGGTTGCTAGCATGCATTGTCACAGAGTGGTGTAGTTAATGCAATGTGTATTCCTATGGTTCCATGGATTCTTGTGGTATGGTCTGTTGTTATGATTGGGTTCCTATGGAGAACGGTTTAGTGTAGCAGTGGAGTTACTCTGGAAGAGTGGGTTGTTATGATGTGGAGCTGTACCCTGAGGATTGCTGAGTTCAAACCAACTGCGGCAAATTGGTGCAGCTTATGCTAATGTGTAGGCTGGCATTAAAGTAAATGACAACAAAATGGTTGAATTGTGCAAAGGCCTTCTTTCATCTATTCTGGCTATATGTCACACTGTTGACATTATGTGCTTACCTCTCTGTAGTGATTGGAACCAGGGCCAGATGGATCTCATTGGCTATGAGATCCTTGATTGGGTTATTAACCTGAGCCAATCAGGGAGCCCTGGCTGACAGATATAAACAGGAAATTCCCCCTCCAACTCTATTTTGATTTAATCCCTGCCCTTCCCTTCACTCTTTGATCACACAACATTGCACTTTGATGTGAAAGGCACTGCTTGTCACTGGCCACTCGGGTGTTTTCCTATTTTCCTGGTGGTGGAAATTGAATAAAGATTTGTACACTTTGTGTCTTTCACTGTGTCTCACACCTGCACACACACACTCACCATGGGTGCTGGGGAAAAAAAAAACAAATAGGAATGCTCCCTTTTAAAAAAAAAGAAAAAAGAGAAAAAAAAATAAACAGGAAATTCCCCCTCCAACTCTATTTTGATTTAATCCCTGCCCTTCCCTTCACTCTTTGATCACACAACATTGCCCTTTGATGTGAAGGGCATTGCTTGTCACTGGCCACTCGGGTGTTTCCTTTCTTCCTGGTGATGGAAATTGAATAAAGATTCATACACTTTATGTCTCCTACTGTGTCTCACACCTGCACACACACAACATGGGTGCTGGGGAAAAAATAAGCACTACCGCAGTTAGGCGGCCGTATGGGGGAAGGCAAAAAGAAGCTAAAAGAAGCAAAATGAAAAAAAAACAGGAATGTCAGAGATAAACAGGACTGTCCACTCCGAGAGCTGGCTCTGAGGGAGATGGGTCAGTGTCAAGGACTCTCCATTTGTGTCAGGAAGCGGACTAACTTTGAGCTAGCTGGCCCATAGCCAGTGTATTGTGGGGAGGAGGAGAAGGAAGAAGAAGAAGAAGAAGAGAATTCTCTGAGTGAGAGACATTTTGATTTCTGATTTCCTTTTTTGTGTTTCTCTTTTGATTTAAAAAAGAAAAAAAACAAGAAATTCAGAGAACCTCCTTATTCTAGGGACTGGCTATGAGATGGATGGTCAGAGCTTATGGACTGTGCACACATAAATAAAGGGTAATTTGGACTTCTGTGCAGATATATCTCTCTCAATGCCCTCTGAAATGGCTCAGCAATCCATTATACGAATAATCATTTGAAACAATGCTTGGGTAATAAATGAAGATTAATCACCATTGGCATACAGGAGAACAAGTACATTTATTAAATAAAACACCACGTTAAAACCCTGCTTCTCAGAACTGATACAATCATTCAGAGTTTATTTATTTTCTTGTCCTGGATATGGAAAAACAATATTAGCAAAAGTTTCTTACCTGATATCAAACTAAAAACATACTTTATTCATTCATCCTTAACCACCCTTGAGAGGGTGGTGGGGAGCTTGTATTGCTGCCATCCTTGGATTGTATGGACACCACAACACCACTAAGAAGGGAGTTCCAGGATTTTGAGCCAGTGCCCCTGAAGGAATGGCGAAGCATTTAAAATCAGAATGGTGAGTGGTGGGGAGGGAATGTGCAGTTAATGGAGTTCCTATAGATCTGCTGTCCCTGTCCTTCAAGGTGATAGAGGGCACAGGGAATTCATTCTTGGTCAGTAGCAAACTCGAGGACAGATTATAGTGGGGGCATCAGCAATGGCAGCATCAATAATCCATAACAACAGCTGTGTGTGTGTGTGTGTGTGTGTGTGTGTGTGTGTGTGTGTGTGGAACTATCTCATGATGATATCAGATCACATAGGACTGAGACCTGGTGAAACAAGGCACTCATAAACCCTTGCTCTTCCTTGCATCTCTCCCTAGTTATGGGCAGTAAATATGAACTCTTTGCTCTAGCCTTTTGTTCAGCTCTTATATCCTAAGCTTCTCGAAGCTCCTAACGATATTCTGACAAACACAGCCTGTCAGATTGGAGCATTACAAAGCAGGATTAACATCTTTACTATTTTTTGGTGTCCTAATTTCTTGCAGTGCCCAGATTTGTGTATACAGTACGTGACAATTTCTGTTCACTGATTCTCTAGGGACTAATAATTGGATTGGAGGTCTCTGTTCTGCATTCTCACTGTGTGATTTCCTGGCAGCTTTGCAAATAAATCTAGAAGACATTTATCTAAACTTGTCTCGACTTACTGAGTCCTGTTACAGCAGAACACTTTCTGAAGCTACAGTTTACATCCAAATTGCTTCTGTATATCCCGATGCAAATCTCTGTTTGTAATGCATGTAGATATTAGGGACCTGTAGTAAAAGTCTATTGAATCCTTCATCACTATGCTACTCACATCTAGCTCTTATGATTCCGGAGCTAACGTTAGAATCAACTCATCAAGTGCAAATACCCTGCTGAAGGTATAAACCCCATCAATGCATCAACAGCGGATTATGGGGCAGAACAGATCTGGGTCAACAGTGGTGGCCACTTATAAAATACCCCAGATATCACATCATTCCCACTCCCCCACCTCTCGCATCCCTTAGTTAGTAACAACCTTCCCATAGCATGTAAAATTAAACCACACGTGATTGGGGGTAGTGTATATAGAACTGGTTGACAGGCAGGAAACAAAGATTAGGAATAAACTGGTTTCAGTAGCCAGTGACTAGTGGGATACCGCAGAGATTGGTGCTTGGAGCCCAGTTATTTACAAGATGTTAGTGATTTAGATGAGGGAACTATACTTAACGTCTCCACGTTTGCAGATGACCAAATCTGGGGGAGGGTAAGCTGTGAGGAGATGCTTCCATGTGATTTGGGGAAATGCTTGGCAGGTGAATTATAACGTGGATAAATGTGAGATCATCTGCTTTGGTAGTGAAAACAGATTGTTATCGGATTGACAATAGTTTAGGAAAATAGATTGACAATTGGGAAGGGGGAAATGCAAAAGACCTGGGTGTCCTTATACACCAGTCGCTGAAAGTTATAATACATGTGCAGCAAGTGGTGAAGAAAGCAAATGGTTTGTTGGCTTTTAAAGTGAGAGGGTTTGAGTACAGGAGCTAGGATGTCTTGCTGCAATTGTACAGGGCCTTGCTGGGACAACAGCTGGTGTATTGAATGAAGCTCTGTTCTGAGGAAGGATGTTCTAGTCATGGAGGAAATGCAACAAATGTTTACCAGACTGATTCCTGAGATGGCAGGACGGTTGGAGGTTGATTGATTGAGCCTGCGGGATTAAATTCACTGGATTTCAGAAAATTGAGGGAGGATCCCATAGAAATCTATAAAATTCTAACAGACGGAGACAGGATAAACACAAGAAGAACATTCCTGATGACCAAGGTGCCCAGAACCAAGGGTCACAGTCTAAGAATATGGATATGGGTAATTTAGGACTGAGAAAATGAGAGGCGTCTTCACCCAGAGAGTGGGGAACCCGTGGAATTCTCTGCCACAGAAAACAGTTGAGGCCAAAACATTGAATGTTCTTAAGAAGAAATTAGATATAATTCTTAGAGCTAAAGGGATCAATGGGTATGAGGACAAAGCGGGAACAGGGGACAGCCATGATCAGACTGAATGGCCTACTCCTGCTCTTATTTTCCCACGTTTCTATAAACTCTATTCACCTTCACTTGTTTGTGGCCTGAGGTGCTCAGTGACTCTCAGTCTCTGGTAAATGCGTTATCAATAGCTGACACTTCCAGTATGATCAACCTTCAAGTCAGCAGCTCTGGGAATGGTAAGGTTGGGATTTCAGTTCCAGGAGTCTAACTTCAGGAATAGCCTGCCACTGGCTAGTGAAGTGCGTGATGAGCTTTCTCCAACGGAGATAACACAGATCTCACCAATAGGTGAACATTAAATGTTGCAATGTGATTAAAGCTGAAAACAGGTTTTTCACAGAACATAAACAACTCTCTGAGATTTTAAACTATTCTTCCACAGAGTTAGAATAACAGGTATGCTGCTGATATCCAACTGCTTGGATTGTTAAGCTTTGTGGAACAGTCTAGATCACGTAACTTTACTTGTCAAGTTAAGTTAAGAAATCAAATTGATTTTCAGACAAAGGATCTTTGGAGAATAATTATTTTAATTATCCTTAATTAGACGAGTGTACAAAACCAGGCCCTGAGGACCACTTTTAATTTACAATTAGTCGTTCTGTTAAACTTTGTCGTTCCTATTAACACATGTAAAATTAAAATGAAGAAGCAGATTTAGTAGCAAAGAGAAATGATGATAATTCTTCATCATAGTGACTGTTTTCTGAATGTGTAAGCAACAATGTGATACAACAAGAACATTTACTCCAATACTAGAGTCTAATTTTTAAATATTGTAAGGTTGTGGAAGTTTATCAGCCGTGCTTGGGAAGATTGTTGGAGCTGCCTTCCTGGATCATTGCAGTTGGTGTGATGACAATGTTCGCACAGAGCTATGAGCTGGGAAGTCCCAGGATTATGATCCAGTGACAGATCAGGCTGTGTTGATCTGTCACTGTAGAATAGGACAAGGGATCAGAAGTGCTAACTACAGGCCACTCAGCATGATGGGCCCAGGAAATAAATCGATTAACAGTGCAGTACAACCAACACCAAATTCCAGATGCTGGGAAGAAATGAGGAGACAGAAGGATTACGAGTATTCAAGACAGAAGAAGCTGGAGAAAGGGAAAGAGGCAATGGGACCAGCTCTCCAGGAGACGGAGCGAAGCTGAGATTTCGAGAAGGGGTGCCCTTGCACCAGGCCTGATTAACATGAGGACAGATGGGTAATAACACATAGGTACATAGACACACTCACACACACAAACACATGCACACACTCACTCATACACACACACTCACAAATGCAAGAATAATTTAGTTTATGTAACTATGGTATTTCATTAGCTTTCAGAGCAATAAAATGTTGTGAGTTTTCAGTTGGTAATTTGTGTCTCAGAATGGTTTGTCAATATCTCTGACAAGCGTGTGGGGCACACTTCTGGACACAGGTCAATAGAGTGGGCAAGATGTTGCAGGCAGGAATGAGAGTGACAGAGCATGCGCCTGGTGGACGGGTGGGTGCAGTAGCAGAGGTACAGTGAAGGTGATGTATTAGACAGAAGATGGTGCCACTTACCCTAGTGGAGTGAAGTAGGTTATTGACCTTTCTTCTGGATGAGTGGTGCTGGAAGAGCACAGCAGACCTTCCTTCACTGGGCATTCCTCTGGCAAGGTTGGCATGGTCTGGTGGTGTGGCCTCTATTGCTAGTGCTGGGGGAGGAAAAGTTCTGTATTTGCACCACCCTGCCCTGTAGGGCCAGGACTCTGCCACAATGTGGGGCAGCAAATTCCCCCTGTTTGCCACGTCCAGGACAAAATCAGAAACTGAGCGGATAACTGTGGACTGACAATGTTTGTCTGGGAGCACAATGGGCTGTGAAAGATGGAGCAGGTGCAAGGAATACTGGTAAATTCCTGGATCAATTGCCACATTCCAGTCTGACTGGCCAAGTGTAGGTGAGGCTTATTGTTAATTGTTTTAAGGATCACATGATCTTTGGACACTGATGTCACCTTCAATTATCTCCTGACTGGTTCCTTAAGTTGTCAATCAGTCTACAAGTTCTATTATCATCTCTTTATCAATTTCTGCCAAAATAAAAGTATAATCTGGAATGTTCTTTACCCCGTTCTTAAGGAAACAGGAGATCTCTGTAGTCAGGACCCAATGATTGATATCGTTGCAATGTTTGGTGAAGTTCCCATTAAATCAGACACTCAATTATAAAAGACCAAGTTTTTTTTTCATTAGAAAAAAATGTTAGCTTATGTTTTGTTGCTTGGAGAAAGTTTACATTGTCCATTGTATTCTAAAGCAAAAAAGATGTTTAACAATTTGTTTATGATTTCAAAGCTATACGAAAGGAGACCAGAATACAAGTACAATGTTAGTGCAGGACGTTCTTCACTCCACTGTCCTGAGGGATGAAGTGTAGCAGATCATACAATTCCAACTTTTACAAAGTTAATTCCAACACAAAGGTTACATTTAGTCACTGCTGCACTTTTCAACAAATTAAAACACGCCAGCACAAGGGCTCAGATGTGGTTGTGATTTCTTGATGAGGATAATGAGACAGAAATATACCATCTCTGTCTTATTCAAAGTTAGGAGTCTGGATACAAGCTACACACAAACTAAACAAGAGCCTTGCAGGTATAACTCTAAAACTTTATGTTATTATCTTCACTCTGTTCACAATAGCAAATATATTTCTTTGTCAAATGAAGTGAGAACATGATGCTACAGTGCTATTAATCATACTTAACCAGAATACTATGTTGGATTGGTCCATGAATACACATTAAGTATGTGATTATAACTAAACTAAGTCAATTATGAAATGTTAGTTTCCTTGTTAAACCTAAAGTATGATGACAGTTAAGCCACTAATAGACTATTGTGTACATTTTTAGTCACTGTGACACTTACAGGAAGAAAGTGATTGGAAACATCAGAGACAGTACAGTGGAGATTAACAATAACAGCCTGATATGGCAAATTTCCACTATTGGGTTTGCATGATAGGCTGGAGTTTTTCTGGAACACACTCAGGCTGTGGGAGTTAATTGAAGTGTGTAATTTACTCACACAATTCAATTATGCGTTGGTGATGAAACAAATTCCTTGACATTGGTTGTAATGACAATGGATACAGTATAACACTGGGCATGTGCACTGAAATCTAGCCAGAGAACTTAGCCAGTTTTACTTTCCATTTGCTACAATAATGAACAATGTCATGGAAGCCATTTTGTTATCAACTCAGGACAGATTTGGGAACCATTTTGTATTAACCATTGCCTTGACTTTTCAGTCAGCTTTAGAGGTGTGGCAAGCTAGTTTAATCACAATAAAAAGTACAGTACAGTCTTTCCTGCCCAGATCACCTCAGGTCAGATTTCTCTGTTTCAATTGGAGCAAAGCAAGGCTTTCGTCCCAGTACTGAGAAGACAAAACCTCAGCCCCTGAAGGATGCAGGAAGAGCTGGGATTGCTCAATAAATGCAGCCAGCTGATTGCTCTTAGTTCTAAAACGCTGTCCAGGGAGTAACACACATATGGACCAGTACGACACACGTATGAATCCACAGCAAGATCACCTCGCACACACTGGTATTGATCCAGATACAACCATATAACTAGTGTTTCCATTGCTCTGAAATCAGGCACCAGTAGTTCTCGTGAGCTTAGGGCGCAGACCGAGATTAAAGGGGGTCCTCAATTTACAAAGGTTAGGTTTATGAACCCTCGTGATCCCACGCAGGCATACTGTTTTAAACATTGATGTATGAACTTTTTCTGTACTTACAAAGGACTACTTTATATTGTCCTGGATTGCGTACAAGTTGACTTGCGAACAGACTGTAGAACACCAATTTTCACAACCTGGGGTCTGGGTGGCTCAGTGGTTAGCACTGATGCCTCACAGCGCCAGGGACCCAAGTTCAATTCTCAGCTTTCGGTGGGTGTCTGTGTGGAATTTGAACATTCTCCCCCTGTCTGTGTGGGTTTCCATCAGATGCTCCAGCTTCCTCCCACAGTCTGAAGGTTAGGTGGATTGGTCATGGAAAAATAGGGATGGTGTGGTTCTCAATGGGATGCTTTTTGAAGGGTCAGGACAGATTCATAGGACTGAATAGCCTCTTTCCACACTGTAGGGTTTCTGCTGGTGCCTGTACTGTATACTTACCCCCATTTTGTATCACTAATTTGAGCATTGCGTTTATCGTCTCATTTATCTGTTCAAATTTAGACTGCTCCTGTTCCACACCAATTTCTACTCTTTCCTCCTTTATGATCGTAATAATAGACTCACAATAAAAAGACACTGGTGTTCCTTTTTGCTTTTCATGTTCTTGCTGAAGGAAGATTTGTGGAATCACATACAAGTGACAACTGATGTTTCTGAGTTTGGAAAAGGAAGCTGCCAAAAAGGCAAGTCAAGATTAGAGTGGTGCTGGAAAAGCACAGCAGGTCAGGCGGCATCCGAGGAGCAGGAGAATCGACATTTCGGGCAAAAGCCCTTTATTAGCCTTTCCTGATGAAGGGCATTTGCCCGAAACATCGATTTTCCTGCTCCTCGGATGTTGCCTGACCTGCTGTGCTTTTCCAGCACCACTCTAACCTTGACTCTAATCTCCAGCATCTGCAGTACACACTTCTGCCAAAAAGTGAGTGCCTTATCTGCAGGCCGAGATGCTGCCTTTGGAATCCCAGGTTAAAAATACAAACATCTTTTCTGTGCCTTGATGGACTGGGGCAATTGTGGGGAGGCTTTGAGCAGGGGTGCAGGGAATAAACTCCAAGGGGAAATTCAGAGAGAGGATCCAACTCCTATACCCTTGGCAGGATCACGCCATGGTCAGTCACAGTCCCCGAGTGGGATAAACCTCTCCAAGGACAGTGAGAAGGACAGAAACTGAGAAAGAGAGAGAAAGAGAAAATAATGTACACCTAATGAGTGAAAGAAGGAAAGAAATTTTCAGGTTGTTCTGAGGGCTGGGTTGTGAAATCAACAGCTCAACAACAGGCTCTGAAACTACTGCTTCAAACCTGAAAAGTTGTGTTGGGGCCTAGGAAATTGACACAGGTCAGCACGTTTAACTCAACCCACCATGGCACAATACAGTAAAAGCACAACACCGTGATTACTACAGTAATAAAGAAGGAAAGAACAGAGGTTGTTCTGGAACAGGACCAGTGAACAGTTAACATAAGTAAAATGATAAACATATTGATGAAATGAGTGATGCTGAGAGGCAGAGTACAGGCAGTCATAGAATTTGTACAGTGGGGAAAAGGCCATTCGGCCCTATGAATCAGCACTGCCCATTCAAAGAGCACGCCGCCCAGACACAGCACCCACCTAGCCTGCACGTCCCCGGACAGGTCAGTTTAGTATGGACAATCCCCTATGGTGAGACAAAAGTCTCGGTTTGCCCCAACTGCAGCATGGAACAGGAAATTTGATGTTTCGGGCATAAGCCCTTTCCTGATGAAGGGCTTATGCCCGAAACGTCGAATTTCCTGTTCCTTGGATGCTGCCTAACCTGCTGTGCTTTAACCAGCAACACATTTTCAACTGTGATCTCCAGCATCTGCAGACCTCATTTTTTTACCCTTAGATTTCAGTACGCTTGTTCAGTCTTATACTGTAAGAACAGACAATGTTAAGAGAGCTAAGATGGCACGAGCACAGAACGAAATTGGGTGGGTAAAATACTTTACACACCTCAATTAACTTCTCCCAGCCTCAATCTGTTTTAGAACAACGCCTGCCTGTCAGACTGACCTGATAGTGGAAATTCTCCAGATCTTACCCAATCATTGTTAATCTCCTCTGTACTGTCTCTCATGTGATCACTCTCTTCCTGTAAGTGATACAGTAACTAGAAATAGTGGTTTAAACATTCTCCACTATAGCATAGGCAGTGAAACGAACATTTCAAATTGACATGGTTTAGTTATTGAGTTTTGGGAAGATTTTTAGCTCAGGTTGAGTTTCTGGATGTATGTTTGCTTGCTGAGCTGGAAGGTTTGTTTTCAGACATTGCATCACCATATTAGGTAACATCATCAGTGAGCAACCACTGAAGCACTGAGGTATGGCCTGCTTCCTACTTATGTGTTTAGGTTTCCTTGGGTTGGTGATGCCATGTCCTATGGTGATGCCATTTCCTGTTCTTTTTCTCAGGGTGAGGTAAATTGGACCCAAGTCAATGTGTTTGTTGATAAAGTTCCGGTTGGAATGCCATACTTCTAAGAATTCTTGCACATGTCTCTTTTTGGCTTGTCCTAGGATGGATGTGTTGTCCCAGTCGAAGTGGTGTCCTTCCTCATCTGTATGTAAAGATACTAGTGAGAGTGAGTCATGTCGTTTTGTGGCTAGTTGATGTTCATGTATCCTAGTGGCTAGTTTTCTGCCTATTGTCCAATGTAATATTTTGTAAATGACATTAGTTTTACTTGCTGTCTGAATAGAATATTTCAAGTTCATTAGCTGCTGTTTTAGTGTATGGTGGGTTTGTGAGTGGTTTGTTCCTAGGTGTGGCAGTAGAGCGAACAGCCAAGGGGAAACTTCAAACCAGCGTCTGCAGGAAAACAACACGTACGGACCAAATACTGAACCACAGAAGCAATCATCCCAACATCCACAAATGAAGCTGCATTAGAACATTATTTCAATGAGCCACAACACACTACAGCACAGAGGAACTACGAAGAGCAGAGGAAAATCACCAATACAGTATATTCAAAAAGAATGGGAACCCAACGAACACAGTCCATTGATTGTCTCAGCAACAAACCCAAACAAGCATACAAGACGCATCCAGAAACCCTAGCCACTCTCCCCTACATCAAAGACATCTTGGATATGACGGCCAGACTACTCAGACCCCTTGGCATCATGGTAGCCCACAAACTCACCAACACACTAAAACAGCAGCTAAAGAGCTTGAAAGACCGTAGACAGACAACAAACAAAACTGATGGCCTGAACTTTGAGTAAAGGTAATTTGTGAATAAAGCATGGTTCTGCAATTAAAGCAAGGAAAACGAATCTCAAGTTTTGAAATCCTGCATCATATTTTGTTTTAGATTTAAGCAGAAAGTGCTAGAGAAACAGTATTAACATATCAAGTCCAGGATAACTCTTGTTCACAACCTAATTTGTGGTTGTACTGAACTTGAGGTGTTAACTTTGTTTCTCTCTCCACAGATGTTGTCAGACTCAATGAATTTTGACAGCATCTGTTCTGGAGAGGTCTATTCCACCCGGGGAAGAGAAATGAAGAAATAGAGAGTGGCAGAGAGAGAGAGAAAAAAATATACACTCAATGAGTGAAAGAGTAAATGAAATTACCCAGTTGTCCTGAAAGCAGGACTGTGAAATTAACAGTTGAACAACAGGGTCTGAAATTACTTCTTCAAACTTAAAATATTGTGATAGTGCGTAGAAAATTGACACAGGTCCCCACATCTACCCCAGCCCATCAAAGTACAATGAAGTAATAGCACAGTAATGTGGATCTTGTAGAAACTCAACACGTCTGACCCCCAGTATCTGTGGAGAGATACACAAAGTTAACACTTCAAGTTCAATAGGACCAGGTATTAGATTCCCAACAAGAGTCATCCTCGGCTTGACATGTTAATATTATTTCTCTCTCCATAGATACAGCCAGACCGGTTGAGATTCTTTAGCACTTTCTGGTTATATCTGAGGTACAATATAAGGCAGAATGTCAAAACTGAGATTTATTTTTCCATTTTGATTGCAAAACCATACTTTATTCACAAAATATCTGAACTCAAGGCTGAGTGTTTGATATTTGATTGATGGTGAGCCAAAGGTTTTGGGGAATTACCAGGACAATGGTATTAAGGCTACAATCAGAACACACATAATCTTCTTGAATGGTACAGCAGTCTAGAGGGGCCGAATGGTCTATTCTTGTTCTTTATTTTTTTCTGTTCCTGCTGAGTTGGAAGCAGAGTGGCAGCAGAATAAGGAAAACAGGGAATGTTCTCTAAAGTCATTGTTACTATATTAGCGATGAACATTCCACAACATACTTGCAAACGCTGTGTATCTTCTTATGTATAACTAATTTGTTCTTTGCTGATCCACTTACAACGTTCCTGCGGACTGTCCCTGACATGACAGGTACTAACTTAACTGCGAGTTTGTACAAGAAATTCTGATTGGCACTTTGTTCCTCCTCACATTTACTGGAAAACCAAACTTAAAGTGCCTCAATGAGTCTTGTTAACAATGGGTCTTAGATTTCAACTAAAATTTCTTGCGCAGTTTATAATATAGTGCTGTCACGCCTAAGAAAGGAATGAGCTTCGAGAAGCTTCGAGAAAGTTCAGATGACGCATTCCTGTTCCTTCTGCTATAAATACGGCCTGCTTCCGGTGTAAGAAGACAGTCAGTAGAAGAATTACAAATACCAACACATCGCATTGATCCAACTGCGGAATGTCAACCATTACGAGAAAAATAATCTCATGGATCTTTGAAAAAATTACTTCATTATTCCGAAACAAGAACTCAGTACAAGATGTGTTTTACGGTTCTGTTGGCTGCAATAGTCAAAATTCTAATATTCGTTTGGAGAACAATTGTATTTACATTAACATGCCTGTATCTATAACAAATAATTATGTATATAATAAGAGCGCCGAGTGAAGAACATACTGAAGATAAGTAAAGAAATTAATACAATCTGTTATCTATGAAATATAAAAATGGAAGATATTGTTCAGAAGCAAAAATATGTAACAGCGTCAATGAATTTACAATGGCTATGTTTCCTGTTAACTACATATTGCAGATTCTTTGTATTTAAATTGATGCTTTATTTTTAATTGCAATAAATTTGTGGAATGATATCTCAAACTTTGGTTTGGTTATTGGCAAAATAGTTAAAGCTTGGGCGTCTTCCAACCTGCATTGAATTAGCCTCCAGCGTGAGGCTATAGGTAAGAAGCTCCATGGGGGGGTTGGGGGGGTTGAGCAATTGGAGTGTTTTCGGGAAAAGGAAGCTTTAGTTCCTCGGTGTGCGACCGATAAATACGTTAAAGTTTTGATGAGGGAAGGTGATCTGGGAGGTGGTAATAGGGACAAGGGGATCAGGTCTTCAAGAGAGGAAAGAGACCAAGGAGCAATTCAGCTGAATTTTGATCAGGGTTGTTATAAGTTCCACATCATGTAGTTTACAGCTCAAATCCCAGTGTTATACGTTCTTTTGAGATTTTCCCAACGGGAAAGAGTCATGATACAGTAATGTGGAAGCGATGACTTTGGTTAGGAATGATGGTTTTTAAAGGAGGGCAGCGATGGTCCAAGGGTCTTCCGGATTTTGCTTGTGGCATGGCACTTGGTCTCTGGTCTCTCGGTGATGGTTCTAGCCCCAATTTACTCTGGCAGTTATGTCGCTAACTTAGTGTTGTAATTCATGTTTGGGAATCTTGCCATCTGTGTGGACCCCTGAGGCCAGTGTGTAGCAGTGACCTCCAGAATCAGAGGTTAATGCTGCAAATGGTGTCAGCGATGCAGGTGCACAGACCCTTCTTTTCCTTCGAGCCATCTGTTAGCTTACGTTTAGTTGCATCGAAAAAGTTTACACTGTCCATTATAAAGGCAAAATATTTAGCGGCAAAAGAGAAATTGTACAGAAAGTTGCTCGTTAGAGTCATGAGAGTTATATAAAAACTGACACAGATGATCAGAATATAAATACAAAATTACAGCAAGATGTAAAAAGACGGAAACATTCTTCACTCCATTGATGAAAGACTAAAAGATCGAAAATTCTAAATTTGATAGCATTAATTCCAAGAGAAAGGTTACATTACTCAAATGCTGCAGTTTTCAACAGATTAAAACACGCCAGTACAAGCGCACAGCTCTGGTTGTGAATCCTTGATCAGATTGATCTCCTCAGCCTTGTAGATGTAACTCAAAAACTTTTGGATTATCATCTTCATGCTGTTCACAATCCCAGAATATATTTCTTTGTCAAATGAAGGTCAGAAACATTACATGATGTGGAGAACATTTAAACCAGTATTTCTAATCACTGCGCATTTACAGGAAGAGAGTGGTAACATGAGAGACTGTACAGAGGAGATTAACAATGTAGGGAATTTCCACTGTGAGGTGCATTGTTCGAGAACAGATTGAGACTGTGAAGAGTTAACTGAGGCGTGTAAAGTACTCACCCAATTTAGTTATGTATCGGTGACAAATTAGCTCCCTTAACATTGCCTGTTCGTACAGTGGATACAGTGTAAAACTGGGAGAGTATGAGAACTGCAGATGCTGGAGATACATTCAAGAGTATAGTGCTAGAAAAGCAAAGCAGTTCAGGCAGCATCAGAGGATTGATTCATGATGAAGGGCTTTTGCCCGAAATGTAGATTTTCCTGCTTTTCGGATGCTGCCTGACTTGTTTTGCTTTTCCAGCACCATGCTGTGTACAGTATAAAACTGGGCAAGTGGTCTGAAATTGAACCAGTGTACTTAGCCAGTTTTGTATCGCATCTGCCTTAATCTGCCCCAAGGAAGCCATTTTATTGCCAACTCTTGACTGAGTTGGGAGCCATTTTGTGTTCTGTATTAACCATTAACTCAACCTTTCAGTCAGCGTTGGAGGTACAAGACTGATCACAACGAAAAGTAGAGACTTCCTGCCCAGGTAACTTCAGGTCAGACTTCAGTGGTGTTGTAGTTGGGTTTGGGGCAAACCAAGGCTTTTGTCTCACCATGGGGGATTGTCCATACTAAACTGACCTGCAGGGTGTCCGGGGATGTGCAGGCTAGGTGGATTAACCATGGTTAATGTGTGTGCTGCATCTGGGAGGCATACTCTTTGATGGGTCAGTGCTGATTCATAGGACCGAATGGCCTCTTTCCACACTGTACAGATGCTATGACTGCCTGTACTCTGCAATTAACCCCATACTGCGTCTCAGCATCACTCAATTGAGCGTTGTGTCTATCATTTTATTTATGTTAACTGTTCACTGCTCCCGTTCTACAGCAGCCTCTGTTCTTTCCTCCGTTATGAGGGTAGCAGTAGATCCACAATAAAAACACACTGTGTTCCTTTTTGCTTTTCATGTTCTTGCCGAAGAAAGATTTGTGGAATCACATCCAAGTGACAACTGATGTTTCTCAGTTCGGAAGGGGAAGGTGCCAAAAGGCAAGTCAAGAGTGTTGTGCTGGAAAAGCACAGCAGGTCAGGCAGCATCCGAGGAGCAGGAGAATCGACATTTTGGGAAAAAGCCCTTCATTAGGAATGAGGCTGGGAACCTCAGGGCTGAAGAGATAAATGGGAGGGGAGTGGGGCTGGGGGAAAGATAGCTGAAAGTGAATAGTTGGATGGGGGGGTGTAAAGGTGATAGATCGAAGGGGAGGGTGGTGCAGATGGGTGGGAAGGAAGATGGATAGATGGGACAGGTCACGAGTACGATGCTAAGCTGGAAGGTTGGACCTGGGATAAGGTGGGGGGAGGGGACATGAAGAAACTGTTGAAATCCACACTGATGCCCTGGGGCTGGACGGTCCTGAGGTGGAAGATGAGGCATTCTTCCTCCAAGGGTCAGATGGTAAGACAGTGGGGATGGAGGAGGCCCAAGATCTGCATGTCCTCGGCAGAGTGGGAGGGGGAGTTGATGTTTTTGTCCACGGGATGGTGGGTCCAGTTGGTGCGGGTGTCCCGGAGAGGCTCTCTGACTTACTCTGCGAGTAGGCGTTCTGTCTCCCTAATGTAGAGGAGACCTCAGCTGGAGCATCGGGTACATTAAATGACGTGTGGAAGTGCAGGTGAAACTTTGATGGATGTGGAAGGCTCCTTTGGGGCCTTGGATGGAGGTGAGGGAGGAGGTGTGGGCACAGGTTTTGCAATTCCTGCTGTGGCAGGGGAAGGTGCCAGGATGGGAGGCTGGGTTGTTGGAGGGGCGTGGACCTGACCAGGTAGACACACAGGGAACGATCTTTACGGAAAGTGGATAGGGGTGGGGAAGGAAATATATCTCTGGTGGTGGGGTCCATTTGCAGTTGGCGGATATGGCGGAGGATGATGCGATGTGTACAGAGGTTGGTGGGGCGAAATATGAGGACTGGGGGGTGTTTCTGTCCTTGTTGCAGTTGGAGGGGTGGGGTTTGAGGGCAGAGGTGCGGGAAGTGGATGAGATGCATTGGAGGGCATCATCAACTGTGTGGGAGGAGAAATTGCGGTCTTTAAAGAAGGAGTCCATCTAGTGTGTTCTGTAGTGGAGCAGATGCGGAAGAGGTGAAGAAATTGGGAATAAGGGATAGCATTTTTGCAGAGGGCAGGGTGGGAGGAGGTGTAATCCACGTCGCAGCGGGAGTCAGTGGGTTTGTAGAAAATGTCAGTGTTGAGTTGGTCACCGTTGATGGAGATGGAGCAGTCCAGGAAGGGGAGAGAGGTGTCAGAGAGGGTCCAGGTGAATTTAAGGTCAGGGTGGAATGTGTTGATGAAGTTAATGAATCATACAACCTCCTTGTGGGAGCACGAGGTGACGCTGATGCAGTAATTAATGTAGTGGAGGAATAAGTGGAGGGTGACGCCGGTGTAACTGTGGAAGATGGACTGTTTCACGTAACTGACAAAGAGGTAGGCACAGCTGGGGCCCATGCAGATGCCCATGGCTACCCCTATCGTCTGGAGGAAATGGGAGGATTCGAATGCAAGTGCCTTACCTGCAGGCAGGGACACCGTCTTTGGAATCCCAGGTTAAAAATAAAAACACCTTTGTTGTGCTGCGATGGACTCAGCCATTGTGGGAGCGGTTTTATATCAGCACCGAGCAGGGGTGCAAGGGGAAAGACTAAGGGAGGATCCAGCTCCTACACCCTTGTCAGAATCACACCATTCCTTCCTGAAGACGGGCTTATGCCTGAAACGTCAATTCTCCTTCTCTTGACCTGCTGCGCTTTTCCAGCAACACATTTTTCAGCTCTGATCTCCAGCATCAGCAGTCCTCACTTTCTCCTAGAATCACACCATGGTCAATTACAGTCCCCAAGTGGGATAAACCTCTCCAGGGACAGAGAGAAGGACAGACATAAGAGAGAGAGAGGGAAATAGGACACCCACAATGAAAGAAGGAGTGAATGAAAGTACTCAGTTATTCTGAGGGCAGTGCTGTGAAATCCACAATAGGCTCTGAAATTATTGATTGAAACTTTAAATGTCCTGACATAAAAAAGGCAGAAATCCTCAAGTTTAATCAGCTCACTAAGGCACAATAAAGTAAAAGCACAATACTGTAGAAACTCAACATGTCTGAGAACATCTGTGGAGGGGCTGTAGAGTGAATATATAAAATTTAAAAATCATGAGGAACACGGATAGGGTAAAAAGCCAAGGTCTTTTTCTGAGAGTGGGCCAGTGCTAATCTAGAGGGCATAAATTTAAAGTGAGAAGGGAAAGATTTAAAAGGGAGCTGGGGGGTAATTCTTTTATACAGAGGGTGGTGTGTGTATGGAACAAACTGCCAGAGGAAGTGATGGAGCTGGGTACAATTCCAACACTTAAAAAGCATCTGGATAGGTATCTGAATAGGAAGAATCAGGAGGTATATGGGCTAAATGCTGGCACATGGGACCAGGTTTCATTGGGATGTCTGGTTGGTATGGATGAGTTGAACTGAGGGGTTATTTTCCGTACTGTGTGACTCCACGACTCCTAGAGTGGTTACAAGGGCAGGGTGTGGTGCTGAGAATGTGTGGGTGTGCGTGATGGATCTGACAGGCAGTGTCCTTCTCATCACCTGCCAACCTTTGTCTTGGTGCTTGTTGGAAAGTTTGGGCGATGAGGCATTCTGCCAAATGTCTTTGCCAGTCTGCTCAGGGAACAAGGTCTTTTTCCTGCAGGGTCTCGAAGACATGACGTGCTGATTACTGCCTGATGGATTTGTGATCAAAGGTGTTTCTCTTTTCAAACTTCTGCATGAGGGACAGGTGATACAGAACAGTTCTACTACTTGGAGCATTCCATGGCAATGAAGCCAGGCTCATCCTTCACAACACCAGGGTTAGACTGAATCTCAGTATGTGATGCACCCCCCTCAGTGTTTGTGTTCTGATGGTCTGTGCACACTTTGATGCAGACACACACACACACACAAAGCTGGCCATCAGGATGACAGCAGTGGAGGGTATGTTCTTCTCCCCTCCCCTATGGAGAGCTTTGCACATGTGTCCCAGCAGACACAGTCTACATTTCACTTGCAGATGAAGAGGAAGATGGCTCGGGTGACATTGTTTTTATTTATTCATTTTTGTGGGGTGTGGGTGTTGCTGGCTGGCCAGCGTTTATTACCCATCCCTAATTCCCTTGACAAGGTGATGCAATAACAGAGATGTGAGGAATAGGCCAGACCCTACAGCAACACTGACAGATAGAGGAAAATATATCTCTAGTGGTGGGATCTGACTGTAAGTGGCAGAAATGGTGGAGGATGATGCTTTGTATCTGGAGGTTTGTCCATCCTTCCTGATGGACTCAGCAAAAGGCTGAGCAACACAGGAGCTAATGGGCAGCCCTGCCTGACTCTGGATCTGTTGGGAAGCTTTCGTGTTCCCACCCCTTGATTGAGACTGCACAAATGATGTAGGCGTAGAGCAGGATGGTCCAATTGCAGATTCCCGGTGCAAAGCCCATGTTGGAGAGCACGTCCCGCATGTAGGTGCACCATACCCGGTCAAAGGCCTTCTCCTGGCTGATGAGACTGGCATCCACATCCCCTGTCCTGCACGTAGGTGAGCATATCCCTGAGGAGCACGTGACTCTCTGAGATCGTCCTGACCGGTACAGCACAGGTTTGGTTGGGGTGAATCACCAATCCCAGAGCAGACCTGACCCAGTTGGTGATGACCTTAGACAGGATTGTGTAATGCAACTTCAGCAGGGAGATTGCTCGCCAATTCCTAATTTCAAACTTCACCCCCTACCACTTCTTGGGGAGGGTGATGATACCTTTCCTCAAGGATTTACACACACTACCTGCCAGAAACATACTGTCATACACCTCCAGCAGGTCATAGAGTCATAGAGATGTACAGCATGGAAACAGACCCTTCGGTCCAACCTGTCCACTCTGACCAGATATCCCAACCCAATCTAGTCCCACCTGCCAGCAAGCTGCCCATATCCCTCCAAACCCTTCCTATTCATATACCCATCCAAATGCCTCTTAAATGTTGTAATTGTACCAGCCTCCACCACATGCTCTGGCAGCTCATTCCATACACGTACCACCCTCTGCTTGAAGAAGTTGCCCCTTAGGTCTCTTTTACATCTTTCCCCTCTCACCCTAAACCTATGCCCTCTAGTTCCAGTCTCCCCGATCCCAGGGAAAAGACTTTGCCTGTTTATCCTATCCATGCCCCTCATAATTTTGTAAACCTCTATAAGGTCACCCCTCAGCCTCTGACGCTTCAGGGAAAACAGCTCCAGCCTGTTCAGCCTCTCCCTGTAGCTCAAATCCTCCAACCCCTGGCAACATGCTTGTAAATCTTTTCTGAACCCTTTCAGGCTTCACAACATTTTTCCGATAGGAAAGAGACCAGAATTGCACTCAATATTCCAACAGTGGCCAAACGAATGTCAAGGTCCTGGCCAATCCAATCCCAACAATGGGAGCAGGCACAAGGGATTCTGGTGAATTCCTGGTTATCCCAGCAGTGGTGAGTTGTTGTGGGAATAGCGTGTGTTAGGATGGGTAGGAATTGGATGTGAGAGACACAGTAGGGGTGGGGCAGGTAAGTATTGAGATGAGTTTGACGAGACACAGCAAGGAAACCTGTGGTGCCTCACAGTGACAATCCATCCAAAAAATGCAACATAACTGAGACTTAGCCAGAAAAACGTAAGGTTCAGCCCATGGAGTCTTTCACTGAAGCCATAGATGAGGAGAAATGTTTTCTTTCAGAGGGTTATGAGCGTGATATGTAGTTGAAGGCGTGCACTATACCGTTAAGAGAGAGTGAATGCTATTCTGACCTGAGAGATTACAAGCACCTGTCCTATAACTAGATGGCAGTTTCAGAGTGTATTGGAAAATTGAAAATATGTAATATTTGGCCATGAAATGGATACCTAAGTTGATTGCTGTTTTGCCAAGAATTAAAATTTAACCAATCAGTTTAAATTATTCCCCGGCATACTAAAACCCAATCAAGTTTGAATTTATTGTTTTGCCAACATTGAACCAGTGAGGTGATCTGATATAAAAATGCAGGCATTTTGAAAATTGGAGACAGAGCAACTACCATGGAGAGAGACCCATGAAACTCTCTCTATCAAAGGTACCTTTTCACATGAAACATATTGGCAGTAAAAAGAAAGAAGACGACCCAGGGGGTTTACCAGCTGGAAGAAGACAGACACTGGAGACAACGGCGCCGTATGGTTTTGAAACTAAGGTGATGTAAGTTTAATAAGCAGGCGAAAGAAGGGCATTTGCCTGAAATGTCGATTTTCCTGTTCGTCGTAATTTTAATAAGTGTCTTAATTGAACGATATATTGTAATAGAGTTGGAGGCAGGTGATAAGCAGTTAAGAGAAGGGAGGGGGGGTGGCTTTGCGTTGTGAACAGTTGTTATTTAATGTTCACTTTTAGAGTTAAAGAATAAATTTATATTATTTTCTTTAAATAGTGGAATTTGGGAGTTCTCTGTTACTCATATTTTAACAGATTATAAGACCAGGTGAGCTTTTCTGGGTGATTGGTTTAATTACCAGAAGGGTTCACTGTCATGTCTGTGTTTGGTATTCTCTTCCCCAGTGAGAAGTAGGAGCTGGGTTATTAAATATACGCAAGGCTGAGTTGGACAGGTATTTAATTGACAAGAAATTCAAAGGTATTGGGGAATAAACAGGACAATGGTGTTCCGACTACAATCAGAACACACATAATCTTCTTGAATGGCAGTGCAGACTAGAGGGACCAAATGGCCTATGCTTGTCCCTTATCTTCTGTTCCCACTGAATTGGAGGCAGAGTAGCAGCTGAATAAGAAAACACAAGAAATGATCTCTGAAGTTTTTGGTACTATATTAGCGATGAACATTCAATGACAAAGCCTCTTGTTTATTTCTGATTTGTTCTACACTTGTAATGTTCCTGGGGGCGGTTTGTGACATAAAAGGTACTAACGTAACTGCGGCTTTATACAAAAAATTCAGATCAGCACTTTGCCCCTCTCAGCGTGGAAACAGACCTTTTGGTCCAACTCGTCCATGCTGACCAGATATCCCAACTAATCCAGTCCCATATGCCAGCATTTGACCATATCCCGTTAAACCTTTCCTATTCATATACCCATCCAGGTGCCTTTAAATATTGTAATTGCACCAGCCTCCACCATTTCCTCTGGCAACTCATTTTATAAACCTACTACAATCTGCATGAAAAAGTTACCCCTTAGGTCCCATAATCCAAAGATATGCAGGTTAGGTGAATTGGCCATTCTAAATTGCCCATAGTGTTCAAAGATGTGTAGGTGAGATGCATTAGTTAGGGTAAATGTAGAGCAATAAGGTAGGGGATTGAGTCTGGCTGGGTCACTCTTTGGAAGGTCGGTGTGATCCTGTTAGAGGGAGTCAATTCAGAATGGAAATGAGGAGACATTTCTTCAGCCAGAGAGTGGTGGGCCTGTGGAATTCATTGCCGTGGAACACAGTGGAGACCGGCATGTTGAGTGTCTTCAAGGCAGAGATTGATGAATTTTTGATCTTGCAAAGGATTAAGGGCTACGGGGAGAGTGTGGGTAAGTGGAATTGAAACACCCATCAGCCATGATTAAATGGTGGAGTCGACTCGATGGGCCGAATGGCCTTGCTTCTACTCCTATGTCTTATAGTTTAATGGAAACTAGTTTGTGATTTATTGGTGTATACTGTCTGGCCAGATCTGGATTCGTATGGGCAGTGACTGATCATTCAGTAGCAGCAAGTTACTGCAGATGCTGGAATCTCTATTGAAAACAACAAATGCTGGAGATCACAGCGGGTCAGACAGTATCCATGGAGAGAGAGCAAGCTAACGTTTCGAGTCTAAATGACTCTTCATTAGAGCTGAAATGAAGTGTGCAGGGAGGTAGAATTTATGCAATAGTTGGGGGAGGTGTGTAGGATTGGTGAGGTGTACTTTGCTGGTGGTGGATAGAGATTGCTAGTTCAGATTAAGTGATCAGAATGTGAGAATGGCAGAACAATGTCTCCTGCTAGATCTGCAAGAGCAGACAGTCTCACTGGACTGGGGATAGGGGAGAGAGGACATGGTGACAGAGAATGTAACGAGTAAAGCTAAAAGAAAGAGAAGAAATGTGAGTGAATTCACAATCTGAAGGGGTTGAACTCAATATTAAGTCCAGAAGGCTGTTAAGTGCCTGGTCTGAAGATGAAGTGTTGTTCCTCCAGTTTGCGCTAGGATTCACTGGAGCACTGCAGCAGGCCGAGGACAGACAATGTGGGCATGCGAGCAGGACGCTGTATTAAAATGACCGGCTATAGGAAAGTTGGGGTCCTGTTTGTGCACTGACCAGAGGTGTTCTGCAAAGCAGTCACCCAGTCTGCATTTGGTTTCTCCATTGGGTGTAGTGAATACAATATACAAGATTGGAGGAGGTGCAGGTGAAATGTTGCTTCACCTGGAAAGACTGTTTTGGCTCTTGGATGGTGAGCAAGGAGGATGTGATTACACTTACTGTGGTTACATGGGAAGGGGAGGCTGGTGTTACGGGTTGATGGATGGACTAGGATGTCCCAGAGGGAACAGTCCCTGTGAAATACAGATGGGGGGAGTGAGGGGAAGATGTTTTTGGTGGTGCCATTCTGTTGGAGATGTAAGAAATGGCGGAGAATGATCCTTTGAATGTGGAGGATGGTGGGATGAGAAGTGAGAACAAGGGGGTGATAGGTCAGAATGGGGTTGAGGGCCCTGTCAATCACAGTGGGCAGGAAATCACGGTCACTGATGAAGGAAGCCATGTCAGCAGCGCCATTTTGGAAGGTGGCATCATCCGAACAGATGTGACGCAGGCGAAGGAACTGAGAGAATGGGATGGGAGTCCTTGCAGGACATGGGGTAGCTGTAGTGCAGGTAGCTATTGGAGTCAGTGGCTTTGTAGTGCTTGGCAGTGGGCAGTTTAATCTTCAAAGTAGGGACAGAGAGGCCAAGGAAAGGAAAGGAAGTGTCAGAAATGGACAATATGGATGTTACAGAGGCAAAATGAACAAATTTTTCAAGGTCCTGACTGGAGCATGAAGCGGCACTGAAGCAGTTGTCGATGTACGAGTAAAAGAGTTGTGGGTGAGGGCCAGTGTAAGACTGGAACAAGCCTACCTGCACAGACAGTGCGGTTATGGTCTGGCACACTGATCTTTCCCTTGCGGAGGTTCAATACCTATTCTTGGACACTTTTTCCAACCACCCCCTGGACTATGGCCCCACATGGGAATATCAAACCATAGTTGCCAGGACTGTTACTGACCACATTCCCTCCAGAGATCTTCGCCCACTGCCTCCAACCTTGCAGTCTTCCAACCCCAATCCACATCAATCCTCTTCGCAAAATATGCAAACCAGACTGCTCCGGTAAGCCCATCATTTCAGCCTGTTTTTTCCCCACCGAGCTCATTTCCTCCTACCTTGACTCCTTCCCATTTATATCCTGCCTCTCACTATCCGAAGCTCCAGTTAAACCTTCTGAGTGAAGCAGCCATTTACCTGTACTCAATCTAGACTACTGTATTCTCTGTTCATAATGTAGAGACAAAACACAGACTGGGCATCCACATTACAGAACACACAAGGTCTGTCCACAAAATTGACCCTGAGCTTCCAGTTGCCTCCCATGTCAACACCCCACCCTGTTCCCTGGCCAACATCTTTGTCTCAGGCTTGCTGCAGTGCTCCAGGAAAGCTCAGTGCAAGCTGGAAGAACAGCACCTCATTTTCCACTTGGGGACTCTGTGGCTTTCTGCACTTAACATCAAGTTGAATAATTCCAGAAAATGAACACCTTCCTTGTCCGTTGCTCACTCCCACATCCCAGGCCCTGTCATCATACAGGTTGCTTTCAGCACAGCCAACCCAAATGGACTTACGGTCTCTATAATCAGCTTCTCTGTGGCCAACTCCATATATCTGACTTTGGACTGTATCCCTTCATACCTTCGCTTAATAAAAAATGATCTATCTCAGATTTAACATTGGCAACTGATCCAGAATCAACTGCCATTTGATACTTTTCCAAACCTTTCCCACTCTTTGTGTGTAGAAAGTGCCTCCTGACATCTCTCCTGAATGGTCTGGCCCTGGTTATTAGATTATGTCCCCTAGTTCGAGAATCTTCAACCAGTGGAAACCATTTATCTTTACCTATCCCTGTCTTTTCCTGCTAAAATCTTGAAGGCTCTGATCAGATCATTCCTTAACCTGCTAATTTCTAGAGAAAACAGGCCTAATAATCTCTCATAATTTAGCCCCTGAGTCCACGTGTCAGTCTGGTGAATCTACATTGTACTCCCTCCAAGGCCAATCTATCGTTCCCAAGGTATGTTGCCCAGATCTACTCACAGTACTCCAAGTGGCATCTAAATAGGGTTTTGTGTAACTTTAGCATAGCTTGTGTATCCTTGTAATCCAGCTCCCCAGATAAAAAGATAAGCATTCCGCTATCTTTCACCTATCTGTGTCATTAAAAGGATCTGTACTCCTGAACTATTAAATCTCTTTGGACACCTACTACACTTTGTACCATCTAGAAAGTATTCAGATCTATTTATCAGTCCAAAACAGAGTACCTCACACTTGCTTACATTGAACTCCATCTGCCAGTTTTTACCCAGACACTTAGTCTGTCAATGTTCCTTTGTAGTTTTATGCCACCATCTATACAGTCTAAATGCTGCCTAATGTTGTGTCATCAGCAAATTTGGATGTTTGGCTTTCCATGCTGTTATCCAAGCTGTTAATAAATAATGTGAATAATTGAGGCCCTAACACCAATAATTATGGGATATTCCTGCCAATGTGAGTACCTACTCACTCTCCCTACATGCTGTTGCCTGTCACTCAACTAAATTCCCAGCCTGTCATAAGATAATCACAGGATTAGATAGAGTGGACAATGAGAGCCTTTTTCCTAGGATGATGACGTTGGCTTATACGAGGGTGCATAGCTGCAAATTGAGGGGTGATAGATTTAAGACAGACATCAAAGGCAGGTTCTTTACTCAGAGAGTGGTAAGGGCGTGGAATGCCCCACCTGCTAATGTAGATAACTCAGCCACATTATTTAAAGAGTCCTTGGATAAGCATATGGATGATAAGCTAGTGTGGGGGGGGGATAGGCTTAGAATTGTTCACGGGTTAGCTCAACATCCAGGGCCGAAGGGCCTGTTCTGTGCTGTATTGTTTGATATTCTATAACTCATCCTCAATGTGAGTCTCTTACGTGTGACATTCTCAAATACCTTTTGGAAGTGCATATAAACAACATCCATAGACATTCCCATGTCCTGAACCTTAGTCTTCTCTTCAAAAAATTCACAGGTTTGTCAGGTATGACCTACCTGTCATGAATTCATGTTGGCTTTTCCTGATTAACTGAGAATCTTCAAGGTGTTCAGTAACCCAATCCTTGATGGAAGACTCCAACAATTTCCCTTCCACAGTTGTTAGGTTAGCTGGTCTTTAATTCCCTGGTTTTCCTCTTTCACCTTTCTTGAAAAGCAGGATGACATATGCAATTTTCCTATCCAGAGGAATGACCCCTGAATTTAGCGAACTCTGAAAGATTATAGTTAGATCATCTACAATGTGCTCCCCACATTCTTTAACACCTTGGGGTGGAAGCCGTCAGACCCTGGGGATTTGTCACTTTTCATTTTCATTAATTTCCTCATTATCAATATTTTACAGACATCAATTTTATTTAGAGTCTCTCCCTGACCCATTGGAAATTTCCTTGAGATTACTGGTGAGCTATCCTCCTTATCTACTGTAAATACTGAAACAAAGTAATTATTCAATATGTCTGCCATTTCCCCACAATCATTGACCACATGCCCACTTTCAGTCTTTATTCAGGCAACCTTGCTCCTGACCAAAAACAGACGTTTCTGGAAAAGCTCAGCAGGTCTGTGAAGAAAAATCAGAGTTAACCTTTTGATCCTTTCACAGAACTGGGAACTCAGAACTTCCAGTACTGAGTGAGGGTCACTGCACACGCAACGTTACTTCTGATTTTTCTTCACAGCTGCTGCCAGACCTACTTTTCCAGCAACTTCTATTTTCGTTTCTGATTTACAGCATGCGCAGTTCTTTCGGTTTTCATTTAGTATTGCGCCTGACCACCCATTTTTCTATTATGTAAATATAGCAGGTCTATTTAATGATTTAGATATTTCCTGCAAATTTCCTTTCTTAATGCCTTTTTTTAAAGAAAATATTTTTATTGAGAAAAAAGATTTATTTTTTATAAAATTACAACAACAATAAACCAACAATGCTACTCTATGTAAAAAAAAAATGAAGAACAACAGCACAAACAAAGCAAACTATATTTATGTACAAAATAAACAGTCCAGTAGAAGTAATAAATGGATAAGTAAATAACACTGCTCAGCGCAATGTAACAATAGCTTTGGACCTTTGAAATCATTGAATATTACACCCGAATTTATTCGAAATTTGTCCTCTTGGGGAGCACCAGGTTCACTAAATCAGATCGCTATGGCTACACAAAAGGCCTAATTAAATCTGTGTCTAGGTCATCCAAAAAGGACTGCCATGTCTTATAAACATTATCAGTCTTTTGGTGCATTATATCTGTGAGAAAGTCCAGGGAGTTATATTCCATGATTAGTTTATGCCAACCCGACAGGCCAGGGGTTATTCAGAGACCCAACACATCAAAATGTTATTCCTCACGCAGAAAGTAAGGATATTAAAACATTTTCTCATGATTATCTAAAAAAGATAAATTAGGCAGGCCCAGGAGAAGAGAGAACGGGTCCATCTTAACTTTGGTCCCCAAGCCCCTCCCTATTACTGCTGTCGCAGCACTCCAGCACATACAAAGCCCAAGGCAGGACCACAGACAGTGAGTGAGAGTGCCAGTACTTACTTTAAACTTGTGACATATTGAGGATACTCCCAACTTAAATTTGGAGAGACAATCTGAGGCCAGATGGACCCTATGAAGAATCTTCAGCTGCATGGCATGGGTCCTATTACAGATCGCAGTCTTTCTTATATTTTCACAAATATCTTCCCATGTCTCAGAGGAGATCTCAACTCCTAACTCTCTCTTCCAGACCTCCCATGGTCGCTCAATATCACCTGAGGTACCACCCCTCAACAGATGATAAAGAGCACTAACTGAGAGAGTGCTCTTGGCATGGACCATCCTCTTCTCTGTATTGGATTTGTAGGAGTCAGTCAAAAGCGTTGTTCCTTTTTGAATAAAATCCCTAATCTGCAAAAACGAAAAAGGCCTTTGCTAGATAATCCATCCTTGCGGTTTATTTGGTCAAAGGATATCGTTGTTTCATCCTCAAATAAGTCACCCAAACAGGAAACTCCCCTAACTGCCCAGAGTTTAAACCTGGAGTCCATTAACCCTGGCAGAAACCCGGACATACCAACTACAGCAGCAAGAAAAGAACTTTTATCCTCACTCTTCTGCATAGCCCTCCATGCTTAGACAGTATTAATAATTATTGGATTACGACAGTATTCTGCAATTGACTTCATTTTATCGAAGAACAACAAGCTAATAAGAGGACACCTTGCCTGGGAGGCCTCAATATCCAGGAGAAAGTGAGGACTGCAGCTGCTGGAGATCAGAGCTGAAAATGTGTTGCTGGAAAAGCGCAGCAAGTCAGGCAGCATCGAAGGAGCAGGAGAATCGACGTTTCGGACATAAGCCCTTCTTCAGGAGCCCTTCCTGAAGAAGGGCTCATGCCCGAAATGTCGATTCTCCTGCTGCTTGGATGCTGCCTGACTTGCTGCGCTTTTCCAGCAACACATTTTCAGGCCTCAATATTCAACCATATTGATAGTGGGTCCTCACAAACCCAGTCACTCAGAAAAGATAAAAGGGAGCTTAATTGAGATCTTTTAATATCCAGGAGATCCACTTTCCCCAGCCCCTGGGGCAATTGCAATTTGGTGAGCTGAGTAAGGGGCCACCTACGGTGCCAGATAAAAGAGATAAACCAGCCATTAAGTCTCCAAAAAAAAAATCAAAGGAAACATTTACTTAGGATAAAGCAAACGAGGAAGGACATTCATTTTAATCAGGGCTACTTGACCTAACAAGAATATTGGGAGGACCTCCCATCTTTGAAGATTTGTTTAATCTTATCAAGCAAGTGGATAAAATAACTGATCAAAGACAGAATTAACAAAAGTACTTAAATACAGAAATCCCCCTGTGACCAGTTAAAGGGAAACCGCGACTCACCCTCAACGTTAGATATTTTCCCAAGAACATCCCCTCCCCCCCACCCCATAGGCATAGCCTCTGATTTTGAAAAAGTAATCTTATCGCCTGAAAAGGAACCAAATAAATTAATAAATTGTATCAAATGGGGTACAGAAACTACTGGGTTCGACAAACAGATGAGAACGTCATCCGTACATAACGTGATCTTCTGTGCCTTTGATCCCACTTCTGGGCAGCTACGTTAGAATCCCTCTGCCAACGGCTCAATCACCAATGTAAAAAGTAGAGGTGAGATGGGACAATCTTGCCAAAAAATGCCCCCACAAATACCAAAATTATTGGATCTTACACCATTGGTCAGAACTGCAGCCAGTGGATCACTGTAAAGGACCCTTATCCACATAATAAAGATTTCACCCAGACCAAACCATTCCAGGATGTCAAAACGAATTGGCCACACAACCCAATCAAATGCCTTCTCTGCATCTAAAGAGGTCATTAATCCCTAAACCGGCTGCTGCTGACATGCTTGAACCATGATAAGTAATCTGCTAATATTGTTGGAGGATCAGTGGCCCTTTATAAAACCCGTCTGGTCCTCTTTGACAATGGAAGGCAACCCCGCCTCCAGCCTTAATGCAAGAGTCTTGGACAAAGTTTTAAAATCAGAATTTAGAAGCAAGATGGGCCTATAAGAAGTACAGTCCTCTGGGGTCTTCCCTTTCGTAAGGATGAGAGAGATATTAGCCTCTCTCATGGATGATGGGAGACAATCACGACATCATGACTGTACGAGTAATTGTACATGCCCAGCATTGACCCTGACAATATATTTATAAATTCTTTTTAGAATTCATCAGGAAGACCATCAGGTCCGGGCGCCTTTCCACTTTGCAGTTGCTTCACTGCCTCCTGTATCTCTCGCGCTGTTAAAGGGGCACTAAGGAGAGATGCCTGTTTGGAGGTCACGCCTGGAAGATCCAGGTTCTTAAAAAAAGACTCCACCTTAGCCCATCTGTCCTCACAGCACTCCGACTGGCATAATTTGGTATAAAATCTCCGAAATGCAGCATTGATCTTTTTAGAATCACAAGTAAGAGTTCCAGTCCCTTCCCTGATTGAGGTAATAGATTGGGGGGTGAGGGGGAGGCGTTCTTTTTCTTAGCAAGATATGCTAGATATTTGCCTGGCCTATTACCTTGCTCAAACAACCTTTGTTTTGCAAAGGAAAGTTCCTTCCTCGCTGTCTGCGTGAGAATGTAATTCAAGGTGGAGTGATGAGCTGTGACCCGCTGCAACATAGCTGCCAATCAAAATATGCCATCTCAGCGACCTTCAGTCGTGTCTCGAGCAGGTGCTGCTGTTCTCTCTTCTGTCTCTTCTGACTGACAGAGTAAGAGATATTTGTCCCCAACACAAGCCTTCGCAGTCTCCCTGAGAATAGACGGGTTACCAACCGTATCCGAATTGATGGCCAAGAATGCTTTAAACTCATTAGAGAAATACGCAATAGACTTACTGGCCTTGAGAATAAAGGGGTCCATTTGCTAGTGCTGTGAACCTGTTACACTGCCCTTAATTTTGACCTCTAAATACAATGCTGTGCAATCGGAAACTGTGATATTCCCAATTGTGCAGGACATCATTGAATCCAAAAAACTCATGGGGAGCTAGGAAAAGATCAATCCTAGTATAGACACTTGTGTGGATTAGAAAAAAATGTAAAGTCCCTACCCGCAGGATGGAGGCGATCCCAAACATCCACCAACCCCAATTCCGCACATAAATCAACGAGTTGCTTAGATTGCAGACAAAGGTTTGGGGGGCCTTTGGGAATTCTATCCACCGTGGGATCCATAAGACAGTTAAAATCTCCCCCTATAATAATATGTTGCAACGCAAGGGCAATCAATTTGGAGAATGCATCTATCAGGAATTTAAAGGGGTGTGCCAGGGAAGAATAAACTTTCAAAATACCATACTCTACATCATATATTGAGGCTTTAATAATTATAAACATTCCTTATCCATCTTTAATATGATCTAGTAACTTAAATAGATGATTCTTCAGACAAAATGTGGCCACTCCCCAGCTCTTAATATTGAAGGATGGAAAAAAATACCCGATCAAACCCACCCTGCTGTAATTTCAGATGTTTCTTATTATCAAGATATTGCCCCTCCTGCAATGGGGCATATCACCCCTCTCCTTTTTAAGACTCGAAAGTACCTTTTTCCTTTTGACTGGTGAGTGACTCCCTTTAATGTTCCAGGTACACCATTTGAGAACACAATTAGCTATGACCCTCTACAACAACCTTTGAACTCTTGAGAGGAAGAATTCGATTTACAAATCGCTGAGTGTAATGGAAAAAGACTCATTGAGCCTAAAAACTACACACACTAAAATGACTACACCGAACAAACTGACAAACCTTCAAAACCCACATCTACAGAAAAACAAACAATAAACTAAGCCAAATACAAAATATGAAAGACACTTAATGGGGTCTCTACCCCCTGCCCACAGAGGGTGCTTACACATCTAACAAATACCTCCATAGCTCCTCGCAGCTTGAGCTGCACCCGAAATTCAAACAAAAGAAAGAAGAAAAAAGGTAATATTAACAAAGAAGCTAAAAGTGAGCATTCTACCCATCCCCAACTATACATTAACCCCAATTAACATCAGAAAAAATCCAACAATACTTTCTTTAAGAAAAGGAAAGAAGTACAAAGAGAGGGAAGAAAGGAGAAAACATTATTTTCCATATCCTTTAGACCATTCAGTCTATTTTAAAGTGTCCAGAAAGTTTTCGCTGTTTCTGAAGAATCAAGTGAGCTTACAACCCATCATGAGGAAAACGGAGCACTGCCGGGTACCTTACAGAATACCAGCGTCCCTCAGTTTTCCCTTAACCTCATCAAATCACTTTCTTTTACGGATCATGGTCACAGAAAAATTCTGGAAGGACATTATCTTGGATCATTTGTAAATCATGTGTGGATCCTTTCCCTGCATTCTGGAAGCTTCTATAACTTTCTGCTTGTCCCTGTAGCATTGGAATTGCACTAGGACTGGGTGGGGGCGCTGGGCTGAACGAGGCCTAGTGAGCTCTGTTGACCTTCACCCAGCCCGCCTTGGCCTCCCAACTAGCAGCAGCCAGTGTTCATAAAAATACTTAACAGTTTGCTCGCCTTCCATTCCCTCTGGCAGTCCAACGACGCAGATATTCTTTCTCCAACCCCTGTTTTCGAGATCAACGAGCTGTTCGGTTAAGGCCCGGACCTGTTTCTCGAGGGCCTGGATCCGTTCCGTCACGGTCTCCGATGCTGCAGTCAGCCACTTGACCTCCTCCACTCACTTTCTGAGCCCTTCAAGCTCCTGCTTGTGTGTGTGCAGCATGGCTTGGATCGGTTCCAGCCTGGTGCGACTCTCCACGATCAACACCTCAATCATTTCCCAGAGCTTCATGAACATCTGCAGCCAAGGACTGTTGGGTAAGTGATTCTGACGAAGTTGCAGAGGAGGCTGTAGCTGTGGTCGTGGGCGTGCCCGATGGTGGCAGCGAATGACCCGTGTGTTGGAACTTAGTCGAACCTTTACTTTTTCTCATCTTTACTTGCTAAAAAAAGATTTATAATGATTTCACAACTGTTTAACTATTGAATGTTTCCAAAATAACTTAGGTGGGGAGGGTAAAAACACCGCTTCGCCACTATCGGTTGTGGTGCTGAGCTCAGTAAGGCAGACCTTTCAGTTTGCCGCCATCTTGAATCTCCCCTTAATACTTTTTAAAAGCTCATCTAAGCTGCTTTGTGGCTCTTTGCTGATCTTTGTGACTTCCCCATTCGGCACGATCTCTGATATTTGTGTTTTGTAAGTCCATTCTTTTATTTTTATGCTAGCCTTTATCTCTTTTGTTGTCCATGGTGTTTTTTTTCTGGGAAGTGAAGCTTTTCCCTCTCAGGGATATAAACTAGATTTTTGTTTTGTTAAAAGTTTCTTTTTTACTGCAAAACTGTAGTTCATTAAAACAAATCTTTATGTACATCACAGCTACTGAAGCAGTTCTGTACAGCCTTTCCCTCTAAAGACAAAACCAAACATTGGAATTTGACATTCCCTGCAGTTGCAAAAGCAAAGGCACTTCCTTTTCATGCAGGACACTTTTTACATACATTTTGAGGCAAAGAGAGGGTGTGATACCTGAACAGACCCTCATTGAGAAGAGGGATCTTGGTGTCCATGTACACAGATCTCTGAAAGTTGCCACCCAGGTACATAGTGCTGTGAAGAAGGCATATGGCGTACTGGCTTTTATTGGTAGAGGAATTGAGTTCCGGAGTCCTGAGGTCATGTTGCAGTTGTATAAGACTCTGGTGCGGCCGCATCTGGAGTATTGTGTGCAGTTTTGGTCGCCATACTATATGAAGGATGTGGAGGGACTGGAATGGGTGCAGAGGAGGTTTACCAGGATGTTGCCTGGTATGGAAAGAAGATCGTATGAGGAAAGGCTGAGGCACTTGGGGCTGTTTTCATTGGAGAAAAGAAGGTTTAGGGGTGACTTGATAGAGGTGTACAAGATGATTAGGGGTTTAGATAGGGTTGACAATGAGCACCTTTTTCCACATATGGAGTCAGCTATTACAAGGGGGCATAGCTTTAAATTAAGGGGAGGTAGGTATAGGACAGATGTTAGGGGTAGATTCTTTACTCAGCGAGTCGTGAGTTCGTGAATGCCCTGCCAGTAGCAGTGGTGGACTCTCCCTCTTTATGGGCATTTAAACGGGCATTGGATAGGCATGTGGAGGATAGTGGGCTAGTGTAGGTTAGGTGGGCTTGGGTTGGCGCAACATCGAGGGCCAAAGGGCCAGTCCTGCACTGTATTTTTCTATGTTTCTATGTTTCAATGTTCTATTAAATTCTCGTAGCTCCTTTGTGCTTTTTGCTTTCAAATGCTACATTGAACTTGATCCTGTAATGATGACTACATGATTCACCCACACAATTAGATTAATAATTAAATCTGGCTCATTACTAAATCCAATATTGCTTATCCCCTGATTGCATCGAGGACATATTGCTGCAGTAAACTATCACAGACACACTCCAGAAATTCACAACCTTTCTGACAAGTGCTTGTCTGCCTCTCCAAATCTATGTTGAGTTAAAGTCCCTTATAAAACTATAAATCCCTTATAAACTGCAAATCCCTTATAAAACTACAAATGCTGGAGATCACAGCAGGTCAGGTAGCATCCAAGGAGAGACAGCAAGCTAGTGTTTCAAGTCTAGATGACTCCTCATTAGAGTTCTGGTTTCTAACATTTGTTGTTTTCAGTACAGATTCCAATATTTGTCGTAATTTGCTCTCTTATAAAACTAGTTTGGTTTTTTCCATCGCCCCTCCCCCTAGTCCCTCCTCCCTACCTTTTATCTCAGCCTGCTTGGCTCTCTCTCTCTTATTCCTGATGAAGGGCTTATGCTCGAAACGTCGAATTCTCTATTCCTGAGATGCTGCCTAACCTGCTGTGCTTTGACCAGCAACACATTTGCAGCTGTGATCTCCAGCATCTGCAGACCTCATTTTTTTTCTACATACATACCTAATTTCACCATTTTTAAAATCTAGCACTTCAGAGAGGCTACTGGGCGTCGATACACAAAGCCATTCACAGTTTTAGATTCTTTACTGCTTCTCAGTTCCACCCATTGGGTGTCCATTGAATGCTTTCCCTCATTATATTCTCTGTAATCATTGACGTGATTTTGTTTCTAGTCTGTAAGGCTACTTCACCCCCTCTACTATTTTCCCCACCTGACCTGGAAACATGAAATGCTAGTATATTTAGTTCCCAGCTAAAGCAGTGAGAATGAGGCAGTGGGTGAATGAGAGTAGAGTTTTAAAAAAGCTTTGTAAACATTTCAAACCCTTATGAAAAATCCAATCCCACAAAACATCCTGCTCAGTGACAGCTAATTCCTTTTTGTTGCTCGATGAGAAATCGTACTGTTCAATATTGTTGTACGGATGTTGAACACAAAGCTATCAAATCCCTCTGCAAATGACTTATCACCTCTATTAAAATCAGCAATTTCTTATGAATATGTGAAGTAATACTATCACAGTCTAATTTTCAGGCCGTGTTACTTTGATTATCCCACAGTGTGATACATTTCACAGTCCGATTCCTTCCAGTGTTGTTGTTAATCATCGGTGGTAGGGAATTATATTTTTCCCATCCGTTCATCAGGTCCTCAAGCTATCAGAGTTAATTAAACTATTTAAATAAATGCCACCACAGGGAACCCAATTAAATGGAATAATTCTGGTGCTTTATGTTGTTCCACTTTTCTATATGTGCAAAAAGTGGATTCATTCTAAGAATATTTAAATTCCAGAAAAGGGCATTAATTGAAATAAAACCCACCTGCTAGCTTCTCCACCACATTCTGAAATCGCCAAGAGAGTGTGAGAAATGTTAGCACCACCACACCACACTGAGAGGCTGGTGACCCTTTGGAATTTTCTATGACAGAAGACTGCAGAGGCCAAGACATTGAATCTATTTCAATAAGATATGCTTTTCTAGAGGTTAAAGGTTCAATAGATAAGCAGAGAGTATGAGAATATTGCATTGAGATAGGGGATTGGCCATGATAATATTGACTGATGATTGGCCATGGTAATGTTGTCTCTCTTAACTCGGAGAGTATTACAAGCATGGAATGCACTGCCTGCAACAGTAGTAGACTTGTCAACTTTAAGGGCATTTAAATGGTCATTGGATAAATGTATGGATGAGAATGGAATAGTGTAGGATAGATGAGCTTCAGATTGGTTCTACAGATCAGTGCAACATCGAGGGCCGAAGGGCCTGTACTGAGCTGTAATGTTCTATGTTCTAAGTTCTATGGTGTAACAGGATTGATGGGCCAAATAGAGTCATAGAGTCATAGAGATGTACAGCATGGAAACAGAACCTTCGGTCCAACCTGTCCATGCTGACCAGATATCCAAATCCAATCTAGTCCCACCTGCCAGCACCCGGCCCATATCCCTCCAAACCCTTCCTATTCATATACCCATCCAAATGCCTCTTAAATGTTGCAGTTGTACCAGCCTCCACCACATCCTCTGGCAGTTCATTCCATACACGTACCACCCTCTGCGTGAAAAAGTTGCCCCTTAGGTCTCTTTTATATCTTTCCCCTCTCACCCTAAACCTATGCCCTCTAGTTCTGGACTCCATGACCTCAGGGAAAAGACTTTCTCTATTTATCCTATCCATGCCCCTCATAATTTTGTAAACCTCACTCCTCAGCCTCCGGCACTTCAGGGAAAACAGTCACAGCTTGTTCAGCCTCTCCCTGTAGCTCAAATCCATTTATTTTCTATGTTCCCATGTGGTCAACTCTACCGAAAATTGGCGGTGTGTCAATTTCAGGGAGTTTCATGAGGCTTTCTCCCAGGCTGACCTTTACGTATTCCTTTATCTGCCTGATTGTTTTTCTTCTCTCTCTCCAGAATATATCTCCAAGTATGGTTTATTCCTCCCATTCCTCAGTCCTCCACCCCATCTTTAGCGTATATGCCTTCAGCCACAATCAGTTCTGGAGAAGGGTAACTGGATTTGAAACATTAACTATGCTTTCTTTCTACAGATGTTGCCAGATCTGCTGAGCTTTTCCAGCAATTTCTGTTTATGGTCCATCCAGTGAACGTGTTATGTATCAGAATGGGTGGAGTATCATTACTCATCAATTGACCCTGTCACATCCATCTCCTTCTATAACAGCTTGGAATTAAACAGGAGACTTACTGATGGGGATGGTTATAGATTCATACACAATATACTGAAAGATTCAACAATAGAGTACCATTCTGTGGAAATTGCTTACACTTAAGCAAGAGCCTTTTAGTCTTCCATCAGTTTGACGACCCCTCGGTTTGTTCATTTAGTTTCAAATAATTGCAATGAATACATCTATCTGGTCAATGTTGTCATGGTGATGGAACACTGGTGCAGAAGAAAATTGTTGAGATAGTAATCTCTCATGCAGCCTCTATACTTCCTCAATAAATGCCAGATGAAAGAGTACGTCATCAAGCAAATACTGCATTGTAACTTCATAAATGTTTGCGGAGGGAATCAAATGTAGTTTTGAAACTCCCCCATGTACTTTGAACTGTGAGGCCAACTTCAAAGTTACAACACCATCTACTGAAGTTGAAGTCTGTGTTGATTGTTTAAGACAGAGTTTATTCTGTTGAGTTATATAAGTGACCCCTACATTTCATAAAGGAAGAAACATGCTGAACTTTTCAGTGATTCACAGCATTTCTCACAGGTGTATGTTTATATTTCATACCTGTTTGGAGCCTCTGTTTGTGGAGTGGAATCAGCTGACTGCAGGAAAGTGTAACTAGCATAAGTAGTAATGTACATTTGGCAGTACACATTTGATAGGTCAAAGGGCCTCTTTTGTATTGTACGATGCCATGAATATCTGCTCCCAAGCTACCTCTGGACAACAATATTAAAATACAGGGGACATGTGACCTGTAAAATACGCGGACCGACTTCAGTAATGGCAGAACATGGATATACCTGGCAGTTAAGCGGTATTTTGATGAACATGAATTTGCAATCTGGATCTGTTCATTGCAACTAAATTGGCTTATATAACAACAGTAGCTACACTAATAAGTATTTCATTGGCTGCAAAGTACTGTGAGGTGTCATGAGGTCATGCAAGGTGCTATATAAATGCAAGTCTTGCTTACATTGTTGGAATGTAAATCCTTCATGTACGAATTCAGCTGTAGCTGGCAGTTCACTACTAATCTACAATGGAGCTTCATGCCTAACCTTAGCTTTGGTTGCTTCAGAATGACTATTTCACTGCAAATGTACTCACAAAATTCTTGAAAACATATACAAGTACAGAAGAAATCAATGAAATAAATAATTCGAATTGAAGTAGAATTGTGAATCAAACATATTATCGAAACGTTGTAAAATGTGTTTGTATAATTAAATTGAATGTCTTGGACCTTTCCTGAGAGCTAATTAACCCACACTATCTGATAGCTGCTGGCACAATTCAATCATAAAGGGCTTCGATAGTCCACATGAGGAAATCTATTCTGACTGGTGAGTGGGTCAGTCACCCAAAGGCACAGATTCAAAGATATTGTCAAAAAAAATCAAGTGCAGTTAATTCTTAAAACTTGCAGTTCACTGCCTGAAAGGGTGGTGGAAGCAAATTCAATAGTAAATTTCAAAAGAGTGAAGGCCAGGAGAGGGAAATTGTTTAGATACTTCTAAAGGATCTGCGAGCATACATGATGGACTGACTTGCCCTTTTCTGTGTTGTATGATTGGATAAAGAAGAAAGAGAGTTCAAATAATTCTAATTGTAGGACAATTGATTAAAATGGACTGGCCCTTGATTGTAGGAACTTCCAATTAAAAATAAAATACATACAGAAGGTTACGGATTTGCAGCAGCAAGCAATTTTTTGTAAATTAGTTGAGTATTTAAAATTGGGCTATATTCATTTTATAAAGTGTGCAAGTTTATGAACAAGGTCATTAAATTACTCTTAGACTCACTTATGCAAGAACTAATTTGCTAATTGTTTCTGTAAAGGGATAATTTAACATCACCCATTTCATCTCATTACTGAAGTGTAGGCAGTGTTAAAATGTTTTACTTCGAAATTATTTGAAATACTTGGAAGCAATTTTCTTTTCCTGGGCGTGGGGGCATGTTTCAGTCTGATTGGCCACACTTTCTCCTTTGGAGGAAATCCGATTTCCCTTCACATTCCCATCCCCTAGACAGGTCCCTCCGGCCTGCTCTGTCCCTGCTGATGGTGAGTTCCCACATTAAATGGAGAATGAGAATCAGACATCCTCCCAGCCATGGTTTTTCGGGTTAGTGTGGAATTTTGGAAATCTGTTCAAACTCAGCCAAGTTTAAGTTTGTGAAGGGATTGGGAAGTCTGCTGTGTTGTCAGTGACATTCTGAAAAATAAATATAAAATGTTGCAACTCCTTCAAATGCTTGATACTGCATTGTAATGTGGATATACTTTAGTGCACTGAATCATTATTGAGATCTTTTCTAAGATCTCTGACTTGGCCCACATTTGATGTCTGGATCTAGTTGTCCTTGAACTGGGGCTTGATAGGCCATTTCAGAGAATAGTTAAGATTCAACCACATTGTTGTCGGTCTGAGCTCACATGCAGGTCAGAGCGTTTACCAGAATAGTGAAGCAGTTGGATGTGTATGACAGTCAATGTAGTGATTGGAATGAGGGCCAGGTGGAGCTCAGTGACTATGAGATCCCTGATTGGGGCTGTTAACTTAGGCCAATCAGAGAGTCTGGCTGACCGATATAAACAGGAATCTCAGAGAGTGTCCTCAGTCTAGGTACTGGCTCTGAGCTGGCCGGTCAGAGCCCATGCACTGTGCATATAAAGGATGACTTGTTGACAGCATACTGACCTCTACGCAGTCGAATGTGTGGTACTGGAAAAGCACAGCAGGTCAGGCAGCATCTGAAAAGCAGGAGAATCGATGTTTTGGGGATAAGCCCTTCATCACCTCATTCCTAATGAAGAGCTTATCCCTGAAAGGTCAATTCTCCTGCTCATCAGATGCTGCCCAGCCTGGTGTGCTTTTCCAGTACCACACGCTCGCCTCTGACCTCCAGCATCTGCATTCCTCACTTTCTCCTTTATGCAGTCAACTCTGGTTTAATGATCATCAGACGTATCATTCCAGATTTGTATTGAATAAAAAATCTGGCATCTTCCATGGTTGGATTTGGACCCATTTTCCCAGTTCTTTACCTGGGTCTCTGGATTACATGTCCAGTGAAAATGGACTACCACCTCCCCTATGCCCCTGGAAAAGCAAGCTGATCTTTACATTGCAGACCACATCTCAGGCAATGGCAAGACAAATACCGGAAAGAGATAGAATGCTTGGTGGCATGGTGTAATGATAACAATCTCTTCCTCAATGCCAGTAAAACTAAAGAGCTGGTCATTGACTTGAAGAAGAAATTTGAAGGGAATGTTCTTGAAGAGGAGGTGGTTGAGAGTGTCAAGTTCCTAGGAGTAATGATCATGAACAATCTGTCCTGGTCCACTAATGTTGACAAGAAAGCACAACAATGCCTCAACTTCCTCAGGAGGCTAAGGAGATTTGGCATGTCCTTAAAGATTCTTATCAATTTTTATATATGCATCATAGAAAGCATTCTATCCGGATGCATTGTGGCTTGACATAGCAACTGCTCTGCCCACGACTGTAGAAATGACAGAGAGTTGGGAACACAACCCAGCCCATCACACAAGCCAACCTTCTATCCACTGACTCCATCTACACTTCCCGCTGCCTCAGGAAGGCAGCCAACATTATCAAAGACACCTCCCACCCCGGTTACAATCTCTTCCAACCTCTTCCATCGGGCAGAAGATACAAAAGCTTAAACACACATATCAACATGCTCTTTAATGTTGACCTTGCTTTTTGTGCACTTTCTTTGCAGCCATAATATTGTATTCTTCACTTTGATCTATTACCCAATGTACTTTGTGTGGCATGATATGCCTTTGCTCATGCAAACCAAAACCTTTCGCTGCACCTTGACATGTGACAATAATATGTCGAATCAAATCAAAATCAAATCAAACATTGAGCAACATTGTGGAATTGTTCACATACATTACATTACCTTCCCAATGGGAAAGGTGCCATAAGAGTGAATAATGTTACAAAAAGCCATTTCAGTCCATGTTATCAGGTTTTGTGTAATAAGATAAGTGTTATAATATCTAAAAAGAACTTTCAGACTTTGAGAAAAGATCAAACCACCTGCTGCCATATACTGGCATTTCAGGTCCACTGCTTTGAAATTCAAAAGAGCGTCTGCTGTTCTTCATATCTCAGAGAGCAATGTATTGCTTGGATTGTCATGGACTTTATGAATGTTGGGCTGAGCTTCAAATGCTAATGGGTTTCCTTGTAGATGTATTGCATCCATCTGAGAGTGAATAACAGTTTTAAGAGGTTGTAATAACAGATTGTGTGTTTGATATGGTTTCTAGTTTGCCAACACAGCTAATTTTTAAATTCTATATACCAGAATATTTTGTTCTCATGATTCTGTGATTAATGGAGAATTTTATTGGCTGATGAGAGGCTAATCATTTCCTCAAGAATCTTGACATATTTCCCTTTGATGTTGTATAGAATTGAGGACTACTCATAACAGATACCAAGTGAGTGGCCACTAAGGAGGCATGGAGTTGCCTGGAGTAGTATGGGAGTGGGCAGGGGTGGTGAGGGACAAGGCTTATAGAGGCCTTAAGCAATATTAGGAAAGACACTGAATAGCACTTGGCCTGAGATCCAACCCTCTCAGCACCCACACTCCTTCCAAACATGTTTAAAGTTTGCAAACTGCACTACCAGTCCAAACCCTGCAGGAAAAGACAAAGGTACTAGCTAAAACACACTCCCAAGAGAAAAATCCAGTCCTCATTGTGAATAACACTCAGTGATTTGTAAGAACAGCAATTAGCTTTTGCTTGTGAATATTGAGATTAGGAGTTGAACAATGTTTCTTCGTCCTGATGCTGGGAAAATCCATTGGAGCAAACCAATAAGTGGGTGCCATTTCAATCAGATTAATGTCTGGTTGTGGGGTGTGGAAAGGATTGAGGGATATGGTCAGATTTCAAGTTGATGTTCACTGTGCACAAAATGATTTAGATGCAGGAACTAAAAGTTTGGGATGGGAAGGTGAGCTGTGAGGGGGATGCAGAGGTGTTTTCTGTGAAGAATTTGGACAAATTGAGTGACTGGGCAAATGCAAGGTAGATGCAATATAATGTGCATAAATATTAGATTTCCACTTTCTTGACAAATACAGGAAAGTGCGTTATTATCTGAATGGCAATAGATAGGGGGTTGCAACAAGACCTGAATGTCCTCGTACGCCAGTTACTGAAGATAAGCATATAGGTGCAGCAGGCAATGCAGAAGGTAAATGTTATTTTGGCCCCCATAGTGAGAGGCTTCAAATTTAGGACCAGGGATGACTAGCTCCAATTCTAGGGGCCTTAGTGAGACCACACCTGGAGTATTGTGTTCAGTTTTGGTCTCCTTATCTGAGGAAGGATGTTCTGGTTGTGGAATGCAACAAAAGTCTGCCAGGCTGATTTCTGGGATAGCAGGACAGGTGTATGAGGAGAGACTGGATTGGTTAAGACTCAATTCACTGGTTAGGACTAAATTGACTGGAGTTTGTAGAATGGGAATGAGGATGGGGAGGGGTTCTCATAGAGCCCTATAAACTTTAACAGAACTAGACAAGGTAAATGCAGGATGATGTTCCCAATGACCAGAGTATAGAAACAGAGTTCACAGTCTAGGAATACAGTTTGAGGAAGCAAAATATCTTCACCCAGAGAGTGGTGATCCTGTGGAATTCTCTGTGACAGAAAGCAGTTGAAGCAAAAACATTGACTGTTAAACAAGAAGGAGTTTCCAAATGTAATTTCTTTCTTGTTCGTTCATTCATGGGATGTGGGAAGCCCTGTTAGGAAAAAAAAGAACCAAAACTTATATTTATTTTGTGCTTTTCTCAAGCTTAAGGTCTAAGGGCTCAAGGTATCAAAATGTTGGGGAGAAAGTGGGAGCAGGGCATTGAGTTGGATGATTGGCCATTATCAGATTGAAGGGTGGAACAAGCTTAAAGGGCTGAATCACTGACTTCTGCTCTTAGTTTCTACTTTCCTCTGATAGTGTTGAGATCAGTTCAAAAGCAAAATATCAAACAAAAATTATCTTTTTTTTTCCCTTCTCAGTAGCAGCCATTGTACTGATGGGCTATATCGTTCAAATCAGTTCCAGTGACGTGAGTTTTACAGAAGGCCCAATGCAGTACTGAGGGAATCCTGTGCTCCTGGGGCTGCCATGTTTCCAGCATTATAACATATATAATATTCACAATGCTTTCAAAGTGTGTGGGGACACCTGAAAGCACAAAATAATGTAAGTTTCAGTTCATTCTTTTCTTATCCAGTGCTGTCCACACCCCATGAATGAATAAAGAAGAAAGAAATTTCATTTGGAAAATCATTCCAAGAATGTTGTCATAAGACACATTTGTGGGCAGCACGGTGGCACAGTGGTTAGCACTGCTGCCTCACAGCGCCTGAGACCCGGGTTCAATTCCCGACTCAGGCGACAGACTGTGTGGAGTTTGCACATTCTCCCCGTGTCTGCGTGGGTTTCTTCCGGGTGCTCCGGTTTCCTCCCACAGTCCAAAGATGTGTGGGTCAGGTGAATTGGCCATGCTAAATTGCCTGTAGTGTTAGGTAAGGGGTAAATGTAGGGGTATGGGTAGGTTGCGCTTCGGTGGGTCAGTGTGGACTTGTTGGGCCAAAGGGCCTGTTTCCACACTGTAAGTAATCTAATCTAAGACAAGCCTTACACCTCTGTCACCTTTGGGTCTGGCAGAGGAATGCTGCTGTTACTAATGGGCTGAACCGCTCTGACTATCACTCAGTTGTAACGGTCTTAAATAAAATGATTCACGTCAGTATTTTTCGGTTCCCAAGAGGTTAGGACAGAAAATAAGGTTGACTATAATTTTTCTGTAATTAGCAATCTCGCTTATTGCTCTATTTCTTCTCAGAGTTGCTTTAATAGGCAGTGAGGAACACAGGCCCTGCTTTCCCTTTCAGAACACAATACCCAAGCAACAAGGAAGCATTTCTTTAAGCTTCTGGTTCTGAAATTTGCTCCTGATTGTCAAAGACTGTGGGGGTAGAACTACAGATCAAGAGGGCCCTGGTTCAAGTCCAGATGCTCCCTATATTCTTTCCTAATTGCTTCCTTTTGGGTTCATTCAGTAAAGTGCCTTTCCCTGCAGCTGCAGACTTGTTATTCAGTTGTTAGTTTTGTCTGTAGCCAATCTTAGTGCAAACTAGATTCATACGCATGTGACAGTGCAACTTTTCCAGCTGGAAGCCGTGACTATTTGTCTTGGCAGGTCCAACAAATGTCGACATCTATACATTACGTGGATCAGTTTCTTTGATTCTGGTCAATCTTTGCAGCAGCTGCAGCGATAGCACTCGCTGATACAACATTTTATTGCCTGTCAAGAAATCCCTGGTTCAAATCCCAGTCTGTACTTTGTTTCATTGGCATCTCTGTAACCTTGATGGGCAGAGGAACAGAATGGTTTTTCATGGTGAGATTTTCACTGCCTGAAAGACTCAGAAATAACCTCAAAAACGGAACTGGATAAATAGTCAAAAATGAAAACAAATTACAGGATTGTGAGGACAGGGCAGTGAGCAGGGTTAGTTGGAAAGCTCTCACAAAAAGCTGTCACAATACTGTAGAGGCGATAGTTTATCATCAAATAGTATCAATGTCAGGAGGCAGAAAGACTTACTTTTATTTCCTGGATGTGGGAATCACTGATTAGGCCAGGATTTGTTGTCCATACGTAACTGCACTGGAGAAGGTGCTGTATTCTTGAACTGCTGCATAACTCAAAGATGTAGGGACTTCTAAAATGTCATATAGGATTTTGACCCAGCGACACTGACAGAATGGCAGTAGAGTTTCAAGATAGGATGGGCGAGAGTTTGGAAGGGAACATGTGGATGATGGTATTTCCATGTATCTGCTGCAATTGTCCTTTCATGTGACAGAGATCCCAGGTTTAGACAAGATGCTGTCAAAAGGTATTTGGTGAAACGTGTTATAGATGGTACGTACTGCTGCCACTAGGTATTAGTGGTGAAGGAAGTGAGCATTGAAGGTGGTGGACTGGGACGCTGATTAAATAGAAAGGTTTCAAGCTCTTCAGGGACGTTAATGCTACACCAATCCAGGAAAGTGGAGAGGATTACATCACAGTCCTGCCTGTGCCTTGAGAAGACTGGATTTACTCATTGCATAATTCCCAACCTTTAACCTGCTCTTGTCGCAATAGCATTAAATGATTCGCCCAGTTCAGTTTCTGGTCAAATATAACCCCCTGGATGTTGACAATGGGGGATTCAGTGATGGCCAAGGAATGATGGTTCAATCTTGTCTTGCTGGAAATAGTCAGTGAGTGGCCTTTGTGTGACAAAAAATGTTATTTGTTACATGTCAGTCCAAGCCTGGATATTGTCTAGGTTTTGCTGCCTGTGCCCATTAGACAGCCCAAGCTGGTAACTGTCCATTGAATATATTCAAGGATCTTGGAAAAGTCCTGTTTTAAACAGGGAGTGTCCTAGCCAACATCTCTTGGAGAAAAAATAAACCGGATCACTTCATAGAATCTGGGACTATGCTGCGCTCAAATTGCTGCAGTTCCTGTATTACAATCATAACAATGCCATAGAAGCACTTTATTGGGTATAATGTACTATGGGACAAGCCATCAGAAAATGCATGTGTTTTTTACCTTGCTCCTGTCCTGCTGATTGTATGTACTACAGATTTCCCAATTTCTGACAGGATCACTAGCAGACTATTTTCTGCTTGATCACTGTGTTATGTTTAGGTAGAGCTCATATATGTCTTATTTATCTCAGAGTAATGCAGAAGAAGTTCCAAATTTATATGACATATTTACAGAAACATAAACAAATATTCCATCTTTGCAAGGAGTCCCAGGTTATTTCAGAAACCTCTCTCTGCTTGGAGCCAGTCACTTGACTCACTGGGGCTCCACTAAAAGGCTAAAGCAGCCAAGCACCATACAAGGATCGGTGATCAGACAGGCTTAATTCAATGCAGATGAAACCATTGAACACTTCAGACTGAATCCATTAATGTGTGTTGTTTAACTCAGCTCATGATTCAACCAAACAAACAAGGGATAGAGATTAAATCTGTGACATTTCTACTTGTGAAAGGTTTATAGAAGTTTTGCAGTACACCTGAGCTGAAAGAACCTGACCATTCACATTTATTCCTTTCCCTTGCTGTATTCTCCACATACTTACATTTATCTCTTTCAAATAGTTACCTTCTTCCCTTTCAACTGCCACTATGGATTCAGATTATTTCCAATTTCTGAATAGAGGGATTTCCATATCCTCTGGTGTCAAAATGATCAGGGCTGGATGACAACACTTCACTTCAGGACCATAGTATTTTCTCTTTCCACCAATATTCAGTAAACAAGGAAGATAAATGCTCACAAATAATTGAAAAACATTCATACACCTGCTTTCCATTGCTCCATTTTGCCAACAAACTCACAAAAAGTCAAAGTTCAGATGTTCCCATGGTGCAAATATGAATATTGAGATCACATGTCTAACTTTGAAATCGAATACTTGTTATTTCCAGATCAGAAGTTGCAATTACCCACATCTGGATTCACAATGAGCTGTGTATAACTAATACTTGTCTTAAATTGAGGGGTCAATGCTGTAGTGGGTCTTTAACTCACAGATTCTGTACTCTACAATAACAGCATTACTAGCAGAGCCAGGTTCCCAAGCGCGAGATGGAAGAAGCATCTCAGCAGATTTTTTATTTTTGTTTTGCTTGCTGGATTGCAATGGTCTGCGTTTCTCCATGCCCATAAAATTTTTATTGGTTTTTGTGCAGCTGCATCACTGTCACTAAGTCCTGTAGTTTTCTGCTGAATTTCAAATGTTCCATAGACAGCATCTCCTGCCTAACGCACAAGCACACCCTCTCTCTTACATTGTCTGTACCTCAAGAGAGCTAGCAAAGTTGATGGGATCACTTTCATCACCAGCTGCCAACTCCTGGATTGTCCTAGAGTTTCCAGAGATTGTAAATTAATTGCCTAGGATTCTGCTGCAGGAAACATAAGCAGACAAATCATCAGAAAAATGGTGTGTTTTTCTTATCCTTTACTTTGAAGATTTATTTATTTTAAACATGTTACAGATAGTATGAAAGGAAAACAGTTTGATTGACTGTCAAGCCATAGAATCCTATAGTGCAGATAGAGGCCATTCAGTCCATTGAGTCCACAAAGAGCATCCCATCCTAACCCTGTAAACATGAATTTAGTACAATTAACCCATCTAGCCTGCACACTACAAGGCAATTTCCCATGGCCAATCCACCTAACCTGCACGTCTTTGGACTGTGAGAGGAAGCACAGCACCCAAAGGAAACCCACGCAGACACGAGGAAAATGTGAAAACTCCACGCAGGCAGTCACCCAAGCGTGGAATCTAACTTGGGTCCATAGCACTATGAGACAGCAGTGCTAACCCCTGGGCCACCGTGCCACTGTGCCACCCTGTCCAGAGTGTCATCCAGTTAGTCAATTAAGATCTATGTGCTTTCCAGTTAGCCTGCAGAGTCAGATGAAGGGAGGAGGAACAAGGAGGGAGATGACTAATAACAGAAGCAAGTTGTTGGAGATGGGAAAACGTAGTGAAACGTCCAGAGATATGCCCGACTAGAGTCGGCAACCAAATGTAGCATTGTCTCGGTATTGAGGTCAAGGGTGGATGGGATCCATCAACTTTGTTCAGCAAAATTTGACACAAAGTAATTCAGGCAGATCAAACTGAGATCCTTGTCACTAGAACTCCACAGAACAGCTCCAATATAATGTCAAAAACATGTGTGAACGGAATACTGCTGTTACTCACCTATTTCTGATCTGATATTCTAACTGTGCTAGTGTCAGACACAAAACATGGGCTAGATCAATACAGTACACAGTATTAGACGCTGCATTGACAGTCAGATATAAACGATTGAAGGGATCAATAAACCATGTTAAGACTCGATTACAAAGCATGGAATGCTCAATTCTGTCACAAAGGCATTGCAAGGAGGAAACAGGATACATTATCTTGATTCTTTTGCTGTGGAAAGCATTGGACAGAATTTAAATCAATCTTCTACATGCCACTTTGATTCTATATTGTAGAAAGTGTAATCCGCACTGTATATGTTATGGTTCCTCATTACACTGGCAAAATCACACAGTGTGATCCAACATTGTATTGTGTGAGTTCCACACATACATGAACCTGCTCAGGCATGGAATGGAACTCCTCTGGAGCATGAGGAAATGAATCTCCATTTAGAGGGGCAGGGTTTGACCAGGATACTCAAGAGGGACATCATGCCTAACAAACCTGGTTGAATATTTTGAGAAGGTGACCAAGTATCAAGATGAATGTAGGGCATTTGGTGTGACTTATTTGCATTTTAGTAAAGCCTTTGAACAAGATTCCACATGGCTATATGATAAAGAAGATAAAAACGAATGTCATCATGGGTAACTTGGCAAGTTGGATCTGAAATTAGCGTAATGTCAGGAGACAAAGGATGGTGGTAGAGGCTGTTTGTGTGATTGGACCCCAGTGTGTGGTGACATACTACAGGACCAGTGCTGGATCCCTCCCTGTTTGTGATATTCATAAATGATCTCTATGAGAATGTGGGAGGATAATAAGTCAGTTTGTGGATGACACGGGCATTGAACGGATGGTTAATAGTGAAGATTAAAGTCTTAGGTTTCAGGAGGATATAGACAGATTGGTCAGATGCACAGATCATTGGCAGTTGGAATTTAACCCTGATAAATGTGAGGTATTCACTTTGGAAGAAGGAACGAGACAAAGGGAGTACCCAAAGTATAGCAGGATACTAGAAAGTTCCGAGTAACAGAGGGATCTTGGGTTGCTTGTCTATAGATCCCTGAAGGTGTCAGGACAGGTTAATAGAATAGTTATGAAGGCATATGGGACACGACTTTATCAGTTAAGCAGAGATTATAAGAGTAGGGAGGTCATGTTGGACCTGTATAGAACATTGGTTAGGATACAGCTAAAGTGCTGAATGTAGTTCTGGTCACTAAGAAGGAACAAGCCCCTAACCTATATTGCCATTCTCAAAGTAACACTCTTTAGTCACTGACTCACTAACCAGTGAAAAGAGTTCATCTCTCTTTAGGATTTCTCCATCTTTGTTTTGTTGCCTTAAGGAGAAGAATCACTATTTCTCTTGATCTTAGAACTAAAACAATGCACCTTAGCAAATCTCTTTCCTTCTGCATAAAGATCATCATGAATTCTGGCACCCTGCATCACTGACAGGAACAAAGTTTTAATGAAGCTTAAAATTAGACCTTCCTTGCTTGCAAGGTACAGTTGGTTCAATCAATGTGAATCAGTTGTGGAGTCTTGTTTCTCAATTAAGCCCAACTTTATCCAACAAGTAAATGCTGTTGGGAAGCCTCTCAGGTGTCTGTTTTCCACCTTCAAGAGGAGCAAATAACATTCTCATCTGATAGAAAATGATGATTTTACACAAACCGCTGAGAGTGTTCCCCTCAAATTTTAGTTCAATTTGTGAGTTGAGGATTTGCCTGGTTCATACAAAAGGTTTAGGAAACTGAAGACACAGATGCTGCCAATGAAAACCAAGGAAGGCTGGGACTGGAGCACAGGAGAAATCCTGGAGGGCTGTGTGACTTCAGGGCATCAATAAAGATGTGTTGCCATCTGTTGTTGTTGTCGTAGCTGGGAGTAGAGGGACCATTTTCACTAGCTAGCTTAGGTCTGTTGTACTTTGATGTCTTTGCAATTGCTGTTGGAATGTTGGTTAAGAAGCTGGTAGATGAAAAACAAACATACATTACGGCTTAAACACTCTGCACGTCCTGGGATGCCTAGCAGGGTTGGAAGTAACTGGTGCGTGACAGGTATTCTAATGAGTAATGAAATGTTTCCCCAAGATATAGGCAAGATGTGTTTCCTACAAGTGTGCAGGGTCTAGTTACATTTCATTCATAGGTGCATCCGCACAACTTGCTTTTGATTCTCCAATCTTTAGTTAATAGGGCGGCCTCACTAGCAAAAACAACATAGTTAAAAATCACACAACACCAGGTTATAGTCCAACAGGTTTAATTGGAAGCACACTAGCTTTCGGAGCGATGCTCCTTCATCAGGTGATAGTGGAGGGCTCGATTGTAACACAGAATTTATAGCAAAAATTTGCAGTGTGATGTAACTGAAATTATACATTGAAAAATTGATTGTCTGTTAAGCCTTTCATCTGTTAGGATACAGTGATAGTTTCACTTCTTTCATATGTAAATCACAAAAGCTTTTTTTTAAAGTTGCATTCTCGGGTTAGCTGTTAACAATGGTGACAGCTAGACAATATGTTGAAGGTGTTAGCCCCCTGTGTTCTCTGTCTATGACCTGATGTTTAGATTGATTCTAATCTAAAAAGAGAGATAACAGAGTTTTACATAAATTCATGCAGTTTTTGAACTCAGAATTCTACATGAAGGTTTGCAGTTTTTGAGCGAAGTGCAATGTAACTCTGCAAGTACAAATTCACCCCACAAAATATATGTGTGCATGTGGGTCTTTGTCTGTGTGTGTGTGTGTCTGTCTGTCTGGGATGGGGGTTGTGAGGGTGAGGAAGTGTGTGTGTGTGAGTGTGTGGTGAGTGCAGAGTGTCTTAAGTCTATGAGGGGGTGCATGCGTGAGTGTGGGAGTATGTGTATCTATAAGGGTGTGTGTGGGTGTCTGTGTGTGCATCTGTGTGTACTTGTATCCGTGTGTATGTGAGAATGTGTGTGTGTGTGTAGGAATATCTGTGTGTGTGTGTGTGTGTGTGTGTAGTGCAATGGTGATCACCTATAATGTGACATGAACCCAAGGTCCCAGTTGAGGCCCTCCCTATGGGTACCGAACTTAGCTATCAGCCTCTGCTCGGCCACTTTCCTCTGCTGCCTGTCCTGAAGTCCACCTTGGAGGATGGTCACCCGAAGGTCCGAGGCTGAATGTCCTAGACCACTGAAGTGTTCCCCAACTGGGAGGGAACCCTCCTGTCTGTTGATTGTTGTGCAGTGCCCATTCATCTGTTGTCGTAGCCTTTGCTCGGTTTCCCCAATTGGGGACATTCCGGACCTTGGGTTCATGTCACATTACAGGTGATCACCATTGCACTATACACACACACACACAGATATTCCTACACACACACACTCTCACATACACACGGACACAGGTACACACAGATGCGCACACAGACACCCACACACACCCTTATAGATACACACACTCCCACACTCACACATGCACCCCCTCACAGACACTCTGCACTCACTACACACACACACACACACACACACACACACACACACACACACACACACACACACACACACACACACTTTCTCACACTCACAACCCCCACCCCAGACAGACACACACACACACACACAGACAGACAAAGACCCACATGCACACATATATGTTGTGGGGTGAATTTGTACTTGCAGAGTTACATTGCACTTTGCTCAAAAACTGCATACATTCATGTAGAACTCTGAGCTCAAAAACTGCATGAATTTATGTAAAACTCTGTTATCTCACTTTTTAGATTAGAATCAATCTAAACATCAGGTCATAGACAGAGAACACAGGGGGCTAACACCTTCAACATATTCTGGATTAGTAGTGCTAGAAGAGCATAGCAGTTCAGGCTTTTGCCTGAAACGTCGATTTCGCTGCTCTTTGGATGCTGCCTGAACTGCTGTGCTCTTCCAGCACCACTAATCCAGAATCTGGTTTCCAGCATCTGCAGTCATTGTTTTTACCTTCAACATATTGTCTAGCTATCACCATTGTTAACAGCTAACCCGAGAATGCAACTTTAAAAAAAAGCTTTTGTGATTTACACATGAAGGAAGTGCAACTATCACTGTATTCTAACAGATGAAAGGTTTAACAATCAATTTTTCAATGTATAATTTCAGTTACATCATACTGCAAATTTTTGCTATAAATTCTGTTACGATCGAACAATCCACTATCACCTGATGAAGGAGCGTCGCTCCGAAAGCTAGTGTGCTTCCAATTAAACCTGTTGGACTATAACCTGGTGTTGTGTGATTTTTAACTTTGTACACCCCAGTCCAACACCGGCATCTCCAAATAAAAACAACATAAGTATTATGCAAACATTTATTACATATCTCTTGAAAAATTATTTTCCTATTATGCTGTAATAAAAGTAATTCTTTTGAGAAATTTAGAAACGGGCTAAGCGCATTAATTTTATTTTTGCCAGAATACATCAATTACAATCCGAATTTACAACAGATGGGATAATGTCAGTGTCATTGTCAGATAATAAAAACGGCTTCCTAAACTCTACCTTGACCTTGATTGCAACAAGAAAGAGTTAGTTTTGATTCAAGCCTTGTTGAAATGCAGGTTGTGTGAACAAGGACTGCAAGAGAGCCAACAGCTTTAACTTATCCTAATATTGGTATTTTAAAATCAACATATTCTGATACACCTTTTGTGAGCTTTGAATCCAGGCCTTCCTGGCCCAGAGGAAGGGCACTACCACTGTGCCACAAGAACTCCAGCTATCCTAATATATTAACAGCTGCTAATGCAGTGCCACGCAGTTTGCACTCTCATTCCGTATAAATTAGTGTTCCCTTTCTCAGTTTGGTTTTCTTGCATCTCAGTCCACAAAACTGCAGCACGAAAAAGACTTTATAACTCTTTTAATCAATGATATTTAAATACATTAAGAGGAACAGAGACAGGACTGCTTGCTATTGTTTAGTTCACTTTCTTTTGCTAGAAAGTGGGGTGCACTTTGGTCAGACTCAGGCATGCTGTCATGCTCACTGTATCTGAATTTCTTGCCCATTCTCCACTTTGTTTGGAACAGTAACATGGAAGGATGAGACCAGAGGTGCATGGGGAGACCATTGCTTCCAAACTCCTCTCCATGTCACATAGCACCTTGTCTTGCTTTATGTACTGCTGACCCATGACCGTAACTCAGTCAAAAGCCTGTCGACTCCTTCTCCAACTCTTCCACCCCACAAAAACACATATATAAATGTAACAGGTCTGTGAATGTACCTTCACAGACTGGCACTGTTCAAGATGAAAGCCCCTTATCATCTTCTCAAGAAAACTACAGATGCCAGCCTTGCCAACATTGTTCCCACAGCATAGCTGTCTGAGCGTTAGCATACAGGATCAGTAGAAGTCTTTCAGGTACTCTAGCCTGTTCCAGTATTTTAATAGAGGATTATCTACCTTTTATGATGCATATCTCCATTTAATGGTCTGCATTGAATTCTCACAATAAATATCAATGCCTAACAAAAAACTATAAATCTCAGTCTGAAAGATTTCAATTGAACCAGAATCTACAAGTTTCAAATTTCCAGTTTTCATTATGTCAAAAGGTCGAAAATGATTTCACGTATGGCTGGTCCATCTTTTAATTTTAAGGCTATTTCCCCTCATCCCTGATTCTTGTATCAGAGGAGTTTATTTCTTCTTAACTACCCTCTCAGATGTCATTTCCTTTTTAAATATTGTGACTAGATCATCCTTCAGCTGTCAACATGCAAGTAAGGACAAAAGATACAAGCTGTGCACGTAGTTTATCTAGTTAAGCCTGACTGTAACTTTGGTGAGTTTGCTTCAAGATCAATTCTTGATGTGCCACATCCAAACCAGAACCCAATTCTCCAGCTAGTATCTGATCTGATAGAGAAACTCTACAACCAAAGCACAAATTTCACACTTTAATATTCCAACTCTGTTAGGGACAAGGACAATATTCCATTAGTTTTCTTGATTACTACTTTGGTCTGTGCACACACCCCTGGAGAATTGTGTACTGCTCCCATCATCTCTTACCGTTAAGAAGATGTTTGAATTTGTCTGTTTGGGATTGAACCTCACACCTGCGACAGTGTTTTTCTTTTGCAGTTTGCTGGCAATTTTCCTTTGCATCTTCCTTCTACCATCTACGCCACTTTCTGAGTCTCTGAGCTTCGTGCACCTCAGAAGGAGAAGGAGAAAGAACCAAAGAGGGACAAAACTGGACAGGAAAGAGATGCAAAAGAATCTCCTCTGCACCCTCTCCAGTGCAATCACATGCTTCTTATCGTGCGGTGACCAGAACTGCACACAGTACTTCAGCTGTACAGCCTGTACAGTTCCAACATAACCTTCCTGCTCTTACAATCTATGATGATAAAGGCAAGTGTCCTGTATGCCTACGATACAACAATCAGATATTCCCAGGGATTATTTGGCCATTTCTGTTTAGACTGAGCCTTACAACTTGACTTAACTGAGATTTTTATCCAGTTCCACTTCTCCAGGCTTGTTAACATCACAGCAGCTTTCAGCCTGAGGGTACCCTATAGGGCCACTCATTAGAACAGCTGTTTGACAGAGAGTGGGCAATTGAAAATGAGTTAGATCTTTGTTGCTGACATTACAGTAAATATAAAGCAATGCCTTGCTTATAGATTTCTTTCAAGGATGTTGCAATAAATAACACTAAGGAATAATGGGATACAGATTGTGTGTTTGAATCTAGCACCCAAAGCTTTAGATTCCAGTTGTAAGTCGTTACCAATTAAGAACTGAACATTAGCCCATGGTAAGAAGTGGGGCAAAAAGATTTGCAGTCAACTAATCTGTTACATCGTCGTCTTTTCATCTGGCTCTCTCCCTTGAGTGAAAGGTGACAAATCTGAGTTTGACCCTCAATTCAATGTGCTTTCAATCAGTGGAGATAGTACTGAAAACCACCCAACATAACAAATCCACCCACACATCCCCAATGTAACATTCCCTCCCAGCTGAGCAGGCAATGTGGCGTTCTAATGATACACAGAGAAGTAAATTGACTAAAAAGCCACAGGTTAGGGCCAGGAGGGTTGAAGTTGGCAGCACAGTTAGTACTGATACATGACAGCACAGGATTGAGCCAAGATCATTAATCAATCGTTTTGAGTGTTCTAGTTCCAGAATGAACTATGGTAAACTTCCCCACTACCATGATGGTGGAGACACTTGCAAACTGAATATGATAACCAATAATAAATCCTAAATCCCAAAAACAGGAACAACTTAAAGTACTTTCAGAATTTGTCCAACACTTCCACCCTTTCTCTTCTCTAACTGCAGTCATGCACAGTCTTACAAACAAACATATACATTCATCTGTTGCACAGAAAGTGACACATCTCAGTAGACCAAAATATTTTCTATTTGAGGGGTTATTATCGCATGTTAATTTGTCTGTTTCAGATAACATTCTGGAAAATGAAATGATTCAGAATATCTGGGAACAAAACAAAATACATGACTCATCTAATCAAGAAAATATAAGAATATATATTGGTGCTACACTAGAAAAATGTCAACAAACTGCAGATGATGTAAATCAGGAAAAGATCAGAAATTGCTGGAATAACTCAGCAGTTCTAGCAGCATTTATGGACAGAAAGGACAATTAAAGTTGTGGGTCTAGCACTAGTTCTGAAGAAAGGTCACCGAATCTGAAACATTAATTCTGTTTTCTCGTGTCATAGAGTCACGGAGACTTCAGCACGGAAACAGACCCTTCGGTCCAACTCATCCACTCTCACCAGATATCCCAAATTAATCTAGTCCCATTTGCCAGCATTTGACCCATATACCTCTAAACCCTTCTTAATCATAAACCCATCCAGATGTCTTTTAAATGTTGTAAGTGTACCAGCCTCCACCAGCTCCTCTGGCAGCTCATTCCATACACGTACCACCCTCTGGGTGAAAAAATTGCCCCTTAGATCCCTTTTAAATCTTTCCCCTCTTACCTTAAACCTATGCCCTCCAAGACTCTCCAGCTGGGAAAAAGACCGTGGCTATTCACCCTATCCATGCTCTGCAGATGCTGCCAGACCTGCTGAGTTTTTCCAGCAATGTCTGCTTTGTACATTGATGCTATCAGACAAGTATGATTTAATTGGACATAAATGTGTTTATGCTTCCAATCATATACCAATGCAAAACAAATATTTGGGAAATTCTTTGATTCTGAAGTGGTGAGCCAAGGAACTGAATCAGTCAGGGCTGTGCTGCTTAGTTGCCTCAGTAACCAGCTCAAATTGAAAGTCTTGTTCATTTTGCATTGGATGTGTACTAACTTTCTTCTCCTTATCAGCTCGGAAGGAGAATCTGCAAACTATCCTCTCAGTCTCTAAGACTCCCCTCAGCCTCTAAGGCTCAATATGTATCTACAAGAAGCAAAACAAGGTTTACTACTCACAGCATGTTGTCTGCCTCCACAGAATGCCTCTCTTGTTCAGCAGGGTATGTGTTAAAGAAAGGCTGCTCCGAGAGATGTATGTTGCACGGCTGCTTCAAAGCCCCTTACAGCAGAGGTTGAGATCACATGGCTCCAGCAAGCCAGCACACTAAGATCTCTTGCATTTTTGTTTACTTGACTCGCTGGATGTGGAAGCCACTGCTTAGGTCAGTGTTTGTTACCCAGCTCTAATCGCTTGGAGGTCATTTAAAAGTCAACCACATTGCTATAGGTTGAGAGGTCACATATAGGCCAGACCAGGTAAGGATGGCAGTTTCCTTCCCTAAAGAATATTAACAAACCAAATGGGTTTTCTTTTTCCTCCCCAAACAATTGACAATGATTTCATGGTCATCTTTAGACTCCCAATTCCAGATTTTTAAAATTGACTTCAAATTCCACAATCTGCCATGACAGAACTTGAACTCAGGTCCCCCAGAACATTGTTAGATTAATAATCTCGCAATAATACCACAAAGTCAGTACCTCCTTTCAGTGACACAGTCTCCTATCTCTTTGCCAGAAAGTCTGGGTTCAAGTCCCACCTGCTCCTGAAGTGTGATATAAGATGTCTGAACACATTGATTAGATTACCAACACTGTGGAAACAGGCCCGCTGCTTTTCTCTGCCAAGTTTGCTGTGTTAATTGTTTTCTTTACATTCAGTAGGCTAAGTGTTAATTCCAAATCATTTAACAGTTCTTTAGTGTTCTTAAGTGCATTTGAGAACCACTTCTGATGACAGCATTAGTGTGCAAGGATAAAAACAAAGTCTAAATAAAGAAGTGCAGGTGCTGAAAGCAATTTCTGCCGAACAATGTGACTGTGGCTTCCAGATAGTTGATTGACTTGAAGTAAAAAGCTGGGGATGGTTAGTGAACTCAGCCCATCATCTGTGTTCACTTGATAAGCTGAAATTCTCTTTTCCTTATGGTACAGTCTCTAGTCTGGTATTAAGTCATAGAGACTCGGGTAGGGTTCAGGATGGGTGAGATGGGATTGTGGTTGTTATTCCCTTCCTATAATCAGGCAAATGGCAGTTCCTGGCTGCTGACCAGTCGCCCTTGTTTGACAATGCAGTTCTAAAGCTGAGTCTTTACATGAATTGAGACTTCTAAAGAAAAAGGGAAAAATGTCCTGTGTCATATGAATGTGAGACTCTGCTCTGACATCCAGACAGAAGACAAAAAGTCCACTGCTTTCCTGCAAGAACACAAACAGCTACCATCAAGATACCCAAGCAGAGCCTGTCTGGAATTAATGTCCTTTGAAGAGTGCACAACAGCATTGTATTCTTCATTGGAAAACATTGGAATCAAAATTTAAACAACATGGAAGAAGACACAAAGGTTCCCCTGGGAACAGGGCTACGTTCAGATGGAATTATTCTGCTTTTTATGTGTTTGTCAAGGTGAGGTGCTGACAGAATCAGGGATTGGAATACAGTTTTGTTTTTCCTTGAGTGAATTTTACTCTATAAACAATCCCTTCTGGCACTGAAGACATGAAAATCTGGTCCCCTCACTGGCCAGCTTGTAGTTTTGTATTCATAACAAATAATGGAAACTCTTTGATTGGAATCCAGCTCTGGATTCCACAGAAATGAATTTAATTTGATTTGCCACACAACCGTAAGATGCTATGTATACCCATCTTGCAGAATGTGGTTCCGATCAGTAAACATGGGGTGCCATTTCCCCTGAGTCAGCAAAGTAAGCCCTCACCACGTGGCATCTCTCAGCTTTCTTTTGCTCCTGGTGTAAGGAAGGGTTAATCATCAAAATAGATTTTGATGGTACTGCTTTGACTTCATATAATAACATAACCAGCCATTATTATGTAGAGAAAGGCCAGCTAACCGAACCTTATTGCTGAAGGATATGACCCTTAGCTACAATTTTAGGAAGGCAGGATATGATCTGCCTGGCTGGTGCAGGCAAGTATGTATGATGATGTGATCAGAGTTGGAACATTGAGGGCTTTCCATCAACCCACTCCCCCCCCCCCTCCTTGAAACAGTCATTGCCCCCACCCTCACTGGTATACAGTGTGTTGGGATGGATATATCATAGGCCTAGGGAGGGTAGAGATGTAGTTACTTCTTGGGAAATCGGGGGGCGCTGATGGAGCTGTTGTTTGGACTGTTTACCGAAACTGCCTGTGCAGCTGGACTACCAAGGTCAGACCAATACAATGGCAGCCTTTACTCGGAGACCTTGTTTACGAGACAGACCATCTCGTGGATACCTGCCAAGGCCGAGGCCTGTTCACAGGAGGCCTTTGTCTGTGAGAGATCACGTGTGTGAGTGATTACATAGCGTTAGCTTAGCGAACAATATATCAAGCAGGGGTTTTTGGAAAGGTTTCAGAACGCCTTCTGCCAGCAAGTCAGATACCTTGCTGTAACTCGATTCTCTCTCGAATAAAGCAGTCTGTTTCTTAGAATCTGACCCGGTGTCTCATTCCTCCGAAACGAACACGGGGACGGTAGAACCGTCTTAACAGAGGCAGCAATGAGTACGATCTGCAAGATGCATTGTAGCAATTTGCCAATGTTCCTTCCTGAGCACTTTCCAAACCCATCACCTGTACCGCCCTGAAGAACAAGTGTGGCAAACGCTAGATGGGATTTGAACTGATATTCTATATTTATTGGCCCAGTTACATAACTGTGATGCTACAGCATCCTCTTATGGCTATTTATCATGTCAATGAGCACAGAATGGGGCACACAAGGCATATAGATTAGATTAGATTACTTACAGTGTGGAAACAGGCCCTTCGGCCCAACTAGTCCACACCGACCCACCGAAGCGAAACCCACCCATACCCTTACATTTGCCCCTTACCTAACACTACGGGCAATTTAGCATGGCCAATTCACCTGACCTGCACATCTTTGGACTGTGGGAGGAAACCCACGCAGACACGGGGAGAACGTGCAAACTCCACACAGTCAGTCGCCTGAGGCGGGAATTGAACCCGGGTCTCTGGCGCTGTGAGGCAGCAGTGCTAACCACTGTGCCACTCTGCTGCCCACTTATATACATTGGCACAATTATATACATTGGTGCACCAGTTTATTTCAGAATTGTCTTGGATGGGCCAAATGGCATCCTTCAGTGCTGTATGACTTTGTAGTTATGTATAAACTGGGACTGTGTTAGAAAGCTGTCCTTTTCATTTCTAATATTAATATTAAAAAGGAGATTCAAAACATACTGACAGACAATGGTAAAACATGACTGACCTTGAACAAGTATGAATGGGGCTCCAGGGTACAGAATCAGAATTGATGTCTGTATGACAAATGCAGATGTTGTCAAACAGAGACTCAATCTGACAGCAGGGAGTTGAGTTTGTCTCAGTTCTGTTTGCTGGCAGTGGGTATCACATCAACATATTTGACTACATTACTATTAAGAGCAACTGTACCACATCACAATTCAATTGAGTCTTTATCTCCCTGTCAAACCAGGTCTGCCCAAGATTCAGAGAGGGGAGCAGTTAATGTGAGAAATGTTATTTCTGTATCACTTTACTTGCAGCTGGGAGGAGTCCTGAATCCAACTAAAATTTTGGGTTCAGAAATTTTTATCCAACTTGAGAAATAGTAGACAGGAGTGAGTGCCCTGGCTTTTCTAAAAGTTCATTCAGATGATGTGAGCATCACTGGCCAGCCCAGCATTTATTGCCTAATAGTCCTGAAGAAGCTGGTGGTGAATTGACTTCTTGAATCGCTTTGGTCCGTGAGGTGTAGGAGCATCCACAATATTGGAAGGGAAGGAGTTCCAGGAATTGGACCCAGTGACACTGAAGGAACATGGGTATAGTTCCAAGTCAGGATGGTGTGTGGCAAAAGGAAGACTTAAGACCATAAGACATAGGAGTGGAAGTAAGGCCATTCGGCCCATTGAGTCCACTCCACCATTCAATCATGGCTGATGGGCATTTCAACTCCACTTACCCCACATTCTCTCCATAGCCCTTAATTCCTCGTGACATCAAGAATCTATCAATCTCTGCCTTGAAGACATTTAGCGTCCCGGCCTCCACTGCACTCTGCGGCAATGAATTCCACAGGCCCACCACTCTCTGGCTGAAGAAATGTCTCCGCATTTCTGTTCTGAATTGACCCCCTCTAATTCTAAGGCTGTGTCCACGGGTCCTAGTTTCCTCGCCTAACGGAAACAATTTCCTAGCGTCCACTCTTTCCAAGCCATGTATTATCTTGTAAGTTTCTCGTAAGTCTCCCCTCAATCTTCTAAACTCCAATGAATACAATCCCAGGATCATTAGCTGTTCCTCGTATGTTAGACCTACCATTCCAGGGATCATCCGTGTGAATCTCTGCTGGACACGTTCCAGTGCCAGTATGTTCTTCCTGAGGTGTGGGGATGAAAACTGGACACAGTACTCCAAATGGGGCCGTACCAGAGCTTTAGCAGCATTTTGTCTTCTAATTTTGTCCTCCTCCTCACTTCCTCTGATTTCCCAAGCCACTCTCTTCCTCTCTTGACAATGCAGCAGAAGCAATACAGATCCCACTTTGTAACCAAAACCCCTCTGCAGGGCATGATTGGGGTTGTTTGAAGAGTCTAGCTCAGTCATTAAAAAATTATGTACTTGGCTCAAGAACAAAGGGGTAGTGAGTGTGTATGGAATGCAAGTGCGAATCAGCATCTCCAGAGCAGAAGCACTGCATTAGATGGGTGTCAAGTGGAACTCAATGAGTAGCACTGTAAGCCGTGAGTCAGCATTTTGTCAGTTCTGGTACTATCACCCAGGCAGTCCCATAGGAGTGCTGCACTGTTGGAGGTGCTGTCTTTGATGAGCCATCCACTTGGGGCTTCTTCTGTCCTTTCGGGCAGGCAGAAAAGATCGCATTGTATTTCTTCAAGAAAGAACAGAGCTAAATATTTATCGGTCTCAACCAGAATCTGTGGAACAGATTACCTGCAGGACCTTGCATTGTCTAAGCAGACTGCTACAAATTCTTACACAGCAACAGTGACTGTACTTTAAAAAACAGACAGATACAAAATGACTTCCTGAAGCTATATTTTGCACAAGAACAAGTGAGACATGAGGCAATTACAGCAATGATCAACTCCGATAACAAGACGCGTGGAATCTGCACTCGGATTTTACAAATGCTACTTGAATGCTCACAAGCCTTTTCTGCCGTTCCTTATTGAAGGCCGCCTACACAATTAATTAAAAGTACATTCCCCAGTGGTTCTGTGGGTGAATGCATCATGTGGTATATTGATTATACCGAAGGGCCCACTTTCAATTTGGGGACACTAGCATGTTATCTCATCTCAGCTAAGGGCAGCAAGAAAAGCACAGCAATTGGCCACAGAGCCTTCTGACCAGCGGGAAAGGTCATGGAATCCAGTGAGCTCCCTGCTCCTGCTCAATCCCCAGAGACCTGTGCTGAAAAATGGCCCTTTATGTCCCCTTTTAATTGCATATTGTGCATTTAAGTATGTGTGTATATTTATACATGCATTTGTGTATGTGTCTGTATGTATACAAATGCATGTGTGCTTCCACACATGGAATTAATATGTGCTTATTGTGTGCATGCAAATATGCATGTGTGTGCATATATCCGTGTGCATATATGCGTGCGTGTGTGTGTTTGTGGAGGTATGTGGGTGCGTGCATACATGTTAGTGTGCCTGTGTGAATGTTGGACAAGACTGGAATGGTTTCAACTGTGTTTCTCCCAATTTTTGAATACCCCACAGACTCACTAAGCACACACATCAAACACAAGCACTGATGGGGCACTGCAGGTCTGTGGGCTGCAGCCCAGTGCGAGGTGATACTTTCAGTGACATGGTGGGGGGAGCTGGTTGGCACTGGTCATGCCTTATGTGCGAATTGTTTGTCAAATTACCTGCATCAGAATAGCGCACAACCTGTGTCGCTGGGTGGGGAAGGAGAGATGAGGCACATGATATATTCACTGTACTATATAAATTATACAAATCAAATTAAAATTCCACCCACTTCCCCAGCAAAGTGGATGAAGATGCTCCATTGTATAAGGTCCACCTATACCCTGGTAAGTCTTATATATAATATATAATATATATATATATGGATCTGAACACAACTGATTCTCAAAGAAATAAATGTACATATACTCAGTTGTAACGTATTCTTCTTCATATATACTATAATAAATGTCTCTTGCTGAGATGGATACAATTGCCTGTTAACAGTGTGACAAGTTTCCATCATTGGTGTGGGGCTGGTCTGCAAGGTAATCCTCCATAGACAGTAGCTGAGAAATGAATAGGGCACAGCTCTGCATATCATGGCTTGGAAGTCCATGGCCTTTTGACCCAGCCAAGTATTTGACCCCACGTGGATTTCAGCACTGTTCAGCTTCCAGAAATCCCTCTTTGTCGTGACCCATTGGCTCCACCTCGGTGTAGGTAGGGTGTCCAGTGTTGTTTCTGAACTTCATTGCTGGCCATCTATGGGACCGGCGCTGGAACAAGATACAAAAAAACACACACAACTTCTAATTAGTTCGAGAAACAAATGTCGTGGATTTGGAAATTGGAAATACAAAAAATGAAAATGCTGGAAATGCTCTTCAGATCAGGAAATGTCTGTGGAGTGAGAGAAGAGGGTCTAATTAATAAGGTAGAATTCTTACTGTCATTTATTATTTGGATTCCTTAAACTTGGAATCATGTGAGTAGCAGAATGAACTCTGAAAAGGTCACAGAGTCAGTGGTGAAGTTCAAATCAATGCTGACATGGATGATGTATAGAAGTTGTAGCAATTGGAAAAGACTGAGTAAGCTTTTTTTTGACTGTCTAGGGAAATGAAGGCTGGGGGTGGAGGGTAGATAGGAAGTCTTTAAAATAATGGAAAGGTATTTGATAAGGCCCACATATATGTGGAGATGCCAACACTGGAAGCCATAAATACAAGGTAGATAATGCTAGGTTGGAATTGAGGATAAACTTTTGAACCCAGACAGTGGTTAGAATATCGATTCCACTGCTATATGGAATGACTGATGTGGGGAGGAAGTAGCCTAGTGGTACTGTCACTATGCCACTACTACATAACCCCAGTTTTTTGCTCTGAAATGAGTTCAAATCCCACCACAACTTTACCTGGTTTAGTCTACATGCTTTGACAGCAAAATGGATGACTCTTAAACATCATCTAGGCAATTAGGGTTGAGCAATAAATGCTGTCCTAGCCAGTGATGCCTTATGTCCTGTGAATGAATTTTAAAATAAAATATGGATGCATTTAAGGAGAAGCAAGATAAACATAAGGGAATGAAAGGATTAGAAGGCTATTCTGGAGTGGTTGGAAAAAGTGCAATGGGAGGTGGTTTATATGGAGCGCAAACACTGACATGGATCAGCTGGGCTAGGAATTTGATACCATTCAATATCAATGTGAAAATTTGGGAGCTTTCCACTGCTATTTGTCAAGGGATCAGGAATGAGGTACCATGAAGGAGGATTTGTAAAACTTCTGTCACTGGAATGCAAAGCCATCTGATAGAACTTTCAAAAATCATGAAAGGATTGAGATTTTAAATATTAAAAAAAAGAATCAATAACTAGGGGACATCATCACCAGAAGAATGGTCTGCATGGACAGTTTCCAGAATATAGAACACCTTGTATTAAATTATGCAGAGCCAAGAACTTAATTTAAAGTGAACTAGATCAGTGTATTGGGAAGAAGTATAAATAGTTACTGAGAATGGGTAGGGAGCTGAGGCAAGAGCAGGTGAGGCACATTTTACTCTTTAGTATGCATGTGAAGTGATGAATGCATGTAATGTAAGCTGTAAGGTCAGTCAAGCTGCATTAGAAGTGTGGGATCTCTGCTTCTCAAATTTCTTTTTGCACTTTGTTCAGATAATCTGTCCACAGAACAAAATTCTTTACACTTTGTAATTGTAGTAGGGCAGCACATCAGACCATCTGGGTCTGTTCCTGCAGGGAGTAGTATCCTCAGCAAGCTGGGGGAGGTGGAGTCAGAAGTCATGGAGAAAAGGGTAATGAAGGAAGGAATGAAAGGCTAGGACTGCAGAATAGGAAACTTCTGAGGGTGACTAGAGTACTAGGAAGAGGAATTGGAGATGGAATTGCTGAATATCTAACCAGACTGAGTGTCCACATCAAGCTCCCTGAGCTGGAGAAGTCTCATGGGGAGAGAGAGGAGCAAAGCAACAGCCAGGAGATGGAGCAGTTCTCCAGGCTGATTGGTTACCATTGAAGAGCCAGGTTTGCAAATAGTGAGGCTGTAGCCAATGACTGTGACGAAACAGCTGGGAACTGGTTGTAGATTGAACCAACACTGCAAGGGACCTGAATAGACTATCTGGGGAAAAAAAAACCCTGTGTTCAAGAGGCTATGTTGTGTCTGGGAGGGGATTCTGGAGTTGTGGTGCTGGAAAAGCACAGCAGTTCAGGCAGCATCCGAAGAGCAATAAAATCGACGTTTCGGGCAAAAGCCTTCGTCAGGAATAAAGGCAGAGTGCCTGAAGGGTGGAGAGATAAATGAGAGGAGGATGGGGGTGGGGAGAAAGTAGCACAGAGTTCAATAGGTGAATGGGGCTGAAGGTAATAGGTCAGAGAGGAGGGTGGGACAAGGTAGCAAAGAGTACAATGGGTGGATGGAGGTGGGATGAAGGTGATAGGTCGGGGCGGGGGGAGGGTGGAAAAGAAGATAGGCAGGTAGGTCAAGTCATGAGGACAGTGCTGATCTGGAAGTTAGGAACTGGGGTGCAGTGGGGAATGGGAAATGAGGAAACTGTTGAAGTCCACATTGATGCCCTGGGGTTGAAGTGTTCTGAGGCGGAAGATGAGACGTTCTTCCTCCAGGCGTCTGGTGGTGAGGGAACGTCAATGAAGGAGGCCCAGGACCTCCATGTCCTCGGCAGAGTGGGAGGGGGAGTTGAAATGTTGGGCCACAGGGCGGTGTGGTTGATTGGTGCGGGTGCCCCAGAGATGTTCCCTAAAGCGCTCTGCTCGGAGGCGTCCAATCTCCCCAATGTAGAGGAGACCGCATCGGGAGCAATGGATACAATAAATGATATTGGTGGATGTGCAGGTAAAACTTTGATGGATGTGGAAGGCTCCTTTATGGCCTTGGATGGAGGTGAGGGAGGCAATATAATTGGCCTAACTTGGTCAAATTAGCTCCCTCATTGCTCAGCTGATTAGAGTTCAGGATTTAAGTTATGGAACTATATCCTGATGGATCTGTAACATCAGGCAAATTGTAATCCATTGTAAATAATTCATTTCTCTAAGTTATGTTTTTCTATTAGTGTTCACAAGGTTCATTTTTTAGAATGTTTTTGTAGTGTATTTGTTTAAATCATCTATTCCATAAGCTTAACAGAAAGGAAATTGTAAAACATGCTGCCAATCAACTCCTCTTGCTGTTCAAAAATAAGGGGTCAGCTGTTTAAGATAGAAGATAGATTCATAGAGTCAGAGAGAGTCACAGAGATGTACAGCACGGAAACAGACCCTTCGGTCATACTCGTCTATGCCGGCCAGACAGCCTAAATTAATGTAACCCCATGTGCCAACATTCCCCATTAACCCCTTCCTGTTCATAAATACATTCAGATACCTTTCAAATGTTGTAATTGTACCAGTCTCCACCACTTCCCCTGACGGCTCATTCCACACATGCACCATCCTCTGTGTGAAATCGTTGCCCCCTTCGATCCCTCTTAAATTTTTCTCTCTTACCCTAAACCTTTGCTCTGTTGTTTTGGACTCCTCCATCCCAGAGAAAAGACTTTATTTATTTGTCCTATCCATGCCCGTCATGATTTTGTAAACCTCTACAACATCACCCCTCAGCCTCTGACACTCCAGGAATACAGCCCCAGCCTATTCAGCTTTTCCCTGTAGCTCAAACCCTCCAACTCTGGCAACATCCTTGTCAATCTTTCCTGAATCCTTTCAAGTTTCATTCTGATCTCTTTCAAGTTTCAAGATGAAGAGGACGTTTTTTTCTCTCAAAGGGTCGTGAGCCTTTGGAACTCTCATCCTCATAAGGTATTGGGAGCAGAATCTCTGAATACTTTAAAGGCAAAAGATTCTTGATGAGTAGGGGTGCGAAAGGTTATCGGGGTTAACTGGGAGTGTGCAGTAATTAGATCTACTGTGAACTTTGAATGGTGGAACAGGTTGTTTAAACTCTTAGAGTTCCTGATTTGTCTGTTGTACAAGTGCTCAGGACAAATTCTAGCCTATTCTCAGCTCTCAGAAATGGGTATCACCCCATGCCATGCAGAGGGTTAATCAGGAATCAAATACATGCTTTCAAACACATCGAAAACTTATGGAAAATCAGTGAAAGGTTATTTTGTTCAGTACTGAATCATTACCTCCTCTGTTCCAGTGAAAACAACCTCTGAGCTTTATTTTATGACACATATTAGGCTTTCTAGGTATCACTCTTGCAAATCTTAATTGTCTATTTTTTAAAGTTCTCATTGCATTTAAACAATGAGATGACTGGAGCTGCACTTAATCTCACAGAAACTTGACCAAAGCAATCTCTCATACAGCACATACACAAAGCTCAGAATCCCCTGGATCAAATGGGATATATGAGGGAGAAAGGAACAGAAGGTTACACTGACATAGTGAGATGAGTGAGGGTTGGATGGGGTCCATATGAAGCATGAGCATTAGCATAGACCTGAATATCTTTGCTTCTGGTCTCCTGTGCTCCACCATTGGCAGCTGTCCCTTCAGCTGCTGAGGCCTTAAGCTTTGAAATTTCCTTTCTGAAACTTCTATTGCCTCTCTCCCATTTTCTTTTTCCCTTTTCTTAAACCTTCCCCCCACTTGACCAAGCCTTTGGATGTCCGCTCCAGCAGATGGGGCTTACTTTCAAATGCTGTTTGATTTCACATTGATTTAAGTGTCTTCCAATGGTTTACTGTCAAAATGTTATTGTTGGGCTGTGGTTACCAGGAAATAGTGAGGTCTGCAGATGCTGGAGATCAGAGCTGAAAATGTGTTGCTGGTTAAAGCGCAGCAGGTCAGGCAGCATCCAAGGAACAGGAAATTCGACGATGATGAAGGGCTTATGCCCGAAACGTCGAATTTCCTGTTCCTGTGGTTACCATGGTGGTTTATTTTCAATGATTTGATTCCTGATGTCAAAGTCAATGCAGGGACAGGGTGGAGGTCAATGTGAAGAATTGTGAATAATGGACACTTGATCATTTCAGCTAATAGAACCTGGGTCCTTTTTAACATTATTGGCTGTGATGCCATGAAAGAATAAGCTACATGATCTAATTGACGTTTACATACTCTGTTTAAACTGTTTTAAAATAATTCATTTAGGGGAGGGGGTGCTGCAGTGTTAATGTCACTGGACTTTTAATCCTGAGCCCCAGGGGTAATATTCTGCAGAAATGGATTTGAATCCCACCATGACAGTGACAAAATTTGAATTTAATAAAATCTGGAATAAAAAGCTTGTCTAATGATGATGAGGTAACTGTTTGTCAATTGTCTGAAAAACTCATCTGGTTCACTAATGTCTTGTTTGGAAGGAAATCTGTCATCCTTACCTGATCTGTCCTACACTTGACTCCAGATCCTCAGCAATGTGATTGACTTTGGGATGGGCAATAGTGGCTGACCTGTCAGTGCTGCCCACATCCAATGAATAATTTTAAAAAATAACTGAACTATTATTAGTTCAAGAACAAAAAGATATAAATTGTTGGAGAAACTCAGCCAGTCTGGCAGCATCCGCGGAGAGAACTCTGAGTTAATGTTTCAGGTCCAGGGACCCATCTTCAAAACTATTCTGAAGAAGGGACACTCGACCTGAAATGTTAACTCTGATTTCTCTCCACAGATGCTGCCAGACTTGCTGAGCTTTTCTCAACAATTTCTGTCTTTGTTTCTGATTCACAGCATCTGAGGTTCTTTGGGTTTTTGTTGTTGTGCAAGGGCTGACTGTGTATGAGCAGTGATTTGATCAATTACTGTGGTTGGAGGTCCCGTGGGTAGTTTAAAAATTGGATCGTGATGACAATGAACTTAGTAATTACTGTGACTATAATGGTGTAACCTTAGGAACAGTGTGACTTCAGGTTAGAAGCAGAGCAGGATAGCTTGTCTGGTCTGTGTTTGCCCAGTTGTATTAAAAATTAGATAACTGAGGAAGTTAATTGAACTGACAGGGAAAAAAAATCTAAAGTTTTGAATAGAGAGCTTAAAAGTGGTAGTATCAAAATCCTTCCAGCCAGATGCTGGCTCCAAAATTTACCAAAATAAACCTGAAAATGAGGGATACTAGAAGTTTTGGCAATCATCTGTAGGACATGAGAAGGGATGATAGAAATCAATGGGTCAAATATGGCATATCTCACTGTGAAGAAAACATCCCCCAGTGTTCCACAGAGAGTGCCTGGGTGGGGTTTGAGTCAATCCCTCAGGATTTTTAGATGAATCTCTGGATGTGGCTGCACATGCATTGGATGTAAGATCACACAAGCAGTTTTAGTTTTTTTTTGTCTTTATCAGATATAAAGATATTGGAAATAAAAACAGAAAGCACTGGAGAAGAGAAACAGAGTTAATGTTCCGTGACCAATGTGTGTTCTGGATTAGAATTATACTGGACTCAAAACATTCACTCTATTTCGCTCTGCACAGATGCTGCCAGATCTCTGAGTTACTCCAGCACTTTTTATTCTTATTTTAGATTTCCAGCATTTGCAATGCTTTACTTTTATAAAAAAATTTGGAGATGGCAAAAATAGTTTGAATGTGGAGGTGCAGGGAATCAATAATTGACAAAACCTCCAACAAATGTATATATTGATAAAACCAAAAAAAAGATAGGAAATAACCATTGGGATATTTAGTTCAAGATCAAGATTCCTGAAGGAGGATTTTCGAAGTGGTTAATTTATTTATAGTGCTCTCCCAGTGGGAGGAAACAAAGTAAATATTGACAGTGCATGTTCTAAATTCATTAATTGTTTCTCTCTCTAATTATTCACCTCTCAAGCAGACGCTGATGGCTGATGCTCACCTACATGTTGAAGTGACCAACATTTTAAACTGAATAGATTAGATTCCCTACAGTACGGAAACACGAGCTTCGGCCCAACAAGTCCACACCGAACCTCCGAAGAGCAACCCACCCAGACCTATTCCCCTATGTTTACCCTGACTAATGTACCTAACACTATGGGCAAATTAGCACAGCAATCCACCTAACCTGCACATCTTTAGATTGTGGGAGGAAACCAGAGCAAATCCAGGGAGAATGTGCAAACTCCACACAGACAGTTACCTGAGGTGGGAATTGAAGCTCGGTCCCTGATGCTGTGAGGCAGCAGTGCTAACCACTAAGCCTCTGAAAATGTACTGCAAAAAACAGGCCATTCAGCCCCACTGGCCAATACTAGCATTTATGTTTCTCTTTTCACTTATCAGTATATCTTTGCATTCCTTTGTTGCTTATGCATTTATTTAGCTTCCACTTATTCCTTCTCATGAAGTTAGCCAATACATGCCTCTCCAACAATGGGTTGATTCATACAATCCTTTCTGTCTCTGGTGTGTATGCACCTATCCAATTTCCACCCATGGATTACTGGATAATAATCAGGAGCTGTTTTCCTCTTTCCCCAGCCAGCAGCAATAACTCCAACTATACAGTTGTCATTGCTATTTTATCTGCAATCTAAGCACCAGAGTTAATGTTTGTTATTAATGCGTAACAGGCACTAACTTAAACAGACCAACTTTAAAGGTACAAATTTTGAAACAAATCTCTACTAGAGATTTTCAGAATGGCCATAACTGAAAACATTCTGTAAGGAACTTCCCTGCTGCCAAAATATATGGTTTTTATAAGCATAGACCAATAATAAGTAGAACGATAGATGACTTAATACTCTACTTTAGAAAGAGTGGAAAAAGTGATTTTGGAATGAAGGAGGTTTCCTTGGAATCATCTGCCTTTGTGATGCTCGCTTTTCATTTTGCTTAAAGTCCAACAAAAACGCCAGAGAGCTGGGAATTATTAAGTTCAGAAATTGACATTTCTCAGCCTTCTGCTTCCACATGCAGTCACCACCATGTTATGTTGAAAGGCAGACGTACGTATCATGCAAGAAACTCAGAGAGTGCTGGAGAGACTCAACAGGTCTGGAACCATCAATGGAGAGAGAAACACAGTTAATATTTTAAGTTTGGTATGACTCTCATTCATTCTGTTGGAGGTTTCCAGCACACACACCATTTTGCCTTCATAGAAGGGTCATGCATGCTCACTGTGTTGCACTCTGAGGGTAGGTCTGATGCAAGGCCATGGGCAGTATGTCTGCACCTGGTAAAGACATGAGAGCGTACTTTAGGGATACCAACTCCTGGTAGGTCATATATCATTGGATCTCCAATATGTAACCACTTCTGTCATCACACTTCTGTTTTTGGGTGTCTGATGCGTCCATTCTTAGTTTCCATCATTTGGTAATCAGACACTTCGTTGACAAAGAAGCAAGGAGCTGTGGATGCTGGAAATCAGAAACAAAATCAGAAATTTCTGGAAAAGCTCAGCAGATCTGGCAGCATCTGTGGATAGAAAGTAGAGTGAACATTTCAGATCCAGTGACCCTTCTTCAGAACTGATTCTGAGGACAGGTCACAAGACCCAAAACATTAACTCTGTTTCTCTCTCCAGAGATGCTGCCAGACCTGCTGAGTTTTTCCAGCAATGTCTGATTTTGTTTCACTGCATTACCTGGCTGGATAGTTCTTGACAGTCAATCAAGTGACATTTCCTTACTTCTCTATCTGTAATAAAACAGCTTCTGTGTGGCTCCCTGGGTACTGAGCGGTGAAGGGGTGGTGGGAGTGGGGAGCACAGCAACATGAGAACCCTGGTGGATAGTTGCCCCTGGCAGGCCAGAAGGAGTGCATCACTTTTAAGAGGTATCACCTTCCTAAAACACAAGCCGTTCAAAGAAAATTTTAGAAAATTAATTTAAGGAGGGCCCTGTAACTTTTCTCAAGAATTGGTCCCTGAGAATAATCTTCAACTTGTCGAGTCGAAGCTCAATCCAAGAAGCATTGAAAATAGGGGCAGGAGTAGGCCACTTGTCTGCTTCTCCACTGTTCCCTCTTTCTCCCTCACACCCTTTGAACCATTTAGCCCCAAAACATTCAATGCTTTGGCCTCAGCCACGTTTTGTGGTGCAGAATCTCACAGGCTTTCCCCCACTGCCTGAATGAAGAGATTTCTCCTCATCTTAGGCTATTGGCAACAATTGTGGAACATACTTTTGGGGATTCTGCTATTTGTCCATTCAGCACAGGATTCATAGAATCCCTGTAACTAAACCTCCTAACATTTAATTATCTGTGCAGCACATCGTCTTGGTATTGTGGCAATTACAACTTTCTGAGATTCTTGAGTGACAATTTCGAAAGAGATTTTAATAATTGATTTGGCCATTGGAAGGTTAAAATACTTAATAAAGATGATCCATTATGTTCACATTTCAAAGAAGACCCTCACTGTGCAGTCCTTAGTGTTGCTTTAATTTACCTCCTGAATTCCTATTATATGCCAGGTGGAGTAAATGTTGGCACTGTTACAGGGCAGACTTATATGGGACATGAACCTCATTGAACAATTCCTTTCGCCTGTATTTCATCAACCTTTCTTGCTGAATAAAACATTTCTTTCATATGCATTCTCAAGATCCTCATTCATATGTCCCAAAAAGTTAGGATCATGACTCAGAGAAAATTGGTTCACTGTCAATTCCTACGAGACAAGAAAGAAAGAACTTTCATTTATTTATCACCTATACCTACAATCCAAAGTGCTTTATAGTCAATGAAATACATTTTTAAATGTGGATCTTGTTATACTACAGGAAGCACTGCAGCTGATTTGTGATAAGCAAGATCCCACGAGCAATCAGATAATCTGTTGTTGTGATGTTATTTGATGGATAGCTGGGGAAACATTCCCTGTTTTTCTGAAAATTTGTGCCACAGAATCATTTGCAGCTACTGGACGGAGCAGATGGGGGTCACAGTTGAATGTTTCACCTGGAAGGTGATACCTCTTAAAAGTGATGCACTCCTTCAGGCCTTCCAGGGGCAACTATCCACCAGGGTTCTCACGTTGCTGTGCTCCCCACTCCCACCACCCCATCACCGCCCAGTACCCAGGGACCCACACAGAAGCAAATAATCCTATCAGTAGAATGAATTCTGGGAGAAAATTACAAGACTCAACAAGATCCCACTGGTGGCCTCCTTCAGTCTCAACACTAATCCTCTGGTTTTTGTGTAAGAAGCTTACAACTTAATGGTGAGCACACATCGGCCACGAAGTGAAAATTCATTGGATGTCTTTCACCTGATACTCCACTGACACCAAGAGGATTTGAGTATCAGAGTGGAGATACTGCTGCAATTGTACAGGGCTGTGATGAGACTGCACGTGGAGTATTGTGTGTGCAGTTTTGGTCTCCTTCTCTGAGGAAAGATGTTCTGGATATGAAGGGAATGCAAATCCAGTGAACAGTTCTGAGGAAGGATCACTTGACCTGAAACATTAACTCTGATTTCTCTCCACAGTTGCTGCCAGACCTGTTGATTCCTGGGATCGCAGGACTGACATGAAGGACTGACAGGCAGGATGAGTGAGGATTATATTCATTGCAGTTTAGATTTCATAGAAACTTATAGACCTTCGTTTGAGAGGTGACTAAATTGAGACATATAAGATAAGCAGAGGGTTAGTTAGAGTGAACACAGAGCCTTTTTCCTCAGATGGGAACAGCGAGCATGACAGGACACAGCTTTAAATTGAGGGATGATAGGTATAGGACAGATGTCAGAGGTAGTTTCTTTACCCAGAGAGTAGTAGAGGTGTAGAATGCCCTGCTGCAATAGTAGTAGACTCGCCAACTTTAAGGGCATTTAAATGGTCATTGGATAGGCATATGGACGAAAATGGAATAGTGTAGGTTAGATGGGGCTTTAGATTGGTTCCACAGGTCAGTGTAATACCGAGGGCCGAAGGGGCTGTACTGCGCTGTAATGTTCTATGTTCTATAAAATTCTAACAGAACTAGTCAGGATAAACTCAGGAAGCATGTTCTCAATAACCAGGGAGCCCAGAGCTAGGGATTACAGCATCAGGACTGAGATGAGGAGAAATATCTTCACCCAGAGAGTGGTGAGCCTGTGGAATACTCTAACACAGAAACTGTTTATGGCCAAAACTTTGAATGTTTTCAAGGGGAGTTGGATATAGTTCTTAGGGCTAGTTGAATCATAGGGTATGGAGAGAAAGTGAGAAAAGGGGACTGAGTTGGAAGATCCGCCGTGATCATATTGAATGGCGGAGCAGGCTCAAAGGGCCGAATGGCCTAATTCTGCTTCTAGTTTCTATGTTTCCAAGACACTATTTGCATCCAAGAGATCCATATTGAAACTGAAGAACCAGGTTGATATTATGTCAAAGGCTATCCCTGTGCTGCTTCCCTCATGCTAAATACTTATGTTTAACCCTGTCACCTGTGTGCGATCCAACATTTCTGCAGAATGGCAGGCTTTGAACTTTGAAGGTGAGGGTGACCCTCGATTAGTAAGTTCAGGACAGGTCCGGACCTCTGCATGACCAAGCTGTATCACTGGGGGTGGGGTGGAGAACAAGTGGAGAGCAAGGGGTCTCTATGCCAACCCTTGATATGGAGCGACACAAACTATGCTGTACATAACTGAGGAATATCCACCCTGCAGACTGAGTGGAGGAGTCATCAACTTAGACTCAGCAAAATGAGGAAAGGTGCCACTTGGCTTCAGGGATTTGCATTGGTGAAGTAAATAACAGAACAGTGGAATGATGTGTCAGATTCTATTCTGTGCTCAAATCTCAAGATTGTGATTGGAAACCACAACCTATTGATTCCAAGGCTCGAGGTAGCAATAGCCAATCACCTTCCATGAAAATTCCACTCGGTTTAAGTTGCATCAGAATTTCATGAGCGCTGTGAGCATAGCGAGTTTTGTGATCAGTTCTCGAGCTGCGGTTCTCTGGTTAATACAATGTTGCACACTTATTTCTGCAGCGCAGATATCCTGGAAGACCTCTGCACACCATATGGAGCAACACTAAATGGTTTTTTTGCAAAGCTGGTTACAATTTTACCACTCAGCATGAGCAGTAATGGAAATAATTGGTTAATTAAAAGGATTTTAATTGGACTTGATTCTCGGAATAAGATTTAAAATTGAAAAAACATGAAACAAGCCCCATCAAAGCCCACTTTAGTTTTGACCACAAAGGGAGCTCCACAACCACCTTCCCAAGGGTAATTAGGGTTGTATAATAAATACTGGCCTAGCCAACAATGCCCACATCCCGTGAACAACTAAAAACAACTCATTTCACAAGGGAGAAATGATTCACTCCATCACAGATTCTCTCTGAAGAAGGGTCACTGGACTCGAAACATTAAATTTGTTTTTTTTCTCCACGGATGCTCTCAGACCCACAGAGTTTCTCCAACAATTTCTGTTTGTTCTTGTTCCAGATTCAATCTACTCCACTCCAATAATCTCCTAATGGGAAGTTCAATCTGGATAATATAAGAATCCTAAAGGCAATGAAGCAATGATGCCAGAATATACATCTAGCCTGATCCCAACCAATATAATCCTCTCTTCCATAAACAATGCCCCTGGTCCTTTTCTTTGGTCTTAGAGAGAGTATTTGAGTAGAAGTCTGAATGTCTTGGTCAGCAGGAAACCGCATTCATGTGACCCCCTTAACTCAGTAAATGTTATGGGGTGCTCCTCAGAGAAGTAGTTGGTCAGCAATAGTATTAAGACTGACAGTAAATAGTCTAAACTCATCTCCAGAACCTCCAAGTCTGTCAAAATATAGAGACTATATTTTGAATGAATTGACTGGTGATGATTTTGTTTTCATGAGTTTGGTTGACTTATTAACCAATAATCTTTCTGAAGATCACAAGTTGAATTGCACTTGAATATATACTGCCAACGGGTCAGGTACAGGTTGTTGAATATACAAAGGCCTTTAGGGCACTTGCTGGAGATGTTGGCAAATTTAGGACCAAAATCTTGTGCAACACAAATGTATACACAGCAGCAAGTGTGTATTTTCAGTCTAGTTTTTACAAGTGAAAAAATGTACAAACAGAAAGACTATTGTGGATGTAGTAATGTCACCTGATTTTTATCCACTAAATTGTCTTGCAGATGAGAGTCTATAAACAAAGTACTCAGAGGACAGAAAATCAATCTTGGATAGTGCTGAACCCAAATTACAATCTGAAATTTAAAAAAAGTTAATCATACAAAATTGATTTATATGTAGTAAATAACTACATTGTGAAAAGATGAAGTTTGCCATTGGGTTGAATTCTTCTTACAAGTGCTCTAAAGAGATCTCTATTGTGCTCAAACCCTTACAGCTGAGCCATTGTGTAATGATACTCATTTATCTGTGCTTTGTAGCAGGAATGAAACTGATTACAGCTATATACCATGCGCTTTTTAGAAATGATGATGATATTCCACTTCACAATACGGTTTCACCTCTCCCAAGGAACATGGTTTAAAAAAAGGGCCACTTGAATGTGCATCACTTAGGGATAAAGATGCTTGAGAATACCAAATAATTGGAAAGTGACAATATATAAGAGAATGCTATGTTGGTGACAAGCTCTCTTCCCAGTGTGTGCTTCTAATCAGAGTTACTATGTGCAGCTTCACGGGTTGAATTTAAATGGAACAAAATATTCATGTCAATCACTTTTCTCTTCAGATCACAGCTTGAATCACTGCATGTAAGTCAATTTCTTAAAAGCACCAAATTTAGCCCAGTGACAACCACAACGCTGATTTCAATGGGATGTGAGCTAAGGCACTGTATTGTGTCTTCTGCCTATTGCTATTGTAGTAATGCAGCTTTCAGAATTATCTTTGTGCCTGTATGAATATTGTAATCCAATTTAACTCCAGATTAATTTGTGATCATACCAACATATTTCATATGCTTACACATGATACATGGTATTGCAGAAGGCTAGGCAGCACAAGCAGTCCATGCTGATCTATATGTTTCTGGTCGGCTGGATGGTTAATCTATGATACAGAGCCATGCCAATAGTGTGGGCTCAATTCCGACACCAGTTGAGGTTATTATTTAGGATTCTCCTTCGCAACCTTGCCCCTTGTGTGATGACCCTCAGGTTAAACCATCACCAGGCAATGCTTTCCAATAGGAAAGTGGGACTATGGTGACTCTGTATACATCATTTGATGTTTCTCACATTTTCTCAGCTAGATACACCACTGTAAGCAATGCTGTCTACTTTCCTCTAACTGCTTCAACTACTCTCTGTAGGAGCGAGTCCTATATTCCTACCATTTTTCTGGGTGAAGACGTTTCTCCTAAATTCCCTAACTTTGATTTCTTGGTGACTATCTTGTATTTATAGCCTCTAGAATTGCTGTACCACACAAAAGGATAAATTCTTCCTGTAGCTACTCTGTCAAGGTACTTTCATCATTTTAAAGGTCTCTCTCAGATCAGTCCTCAGTCTACTTTTCTCAAGAGAACAGAGACCTGGTCTGTCAATCCTTTCCTGCCCACACGTTTCTGCTATCATCCTGTAAATCTCTGTACCCCCTCAGTGTTTCTATATTGCAATGTTACTATGGTTTTAACAAATGTATTTTGTCCTTTTTTTAATGAAGAAATGTTGAGATCAGAGGTGCTGATCTGACTACTTCAAAGCCCATGAACAAACAACTTATGGGGCCTTGGGGTATTTTTTCAAAAGAGAAACGATAGATGCAGCCTGACTGGGTGGAGTCAGGCTCCCACAGAGACAGGCAAAAGTGAGGACTGCAGATGCTGGAGATTACAGTCAAGATTAGAGTGGTGCTGGAAAAGCACAGCAGGTCAGGTAGCATCTGAGGAGCAGGTTTGTCGACGTTTCGGGCCCGAACCATTGATTTTCCTGCTCCTTGGATGCTGTCTGATCTGCTACACTTTTCCAGCACCACTCTAATCTAGACTCCCACAGAGACAGCAATTTTAGTTTGAGTTTTTCAGTAGCAGTTGGGTCCTGGAAGCTGGGTTTGGAAGCAGTGCTACATCTTTCCCTGCTACTCTCTCTCCTTGAGTTTTCCCTTGATGTCTTTCCTCCTGGACTGGAGAATAGCCTGTAAGACAATTGATTTTATTGAGTTTTGTCTTTTACCAAGGGTGTATTTATGGGATGTTCCTATATTGGAACAGTTAATTCGGAGTAGTTAACATATTTATTATTTTGTTAAGGATTTTTACAGAATTACAGTTAAGCCAGTTCTTTTCTTCCATGCTTATTTTTGACTGTATTTAATGATAGTGTAAAAAATAAAATGTGTTTTGCTTAATGTGGAGTAACTAATCGAATTGCATCTAGAATGCAACCACTTACAATTATTTTTGAAATAAGAAAAGGTTAGGGCCTAGATTACCTTCTGAATATATTTTGATGGGGTTTGGTCTGATCCATAACAATATCCTCCTTATAATATGATAATTACAATATTGAGATGTATGGTCCAAGCTGAAAATGTGTTGCTGGTCAAAGCACAGCAGGCCAGGCAGCATCTCAGGAATAGAGAATTCGACGTTTCGAGCATAAGCCCTTCATCAGGAATGAGAGAGAGTAGCCAAGCAGGCTAAGATAAAAGGTAGGGAGGAGGGACTTGGGGGAGGGGCGATGGAGGTGGGATAGGTGGAAGGAGGTCAAGGTGAGGGTGATAGGCCGGAGTGGGGTGGGGGCGGAGAGGTCAGGAAGAAGATTGCAGGTTAGGAGGGCGGTGCTGAGTTGAGGGAACCGACTGAGACAAAGTGGGGGGAGGGGAAATGAGGAAATTGGAGAAATCTGAATTCATACCTTGTGGTTGGAGGGTTCCCAGGCGGAAATGAGGCGCTCCTCCTCCAGCCGTCGTGTTGTTATGTTCTGCCGGTGGAGGAGTCCAAGGACCTGCATGTCCTCGGTGGAGTGGGAGGGAGAGTTAAAGTGTTGAGCCACGGTGTGGTTGGGTTGGTTGGTCCGGGCGGCCCAGAGGTGTTCTTTGAAGCGTTCCGCAAGTGAGCGGCCTGTCTCACCAATATAGAGGAGGCCACATCGGGTGCAGCGGATGCAATAGATGATGCGTGTGGAGGTACAGGTGAACTTGTGGCGGATATGGAAGGATCCCTTGGGGCCTTGGAGGGAAGTGAGTGTGGAGGTGTGGGCGCAAGTTTTACATTTCCTGCGGTTGCAGGGGAAGGTGCCGGGGGTGGAGGTTGGGTTGGTGGGGGGTGTGAATCTGACGAGGGAGTCACGAAGGGAGTGGTCCTTGCGGAACGCTGATAGGGGAGGGGAGGGAAATATATCCTTGGTGGTGGGGTCCGTTTGGAGGTGATGGAAATGACGGCGGATGATACGTTGTATGCGGAGGTTGGTGGGGTGGTAGGTGAGAACCAGTGGGGTTCTGTCTTGGTGGCGGTTGGAGGAGCGGGGCTCAAGGGCGGAGGAGCGGGAAGTGGAGGAGATGCGGTGGAGGGCATCGTCGATCACGTCTGGGGGGGAATCTGCGGTCCTTGAAGAAGGAGGCCATCTGGGCTGTGCGGTGTTGGAACTGGTCCTCCTGGGAGCAGATGCGGCGGAGACGAAGGAATTGGGAATATGGGATGGAGTTTTTGCAGGGGGCAGGGTGGGAGGAGGTGTAGTCCAGGTAGCTGTGGGAGTCAGTCGGTTTATAATAGATGTCTGTGTTGAGTCGGTCGCCCGAGATAGAGATGGAAAGGTCTAGGAAGGGGAGGGAGGAGTCTGAGACAGTCCAGGTGAATTTCAGGTCGGGATGGAAGGTGTTAGTAAAGTTGATGAACTGTTCAACCTCCTCGTGGGAGCACGAGGCAGCGCCGATACAGTCATCGATGTAGCGGAGGAAAAGGTGGGGGGTGGTGCCAGTGTAGTTGCGGAAGATGGACTGTTCCACATATCCTACGAAGAGGCAGGCATAGCTGGGGCCCATGCGGGTGCCCATGGCAACTCCTTTAGTTTGGAGGAAGTGGGAGGATTGAAAAGAGAAGTTATTCAGGGTGAGGACCAGTTCAGTAAGTCGAAGGAGGGTGTCAGTGGAAGGGTACTGGTTGGTGCGGCGGGAAAGGAAGAAGCGGAGGGCTTTGAGTCCTTCGTGATGGGGGATGGAGGTGTACAGGGACTGGATGTCCATAGTGAAAATAAGGCGTTGGGGACCGGGGAAGCGAAAATCCTGAAGATGGAGGGCGTGGGTGGTGTCCCGAACGTAGGTGGGGAGTTCTTGGACTAAAGGGGACAGGACCGTGTCGAGGTATTGGGAGATGAGTTCGGTGGGGCAGGAGCAGGCTGAGACAATGGGTCGGCCGGGGCAGGCAGGTTTGTGGATTTTGGGCAGGAGGTAGAAATGGGCGGTGCGGGGTTGTGGGACTATGAGGTTGGAGGCGGTGGATGGGAGATCCCCTGAGGTGATGAGGTCATGGATGGTCTGGGAGATGATGGTTTGGTGGTGGGAGGTGGGGTCGTGGTCAAGGGGGCGATAAGAGGAGGCGTCCGCGAGCTGGCGTTTGGCTTCAGCGGTATAAAGGTCAGTGCGCCAAACTACCACCGCACCTCCCTTGTCTGCGGGTTTGATGGTGAGGTTGGGATTGGAGCGGAGGGAGTGGACGGCTGCACGTTCTGAGGGTGAGAGGTTGGAGTGGGTGAGAGGGGTGGACAGGTTGAGTCGGTTAATGTCACGGCGGCAGTTGGCTATAAAGAGGTCGAGGGCGGGTAGGAGGGCTATAAAGAGGTCGAGGGTGGGTAGGAGGGCTATAAAGAGGTCGAGGGCGGGTAGGGGCTATAAAGAGGTCGAGGGCGGGAAGTATGGTCTAACCAAACTTTAACGTTGGTTTACGATAACACCACTATTTTTCGAAATATGAAGACTAGCGCATGGTTTGCGTTTTTGAAAGTTTGCTTTCCTATTGCTCTGGTTTGGTTGGGGAGAGATTCCGAACTGAAGTAAATGATGATCCTATGGGATTCTCTGCCACAAAAAGTGGTTGAGGCCAAAACATTGAATGTTTGCAAGAAGGAGATAAATATAATTCTTAAGGTGAAAAGGATTAAAGGGAGAAAGTGAGAACAAGAAACTGAGTTGGATGATCAGCCAGAATCCCGTTGAATAGCAGGGCAGACTCAAAGGGCAGAATGGCCTACTCCTGCTCCTATTATCTGTGCTTCTATGTTTGTATGTCATGTTTTCTGAAAACGAAGTCTCCAGCAATCATTATCAGCTCCACTCCCAGATACATCCAAACTAGAGCAACAGGAAAACAGACTTTTAAAAATGCAAACCAAGCCCTAATCTTTACATTTTGAGTGATTACAAAATAGTGGCATTATTGTAAACCAGCATCGAACCTTGGTTGGACCATATATCTCAGCACTGTGTCCAGTTCTGATGATCATATTATTAAAAAGTATATTGAATGGACCAGACCCAAACTCATCAAAATATATTCAGAAGATAGTCTAGGCCCTAACTTTTTCTTATTTCAAAGGTAATTGTAAGGAGTCCAAAATGGCCCACTCATATGCTTCGATGATGAGCTTGGTTCTGAACTTAGACCTTTAATTTAATATTGTGAATATTAATTATCTATAGGATATGGCTTCTCACAAGGGTCAGGGGCAAATCGACTCCCAGTAGTCAGTTGATTTTCCTCTGTTGATGCAGACTGTCTAATTTACTTTCTTACACTCACCCTTTACATAACAGAAAAGCACACAATCTGTAGACTGTCAGTCAATGTGGCATTTTGTAAATTCCTACTTTGGAAATAAAACCAGTCTGACTTCAGGATGAGATACAAATAGACTTGAAACATGGCCTCACATCTAAAATGATGCGAGGTCTTGCACTTTGGAAAAAAGAATAAAAGCATAGACTACTTTCTAAATGGTGAGAAAATTCGTAAAGCCAAAGTACAAAGGGATCTGGGAGTGCTAGTCGAGGATTCTCTAAAGGTAAACATGCAGTTTGAGTCCGTAATTAAAAAAGCAAATGCAATGTTGTCACTTATCTCAAGAGTGTTGGAATATAAAAGCACTGTTGTGCTACTGAGACTTTATAAAGCTCTGGTTAGGCCCCATTTGGAGTACTGTGTCCAGTTTTGGTCCCCAAACCTCAGGAAGGACATACTGGCACTGGAATGTGTCCAGCAGAGATTCACACGGTTGATCCCTGGAATGGTTGGTCTAACATACGAGGAACGGCTGAGGATCCTGGGATTGTATTCATTGGAGTTTAGAAGATTAAGGGGAGACTTAATAGAAACTTACAAGATAATCCATGGCTTGGAAAGGGTGGACGCTAGGAAATGTTTTCCGTTAGGCGAGGAAACTAGGACCCATGGACACAGCCTTAAAATTAGAGGGGGTCAATTCAGAACAGAAATGCGGAGACATTTCTTCAGCCAGAGAGTGGTGGGCCTGTGGAATTCATTGCCGCAGAGTGCAGTGGAGGCCGGGACGCTAAATGTTTTCAAGGCAGAGATTGATAGATTCTTGATGTCTCGAGGAATTAAGGGCTACAGGGAGAATGCGGGTAAGTGGAGTTGAAATGCCCATCAGCCATGATTGAATGGTGGAGTGGACTCGATGGGTCAAATGGCCTTACTTCCACTCCTATGTCTTATGGTCTTATGGTCTTAAAATGCACTGTCTCACCTGAGGTGTCACCTTTATTCTAGTAAAACCTTAAGTTATCTTGGGACATTGACTTGATAGAAGTACTGGGGTTTACGTATTAATCAGTCGAAACCTGCACCTCCATTCTAACTGATAAAGATAAATTAAAGGCTTGTTCAATACATTTGCATAAGTTGTGCGATGCTTTGATCTTTTATTATAAATTCTGTGTCCGATGTGTTCTCTCTCACCAGTTGCCTGAGGAAGGAGCAGGGGCTCTGAAAGCTTATGACCTTTAACCTGTGGTCCAACCTATGATGATACATTGCTTTAAATGGAGCAAAACATCCCATAACACTTCATGGGACCTCTTGGCTTCTAAAATGCATCATGTCTCTAAGGAGCAAAACCTTGGTCAAAGAGGTCGCTTATAAGCAGCACCTTAAAGGAGAAGAGAGAGAGGCAGATTAGGGATGGAATGTGAGAGCTTAGAATTTAGTCAGTGAAGGCACAGCTATCAATGTTATAGCAACTAACTTAGGGAACTAACTAACTTACTAATTAACTAACTTAGAGAACCTACAAGGAACAATCGTTGGAGGGGAACAGATATTGTAGAGGGATTCTGCTCACCTTGTTAAAAGAGATCAGTAGATTTCTTTCAAACTGAATCTCAAATTCTCAAATTGAGACTTGACAGTACCTAGGTAAACAGTTACTCTTGATGGATGACCAACATAACCACAACATGAATCTATTCTTTAGCACGTTGTCCCATTGTATTATCTGGAGCCAAATACTTCGTTCACTTGTGACAGAGCTACCCCTCCAGGTTCCACCAGTTAGCTGGGCTGGTGGTGAGCAGTGAAAATTGACTAAATCTCCTGTCCTTGTATCTAAGATGCTGGAGATTGCTGCGGGTCAGGCAGCATTCATGCAGAGACAGCAAGCTAATGCTTCCAGTCTAGATGACGTCACATCAGCTCTGATGAAGAGTCATCTAGACTCAAAACGTTAGCTTGCTCCCTCTCCATGAATGCTACTTGATTCGCTGTGATCTCCAACACTTTTTCTTTCAGTACAGATTCCAGCATCTGCAGTAACTTGCTTCTACCTGGTATCTACTCCCTTTAGTTTATGTCATGCTCCCTTTGGATATTCTGTGAATGGCAACAGAGAGCTGAACTCAAACAGGTTGCCACTGGTATTGGAGTTATCCAGGTCCTCTGTGTCCTGGATCAGTGTCCTCTGTGACTCTTTCACCTGTGAGTCACAAAAGTTCATATCTTCTTCTGAGGCCACTCCTCCAAACACTACTGCGGGAGCAGTAAGCCATCAGGGATGCTGTCCTATGGGTGAGATGTTAAACTAAGGCTCTGGCTGGGTGAGTCATAGAGTCATAGAGATGTACATAGGGCGGCACGGTGGCTCAGTGGCTAGCACTGCTGCCTCACAGCGCCAGGGACCTGAGTTCAATTCCTGCCTCAGGTGACTGACTGTGTGGAGTTTGCACGTTCTCCCCGTGTCTGCGTGGGTTTCCTCCGGGTGCTCCGGTTTCCTCCCACGGTCCAAAGATGTGCGGGTCAGGTGAATTGGCCAGGCTAAATTGCCCATAGTGTTAGGTAAAGGGGTAAATGCAGGGGAATGGGTCTGGGTGGGTTGCGCTTCGGCAGGTCGGTGTGGACTTGTTGGGCCGAAGGGCCTGTTTCCACACTGTAATAATCTAATCTAATCTAATCTACAGCATGGAAGCAGACCCTTCAGTCCAACTCGTCTATGCCGACCAATCTAGTCCCACCTGCCAGTACCCAGCCCATTTGGATGAAAACAATTCCACAATATTATTTCAAAAAAAGAGCAGGGGAGTCTTTCCCTGCTGACTTGTTGATCTTTCAGTCAACATTACAATTAAAAAGTTACGGCCATTGTAACACTGGAACTTGCTGACTGATCATCATGTTTCCTCTCGTGCAACAGTGACTACCCTTCAAAAAGCACTTAATTGGTTGTAAAGTGCATTGAGATGAAAAGCTATATAAATGCAAGGCTTCCTTCTTTTTTCAATCAGTGAGCCATGCCTGATTCAGCCTGCAATGCTGGTGAGACCGAGACTAAAACCTCATTAGAGAACCCGGAAGATTATAGCTCCCATTGGATGAGTTTTATATTTAGAGTTTAAGCATCAGGATCATTGAAAATGCCAGTGTTCTTTTCATTAAGCTTCTGAGTGCTATAACAGAAGAATTATGACCCACTTGCAAATGTATTAAAATTCAAAATTAGAAGCAACTCCTTCCCCAGGGTCCTTCTCATATGAAGCTTTTTAATTCTATAATGGTATATTCTGTCACAGCAGAAAAGTCATATAGGCTGTCGATCTTTAGGAATAACACTAGCTTCCAGACAAATTGGTTTGAAACATGATGACTGGTGCTTCTAGCTTTTGCAATACAGAAGAAAAGAGTGATGTCAGCACTTTGAAGGAGCTGTCTCCCTTGATTCATACCTCTCTGAAATTTTCAAATATTTATCCACTAAACATTTTAAAAAGTAATTGTTGAATTTACTTCTGTCGTTGTGGCTAGTGGAACAATCTTTCAGCCACTGGTATTCACAGGAAGTTCTCTTAACCTCACCCTTTGAATTGTTGTTTTATGAACTTGTGGGACGTGGGCGTCAGTGGTTGGGGCAACACTTATTGTCCATCTCTAACTGCCCTTGAGAAGGTGGTGGTGAGCAGGCCATGTGCTGTAGGTAAACCCAACAATACCAGGAGTTAGGCCCAGTGAGAGTAAAGGAACAGTGATATATTTCCAAGTCAGAAGTGGCTTGGAGGAGAACTAGCAGATGTTTGTGTTCCCATGTATCTGCTGACTTGTTCATCTAGATGGAAGTGGTCATGGGTTTGGAAGGTGATATATAAGGATCCTTGTTGAATTTTTGCAGTGCATCTTGTAGATAGTACACACTGCTGCTTCTAGAGTGACTGAATATTTGCAGATCTGGTGTCAGTCAAGTAGTTGCTTTGTCTTGGATGGTGTCAAGCTGGGAGCTAGGGGTTAACACTGCTGCCGCACTGCGCCAGGATTAGATTAGATCACTTGCGGCACGGTGGCACAGTGGTTAGCACTGCTGCCTCACAGCGCCAGGGACCTGGGTTCAATTCCCGCCTCAGGCAACTGACTGTGTGGAGTTTGCACGTTCTCCCCGTGTCTGCGTGGGTTTCCTCCGGGTGCTCCGGTTTCCTCCCACAGTCCAAAGATGTGCGGGTCAGGTGAATTCGCCATGCTAAATTGCCAATAGTGTTAGGTAAGGGGTATATGTAGGGGTAAGGGTGGGTTGCGCTTCGGCGGGTCGGTGTGGACTTGTTGGGCCGAAGGGCCTGTTTCGACACTGTAAGTAATCTAATCTAAACTTACAGTGTGGAAACAGGCCCTTCGGCTCAACAAATCCACACTGACCCTCCAAAGAGCAACCCAGCCAGACCCTTTCCCTACATTTACCCCTTCACCTAACACTACAGGCAATTTTACATTGCCAATTCACACATCCTACACATGTTTGGATTGTGGGAGGAAACCAGAGCACCCAGAGGCAACCCACGCAGACACGGGGAGAATGTGCAAACTCCACACAGACAGTTGCCTGAGACTGGAATTGAACCCAGGTCTCTGGCACTGTGAGGCAGCAGTGCTAACCACTATGCCACCGTGCAGGGACCGGGTTCAATGCCCACCTCAGGCAACTGTCTGTGTGGAGTTTGCACATTCTCCCCGTGTCTGCGTGGGTTGCCTCTGGGTGCTCCGGTTTCCTCCCACAATCAAAAAATGTGCAGGATATGTGAATTGGCCATGTAAAATTGCCTGTAGTGTTAGGTGCAGGGGTAAATGTAGGGGAATGGGTCTGGGTGGGCTGCTCTTTGGAGGGTCAGTGTGGACTTGTTGGGCCGAAGTGCCTGTTTCCACACTATAGGGAATCTAATCTGAAATTTTGTTTTGCTGTTTACACTAAGACATGTCTACAGTGTCCTATATGGAGTGTTGTTTGATTTTGTGAGATGAACATGTTTTCTTTAATCATAGAATATTTGAAGCCTCCTGTGGATATGTTTCAGTGCCTAACCACCACAGTAAACAACTGCAAATGTTATACTTATGATCTATCAATCCAGATTTCACTCTGGGATTGGACTTGTTCAGTATTACCATCAACTAGAACCAGAACAAAAACATAGGGTGCCCAGTAGTTTGGGCAGTGTTGAGCTGACTGGATCAAACTTGTTGTTGCACATTTTGTTCAGTTGGTAACACGGCTGTGTTAGGTTGAAAAGCTTGTTGCTCAGCTCTTAGCAAACTGGCTTGCAATTGAAAGGCATTCGCGATAGAGAGGGTGAGAAATTCATCGATACTTGACGTGCCCACCCCCATACTAATCCTGAAAATGGGAGAAGACTATAAGACCAGAACGTATTGGAGTAAAATTAGGCCATTCAGTCCGTTAGGTCTACTCCACCATTCGATTATGGCTGATATGTTTCTCATCCCCATTCTCCTGCCTTCTCCCCGTAACTCCTTACCAATCAGGTGCCTAATTCTGTTTTAAATGCACTCTATGAGCATTCTATCTGGATGTATCACTACCTGGTATGGCAACTGTACCATTCAAGATTGGAGATGGTTACGGAGAGTGGTGAACTCGGCCCGGACAATCACAAAGGCCAATCTCCCATCTCTCGGATGCACCTACCAGGCCCGCTGTCAAGGAAAGGCCACCAGCATTCTCAAAGATCCATCCCACCCTGGTAGTGTTTTTCTACAACCTCTACCATTGGGCGCAACAGTTTCTACCCTACTATTGTTAGAATACTGAATGTACTCACAAACTCTTAACATTAGCCTGTACCTGTTTTGCTTTTGCTGCTGTTTACCTATTATTTACTATCTCTGCTACTTAACTCTGTGATCTGCCTGGATTGCTCACAAGACAAAGCTTTTCACTGTGCCTCGGTACACGTGACAATAAATTCAATTCAATTCAATTCAAGTGAATTCAAATGAATTCAATGACTTGGCCTCCACAGCCCTCTGCAGCAATGAGTTCTACAGAATTCCCACCCTCTGGCTGAAGAAATTCCTCCTCGTCTCAGTTCTAAGGGGTCTTCTCTTCACTCTGAGGCTGTGCCCTTGGAGCCTTGTGGAAATATCTTCTCCATGCCCGCTTTATCCAGGCTTCTAGGTGTTCTGTAAGTTTCAAACAGATTCCCCCCATATCTTACTAAACTTCATTGAATACAGAACCAGAGTCCTCAACTGCTCCTCATGTGACAAGCCCTTAATTCTTGTAAACCTCCTTTGGACCTCCTCCAAGGCCAGCAGATTCTTCCTAGATAGAAGGCCCAAAATTGCTCACAATATTCAAAATGCAGTCTGACCAGAGCCTTATACAGCCTCAGGAGTACCTCACTGCTCTTGTATTCTTGCCATCTCAAAATGAATACTAACTGCATTTGTCTTCCTAACTGCCAACTAGAACTGCATGTTAACCTTAAGTGAATCCGGAATCATGGTCACTGGACCAAGCATTAGGATTTTTGCACCCTGCACCATTCAAAAAGATTGGAATCATATCCTAACCCCATTCAAACATCTTGGCTCCTTATCTTCTACCATCTTTGAAAAGAAAGGGCGGCACGGTGGCACAGTGGTTAGCACTGCTGCCTCACAGCGCCAGGGACCTGGGTTCGATTCCCGCCTCAGGCGACTGACTGTGTGGAGTTTGCACGTTCTCCCCGTGTCTGCGTGGGTTTCCTCCGGGTGCTCCGGTTTCCTCCCACAGTCCAAAGATGTGTGGGTCAGGTGAATTGGCCATGCTAAATTGCCCGTAGTGTTAGGTAAGGGATATATGTAGGGGTATGGGTGGGTTGCGCTTCAGCGGGTCGGTGTGGACTTGTTGGGCCGAAGGGCCTGTTTCCACACTGTAAGTAATCTAATCTAATCTAAAATTAAAAAAAAGTACCGATTTCAGGTTTACAAGAATCAATTGAGGTGTAATCTACTCTTGTCATGGGAGATAGATCCAGGCTTGTAAGTTTTTCAAGAGTGCAGCTGTCTTGGAGAGTTATAGGACTTTGTTTCAGGTTACTGAAACAGAGAAGGCTTTGGACCAACCTCAAAGGAATGTTACACTTTGGAAAATTAGTGAATGGTACTTGACGCAAGTTAGGACATGGGCAGCAGAAGTAAAATACTGGGGACATTGAAAATCTGAAATTGAAGCAGAAAATAACCCTCTGTAGTTTTGATGGTGTTCTGAGCTCTAGCAAAATATCACTGGCTTTAAACAGTAATTATGTCTGAAAATGCTGAGAAATACTCAGCAGATTTGGTAGCACCTCTCAAGAGACAGGTACTACCAAATCTGCTGAGTATTTCCAGCATTTTCTGTTACAAGACACTATAAACCCTTGAGCCTGTTGTGTCATCCAACAAGATGGTGGTTTACATTCTGTCTCAACTTCACCCTCCCACCTTCTCCCAGAGGGATTCAAAAAGCCCATTAATCCCAATCCTAAGTATACTGAATGATGGAGCATCTGCAACTCTCTGGGTCAGAAACTATTTTAATTTATTGGCTTATTCATGGGTTTTTGGCATCTCTAATTGGCCAATGTAGAGGGCAGTTAAGAGCCAACCAGGTTGCTGTGAGTCTGGAGTCACATGTAGGCCAGACCAGCTAAGGATGGCAAATTTCCATCCCAGATGGGTTTTTACAAAAATCCACAAATTGTCACCATCAGACCAGCCTTTTAATTCCAGATTTTTATTGAATTCAAATTTCATCATCTGCCATGTTGGGATTTGAACTAATGTCACCAAAATATTAGCCGGTAGCTCTGCATTACGAACCCAGGGACCATCACTGCCACCCCAGGTTCACAACCATCTGCATGGAGATATTACTTTCCATTCCATTACAGAAACGAGGTGGAAAGTTACACAATATTGATGGAAATATGCATAGCAAGGTGAACCTTTAAAAAAAAGTCACATAAATTTTAATTCATCAGTTTCAAAGCAGACTCTTGGTTCACCAATCTGTCGTAGAGCTTTTATGGGTTTCATGTGCTATTGGATTAGACAGCGAAGAGGCGTTTAGCTAGCTTGAATTTAAAATTGTGCCTCATTTCAAAGGTGATTTTACTTCCTGACAGGAATCAGTAATTTAGTGTCTCCTCTCCTTCTGCATTGCCCACTAAATCCTCACCTTCCTGTCTTGACTTACATTACTGGGACTGTCATATTCCATCTCAAAATGTCAAGCTCTGGGTGATGAGCAGTAATTTATTCCTGATTGTAATTACAAAAACATTGGACCTGACTGGAATTTTACTCGTGCGTTTAAGGAACAGACCTTGGAAAAGCTTGTGGGATGAGTGCCATTTCCTATAACATATTCTGCGAATATTTAAATGTCCTTGCTGCTATTTTGGAGACTATTCCTCATGCATGGCCTGGATACCGAGTGTCAATAAACTATCTATCCATGGAGAATAGATCTGATGAGTCTTTGTCATTAGCTGATGTCCAGTTTGAAGTCGATGTCAAAGCAATTTCATCACCAAAAATGGGAAAAAGCTGTGAGTAAGGCAACTCATTTCCCCTTTTGGTTTGGTTTTTGAATGACTTGAGATATTGGTGGCACAGAGTCATGGAGATCTACAGTACAGAAAGAGGCTCTTTGGCCCATTCAGTCTGATTTAAAACAACCACCTAAACTATTATAATCCTATTTCCATAGGTCAATAGTCTTGTATGCCTTGGTATAACAAGTGCACATCTAAATACTCCTCAAATGTTATGAGTGCTTCAGATTTTATCAAACTTACAGGCCGTGAGTCCCCGATTCCCACCACCCCCGAGTGAAAAATATTTTCCTCACATTTCCTCTAAACCTCCTGCTCCTTAAATCTATGTCCCTTGGTCACTGATGCCTCCACCAAGGGGAAAAAATTCCTTCTGTCTACTCTGTCTATGCCTCCCTCATTGATATATCTCAATCAAGTCCCCTCTCAATGTCCTCTGCTTTAAGTCTCAGTAGTAATGTCAGCTGACTGATGATGCAGAGGTGCAAGCTAAAACTCTGGAGGAAGATTTCAGTTCCCACGATGGAAACTTGAGGAATTTAAATTTGCTTAATAAATTTAGAATATAAAGCTAATCTCAGTGATGATGATCATGCCTATTATCACTGCCAGTTGAAAAAAATACTAACTGGTTCACTAAGGTCTTTTAGAACATCAAACATCGAGCATTACAGCACAGTCAGGCCCTTCAGCCCTTGATGTTGTGCCGACTTGTGAAACCAATCTGAAGCCCATCTCACCCATACTATTCCATTATCATCCATATATTTATCCAATGACCGTTTAAGTGCTCTTTAAGCTGGCGAGTCTAAAAATGTTGCAGGCAGGGCATTCCACGCCCTTAGTACTTTCTAAGCAAAGAATCTACCTCTGCCATCTGTCCTATATTTACTATCCCTCAATTTAAAGCTATGTCCCCTTGTGCTAGCCATCACCATCTGAGGTACAAGGCTCTCACTGTCCATCTTATCTGATCCTCTGGTCATCTTGTATGCCTCTACTAAGTCACTCTTAACCTTCTTCTCTTTAATGAAAACAGCCTCAAGTCCCTCAGCCTTTCCTCACAACACCTTCCCATCACACCTGGCAACATCCTGGTAATCTCCTCTACATCCTTTCCAAAGATTCCATGTAAAGGGAATGAAACCTGTTGTCCTTACCTGTTTTGGTCTACAGGTGACCCCAGATGTGGTTGACTCTTGATTGCCCTCTGATATGACTGAGCAAACCACACACTTCAAGGACAATTAGAGATGTACAACAAATACTGGCCTAGCCACAACAGAGTAAAGGAATTAGTCCCCTAGCTGCCAGGAGTTGATTCTGAGATGTTCATCCATTCCATTTTAAAAGGCATCATGAAAAAGATTGCAGCTCACCTCAATAAAAAACAAGGCAGCAGGAGACAGGGGGTGACTGCTAATGTAGATGATGCCCAGAATAATGACAGCGATGACAATAACTGCCAGGACAATGCCCACTACCACACCGGTGTGCAGAGGTCCTTTCTTATCCGAGGGACTGTCATCTGTGATACCTGCAAGAAAACACAGGGAATGGGGGGAGACAAGTAAATGATTAATTGAAGGGTCATATGTTAAGATTCAACCATTCTGACAACACAGGATTCACAATAAATATTTAAACAATTACAACAGCGACTGAACTTCAAAGACAATGCATCAGCGGCTGAGCTCTCTGGGATGTCATGAGGTTGGCGACGCATTTTTCTTTTGTTTTATTTTGAAAATGGCTCATTATATGTCTGAATAAACACACAGCATGTTGCACTCAATCGACCCTCTACACTGAAACCACAAGTCTGATTGGTTCCAGTGAAGGAGGTGGAGGGGGTTATTTTATATTAGTCCTTCAAAACCACAGCATCGATTTAAGAAGGAAATCAGGAGGGCAAAAAAGGGGACATGAGGGACATGGATAGGATAGACAATGTTTTTTCCCTAGGGTGGGGGAGTCCAGAACTAGAGGGCATAGGTTTAGGGTGAGAGGGGAAAGGTATAAAAGAGACCTAAGGGGCAACTTTTTCACACAGAGAGTGGTACGTGTATGGAATGAGTTGCCAGGGGAAGTGGTGAAGGTTGGTACAATTGCAACATTTACAAGGCATTTGGATGGGTATATGAATAGGAAGGGTTTGGAGGGATATGGGCCGGGTGCTGATTGGTGGGACAAGATTGGTCGGCATGGACAGGTTGGACGCATGGGTCTGTTTCCATGCTGTATTCCTCGATGGCTCTATGATTTACTTATCTGGTTTCCTGGCGTCAATCACACTTTCTGACTGATCGGATTTGGCTCTTTTGTTGCCCTCTCCACTACATTGAACAAAAGTCAAATGTGGGCATACAAACTGGCCTTCAGTTCGGGGGAAATCACACATGGTGCTGGAAACACATAATTGCTATGGCACAGCAGGAGGCCATTTGGCCCATCATGGCCAAATCAGCTCTATTGTCAAGTGCCAATCCTTTTCTTAATACACATATCCATGCACACCATTTCAATCCAAATAATTATCCAACACCCTTAGTGCTTCAATTGAATCTGCCTCTACCACATTTCCAGGCAGTGCACTCCAGACCCGATCTACTCACTGTTTGAAAAAAACATATCTTACATCATCCTTGTTTCATTTGCAGCTCACTTTAAACCCATGCCCCCATGTTCATATTTCCTTTATGAGCAGGAAAAGCTTTTTTTGATTTACTGTATCCAATCTGTTCATGATTTTGAAAACCTCCATCAGATCTCCTCTCAATATTCTTCCTTCCAAGGAGAACAGTCCCAACTTCTTCAATCTATCCTCATCGCTGAAGTTTTTCATTCCTGGAATTATTCATGTGAATCATTTCTGCACACTCTCTCTCTCCAAACCCTCATATCGTTCCCTCAGTCTGACAGACACAATAATCCAGCTGTGGTCCAATGTCAACTCCCTGTTCTTGTGCTCTATGTCCCTAATAATAAAGCCAAGGACATTGTACACTTTATTAACTGCTCTCTTCATCTGTCTTGCCACCTTCAATGATCTGTGCACCTATACACTCAAGTCCCATTGCTCCTGAACCCCCTCCTGGAACCTGGGTAATGTACAGTTCTGTGTGGGGAGTTTGTCAGTTCTGACTTGGGAGGCCAGAGCTCACCGGATGGGTGAGGGGGTCTGTTGGGTAAGGGGGCAGTGGACAATGGAAGAGCAGGTTCTGACCAGTGATGGATAGCAGTGGCTCAGTCTGGGTGGTGCCAGATGAGGGGGGGGGGGGGGGGGGGGGGGGGGGGGGGGGTCGAAGAGTGTGGTGTTGGAAAAGCACAGCCGGTCAGGCAGCATCAGAAGAATCGGGCGGCACGGTGGCACAGTGGCTAGCACTGCTGCCTCACAGCGTCAGAGACCCGGGTTCAATTCCTACCTCAGGCAACTGTCTGTGTGGAGTTTGCACATTCTCCCCGTGTCTGTGTGGGTTTCCTCCGGGTGCTCTGGTTTCCTCCCACAGTCCAAAAATGTGCTGGTTAGGTGAATTGGCCATGCTAAATTGCCCATAGTGTTAGGCGCAGGGGAATGGGTCTGGGTGAGTTGCTCTTCGGAGGTCGGTGTGGACTTGTTGGGCCGAAGGGCATGTTTCCACACTGTAGTGAATCTAATCATAAGCTCTTCATGAGGGTGACTGAGTTCTGGTCACTGTCTCCCAGACCCAGTTCCCATGGGCAGCAGGTTTGCCCTCTGCAGCATGCCAACAGGTTGCCTTTGAACATAATCATTGGCCAGTTGACTGGGTGAATGCTTCCCTTCTATCCTGTTTCATTCGACAATTTCACTAAATTTTTCTTTTCCATTCTTGACTGTCTTCAAGCTCTGCTCTCCTGATGGACCTGAAAAGTATCATTTGGGGATCTGTAAGATCCCCCTTTTGATGCACCTCATTTTAAGATCAACTTACCTTTTGTGTTACTCATTTCTAACACTCCAGGTTTCTCTTAAGAGCTGTTAGTGTTTTCTTATTTGCACACTCATTGGACTATGCAAGGACAGATTAGTGACAAGATCACTGATCAGTGACATTCCTCTCAATACATTTATGCCTCTGTGATTAGCTGCAGCCTTTGAATGGCAAGATTTCATCTCTTACCCAATCTCTTACCCAGTTCACCCATTGATACACCACAGATTGATTGATCAGCACTTCACATCCAGGTGTCAAATTCTAAACAAGATTCGAAACAAGGCCTCACACCTAAAATGCATTGGCTGACCGGAGATGACTTGGAGAAAGTGAGGTCTGCAGATCCTGGAGATCAGAGTCGAGAGTGTGGTGCTGGAAAAGCACAGCCAGTCAGGCAGGAATGTGAAGGGCTTAAGCTTGAAACATTCATTCTCCTGCTCCTCAGCTGCTGCCTGACCGGCTGTGCTTTTCCAGCACCACACTCTCGACTCTGATCTCCAGGATCTGCAGACCTCACTTTCTCCAAACTGACCTGAGGTGTCACCTCTCGTATACACTGAGAAAACCTTTAGTTAACTTGAGGTGGTGACTTGAAAGAAATTTTGGGGTTTGTATTTTAATCAATTGAAATCTTCCCCTCCTTTCTAACTGATCAAAGAGTTAATGGGAGGGAGTAAGCTATTTTAGATTTGTTCAATACATTTGCTTCAGTTGTATGACCCTTTGATCTTTTACATATAAATTCTGCATCTAATATCTCCTCTTACTACACCAGATGGAGGAGCAATGCTCTGAAAGCTAATGTTTTCAAATAAACCTGTTGAACTATAACCCGATTTATGATCTTGTCCAACCAGTCCAACATTGGCACCTCCACATCACAGATGGCAAATAGATCGGGAAGAATCTGAGGGTGTGTCCACATCCTGTTGGGCTCACAGTTGTTGGTAGTACGGAAGATACCAGATCACCACATCAGCCAGGAAGTCACCAAGAAGATAACAGAATGCCAAGCCAATCTTTACAAATGCAAGAAGATGTGACTTTGGAGGACCATTAGAGTTTTAATTCACACTGGGGATGTGTTGATCTGAGAAGACAGACATTTATCCCCCTATCCCTGGTTAACCTGAAAACTGAGTGGTTCACCTGGGGTTCTGTGCAGGGACAAAGTGAATCAATCACACTCTAACTCAATCATAAGTGCTAGACTCTCGTTATGCATCTGTCCCCCGAGTCCAGGGCCTATTTTAGACATGCAGCTGCCTGTCAGATACGTATGTAACACATGGAGTATTAATGTCTGTTTAGCAGACATTGTTGAACAGGAATGTTGTATTCAAATGAATAGTGCTGGAAATCTTAGGATTTCTACTCTCAAGATTTCAAGTAAAATCCTTTGTGTTGTCAAACTTCATGATTCGCAAAGCTAAATCAAGCTTTCACATAAAATGATGGCATTCTAAAGCACCTGTGACCTTCAAGAATTGATTGAATCTTTCATGACACCACAATACAATTGGACTGAATCCTCCCTCTCACTGGGTCCATTTATAACAGATTTTACAAGCCAAGGTCAAGGCACTTTAATCATTGAGCTGATACATCCTGACCTTCGTTTGGCCATTAAAAATTCTAGAAGAGTTCCAAGAGGGATCTTTAGCTTATGTACTCATTGAAGTAAATTGCAATGTTTTATATCTGGCTGTAATCTGTATCCAATATGCCACACTATTATTTAGTTTATTTGAGATCCACATTTATGGCTTGAGCTTTGAACCTTAAGGTGCATTTCTCTGATGGATTCTCTGGAACACTGTGTCCTGTGTTTCTGGATGGATGGCACTTAATTATGATCTCTAAGGCCCTTCAGAACTTGAGGTCTTCTGCTGCCCAGATTCTGGATCACACCAAATGCAGTTCAACCCTCAGCACTGTGCTTGGCGGCTAAGGGTAAACAAGACCTGGATTTTAAACATTGCACTTTGGTTTTCAAGTCTCTCCATGGCTTTCTATCTCTGTAACTTCTTCCAATCATAAAATATCTAAACATAACCAATGTTGCCCTATTGAGTGTTCTCCATTTTAATTCCTTCACCATTGGCAGTCATGCCTTCAGCTAGCAGGTTCTGGAATTCCATCCCCAAACATCTACTTTGCTATCTTTTTTTCTTCATTTATGATGCCCCATGTTGTGTTACATCACATGGTCAGTGCATATTTACATCAGAAATAGGAGCAAAAGTAATCCCTTTAGCCTTTCAAAACCTGCCCTGCCCATTCTAAAAAATCATGGTTGATCCACCCAGGCCTCAAATCCTCTTCCCTGCCAGCTCCCCACAGCCGATATTTTAAAAATCTGTCTACCTCCTCATAGAATCCCTACAATGTGCAAGCAGGTCATTCAGCCCATTGAGTGTGCACCAACCCTCCGAACAGCATCCCAACCAGATCCACCCGTGTAACCCTGAATTTTCCACGGCACACCCATTTAGCCTACATATCCCTGGATACTATAGGCAATTTAGCATGGCCAATCTACCTAACCTGCGCATCTTCGGACTGTGGGAGGAAACCAGAGCAGCCAAAGGAAACCCCACACAGACACAGGAAGAATATGCAAACTCCACATAGATAGTCCCCTGAGTTAAGAATCTGCATTGATGTGGGTTTGGAGTTATAGGTAGGCCATGTTTGAGGATAGAACAAGCTGAGGAACTGGTACATTTCCAGAGGGTGTGTGACAAAGGGCTATATAAAAAGGTTATTGCACAAGGTAAGAACTCAAGGTATTCAGATAAGGTAATCACGTAGATTAACAATTGGTTAACACACAGAAAACCGACACTGGGTCTTTTTCAATTTGGAAAGTAATAACTAGTGGAGTCCCACAAGGACCAGTCCTAGGCTTTAATTAATTACCAACTATATTAATTACTTGGAGTAAGGGGCAGAAAATAATGTATTCAAATTTTCTAATGACACAAAAATAAGTTGGAGGACATGCTCTATGAGGACATCAACAATCTGTAAGGGTATACCTGCATCCAGGTAAGGACAGCAGTTTCCTTCTTTAAAGGACATAATTGAACCAGATGGTTTTTGTCAACAGGACATGGCTGAACAGCTTCCAGGCAGAAGAGATGACCTGGGGGGTGGGGGGAGGGTGTAGTGAGAGAGGGACTCACTGAGATCCTTGTAGAGGGAAGAGGAGGGCTTCTTCAAGGTAGGCATCCTTGCGAAAAGATTTGCAGTAGGTTACGATCAACTAGGAGAAAGTGAGGACTGCAGATGCTGGAGACCAGAGTTGAAAAGTGTGGTGCTGGAAAAGCGCAGTAGGCCAGGCAGCATCCGAGGAACAGGAGAATCGACGTTTCGGGCATAAGTCCTTCTTCAGGAATGAGGCTGGTGTGCCAAGCGGGCTAAGATAAAAGGTGGGGTGTGGGGGATTTTGGGGGAGGGGCACTGGGAATACGATAGGTGGAAGAAGGTGAGGGTGAGGGTGATAGGCTGGAGAGGAGGTGGGGGCGGAGAGGTCGGGAAGAAGATTGCAGGTCAAAAGGGCGGTGTTGAATCCAGGGGTTGGGACTGAGGTAAGGTGGGGGGAGGGGAAATGAGGAAGCTGGAGAAATCTACATTCATCTCATGTGGTTGGAGGGTTCCTAGGCAGAAGATGAGGTGCTCTTCCTCAAGGTGTCGTGTGGCCAGGGTCTGGCGATGGAGGAGGCCAAGGACCTGCATGTCCTTGGCAGAGTGGGAGGGGGAGTTCAAGTGTTCATCCACGGGGCGGTTGGGTTGGTTGGTGCGGGTGTCCCAGAGGTGTTCCCTGAAACGTTCCACAAGTAAGCGGCCTGTCTCCCCAATGTAGAGGAGACCACATCGGGTGCAACGGATACAGTAAATGATGTGTGTGGAGGTGCAGGTGAATTTGCGACAGATATGGAAGGATCCACTGGGGCCTTGGAGGGAGGTGAGGGGGGAGATGTGAGCGCAAGTTTTGCATTTCTTGCGGTTGCAGGGGAAAGTGCCGGGAGTGGAGGTTGGGTTGGTGGGGGGTGTGAACCTGACGAGGGAGTCGTGGAGGGAGTGGTCTCACCGGAACGCTCATAGGGGTGGGGAGGGAAATATATCCCTTGTGGTGGGGTCTGTTTGGAGGTGACAGAAATGACGGAGGATGATCTGTTTGGAGGTGGCGGAAATGACGGAGGATGATAGTGGCTTCATGGTCATCATTCAACTTTTAACATCTCCCATGGCAGGATTTGAACCTAGGCCCCAGGACCTTACCTGGAATATTGGTCAAGCAATAATACTACTAGACCTTGGGAAGACAGCAAGGCAGGTACAAGTGTGATTCCTTGTGATCACTCAATACTCTCATCTCAGTGCTCCCGAGTAGAAGGGCTGCTGAAGAATCATGTTTAGCTTTGTCAAAAAATTTGACAAAAAATACTGGGAGTGGGATGGGCAGGATGATATCTTGTGGGAGTAGGGACAGGAGAATTATTAAACTCTCATGGTGGCTAGTCAAAGGGATGAAAAAGATCATTCTCGTCCTTGTTTAAATATTAGGATAAAATGTCAACTTACATTCATTCCTGTCACTGAATGAATAATTTATGCAGGTGACATTTAATACACATTCATATTCTCAGAAGAACACTGAGTTCCCTGAGTTACTATGTCTATCTAATTACTCTTGATTTTCTTCAAAGATCCCTTGAGTTGCATCAAAGAACACATCAACTCAATCAATTTATTGTCCTCACCAACAATGATTGTGGGTGGTTTTACATTTTAATTCAAGGCTTGAATGCTCACTTTTAAGAGAGAAATATCTGGAGGTGGTTAAGAAACATCAGGGAGAATGGGTGTTTGTTCAGTAATGTCACTATTGTTCTATGTATTCTAGAAGGTTGACCTTCACACTGGTGCCCTGACACTGGCTGTATTGACAGGACAGCAGTCTTCTGACTCTTCCCTCCCAGTGAAGTGAGGATGGAACCAGGTCCAATTCCAAATGTCAGCCCTTGGCTTTGTTCAAAACGATGCAAACGTCAAGAGATTTCATTCACTGTCAGCCTGTTGAATCCCAGGCAGGCATTTCTGGTTTAAAAAAATGAATGTGCCTCATTTTGAATTAATTCTGTCAGAAACAGCTTTCCAAATGAATTTGCAAATGTTTATTTGACTCAATCTTTACACTGATGAGAAGTATCTTTACTTGATCTCTTTCTGCCTTGATAGATAGATGAAGAGATAGATAGATGGAGGGGTGGATAGATGGAGAGATGGATATGTTTTGATGGAGAGATGGATATGGATGGATGAAAGGATGAATGGAGAGATGGATGGAGAGTGAATGGTTGGATGTTTGTTTGTAAGAAGAGAGGAGGTCCTATTTGATCTCAGAGTATGAGTGATACAGTAAAGACTGTATTCATTGCCTATTCTGAGGCAACCTTGACATTTCACTCAGAGTGAAATAACAGAGTTTTGTTCAGAAAGGCTTCCAAAGATTAAGAAGTCAAAGATAAGCAAAATGGAATGGGATACAAATCATTGGACAGAACAGGCTCTCAATAGGTTGAGTGGGCTCGACCCGTTCCGATGAGTCAGCATTCTCACTTCTAACATCTCCCTGGTGTAGAATGCGCTGCACTGTGATGATTCCACTTCTTTTAGAAAGTGAGCGATGACTGTTAAAAGGCTTTTGCAAATTGAACAGTTCAATCTTGAGTGATTTGAAACCACATTCTGGTGAAGCCTTTGAATGCAGAAGATGTTCTTTAGCCAGCCTTATATTGAAGCTTTAGCATGAAGTTTATTGCCTGGGTATTCTAAGCCTATTAAAATGCTAATTTTAATTAAAATGCATTAGCCCAATGCCATTAGTTTTATTGTTACACATTACTTTGTTGGGCTTTACCTCAGGCCTCTTTATAACAGATCTAATCCATGCAAATCAGGAAAGTGTCTACCACTTGGCTAATGATTTAACTGACTTTACTCACTGACTGTTGAACAGTAGGTAGATTCTCCCTGGAATCCAGACCAATATTAATCCTTCATCAGAATTACAATAAGTGACTAGAGTCATAGAGCCATAGAGTCGTACAGCATGGAAATAGACGCTTCAGTCCAACCTATCCATGTTGACCAGATATCCCCACCTAATCTAGTCCCACTTGCCAGAACCCGGCCCATACCCTCCAAACCCTTCCAAATTATACACTCATCCAGATGCCTTTTAAATCTTGCAATTGTACCAGCCTCCATCAGTTCCTCTGGTAGCACATTCCATACATGTACCACCTCTATGTGAAAACGTTGCCCGTTAGGTCTCTTTTATATCTTTCCCCACTCACCCTAAATCTATGCCCTTTAGTTCTGGACTCCCCCACCCCAGGATAAAGACCTTGTCTATTTACTCAATCCATGTCCCTCATGATTTTATAAACCTCCATAAGGTCACCCCTCAGCCTTCAATTCGCCAGGGAAAACAACCCCAGCCTATTCAACCTCTCCCTATAGCTCAAATCCTCCAACCCCTGGCAACATCCTTGTAAATATTTTCTGAACCCTTTCAAGTTTCACAACATCCTTCCAATAGAAAGGAGACCAGAATTGCATGCAATATTCCAACAGTGGCCTAACCAATGTCTTGTACAACTGCAACAGGACCTCCCAACTCCTATACTCAATGATCTGATCAATAAAGGAAAGCATACCAAACACCTTCTTCACTATCCTATCTCCCTGCGACTCTTTTTTCAATGAGCTATGAACCTGCACTCCAAGGTCTCTTTGTTCAGCAACACTCCCTGGGCCTTACCATTAAGTGGATAAGTCCTATTAGGATTTGCTTTTCCAAATGCAGCACCTCGCAATTATCTAAATTAAATTCCATCTGCCGCTCCTGAGCCAGAGGGCCCATCTGATCAAGATTGTGTTGTAATCTAAGGTAACCTTCTTTGTTGTTCACTACACCTCCAATTTTGGTGTCATCTGCAAACTTACTAACTGTACCTCTTATGCTCACATCCAAAGCATTTATATAAATGACGAAAAGTAGAGGGCCCAGCACTGATCCTTTTGGCATTCCACTGGTCACAGGCCTCCAGTCTGAAAAACAACTCTCCATCACCACCCCCTGTCTTCTATCTTTGGTCCAGTTCTGTATCCAAATGGCTAGTTCTCCCTGTATTCCTTGAGATCTAACCTTAATAACCAGAGTCTCATGGGGAACCTCGTCGAATGCCTTACTGAAGTCCATATAGATCTCATTTACTGCTCTGCCCTCATCAATCCTCTTTATTACTTTTTCAAAAAACTCAACCAAGTTCGTGTGACATGATTTCCCATGCACAAAAACATGTTGACTATCTCGACATCGCTGTTTTTGGGAACATTCTGTGCACAGATTGGCTCCGTGCGGGGTTTAAAGTTTGAATTCCTGGAGGTAGTGGCTGGATCCCAAGGTCCCTAGTTTCACTACGATTTGCAGATGGAGGGTGGAGGTGGGGAGTGGGGAATTTGGTTGCCCTCTGTTTAAGGACTCATTAATCTTGTAGAGCAGTTTGCCATTGTCCCGGGACCTTGATATTGGGATTTACATTTGGTCACCCGAATAGGCTGGTGCATGCCAGTGCCCAGAAGCCAGGTTTATTATCCCAAAGTTTTGTTTTCATTTGATGAGAAGTGTCATGGGGCACCTCGTACCAGGCCAAGCACAGTATCTTTATTCTGGCTGTATGGCCATTCTTTTTCTCAGTAATGCTGCTGATCTTTTAGGGAGCTACTTTGAATCATACAATCACAGAGATGTACAGCATGGAAACAGTCCCTTCAGTCCAACTCGTCCATGCTGACCAGATATCGTAAATTAATCTAGTCCCATTTGCCAGCATTTGGCCCATATCCATTCAAACCCTTCGCATTCATGTATCCATCAGAAAAATTTTAAATAGAGCCAGAAAGTCATAGAGATGCACAGCACGAAAAGAGACCCTTCAGTCCAACCTGTTCATGCTAACCAGATATCCCAACCTAATCTAGTCCCACCTGCCAGCACACGACCCTATCTCTCCAAACCTTCCTATTCATATACCCATCCCGATGCCATTAAAATGGTGCAATTGTACTAGCTTCCACCGTTTCCTCTGGCAGCTCATTCCATACACGTACCACCCCCTGCATGAAAAAGTTGCCCCTTAAGTCTCTTTTATATCTTTCCCCTTTCACCATAAACCTATGCCCTCTCATTCTGGGTGCCCCCACCCCAGGGAAGAAACTTTGTCTAGTTACCAGCCAACCCAACGTCATCTGACAACTCATTCCACATATGCACCACCCTGTGCGTGAATAAGTTGCCCCACAGGTCCTTTAAATCTTTTCCCTCTCACCCTAAACCTATACCCTCTACTTTTGGATTCCCCAACCTGGGGAAAAGACCCTTAACTATTCATGCTATCCATGACCCTCATGATTTTATAAGCCTCTATCAGGTCACTGCTCAGTCTCTGATGCTCCAGGGAATACAGCCCCAGCTTATTCAGCCTCTCCATTTAGCTCAAACCTTCCAACCCAGTAACATCCTTTTAAATTTTTTCTGAATCTTTTCAAGTTGAACGACATCTTTCCTACAACAAGGAGACCAGATATGAACACAGTATTCCAGAAATGGCCTAACCACTGACCTGTACAGTCACAACGTGACCTTCCAACTCCGAGAGTCAATGTTGGTTTTTAATCAGTGAGGCAGCGGCCAGTCCATTTTATAGCTGCCATCTGCGTTTGACAGTGACATGAAGCAGGCAACTCCTGCATCCTGGTGATTCTTGCTGGATCTAAGTGGAGTTTGAGATTACCTCCTTCGCAATGCAGCATTTCAAACGCGTGTCAAGCCACTGATGCAATGGCAGCACAGAATTGGGATCTAGAATCCATTCAGGCATTGGGTTCCTGACTCCATTCTGGCCCTATATTTCAAAGTTAATTAATTTGCTGTAGAATGCAAGGTTGTGAAAGGTGCAGTATCAATGCAGGGCTTCCTTCCTTTTCAGATTTAGCTACTTTATAAATGCTACATTAAGAAATCAATGGGTCTTGAGATGCAAGTATATATCAAAGTCAGGGATTGGCTTTCACAGTTTCGGGAAGAACGGAACTGACAAAGCATGTTGTACAGAAAGACATGACTCGTCAATTCAACATGCAGAGACCATCGCTGTTTGGAGCAGTTCCTGCATTTCAATGTGACCATGCTTCCACAGTACTCCAATGAGACAAGGTCAGAGACTAAATGGATGCAATTCATAACTGCAAAACCATTTGAGAAGGGTTTTTGTTAAAACCAAAATTAATCAGTGCAATTGTAGATCACTCAATAAATTTTTAATCTTTATTTCTTATTTTTAACTTTAAGAAACCCTATTATCAGCTTTAACAGCATCCCCAATAGACAGTGAGAACTCACAATTACCTATCTTTCTGATATGGAACACATCCTTTTTCTTTGTGGGGTCATAACCCAGTTCATAAAACCTGGAGTATTTAGGATTCATGTTGTCAATGACAAAATCTGTCTGGAGACCTCCTGGCTGTATCCTCTGCAGGAGGTGGGACATTATAAAAGCATGACTGTACACAGACAATGGATAGTCTTCAAGGAATTACTGCATGGCTTACAACAACTATGCATTCCTTCAAAGTGCAAAAATTCAAAGAAGGTCAGTCATCTGTGGCTATCAACTGTACTTCAGGATTGAATAAGATTAAAGGAAAAGACCATGAAGTTGTCAGAAATTTCATTAATTCTGAGGATTGGAAGGTTTATAGAATGCAGCAGAGGAGGACTCAGAAACTGATAAGGAAAGGGAGAATAGAATATGAATGCAATCCAGCAAAATCCATAAAAAGGACGATAAAAGCTTCCATAGGTACATAAAAATGAAATGTTTGGCTAAAATGAATGTAGGTCCATTACTGACTGAGTCAGAAGAATTTATATTTTGTGTCTGTGTTTATTGAGAAAAATATCAGAAATCTCCCAGAACTAGAGATTCAAGAAATAGAGCATGAGGATTTAAGGAAATTAATATTTGTAAGAAGATTTGTAAGAAGAAATTCATCAGGCTGAAAACTGATATTTCCCCAGGACTTGATGGTCTTCACTCCGGAATGCTGAAGGGAATTGCTCTCGAGATAATCAGTGCATTGATGATTATTTTCCAAAGTTCGATGGATTCTGAAACGATTCCTGCAGGTGGAAGATAGCAAATGACACCCAGAAGGGAGCAAAGAGAAAACAGGAACTACAGAGCTGCTAGCCTTCCAACCGTAGTGGGGAAAATACTCAAATCTATTATAAACGTTGGGACAAATACACAGTTAGATGATAATGATCTGATTGAGCGAATCATTTATTATGAAGCTATTGGAGTTTGTTTGAAAATGTTACTCCCAAAATTGATAAAGGAGAGCCAATAGAATCATAGAGATGTACAGCATGGAAACAGGTCCTTCAGTCCAACTCGTGCATGCTGACCAGATATCCCAACCCAATCTAGTCCCACCTGCCAGCACCCGGCCCATACCCCTCCAAACCCTTCCTGCTCATATACCCATCCAAATGTCTTTTAAATGTTGCAATTGTACCAGCCTCCACCACTTCCTCTGGCAGCTCACTCCAAACATGTACCACCTTCTGTGTGAAAAAGTTGCTCCTTAGGTGTCTTTTATATCTTTCCTCTCTCACCCTAAACCTATGCCCTCTAGTTCTGGGCTCCCTCACCCCAGGGTAAAGACTTTCTCTGTTTATCCTACCCATGCCCCTCATGATTTTATAAACCTCCATAAGGTCACCCCTCAGCCTCCGATGCTCCAGGGAAAACAGCCCTGGCCTACTCAGCCTCTTCCTATAGATCAAATCCTGCAACTCCGGCAACACCCTTGTAAATCTTTTCTGAACCCGTTCAAATTTCACAACATTCTTTCCATAGGAAAGAGACCAAAATTGCACGCAATTTTCCAAAAATGGCCTGACTAATGTCCTGTACAGCTGCATCATGACCTCCCAACTCCTATACTCAATGCTCTGACCAATAAAGGAAAGCATACCAAACGCCTTCTTCACTATCCTATCTACCTGCGACTCCACTTTCAAGGAGCTATGAACCTGCACTCCAAGGTCTCTTTGTTCAGCAAAACTCCCTCAGACTTTACCATTAAGTGTAGAAGTCCTACTAAGATTGGCTTTCCCAAAATGCAGCACTTCGCATTTATTTAATTCCATCTGCCACTCATGAGCCCATTGGCCCATCTGATCAAGATCCTATTGTAATCTGAGGTAACCTTCTTCGCTGTCCACTACACCTCCAATTTTACTGTCATTGCAAATGTACTAAGTATACCTCTTACACTCACATCCAAATCATTTATATAAATGACAAAAAGTACTGGACCCAGCACCAATCCCTGTGGCATTCCACTGGTCACAGACCTCCAGTCTGAAAAATAGTCCTCCACTACCACCCTGTCTTCTATCTTTGAACCAGTTCTGTATCCAAATGGCTAATTCTCCCTGTATTCCATGAGATCTAATCTTGCCATCTCCCATGGGGAACCTAGTTGACGGCTTTACTGAAGTCCATATCGATCACGAGAGTGTAGTGCTGGAAAATCACAGCAGGTCAGGCAACATCCGAGGAACAGGAAAATCGATGTTTCAGGCTGGAGTCCTTCATCAGAAAGGAGGCTGGAGTTTCTGGGGTGAAGAGATAAATGGGGAAGTGGGGAGTAGGGTTGCTGAGAGTATTATAGGTAGATGGTGGTGGGGGTAATGGTGATAAGTCAGAGAGGTAGGTGGAGTGAATACGTGGGAAGAAGGTGGACAGGTAGGACAGGTCATGAGGGTGTTGCTGAGCTGGAAGGTTGGAACTGGGCTAAGGCAGAGGGAAGTGAAATGAGGAAACTGGTTAAATCCACATTGATGCCATGGAATTGGAGGGTCCTGAGGTGGAAAATGAGGCATTCTTCCTCCTGGCTTCAGGTGGTAAGGGAATGGCGATGGAGGAGGCCCAGCACCTGTATGTCCTTGGCAGAGTGGGAGGGGGTGATAGGCTTGGTTGGTGCTGGTGTCCCGGAGATGTTCTCTGAAGCGCTCTGCGAGTAGGCAATCTGTCTCCCAATGTAGAGGAGACCGCATCGGGAGCAATGGATACAGTAAATGACATGTGTGGAAGTGCAGGTGAAACTTTGATGGATGTGGAAGGCTCCTTTGGGGCCTTGGACAGAGGTGAGGGGGGAAGTGTTGGTGCAAGTTTTGTAATTCCTGCTGTGGCAGGGGAAGATGCTGGGATGGGAAGGTGGGTTGTTGGGGACCGTGAACCTGATGAGGTAGTCCCAGAGGGAACGGTCTTTACAGAAAGTGGTTAGGGGTGGAGAAGGAAATACATATCTGGTGGTGGGGTCCGTTTGTAGATGGCGGACATGGTAGCGGATGATGCGATGTGTACTAAGGTTGGTGGGGTGGAAGGTGAGGACTGGGGGGGTTCTGTCTTTGTTGCAGTTGGAGGGGTGGAGTTCGAGGGTGGAGGTGCAGGAATTGGATGAGATGCACTGGAGGGCATCATCAACCACTTGGGAGGTGAAATTGCGGTCTTTAAAGAAGGAGGCAATCTGGTGTGTTCTTAGTGAAACTGGTCTTCCTGGGTGCAGGTGCGTGGAAGTGGAGGAATTGGGAATAAGAGATAACAATTTTACAGGAGGCAGGGTGGGAGGAGGTGTAGTCCAGGTAGCTGTGGGAGTTGGTGGGTTTGTAGAAAATGTCAGTGTTGAGTTGGTCATCATTGATGGAGATGGAGGGGGAGGGAGGTGTCGGAGATGGCCCAGGTGAATTTAAGTTTCAGGTGGAATGTTTTGGTGAAGTTGATGAACTGCTCAATCTCCTTGTGGGAGCATAAGGTGGCACTGATGCAGTCATCAATGTAGCAAAGGAAAAGGTGGAGAGTGGTGCCGGCGTAACTGTGGAAGATAGACTGTTCACTGAGCAGACAAAGAGACAGGCATAGCTGGGGCCCATGTGGGTGACCATGACTACCCCTTTCAACTGGAGAAAGTGGGAGGATTCAAAGGAGAACTTATTGAGGATAAGGTTCAGTTCAGTCAAACGAAGTTAGCCAGTGGAAGGGTACTCTTGGGGATGTCGGGAGAGGAAGAGACGGAGGGCTTGAAGGCCCTGGTCATAGTGGATGGAGGTGTATAGGGACTGGATGCACATGGTGAAGATGAGGTGTTGGGGGCCAGGGAAACAGAAGTCTTGGAGGAGGTGGAGGGTGTGGGTGGTGTTCCGAATATATGTGGGAAGTTCCTGGCCAGGGGGAATAGGACAGTATCGAGGTAGGTGGAGATAAATTTGGTGGGGCAGGAGTAGGCTGAGATGATAGGTCAGCTGGGGTAGTCAGGCTTGAGGATCTTGGGTAAGAGGCAGTGTGGGATTCCCGAACTATGAGGTTGGAAGCTGTGGGTGGGAGATCCCCTGAGGCGATGAGGTTGTGTACGGTCTGGGAGATGATGGTTTGGTGATGGGAGGTGAGGTCATTGTCAAGGGGGTGATAAGAGGAGGTGTCTTCAAGTTGGCACCTGGCTTCAGCAGTGTAGAGGTCAGTGTGCCAAACTGCCACTGCACTCTCCCCACCTTGTCCGCTGATTTGATGATCAGGTTGGGGTTTGGAGCAGAAGGAGAGGAGGAGAGGTAGTAGAGTTTCTGACTCTAATCTCCAGCATTTGCAGTCCTCGCTTTCACCTCTCCATATGGATCACGTCCACTGCTCTGCCTTCATCAATCCTCTTTGTTGTTTCTTCAAAAAACTCAAATCAAATTTGTGAGACATGATTTCTCATGCACAAAGCCACGTTGACTATCTCTAATCAGTCCTTGCTTTTCCAAACACATGTACATCCTGTCCCTCAGCATTCTCCCCAGCAACTTGCCCACCACCAATGTCAGGCTGACTGGTCTTTAGTTCCCTGGGTTGCCCTTATCACCTTTCTTAAATAGTGGCACCATGTTTGCCAACCTCCAGTCTTCTGGCACCTCACCTGTGACTATCGATGATAAAATATCTCAGCAAAGGCCCAGCAAACATTTCCTTAGCTTCCCACAAAGTTCTAGGGTACGCCTGATCAGGTCCTGGGGATTTATTCACTTTTATGCATTTCAAAACATCTAGCACTTCCTCCTCTATAATATGGACGTTTTCAAGATGACACCATCTATTTCCTTACGTTCTATATCTTCCATGTCCTTCCCCACAGTAAATACAGATGCAAAATAATCATTTAGTACCTTCCTCATCTCCTGAAGCTCCAAACAAAGGGCGCCTTGTTGATCTTTGAGGGGTCCTATTCATTCCCTAGTTACCCTTTTGTCTTTAATGTATTTGTAAAAACCCTTTGGATTCTCCTTAACCCTGTTTGTCAAAGTTATCTCATGTCCCCTTTTTGCCCTCCTGATTTCCATCTTAAGTATATTCCGACTACCTTTATACGCTTCTAAGGATTCACTCGATCTATCCTGTCTATGCCTGACATACGCTTTTTTCTTTTTCTTAACTAAACACTCAATTTCTTTAGTCATCCAGCATTCCCTATACCTACCTGCCTTTCCTTTCATCCTGACAGCAATATACTCTCTCTGGACTCTCATTATCTCATTTCTAAAGGCTTCTCATTTTCCAGCCGTCCCCTTACCTGTGAACAACTGCCCCCAATCAGCTTTTGAAAGTTCTTGCCTAATACCATCAAAATTGGCCTTCCTCCAATTTAGAACTTCAACTTTTAGATCTGGTCTATCCTTTTCTATCACTATTTAAAACTAATAGAAATATGATCGCTGGCCCCAAAGTGCTCCCCCATTGACACCTCAGTCACCTGCCCTGCCTTATTTCCCAAGAGTAGGTCAGGTTTTGCACCTTCTTTAGTAAGTAAATCCACATACTGAATCAGAAAATTTTCTTGTACACACTTAGCAACTTCCTCTCCATCTAAACTCTGAACACTATGGCAGTCCCAGTCTATGTTTGGAAAGTTAAAATCTCCAACCGTAACCACCCTATTAACCTTACAGGTAAGTGAGATCACCTTACAAATTTGTTTCTCAATTTCCTGCTGACTATTAGGGGGTCTACAATACAATCCCAATAAGGTGATCATTCCTTTCTTATTTCTCAGTTCCACCCAAATAACTTCCCTGGATGTATCTCTGGGAATATCCTCCCTCAGCACAGCTGTAATGCTATCCCTTATCAAAAATGCCACTAACCCCTCCTCTCTTGCCTCCCTTTCTTTCCTTCCTGTCGCATTTGTATCCTGGAACATTAAGCTGCCAGTCCTGCCCATCCCTGAGCCATGTTTCTGTAATAGCTATGATATCCCAGTCCCATGTTCCTAACCATGCCCTGAGTTCATCTGCCTTCCCTGTTAGGCCTCTTGCATTGAAATAAATGCAGTTTAATTTATCAGTCCTACCTTGTTCTCTGCCTTGTCCCTGCCTGCCCTGACTGTTTCACTCGCTTCTTTTCTCAACTGTACCCGTCTCAGATTGATCTTTTTCCTCACTATCTTTCTGGGCCCCTCCCACTCCCACCCCCCCCTTACTAGTTTAAATCCTCCCAAGCAGTTCTAGCAAATTTCCCTGCCGGTATATTCGTCCCCTTCCAATTTAGGTGCAATCCATCCTTCTTTACAGGTCACTTCTACCCCAAAAGAGATTCCAATGATCTAAAAATGTGAATCCTTCTCCCATACACCAGCTCCTCAGCCATGCATTCATTTGCTCTATCCTCCTATTCCTATCCTCACTAGCTTCCAGCACCAGGAGTAATCCAGATATTACTACCCTTGAATAGCTCCTTTTAAAATTCCTGCCTAACTCTCTATATTCTCCCTTCAGAATCTCATCCTTTTCCCTTCCTACGTCGTTGGTTCCAATGTGTGCAATAACCTCCTGCTGGGCCTCCCCCTTGAGAACATTCTGCACCCTTTGTAAGGTATCCTTGATCCTGGCACCAGGAAGGCAACTCACCATTCTGATTTTTTGCTGTTGGCCACAGAAACATCTGTCTATGCCTTGGAGGAGAGAGTCCCCTAACACAATTGATCTCTTGGAACCCAACGTACCCCTAATTACATTAGAGCCAGTCTCGATACCAGAGAATTGGCTGTTTGTGCTACATTTCCTGAGAATCCATCACCCCCTACATTTTCTGTACAGCATACTTATTTGAAATAGGGGTAGCCACAGAAGACTCATGTACTACCTGCCTATCCCTCTTACCTTTCCTGGAGTTAATCTATCTATGTGACTGCATCTGCAACTTTTCTTCCATCCTATAACTGCCATCCATCACACCCCCTTGATCGTATAAATTTCTCATTGCCTCTAACTGTTGGTCCAACCAATCCATTCGATCTGATAGGATTAGCAACCAATGGCATTTATTGCAGATATAATTCTCAGTAACACCAACAGCTCCCAAAACTCCCACAACTGATAAGAAGAGCATATCACTCTACAAAGGGCCATTTTTGCTTCTTCCAATCTATAGACCCAGAAAATTGCACCGTCTTATTCTTCTACAAACACTGCTCCAAGGCTAACTTAATACTTATGGCTTATATTTTTAAGTTTAATCAAATGACATATCTCAAGTCAAACATATAATCAAGAAAGAACCCACTCTGCACACTACTGCAGACTTACAGCAAGGCTATACTTAAAATTATTAATTTATCTGTTTCTGTGCTGTGACCTCTCTCAAACAAGTTCCTCCAAGATCACTTGTTAATTTCATTGTTTGTTAATTTTCTTAGACGCACTCCGATGTCCAGCGATACATGAATTCAACAGCAACGGCAGTAACTGTGCAGGTTCACTGTTGTGTCATTAGCAGTGTGGGTTTCTCTCTCTCTCTCTCTTTCTCCTGCACTGACCTGATCATGTACTGCCTTTGTCTATCCCTCTCCCTTTTAAAAGTGATGCTCTTTTGACTTTACTTCCTTCCAACATTCCAAAACAATGCAACATATAAAACAATAATTGCTGCTCTTGGAATTCGAGGAAATCACCTCCAACACCTAAAATATCTCAAAAAAGGAGCAGCTGTTATAGCCAGGAATGTTTCCTGTCCTCCATTTTAGATTACCCAGAATCCAATCTTGTTACACTTAGAGTTTCAGAAGGCTTTTAATAAAGCCCCCTACAGGAGGTTGGTTAGAAAATCACACGGTATAGGAGGTAATGTATTGACATGGATAAGGATCGACAAACATAAAACAGAGAATAAGAATAAATTGGTCATTCTCACGTTGGCAGACTGTGACTAGCAAAGTTCCACAAGGATCAGTACTTGGGCCCTAGCTATTCACAATATACATCAATGATTTTGATGTGGGGACCATACGTAGTAGTTTCAAATTTGTGGATTATACAAAGCTAAGTGGAAATGTGTGTTGCAAGGAAAACATAAGGCAGTTTCAGGTGGATTTAGACAAGCTTAATGAATGGGTAAAGCCATGGCAAATGGAATATAATGTTGTAAAATGTGAGGTTATCCACTTTAAGGAGCAGATGTGCAAAGCATTTCTTAAATGGTAAGAAATTGGAAAGTGTAGATGTGCAAAGGGACATGGTTGTCCTTTCAATAAGTCATTGAAAACTGTAATGTGGTACAGCAGGCTATTGGGAAGGTTAATGGAATATTAGTCTTGATCACCAGAGGATTTAAGTACAGAATTGGTGAAGTCTTACTTCAATTATATAGGAACTTAACTAGATCACACCTAGAGTACTTGTGCATTTTTGGTCTCCATCTTACAGGAAAGATACTATTGTCACAGAGAGGGTGCAATAAAGGTTCACCAGACTCATTTCTAGGATGGTGGGACTGTCCTACGCAGAAATATTGGGCAAACTGGGCTTTTAATCTCCAGAGTTTCAAAGAATGTGAGATGATTTCGATAAAATTTACAAAATACTCAAAGGGATGGACAGGGTGGAGGTGGGTGAGATGCTTCCCCGGCTGGGCACTCTGGACCATGGGTGCACAATTTAAGATAAGGGGGTTGTCACCTGCCTCGAAAATGAAGATAGATTATTTTACTCGGAACTTTTGGAATTCCCTGCTACAGAGGGCCGGGGAAGCTCAGCTTTTGAGTATGCTTAAGGTACAGACTGATGAATTTCTGGTTACCAGTGTTAGGGTAATGGGGATGACGTGGGTAAAAGTGCTCAATTAGCCATAATCCTATTGGATTGCAGGGTGGACTAAATGTCTTAGCTGGCCGAATGGCCTACTCCTCTTCCCATATTCCTAATAATTGGATAAAGCCCCAGAAAATGATGAGGCGAGATATACTGATGACTTGCAACAAGCTGTGATACTTGTGCTACTCTTGTGACATAAGAATGAAGTGTGGGACATGTAGTTCTGAAGAATTCCATGATGTTTTATTGTAGCTCATGGTATTTGTATATGTCATTACAATCACTCTTTACATTCAATTTAATGTGCTTTGGAGCAAATATAATGATCATTGTAATGACCTTATAGAATTTGAGATCCCTGATTAGGGCTGTTAATCTGGTCCAATCAGGGAGCCCTGGCTGAAAGATAAATGTCAGAATGTCAGAGGTCCTGTTCACTCTGAGAGTTGGCTCTGATGGAACTAGATCATGTAAATAAAAGGTAACTTGGTGATGGGTTGCCGGTCTGTGGAGATGTTTCATGCTTAGGCTGGTTCCCTCAGCATGTCATGTTGCAAGAGAGCTCAGTAAGATGGAGACTGAGAGCTTTATAGAATTAGCTCACACTTTTTAAGATGGTGATGACTTTATGAGCACATCCCTTAAAGGTAAACTGTATATCCAGTGTACGATATAACACAACAGGCCCTGTTCCTATGACATGCCCAGCATGGATCACCTTGTCTTTTGGGTATTTATTTGCTAGAGCTGATTGGGAATAAATACCCATTTACTCACTACTATGTCCTCTCCACCAGTCTGCTGCCATCAAACACCTCTCCTTATCCAGGCAACACACATTACACTTAGTAGTTGCATTTCCAATTCTGCCAACTTCCATTGCAGTTTTAACATGAAGCCAGCTCAATCTTAAAGAGATCTAACAATGCCTGGATTTAAAAGTTCTTATCTCCAGTTTCAAATCACTCCATCTATTTCCTTCGGCTCTGAGTTCTCTTTATTTCTCCTTTACATCTGACCTCTTGCACATCCAAGATTCTAACCGCTGCGGCATGGATGATTCTGTAATCAGCTGACAAAGGATTAAGTACTAGAATTTGAAACAAAACCAGGGACTGCTGGAGAAACTCAACAGCATCCATGCAGAGAAAACAGAGTGAACATTTCAAGTCTGGTGATTTTTCAGCAGAACTTCAGAATGGTTGTGGTGAAGATCCATATTGGACTCAAAATATTACTTTTGCTTTCTTTCCAGGAATCCCTGATTTAGTTTCAGATGTCCTGCATTCACAGTTCTTGGTTTAAGTTAAGCACTAGAATTTGTTTTCTGAGCCATTTATTCCTCACTATCTTCCTGTTCTTTTACAAGATACCTCCCAAAATATCACTCACTTGTTGTACAAAACAAATTCTGTTTGATAAACAATCCTGTGAGTGATAAACAATGTTAAAGGCACTATATAAATGCAAGGTTTGTCAATCTGGATGCAGTAAAATGAGTTCAGGGGATATTAATGGTCTTGCAGAATTCTGATACCAGTCCATCAATTTAGAGGGAAAGCTTTGTATCTGAAATATCAATTGCTTTTTTTTTAGATTAGATTACTTACAGTGTGGAAACAGGCCCTTCGGCCCAACAAGTCCACACCGACCCACACCCCTAACCTAACACTACGGGCAATTTAGCATGGCCAATTCACCTGACCCACACATCTTTGGACTGTGGGAGGAAACCCACACAGACACGGGGAGAATGTGCAAACTCCAGACAGTCTGTCGCCTGAGTCGGGAATTGAACCCAGGTCTCAGGCGCTGTGAGGCAGCAGTGCTAACCACTGTGCCATCGTGCCGCTTTGTGCCCTCCAAACTTGGCTTGTTGTGTATCCTCAGAGATTTCAGTTTTGTGCCACTCATTTAGAGCCAAGTTACTTGTTCTACTATCAAAGGCCATGGCCGCTCTCCCTACTAACAAACTGCACAAACATTTCTCAGATTGCAGGCTTGGTGAGTATTCTGGTCTGTTCTCAATATTGGACATTCATTTGGAAAGGTTTAAGTGTCCTAGCCATAGTGCCTGAGGCAACAACATAATAATTAATTGTCAATGAATCACAATCCCTTGTGATTAAGCATTAGGGTCTAAGTCTGTCCTTACCCCAATTTACTCTAATGTAACTAAATCCCGAAAGAAGAACTCTGAATTGGTATTGATTAACTGACCAACCTGCTTTTTGCCCGGATAACTGATTCAATAACTGGCTTGAAATGTTAACTTCTCCTTGGGAAGAGATATACTGAAGGCAAACATTTGAAGTCAGTGTGGCTTCACAGGATTGGAATAGATATGGTGACATGGCGGTAATATCATGACAGTAGTCATCCTGAGGCCCAGGTAAGCGCCTGTGGAAATGGGTTCAAATCCCACCATGGCAGCTGGTTAAATTTAAGACTGGGTTAGGTTCCCTACAGTGTGGAAACAGACCCTTCAGCCCAACAAGTCCACACCGATCCTTTGAAGCGTAACCCACCAAAACCCATTGCCCTCTGACTGAGACACCTACCACCATGGACAATTTAGCAAGGTCAATTCACCTGAACTGCGCATCTTTGGACTGTGGGAGGAAACCCATGCAGACACAGGAAAAAAATGCACAAACTCCACACAGACAGTCATCCGAGGCTGGAAACGAACCTAGGACCCCGGTGCTGTGAAGCAACAGTACTAACCACTGAACCACCGTGCTGTTGATTACAGTTAAGGTGCAACTTATTCAGTCAATTCATTAAGGACGAGGACAGCAAATGTATGGGAAACACCACCAACCCCAAGCCTCTCCCCATCTGAAGTTGGAAATGTATCAACGTATTAAGATTAGATTAGATTACTTACAGTGCGGAAACAGGCCCTTCGGCCCAACAAGTCCACACCGACCCGCCGAAGCGCAACCCACCCATCCCCTACATATACCTCTTACCTAACACTACGGGCAATTTAGCATGGCCAATTCACCTGAGCCGCACATCTTTGGACTGTGGGAGGAAACCCACACAGACACGGGGAGAACGTGCAAACTCCACACAGCCAGTCGCCTGAGGCGGGAATTGAACCCAGGTCCCTGGTGCTGTGAGGTAGCAGTGCTAACCACTGTGCCACCGTGTTCAATTTTACTGGATCAAAATCCTGCGACCCCCTCTCTCACAGCACTGTGGGTCAACCAACAGTATGTGGGCTGCAGCAGTTCGAGAAAGCAGCTCACCTCCACTTTCTCAAGGGATGGGCAATACATGCTGGTCCAGCCAGTAACACCCCTCAAGTGAGTTAAAACAAAATAAATCTGGAATTGAAAGCTAGCCTCAGTAGTGGGGACCATAAAACTATCACTGATTCTTCTGAAAACAGGACCAGAAGGAAATCTGCCGTCCTTTACTTGGTTTGGATGGTAAGTAACTTGAGGACCACAGCATTACGGTAGACATTTGACTGCCTTAAGAAATGGGCCAGATATCCTCTCAATTTTGGGGCAAATAGGGTAATAGGTAATAAAGAATGCTGGCTTCTTCACCGATGTCCACACCATGTTAAAGAATGAGTAGCAATGGCGGGAAATCATCCAATGGGTACTGACAGATTATTTCAATAGTACTCATAATATGGCAATGGAATCCATGTATGTCTCTCCCTAGCACTTCCTTGGCATTCCACCCTGTCTTCATCTATTGTCCTCCAAGGATTGGCCGTTCTCCCTCTGTTCAGCTGACATTTCAGGCTGTTCCCTCTTGCTTGTGTGCTCTCTGGCAACAGAAGGCAAGGAAATGTTTTTAGGAGCCAGAGTTATTCCAGCCAAAGAAAAAGGCCCTATTATTGGCACACTAGTTATTTTTTCCTTCTCTTCATATGGCGAAATGCCTGTTTGACATTTAAGTGCAGTGCCATGATTCAAATTAGGAGCAGATTATTTGGGAAATCCCAGGAACAGGTCTATCTGGCACGTGTTGTAAACTTGAGGAGGCTTTAAAATAGGATTTTAGTTGGGATTGTTTGTCTCATGAGTTAATGAGTAACATGACTGTAATTATATTGATTATCTGACATGAGGCATTGTCTAAAGACGGAGAAACGCACACTCAACAGCATCAACCTGCATTAAATAGTATCTTCAAAGTCATAAAATATGCCCCATGGTTATTCGCGGGACAGCGATGAAGTGCAACTTGATAAAATCTCCTCAGGAAATTTCCGGAAAGTTTCATCAAAGATGCACATTTTAAGGGGCATGTTAAAGGAATACAGAGAGGTAGCAAAGTGGAGAGATGCAATGACGGAAATCCAGAATTTGGGATTCAGTGGGTGAGGCCACAGACGCCAATGCTGGAGAGATGAAAACTGGTGACACACTAGAGATCACAAATGGAGGGGGAGCAGAAATCTGAGACAGTTATCAGTCTTCAGGGAACTGCACAGACAGGAAGGTCATGGGGGGATTGGAAAAGACAGTCAAACGTTTTAAAGGTGGTGAAATTGCCAGATTGGGATCAGCCTGACTGAGCTCATTGGACACAGGAATGAGAGGTGAACGGGTTTCTGAGTGAGTTAGGACATGGGCAACAAACTTTCAGAAGAGACTATGTGGAAGCAGCAAGGTTGACCAGACTATGAGAAGATGAAGAGCTTATGCCTGAAATGTCGACTTTCCTGCTCCTCGGATGCTGCCTGACCTGCTGTACTTTTCCAGCACCACCCTTTTTGATTCTGATCTCCAGCATCTGCAGTTATCACTTTCTGCTAGAGTCTGAGAATAGCTGAGGCTGGATCACCCATGACATATTAAGCTGGTTGACCCATGTGCTTTCTGATAAAGCTGGGTCTCAGTCTCAACTAAGCAGTACGTAGAAAGGTCCATAACAGAATGTATATGTGCTGGTGCAGGGATTGGCCTGGTGTTTGTTTGGGGAATTATATTGGAAAGGCAGTAAAAAATGTTAAGTGGGGTCACTGAAGGCGAAAAGCTGGAACCCTTCTTATCTCCCATTCACAGCAACAACCTAAATTTAAATTTGCAGTTGACACAGACTTCGAAGGGCAGCGAATCAGACAAGGGTCTTCAGGTACAACAACCTGACTTGGATAAATGACATCAGTATGGTCAATGGCTGATGAAGTTTAACTTGGACAGTTATGAAGTTGCTCCTGGACTGCAAAGCTTTAAGAAGGTTCATCAGCAACTTCTCAGGGCAGGTTGGACAAGTCATCAATTCAATTTTACCCATATGCCTAAGAACTTAGATGTATTCTTTTTTATATATGCTCACACTTAATGTCATTTGTAAAGGGAATCTGCTATCCTTACTCGGTCTGGTCCATGTGACTCCAGGCGCACAACAATGTGGGTGACTCTTAATTGCCCTCTGAAATAGCTGAGCAAGGCCATTCACTTCAAGGGCAATTAAGGGTGTGCAACAAATACTGGCCTCACTACAAATAGCAGTCTTGTCTCATTGAATCCCTACAGTGTGGGGACAGGCCATTCGACCCAACAAATCCACACCGACCCTCCAAAGAGTAACCCACCCTAGTATTCTACATTTACCCCGGCTAATGCACCTAACCTACACATCCCTGGACACTATGGGCAATTTAGCATGGTCAATTCACCTAACCTGCACATCTTTGGATTGTGGGAGGAAACCAGAGCACCCAGAGGACACTCATGCAGACACGGGAAGAATGTGCAAACTCCACACAGTCGCCTGAGGCTGGAATCAAACCCAGGTCCCTGTGAGGCAGCAGTGCTAACCACAGAGCCACGGTGATCTGTGTTGGATTTTAGCCCGATTCCTTAAGACAAAAACAGTAGTGCGTTAAGTCATCAGTTAACACCCCCGATCCCACCAACCAATGTTCCACCTGCCCCACTCTTTGCATTTTGAAACATTCCCAGCTTCACGGTTGGTCCAAAGAGACCATTGCTTGCAAGTCTGGAAACCTGAGAGATCAATGAACAATCAATCACAGGGAGTGAAATTTATCTGAATGCGAGCTTCACACACACGTGGATGAAATTGGCTCTTGCCAAGCCTAGAAACAACACCATTTGGTGAATTACACAAAAACAGCCTGGTTGACAGAGTTCCTGGCACATGGATCTGACAGCTGCCAAGAAAAATAAGGATTATCGGGAACAGGGATTTATCAGATATTGCACAGCTTGTGGTCACAGCTGAAGGAATCCCTCCAATAAAAGATTGCATCTGTAAGCAGTATGAAGCCAAATCAGTCTCTGCATCCAGTTGGTTTTAGTTTCAAGGTTTTATTTACTGCATATGATCACATTTGGGAGGAAAGGAATCATTGAGGAGGTAAGCACTTAAAGCCAATTGCTGGCACCTACATCCTCGAAATTATGATACATTTGTTTTGTCCTGAAGCTTTCCTCACTCCCTTCAGTGATTTTGAAATCCCTAGTTTCTACAACAATCTTATTATTCATCTTTTTTACCTCTAATTTCTTCATTTCTTCAGAAGATAGAAGCCATGTTGTGGAGATGCTGGTGTTGGACTGGGATAGGCAAGGTCAGAAGTCACACAGCACCAGGTTCTAGTTCGATAGGTTTATTGAAAATCAGCTGACAAAGGGGCAGTGCTCCAAAAGCTTGTGGTTTCAAATAAACCTGCTGGACTTTAACCTGGTGTCGTGTGACTTCTGACTTCTTCAGAAAATGAGGACCTTTCTTGTATGTGCCTGAAACTTGTTGCTAACATTCCTCTCACCATTTTACCTGATGTCCTGGTATTCTGGTACACCCTGAAGTAGGGTTCCAGATTACTCTTCTCTAGACCAGTCCTGTTACTTCCTCTCTCTGAGTTGCCTTCTTTCAATGCAAGCCCATCCCTACCTTTTCCAAAATACTCTCATCAGTGAATTCTTTGATGTTGAGATTTGACCTTTTGGCTTTTCTCCACAGAGGGGAAAAGATCTCGTGCTTTAACATGATTCCAAGATTGGAGCTGGCTGGAGGCAGGGTGACGCTCAATCATGGCTCCCACTTCTCAAACAATTAAGTTCCAGTCCAATGCAGCCACAGATAGTGATCTTTCCAATTTGTGTCGGTCCTCAGAATCAGATTCAGGTAATTGAACACAAGTGAATCAAATAGAGTGGAAGCAAATGCAATGACATAGCGGTGTTCTTGTGGCACAGTGGTAGTGTCCCTCAGTCTAGAGGCCTGGGTTCAGGTCCTGCCTGCTCCATACATGTATCATAACATACTTGAACAGGTTAATTAAAGGTATCAAATGAAGTACTTGAGTTATTCTGATCCAGCATGCACTGCTGAACACAGTGGTGGAGGCAATAACTTTGAAAAAGGAATTTTGTTTCTTGAAAAGGAACAACTTGCAAGACCCGAGGATAGAACTAATGTTTTTAAATGGGAATGGGATACTAATGTTTTTAAAATCCAAAATCCAAAGATGTGCAGGTTAGGTGGATTGGCCATGCTAATTTGCCCTGTAGTGCCCAGGGATGTGCGGGTTAGGTGAATTGGCCATGCTAATTTGCCCCGTAGTGCCCAGGGACATGCAGGTTAGGTGGATTGGCCATGCTAATTTGCCCTGTAGTGCCCAGGGATGTGCAGGTTAGGTGGATTGGCCATGCTAATTTGCCCTGTAGTGCCCAGGGGTGTGCAGGTTAGGTCGATTGGCCATGCTAATTTGCCCTGTAGTGCCCAGGGATGTGCATGTTAGGTGGATTGGGCCATGCTAATTTGCCCTGTAGTGCCCAGGGACGTGCAGGTTAGGTGGATTGGCCATGCTAATTTGCCCTGTAGTGCCCAGGGATGTGCAGGTTAGGTGGTTTGGCTATGCTAATTTGTCCTGTAGTGCCCAGGGATGTGCAGGTTAGTGGATTGGCTATGGGAAATGCAGGGTTATAGGAATAAGGTGGACAGGTGGAATGCTTTTCAGAGGGGCTGTGTAGACTTGATGGGCCAAATGGCCTCTTTCTGCACTGTAGGGATTTATGAAGGCGGATAAATTAAGATCAGGAAACCATAAGACAAGGAACAGAAGTAGGCCATTCAGCCCATCGAATCTCCTGCATTATTCAATGATGTCATGATTGATCTGATAATCCTCAACTCATGGCACATGGGCCTCACCGAAAATGTCAGCATTTGTTGCCCATTCCTAATTATCCTTGAGATCAGATGAGAGTCAACCACCTTACCCTTTGTCTGGAGTCATGTGCTGGCCAAATCAGGGAAAGACAGCAGATTTCCTTCCCTCAAGGACATCAGTAAACCAGATGGGTTTTATTTGAAACAATCAATGGTGGTATAATGGTTACAATTACTGATGTGGAGGTGCCGGTGTTGGACTGGGGTGCACAAAGTTAAAACTCACACAACACCAGGTTGTAGTCCAATAGGTATATTTGGAAGTACCAGCTTTCGAAGTGCTGGTCCTTATAGTTTTACAGTAAATTCTGTGTCCTATGATCCAACCCCACTGGCTATCTGATGAAGGAGTAGTGCTCTGAAAGCTTGTACTTCTAAATAAACCTGTTGGATTATAACCAGGTGTTCAGTGATTTTTTAACTACAATTATGGAGATCATCTTTCTGTTCCAGATTTTTTAATATATTGAATTTTGATGTGACTTCATGCCTCTTATCATTAGCCTGGGCCTCAGAACTGCTAGACCTGTGACAGCGTCATTGTACCACCATGATGTTCCCCTCTAACGAAATAGAAGAAGCATGATGACTGAGTGGCCTCTGTCAGGGCAGTATGAATCTATACTATGAAAGGGAACCAATATTACACTAATGGAGACTTTTCCACTAACTAAAGAGGAAGTCTAGCCAGTGAACAGTACAATAAGCAACAGTTACATTTACCTTAAATGCCAGTTATATGACTATAAAAATATAAGAAACAGGAGATTGAGAGACCACACAGCTCCTCAAGCCATCACAGCTATTCAATAATATTGAGTCAAACACCACTTTTCCACATTATCTCCAACTCTTGGATTCTAAAATCATTCCACCCTTCAATATTCTCAATGACTGGGCACGCATTGATGTCTAGGGAGTGGAGAATTATTCCCAAAAGGCACAAGTCTCTGAGTGATGGAATTTCCCCTAAACTTAACCCCAACTGACCACCCTCTTATCCTAGAGACTTCCCTCCAAGGTTGAAGCTCTGCAGCCAGGAAAGGTTCAGAGTTCAGGATCCAGCTCCGAATTAGCACCTTTTTTTTAAAAAAATGAAATTAAAGTCAGTGCAAACATGAAAAGAAAAATGTTGCAAGATGAAAAGATAAACTTCAAAAGGCCAGTTCTTGAAGCAGTTCCATCAAATTCTAGCTTTAAAAGTACTTTTCTCCCATATCCGTCACATTTAGGTTTCTTAAATCTTTGATGAGTACTCTTTGCATTAAAAATTTATTCAAAAACTTTTTGCTAGCGGGATGTCAAATTTGCAATGAAAGAATCATAAGATCAATTTGAAAGAACTGAGGCTTGTGGCAAACAGGACTTTAAAAGGGATCTTATTATCAATTTAAAACATCATGCAGGACAGCTGCAATGGCTGTAAACAGAGATCAGTAAGTCACTGGCTCCTGGCATCACCTCAGCCTGAAGAAAGCTACATGTGATTGAAATTTCCACTTTTATTTCAAACATGATTAATACAAGCTTCCACAACTTGGCAATTCTTTGTAAACATACGTTTTCTCTTTACAAATCTTATTGACTAGGTTCCACTGCTCCTATCACAATTTTAGCCAAAGAGACAATTATTATTAGGCCAAAGTGTCAGCAGGAATGGAAAGAGAGAGAGAGACATAAGGGACAGAGAAACAAAAGTAGGGATATGTCAACTTCAGAACTTCGAACAAAACTTTAAAATGTACAATTTCAAACTGATTGCTATTAAACACCCCAGGAGAAAGTGAGGACTGCAGATACTGGACATCAGAGCTTAAAAATGTGTTGCTGGAAAAGCATAGCAGGCCAGGCAGCATCAAAGGAACAGGAGAATCGATGTTTCGGGCATAATCCTGAAGAAGGGCTTATGCCCGAAACGTCGATTTTCCTGTTCCTTTGATGCTGCCTGGCCTGCTGCGCTTTTCCAGCAACACATTTTTAAGCTATTAAACACCCCATTCAGTTTCCTCTGCTTTTTCAAAGGCTCGCCACACAGTTTGTTGATATTGTACATTTACTGAAGAGTTTGTGCTCTTTAAGCCAAGATCTTGTACAGTCAAGAACAATCCAAATTAATTAAATTACAAACCAACTCAAATCATTGTGAGAGGCAGAGATGTGAATTTGATATTTTTTTCATGAATATTTTGCCACAAAAAATTAAGCATCTCAAACCTAAAACAGCAATGCATTGAACAGCATTGGGAACTGACCTCTCTAACATCTTACTGAGTCAACTTCTTCACTTCCAAAAGAAATCTCTCTCTCCTTTGTAAACTGCTTCCCATAATTTCTTTCTTTCTTCAAAAACAAACCCCTTTTAATCTGTCTCTTTTTGTCCATCTCTCTGTTCTCTCTGTTTATGTTCATCTGTTTAAATATGCTGAATAAAATAGGAAAAGACTTCCAGAAAATCACAATTTATAATTTAGCATTAACACCATTTTTCATCTCTCCCTTCTGGACTCTTTCCCTGCCCAGAAGTCAACTTCCCACAGGGGAAGAATTCAATTATTTCTTAAATGGAATAAAACCCAATGATCAGTGTAACAAATGGTAAGCACTGTTTGTGTGACAGAAACAAAAATCTGACTCTTAGTGGGCTTTTGTGATGCAGTCATAGTATTTCCCCCTCTGGACTAGGCAGCCAGGTTCAAGTCCCACCTGCTCCAAAGGTGCAATGTAATATCACTGAACATGTTAATTAGAAAATGTCTTCCATTTGATCTTTAAAGAGACCTGTATTTCTAACTCTTTTAAGGAAAAGGTAATTGTATTTATACAAGAGTGCAAGGATATAAAAAGACACAGCCTCATATTCCACTGTTACAAAGTGAGACATCATTGTTCTAAAACTTTCAAAAGTGTCTCTGTAGAGGCTTTTCTCTTGGTGAAACAATCCAATAGTGGATGGCCATCATCTTCCCATCTTGGCTTCGTGATCTCTTTCCTCTCTAGCATCTGCTCTAAGCTGGCTTTATCTATCCAAAGCTTTCTATCACTTATACTTTTCCTGGAATGTACACAGTGGCTCAGTGGTTAGCACTGCTCCTTCACAGTACCAGGGTCCCAGGTTCGATTCCAGCCTCAGGCGACCGTCTGTGTGGAATTTACACATTCTCCCTGTGTCTGTGTGGGTTTTCTCCTACAGTCCAAAAATGTGCAGGTTAGGTAAATTGGCCATGCTAAATTGCCCATCGTACTAGGTGCATTAGTCAGAGGGAAATGGGTCGGTGTGGACTAGTTGGGCCGAAGTGCCTGTTCCTGTACTGTAGGGAATCGAATCTACATTGTTCAACAAGATCTGATTATCTCTGTAACATTCTATTGGTATTGTTCCTCTAAGATCTTAGTTAAGGGAGGTGTAGGGGCCATGAGAAGGAGCAAGGAGATGGGGGAGCTAGGAGGGATAGAGAAGAAAGTAAACAATTTGTGTCCTTTTTGATTTGTCTTGCATTCATTTCAATTTGATCTGTTTTTGTATTGCTGTCGATGGTCATCATTATTCTCTTTGTACTTCCCTGCGTGTCTGATACTTCCCGCCTGTGCTGTGGTCTTTTGGAGAGATTGCATCTGTCACTCTGATTCTACCTTGGGGAGTTCTGCAAAATATCTCTGAGATCGTGTACAATGAACGTGTCCATTGCAAACTGTTGGACAGACATTGGCACAAAGCTATCAATGAATCTTGCCTCAGAGGTAGGGAGAAAGCAGATTTTTGCCGTCACTCGCTGTCCAATCTCTCTGCAGCGGGAGATTAATAGTCCAAAACAATTTTTGGAAAATCCAGGCTGCCTGAACTCTATGTACTGCACTGAACAGCACACAGCAGGAATCCAAAACATAATTATCAAGGGAGCTAATCTCACCATTCTTCCTGACAACAGCTACGTGAACCCATAAGACTGTTGTGTTAGCCACACGGTTTTGGACTTGCCAGCAGAGTAGAAGACTAAGAAAAATACATTGTTTGCAGAAGAAAAAAAGTAGTTTATTGTGTAACCTAATATGTGGCAAGAAAAACTAGTATTAGAAATGTAATTAAAGCATTTATCCAATTTGGCTAGAGACAGTTTTAACTTACATCAACAGTGTTCGATCTCAACCAACATCTCCAAAATAAGATAGGCTCAATTTCTGCACTACAATAATTTATTACCAGGCGTATCACAAAAGCCATTAAAACAGCCAGTAAAAACATTTACAACAGGATTAAGTAGGTACAATAAAGCCAAAATACTGCGGGTGCTGGAAATTTGAAACAAGCACAGAGAACACTAGAGAATCTCAGTAGGTCTGGCACTATGTATGGAGAGAAAACAGAGTTAATGTTTCAAATTTGGGAGTCATACGCTGTTTTTCTCTCCACAGATGCTGTCAGACAGCATCGCTGTATTTCTTGAGTAGATACAGAGTCTTGAGAGCAATGTGTCATACCCAGTGTAGCCTTATCCTACTCATAACTTTAAAAAGTGCATGTGTTCAGATAGAAGCTTCTGGAATGGTCATAAATATTTTAAAATGGACACTGATGGAATGCTAAGGTGGTTGCCAAGGATCAGGTGACCTTTGCAACCAACACAGACGATCAAGCTTCCAGAAAGTTCCTAATTAGATTGTCTTGTGTGGGATGGTATCCCCTGAGAAGTTGCATAATTAGACACATCCTCTCTGTGGAATTTATACTTGCTATTGTTTGGAGATTCGCCGAAAACATAAGTGCAGACTCCATGGCTCTGAGTTGGAGCCTTAACAATGAGTAGGCAGAAACCGATTCATTTTTAACAAGTGTAAAGATCTCATTCATTACGCCCATTGTACAGCAGTAGCTCTTAGTTAAATCATTCCAAGTGGACAAGACCTGTACTGGCCATTTGACTGAAACCTGCCTGAGCTAATAAGTTTCAAAGTCCAGATTCAGAAAGGGGCCGAGCAGTCTGCAAGTGAGCGATGAAGCCTGTATGAGCATCAGCACTAACAAGGCTGTATCGTTCTGTATTTTAAGACATGGACGGATGTAAAGTGTTTAAAAGGCTCCCAATTTGATTTCAAAATACCAGGTCCATCTGTAAAAAATGCAGTCTCCGGGTACACAAGCCACAACTGTCTACCTTCATGACCTGCTGAATATTAATATTAGAGAAGAAATCCCACTATTATCCTCAGATTTCAATTCCAGCTATCAGAATCTATCTACATTAAAGTTCAGAATTTTAAAAGATTTCCCTCCTCATCAGACCTGCAAAGACTGTTGCCTCTATGACAAGCTAAATAGTGATAACTTTCCCTTTGCACTGTCCCTTATTGAAGTGGAAGTGCAGGTCTGCCTCGCCCTAACTCCACATTCACTATTAATAAACACCAGCCAAGCACCAGCCTGGGAGAAATGATCACATCAGAGGTTCAAAGAACTATCAATATTCTGAAGAACCTCAGGCCACCAGAGATCAGCAAGGTGCCAGCAAAGCTACTGAAACATGGCAAGAACTCCATCATAACAAAGTTCAGGAATCTAATCACCTCGATCTGAACTGCAGTGGATGTCCATGATGACTAGAGATGAGGAGTACATCTGCAACAAATAGACAGGCAAGGTCCAATTGCAAGGTACTGAGCATAGACTGGAAACGGAAATAGATGCTATCCATCATTTTGACCAGGCTGCCCTCTGGGATATCAGGTCATGCTGTGATATTTACATTCAGGATCACCATAGCAACGTAGAAGAAAGGAAGAGGAGGAGGCCATTCATCATGATCATGGCTGATCGTCCAACTCAATAACCTATTCCTGCTTTCTCCCCATTACCTTTGATCCCATTCACCCCAAGTGCTATATCTAGCCACCTCTTGAATACAATGTTTTGGCATCAACTACTTCCTGTGGTAATGAATTCCCCAGGCTCACCACTCTCTGGATGAAGAAATCTCTCTTCATCTCCATCCTAAATGGTCCACTCCATACCCTCAAACTGACCCCTGGTAAAAGCAAATTACTGCGGATGTTGGAATCTTTGAAAAAGGGTCAGTTAGACTCGAAACGTCAGCTCTTTTCTCTCCTTCCAGATGCTGCCAGACCTGCTGAGATTCTCCAGCATTTTCTCTTTTGGTTTTTGACCCCGGTTTTGGATGCACCAACCATCGGGAACACCCTCCTTACACTTACAGCAGAACCTTGAATATCAGAAGCCATTTGTTATAAACTTAATTGACCTTAAGGAAGTTTTGGATTGCAGCCATTGGCAGTACATTACAGAAGTGTTCTGGAGTGGGACATCACCATCTTCAAAGGCTTATGCCTTGAAACTAGCAGGTGCATTGAGACCAGCGGGGGCAACACAGCCTTCTTGAGAAATATGGCAAGGTTGCAAACTCTTACCATTCCTTTCCTTCTCATTAATCATGAGGAAGGCATGTCACAGAATTTGGAATCTGCCAACAATTGACTGACATTGATTTTTCAGAAAACCTCGTCTTCCTGCAGAAGAAGTGTTTATTCCACAGCACGACCAATAGCAACTCCAGGGTTGGTCTATGCATCATCTGCACTAAAACCAAGGCAATAATTACTGAATGGCAAAAAGACCATCCCATCACCCTCAGGCAAGAGAGCTTTGAGGACATCGATCACTTCCCCGAGTGAGGATGCAACATCTTCAAGGAGGGTGACATAGAGACAGATTTTCATGCAGAAACCGACAAAGTTACATCAATCTTCCAAAGCTTCCACATGGTGTGGGCACCAACACCATCAAGATGGCTCTGACATCCATTGGCGCACCAACTGCAATCTATGCCAGTGAAAAATGGAATGGGTACAACAAAGGTATCATATAAGTTGGACATCTGGCACCAGCGTTCTCTACATCAGACAATGGGCAACACTGACAGACAACACAACCAGTGAGGAAGTGCTAATTTGCTCTGGTCAGTGTGGCAGAGAGAGAGAGAGAGAGATAGAGAGAGAGAAAGAGGAGTGAGATTGCCAGGGTGTGTGTTTAACCTCCCAGACACATGGTCATACCACAGCGTCAGCTAAGTAGACATCGCTGGATTGGAAATGGAGAAAGGACCAGTCAAAGAAGACTAGGAAAGTATATTTATGGAGGGACACCGTTTGGACTGCAGTTATACAGATGGTAATGGACTGGGTCTGGTGGCAGAGTCTTGGGTATGCATTGTCCTGCTCAGAACCAGAGGAACTAAGTCTCAGTCTATGTCTTGTAAAAGTGCACTGGTCTCGTTACCTGCATCTTGTTTCAGTGTGTCAGGATGAGCGTAGGAATAAAAATCCCCCATTAAACCCACAAACGTTTGCTGCTGTTCTTCACATTAAGGGGGCTAAGATATGCAAAAACCCACTTTCCAAAACAGAACACAAATTGCCTACAGCAGGCAAGGGGAATTGGGGTTTTCACTTCACTTACCCACCGTTACGTATAACAGAAGGAATTGAGGAATATGACGAGGAAGAGAGTGGGAGAAGTGAACTACAATAACCATGCTTCAAACTTTCATAATGGTCCTTGCACACAAAAAGAGGATTCCCAAAGAACGTTACACCAACGAGAAAATAAAACTCTGTGAGAAAGGGACGAACAGCAAAGGGGAATGGCAAAGGTTCAAAGTTGAGTAAAAGGAGAGAGGAAAGGGAAAAGACAGAGAGGTGGTGGAGGAATTGCAAAGATCAGCGTTGCTGGAGTGTGAACTAACTTTTGTCAGTCTAGGACAGGAATAGAATTATCTGGGCAACAGGGTCATTTCTCTGTTCCCAATGTTTTTAATGCTACATTTTTGTGGAGAAATACCAGATCTGCACAACTAATGAGCAGATAATGATTCAAAACCAGCCAGCCAGGTCTTGGCCTGTAAGATGTGCTGGGATTTGATTGATTGTAATTGGTATGTTCGCATCCAGCGCCGCCTCATCCCGAATGGAAAACTAAAATTCGACCCATTTTGTTTGTTAGTGAAGATAAAACCTAGCTTCTTTTTTGCTTATTGATTTCAGTAACTCATTACATCTCAACAATTTAACCAAGGACTAACAACAATGTTGTAAGGCACCTTCATTCGTGATGAAGAGCTTTTGCCCGAAACGTTGATTTTCCTGCTCCTCAGATGCTGCCTGACCTGCTGTGCTTTTCCAGCACCACTCTAATCTAGACTCTGGTTTCCAGCATCTGCAGTCCACACTTTCACCTCCATCTCTATATCTACCTCAATATCATGAGCAGCATTGAATCAAGGTCATGGGATCTCACTCACTGATGGGAGAGCTGGAAAGATCCTCCCAGAGGCATATTTTGGACAAAGCTGCCAGTGCTGCCCCTTTCCCTGGGTCAAAGGGCTAAATCTCACCCTATCAAGACAGCTGGCCAACCGAGGCTGGAAGCTGTCCACTGCAGGTACCAGCCAGCGGGAGCAGTGGCACTGATCGGTAATGTACCCACATAAAGGATTGCCAAAGTCACCGGTGTGTGGGGAAGGGGCGGGGAGAGGTCATGGAATGAGACTCATGGCTGTGGGGCTGTGAAGGTAGTGGGTTAACTTTTAGCAGGTCATGCCCTTCCCAACACTGGATCACTCAATCAGGCACTGACCCCAGCGGGGAATTCAAACAAGGGAAAGGCTTGCATTTCAGTGATGACTGCTTTGCCATGCCTGTTGTTGGGTGAATACTGGTGGCAATGGATGGGCATCAATTCTCCACTTAAGGGTCTCAGCTGGCTGTGAGGCAGTCAGGGCAGGGTTGGGCAGGCTGTGGCATCCCCATCTGGCACCCACTCACCCTGCCCCATCTCAACAATCATCTCAATGGAGGGCAGTAGATGGTGCCCATATTGGTATCTCACAAGGCAATGGTCACCTGGAAAGAAATAGGGCTTCATGGAAAGACACAATCTCAAAGGCAACCACTTCAACCAGGGCCGAAACTGAACTCAGTTAATGTGGTTGAATGTAGTCACCAAACTGAGCTTCCCCTAAAGGGTACTGTCTCCTTGGTGATTCCCACAGGAATTGAGGTGGGGTCTATAATAATGGCAATGAACCATGGGAAACATTACGTTATGTCCACAGTCAATATATGTTTAAGAACTGCAAACACCAATTCACAAACATATTCATGAGATCATCACTGTATCATAGCATGCAACGTGAGGGTACAATGATCTCCATCACATCTGAATTCTTGCCACGTTGTGGTTAAGTGTGCTACTCTTTGTAAGTGAATTGCTTAATAGTTGCCCAGACATGACGCACTCATGAAAGTAATATTTGTATATATTAGCAGGCAGCAATAAACATCTGTTTGATCTTTCAATGCCATGTTACCCATGTCTTATTTTCTTATGTTATGGGGATAACATAAGCACTATCACCTCAGGAAAAGACACTCTGCCGGGGTCAAAACATCCCACAGGAAGAGTGATTGGGAAAATGCTGAACCCGTCCTGATAGAGGGAGTTATAATTATAGAGAGCACAGGGGAAATTGACAATGCAACATTTCATATAAAGTGCTATCACAAACATGGTGACTCAGTGATTAGCACTGCTGCCTCACTGTGCCAGAGACCTGCATTTGCTTCCAGCCTCAGGTGACTGTCTATATGGAGTTTGCACATTCTTCCCGTGTCTGTGTGGGTTTCCTCTAGGTGCTCCAGTTTCCTCCCACAGTCCAAAGATGTGCAGGTCAAGTGAATCGGCCAAGCTAAATTGACCATAGTATTCAGGGACGTGTAGGTTAGGTACATTAATCAGAGGTGAATGTAGAGTAGTGGGGTAGGGTTATGTGTCTGGGTGGGTTACTCTTCGGAGGGTCGGTGTGGACTTGTTGGGCCGAAGGACCTGTTTCCACACTGTAGGTATTTGATGAAAACTTCTATGAATTGAAGAAGGAAACCAAAGAGAAGCCATTTTGATTTTTGGTAATAGCCTAAAACAGGTTTACAAGAGATCACTTCCTCCCTGAGGTGTATATCCTTTAGCAGTGTCACAGAGTGCAGAGAACAAATAAAAAGGTGTGCATTTGTGTCTGCACAGCTGTCTGTACAAACACTGGGAACTGAGAAACTTCAACTATAACTTTATATGCCTATTTATTAAAGAGTATTTGTTTTGCTGAATTTTAATGTACAGTTCTTTGCTTGATAAAATAAAAACCTAGGCAAATAAACTTCAGCTACAATTATATTGCCATCGTCTACCAGACCATAATACTGCTCTCTCATTAGAAAGAAGTGACTGGTGGTGGTTCAACCTGGGGGTTACCATACCTCAGGTTGGGGTGGTTGAGAAGGAGAGCCCTTCCTAGTAACCTCAGTTGGCGCTGGAATCTGAACCCATACTGTTAGTATCACTCTGCATTAATTAAACCAAGCACCCAGCCAACTGAGCTAAACCCTCCCTGACCAGTCAGCTGCAATGCCTAAGCACAAATACTGACAGCAGTAACTGAAGCTAAGATTGGGTCAGCAGAGGTGAGTGACCCATTTCCTGATTTGCTAAAGTCTTTCCCCTGTTGAGAAGGCAAAGCCAGGAGGGTGAAGGAATACGCTCCACTCGCCTATTGTGCAACTCCAACAACACTCAGGAAGCTCATCATCTTCTTGAAAAAGAAAGCAGCTTTCTGATCAGTACCTCACTCACCACTTTAAACACTCACTCTATCCAGTAACAATACAATGTAGCTGCACTGTGTAACCTCCACAAGATGCATGACAGAGACTTGATAAGGGCACTTTGACAGCCCCTCCCACACCAGTGACCTCTGTCACTCAGACAGACAAAGACAACAGATGCATGGGAACACTACCGTCACTTCCAATCACACGCCATCCTGGCGTGGAGCTCACCACCATTTCGCCATTATCACTGGGCCAGGATTCTAGAATTCAGCAGCTCGGAAATACCTACACCAACACAGAGAGAAGAAGGTGGCTCATCACCACCTTTTCCAGAGCAGTTAGGGATGGGCAAATGCGGCAATGCCTGCATCGAGTAATTTGCAAATTATGAAACAAAATACGGAGAGACTGAAAAACGGAGAGTAAGAGGTAAATTTTATTTACAGCCAATGATGCCTGTAACAGGAACCGGTGTGGACTGTAGGAGGACAAAGGTCATTGTCTACTATACAAGGTTGTGTGTTCATTCACTAACTCAGAGTCCCAGTTTGTATGACCACTGTATGATACTGCACAGCTTGGAACAGCTTTGTAGTACGACCCACTCTCTACCCATTATGCCTGCAATTTCTCCCTCCCAGATGTACAAGTATATCCAATACCTGGTTGAAGTATACTAGAGCATTGACTCCCAAACCTTTCAATAACACAGCAAATTTCAATGAAACAAACCATTCCACAGAACACCCACGTTTTTCAGCTGAACGGATTGCTCATAAATGTCACATTTTCCCATGTTTATTATGGTCATGGTCTTACTTGAGAGGTTTGCATCAAGCTAAAGAAGGATCAAATGCATTAATGTTTCAAATCCACCAGAAAAAAAAACAGCTTCAATCATGAGCACAGACACATTTTCAAAATGAAGAAGGGCTTTTGTCTGAAATGTCGATTCTCCTGCTGCCTGACCTGCTGTGCTTTTCCAGCACCACACTCTCGACTCTAATATCAATACAGTCCTCACTTTCGCCTACATTTTCAAAATCTGCTTACCTCAATTATTTCTAACTCCTCATGGCCCTAAATCTGATGCATTCAGTTCAGCGACTGATAGCTTTTTTTAATTTGAAGATTAATTTTTACAAATTTAATGAGTTGTCATTTTGGTTGATGAAGGTTTGGTTAAGATGAAACAATGTCTGTTTGACATTGATGTTCAATACCATTGTGTAAAATTTCACAGCACGCGTGGGGACGTTCTGACAGCACAACCCAGTCTATCACAGCACATTGGCTGAAAACAACTCCTGGAGAATCTGCATCTACTGTCTCTTTGTATAGCACCCTGCAGGTGATAACAGTAACTTGCTCTATAAAAAGGGCTCTGCTTGCTGACACCCATAAGATTCTGGGACTAGCAGCAATATCTCTCATAAATATTTTAAAATAAAGCTTGAGAAATAGTTAAAAAAACCCAAAAATGAGAAAAAAACATTAATGGAAGAATATACATCGTGAAAGCAAATTAAAAATGTAAATCTTTATAAAACTTACCATTGTCCTTCTGACGAAAAATGAGTTTCGTGTCATCTAGAGGAAAGATCAAACTGGAATTAGATGGTAAGGCACATTGACAATTGTTAATAAGCTCAGATCTGTGACGTGATGCCATTGTACATATCTAGTTTAATATCCCTATTCATAAATTTAGCTTTGGATCTGATTTCTTCCTTTCTCTTTTTTTTCTCTTTCCTTTTCTGTCTGACTCTCGAGTGCTAACTCCAGGAGAGAACAGCAATCTGTAGGGAAAGGTAACTCAGGGAGAGGGTGCATCAACACAAGAGGTGCCCTCTTAGTTATTTCACCAAAAACAAAATTGATTATAAAATACAGAAAGCAGCTGAGGCATCACTGTGGAAATGAATGGGAAGGGAGTTGGGTCTTTCAGAGGGCAGCCTTTGTCTGTGCCCTCACACCATTCATACAGCATGGAAACAGACCCTCCCACCCAAACCCATTCCTCTACATTCACCCCTGACTAACGTAGCTAACCCACACATCCCTTAACACTATAGACAATTTAGCATGGCCAGGAGACAGTGAGGTCTGCAGATGCTGGAGATCAGAGTTGAGAGTGTGTTGCTGGAAAAGCACAGCAGGTCAGGCAGCATCTGAGGAGCAGGAAAATCGATGTTCCGTGCTGGAGCCCTTCAGGAATGACGAAGGGCTATAGCCTGAAACATCAACTTTCCTGCTCCTCTTTGTTGCCTGACCCACTGTGCTTTTCCAGCAACACACTCTCAATTTAGCATGGCCAATTCACCTAACCTGCACAGCTTTGGATTGTGGGAGGAATGCACGCAGAAAATGTGCAAACTCCACACAGACAGTCACCTAAGGTTGGAATCAAACCCAGGTGCCTGGCGCTGTGAGGCAGTAGTGCTAGCCACTGAGACACCATGCCATCAGGCAAGAAGTGGTGCCCAGCTTGCAATTGGCAGGCAGTTAAACTTCAGACACTCCAGTGCAGTACTACTGAGAGAGTGCTGCACGTTCGAGATGTTGTATTTCTGATGAAGTGCTAAAATCAGGCCCCATCTCCCTATTGGCTGGTTGTCAAAGACCACAAGGCGCTCTTTACAGAGAGAAGTGAGGGGAGTTAACCATTTCTTATATTTAGGCACCAGTTAGCAACAGACAAATAAATTCTCTGGTCATTATCACATTGTTGCTTATGGAATCTCCATAATATAGATTCCGACTTTACAACTTCAAAGAGTATTTCTTTGACTAACTTTTGTTCTGTCTCGTGGATGTGGAAAATACTATATAAATGCGAACCTCACTCATCAAGTAACATAAACCTCTTGTGAAAGACATTTAGAAATAGGAAGCGAATTTTTAGGTGAATGACCTTCCTTCACAGATGATTCTTGATAAACGGGAGGGTGAAAGGTGATTGAGAGTAGCCTGGAACACAGGACAATCAGATCAGCCACAGTAGCTCAGTGCTTAGCAACGCTCCCTCACAGTGCCAGGTACCTGGGCTCGATCCCATTCTCAGGCAACTGACTGTGTGGAGTTTGCATGCTCTCCCCATGTCTGTGTGGGTTTGCTCTGGTTTCCTCCTTCAATCCAAAGATGTGCAGTTTAAATTTGGCTATACTAAATTCCCCATGGGGTGGACTTGATGGACCAAAATGGCTTGCTTCCACAATGTAAAGACTTTATTGAATGCAGAGCAAGCTTCACGGGTTCAGTGGCCTATTCCTAATTCCTGTTTTCACAGAAGATGACCTGAAATGTTAATTCTTTTCTCAATGGATACCACCAGACCTGTTCTGCATCTCCGACATTCCCTGCTTTATTTCAGATTTCCAGCATCCACGCTGTTTTCTTTATGGTATTGGTATGGCTTATTTTTGGTGGAGGGGAGGTCAGCTTCAGAGTGTGTTTGGTTAATATCATTTCAAAAGCACGTGTGATTTCAATTCTGCTTTTGATGAAATAGCAACAGATGGCTGTAGGGGATTATTTTCCTGAGTTACTGAAGACAACTCCAACATTCCACACTTGAGCTCCAAGTGTCCTCAGTAAACACATGTGGATGTCACATCCCAGCGCTAGGCTGTTACCTACTTCAATGTTTACTTATATAATGAAGATACTTGGGGAAAAAAGTGCTTCCTGTTGTTAACACTTAATAAGTGTGAATTGTAATAAAATCTCATAATGTTTAAGTTTGGATATTCGGTACTGATTTATGAGGCTAATGTGTAATATTTAATGAACTGTGAGCAACTAAAATAAGATTGAGAATTAATGCTTAAAGTAGCCAAGGGGTAGTGCGGCAGAAGTGTTGTATTACTGACAGTGTAGATTATTTTAACAAGCCTGCATTTTTTCTCTGATCATTTGCTAATTATTTCCAATACTTTCCATAAAATAACCAAATCCATTTGCTGCACACTTCAACATTACACATCAGCTGCAGTTGAAGGACTGAGTTCTCTGCCAATTCTTTGAAAGTGTTCTTCAATTTATCGCAGTCTGCCGCCGTTACCCCACAGCTCTGCAATTCCAATTCCTTCTTTTCAAAAAGATATATTCAATTCCCTTTTGAGAGTCCCTGTTCAGTTAGCTTTCACTAGCCTTACCAGCCTTATTGGGATTGCCTTCTGTTCAAAACAAAACACTCTTCTCTGGTTCAATAAAACTGAAAGAACTGCGGATGCTGGAAACCAGAAACAAAAACAAATTGCTGTAAAAGTTCAGCAGGTCTGGCAGCATCTGTGGAGAGAAATTCAAGGTTAACATTTTGGGTTGAGTGAGGAAGGATCTGAGGAAGGGAAACTCAACCCAAAATGTTAATTCTGATTCCCCTCCACAGATGCTGCCAGACCTGTTGAGCTTTTCCAGCAGTTTCCATTTTTGTCTCTACTCTGGTTCATCTGGTAATTATCTTTTCTTTAGTTCCAAATCTTTCTCATCAGTGGAAACAATTTCTCCCCACCTATCCTATCAATCCTCCTCACTTCATTTTGTTGACACATTTTGGTATAAGATGTCCCAACAAGTTTTCCATCAAACAGCTGGTTTAATTTATTGCCAAATATTCAAACTTTTATCATTTCACTATTACAGTTGTGGGATTACTGTTAGAAACGGCAATGAGAAAGTGGTTCATCAAGATTTATAACTTGCTTCTGAATGAAGGTGCTCCAAACAGCTCCATAAGATATAGGAACAGAAATAGGCCATTCTGCCCATTGAATCTGCTTTGTCATTCAGTGAGATCATCATTAATCTGATAACCCTTGTTGAAGGGTCCCTTGAAAACAGAATTTTCCTACTATTTGCCATGCATGAGATGTAGTTTAGCAGCCATTACAGAATACTTAACCTTCTAAAATTCTTGCCTATGAAAACAAAGGAAAGAATTGCAAAAAATTTGCAGAAGTCACAATGCCCAAGGCTAGTATCAGCAATCCATCTGGTGACAAACACACTTTATTGTCAGTGTCGTTTCTGAAAATATGCTTATGCAGAATGATAAACTAGTTCTCAAATGAGAGCGACCAATGGGACAATGATCATTTGCTATCATGAATGAATGTCCCATGACCACTGGCCAAAAGGATACAACTGTGAGACATAGTGTAGGTTATCCACCCCTAGAAATGTGAGCCAACAATAAGTGTCAGGCTCAGAGTGGGGTGTACTCAGGAGAGTAGGCACCAGGGCTAGGTCAGTTCCACACTGGAATAACCAACTGGAGACAAGCAAGTTAGAGAAGCAAAACTGGCAATGGAAAAGCCATGCCATGGCCAAGTGAGAGAAGGAGTCAGATTCTGGAGCAATCTCTCTGGGGCTAGGTCAAATGTGCACTGGAGGAACCATGCAGGGACAAGAATTGGGTAGACTCAGGGCAGAGGGGAAACTTCCCAGAAAGCAGTCTTCATTGAGCAGTCCTCATCAGGCAGATAGAAGCTGGAGAGCAGGAAGACTGAGGGAAGAATGACTTAACACCTTAGCTAGAGAGCAGGATGCTGCCTGTACCACTTTAACGTGACTGAAACACTCCGTGCTAACAGCCTGTTTGTCCTTTGGTATTAGTGAACCATGGCTGAAAATGTGTTGCTGAAAAGCGCAGCAGGTCAGGCAGCATCCAAGAAGCAGGAGAATCGACATTTCGGGCTTGAGCCCTTCTTCAGGAATGGCTCATGCCCGAAACATTGATTCTTCTGCTCCTTGGATGCTGCCTGACCTGCTGCGCTTTTTCAGCAACACATTTTCAGCTCTGATCTCCAGCATCTGCAGTCCTCACCTTCTCCTATTAGTGAACCATCCCCAGTTGTCACCATTATATACCGTCTTTATCTAACTAACTAACATATCACGTCTAGACTACTGTTTCTTAACCAACTGCATGAGAAAATTGCAATATATCATCAGTTGCCTAACTGATCACAAACCCCTATAAATAATCCTCGACTCCATTTTCCTGCCTTGTCCCCATAACTCTTGATTCTCCAAAACATCAAACTATCTCAGACTTGAAAATCCTTAATGACCCAGCCTCGACAGCCTTCCAGACTCACTCCCCTCTGAGAGAAGTTCTTCCTCACCCCCATCTTAAATGCATGATCCCTTATTTTCAGATAATGCGCCATGGCCCTAGTCTCTCCCACCAAGGGAAACAACCTTTCCAGACCTACTCTTCCAAGAGCCCTAATAATCTTGATACATCTTAAGAATGCCGCCTTGAGTAAATTTTGAACCTGTAATATTCCTGGCAGGGTAACTGGGAAATTCAACTGACCCAGCTTCCTTCTAATGTGGTCTCAACATTTATAGCTGTATTCTGGCAGCACCAAAAGTGACATTTGATAACAATCCATACATGAATCCACAGATTTCCAAAAGGTAACAGCTCAGTGTAACTACAACAATTATCAAATATCAGGGGATAATATTGTTAGTAAGCACAAAAACGATACATGAGAGGAAAGCAATTTGACAAGAACTCCACCATAGTTACTCCTTTGAAGGTTCAGTAATTCTGTATAAATATTTCTCAAAAAGCATTCAAGCACAATTCTGGGATATTTATCCATATTTTCATCTTTGCTGTAATCACGTCATTTATGACCGAATTAACATTATGGATTTATTAAATTTTGAGACAGAAGGCAAACTTTTTTTTTGATATGGTGGTGGTGCTTTCAATTTCTGATCCTGACAGGTTAAACTTCAAGCCAGGATCAAGAATTTGCAATTTCAGAGCTATTAAACTTGCAATAGTTCTTTTAAAATTGCTTTATTCTACAATAAAATCTGACCAGCGCACTCTTGCAGATCAAAGCAATTAACGTAATTTTCCTGTTACAGTTATTACCCAATAATGAGAAATAACAAAAGCCTTGCAATTGAATTTCCAGCAGCAGAAATTGATTAGGCAAAATAAATGACCTTCCATTTGGTGTTAGTTGAAAGCAATTGCCGACCTCAGTTCAGACCTGACACAGATTGTTTGACGTTAGTGGCACCACTGGGCAAGATGGTACCGGGCTGTGTTGTAGAACTTTGGTTCCTACAAATTGGCCACCTTCTGGTTAACGGGTAAAGATTAGTCAACCTCGTGTCTATTTTTCAGACGTAGAACTGGAGCAGAGGAAGCCAATTTTGCAGTTGGAGGCACACTTGCCAATGGTGAAGGAAGTTGCGTGATGCAGAGAGGACTGGCCAGGCCAGTGGTTCATAAAAACATCATGTGGAGGTGCTAGTATTGGACTGGGATGGACAAGGTTAAAAATCACACAAGGAGAAAGTGAGGTCTGCAGATGCTGGAGATCAGAGCTGAAAATGTGTTTCTGGAAAAGCACAGCAGGTCAGGCAGCATCCAAGGAACAGGAGATTCGACGTTTCGGGCATAAGCCCTTCTTCAGGATTCCTGAAGAAGGGCTTATGCCCGAAACGTCGAATCTCCTGTTCCTTGGATGCTGCCTGACCTGCTGCGCTTTTCCAGCAACACATTTTCAGCTAAAAATCACACAACACCAGGTTATAGTCCAACAGGTTTATTTGGAAGTACTAGCTTTTAGAGCACTGCTCCTTCACCAGGTAGCTACTATAGTCAGTTGGAGGATAACCTGGTGTTGTGTGATTTTTAACTTTGTTAAAAAAATCAGACATTCATAAAGATGACATACTGGAGTTCTATTTTGAAGGACACAAGACAAACCAGATCAGTTTATGTCATTCACAGGTTTTACTGGTTTTCTTTCTAGGAAGGACTTAAAAACAAGAAGAAGAATTTAAAAGCTGCTCCTGAACTGCTTCAAAATGACGATTTATTGTGTTAAATAAAAAGGGGATGGAGACAACATTCACACATGAGTAACTCCTTCATCTTATTTGAACAATGATTGCAGCATGAACTGAGTCGTTTTACAAAACCAAAGCTCCCACCTTGGAGCCGTGACCAGTAGGAGGACAGACAATCGGAATTTCCACACAAGCTTGGCATGGTTTTCCAGGAAAGCATGGGCCCACATCCCAGAAACACACACTCGCAACCGGCAAAGCTTCAAGGCAGAAGCAGGAACTCCATAAATCACCTCTTTGTTTTTCATTTCATGGGGAGAATTCAGCAGCTACATCTGAAAGCACTAAACTAGAAGGCAGTGTCAACGTCAACCCCTGTTACTAAGGAGCACGTCAGCCTAGTTACAGAGGACATGGCCACTGCTTCCTCTCTACTTCTTCAGAAAATTCCTCAGGCTCCGTTCGGACCCTCAGCTTCACTAGTGATCGCGATTTGTCACAGATGCGAAAAAACACATGGCACCTTCTCTGGCATTCTTGAATTTCAAAGTAATTAATTTGTTTTCTTTCTTCACTCCCGTGGAGTTCTGACTGTGCACACTGTGAGTTATTCACTAAGCTCTCCTTATAGCAGATTTTCTTTAATGGACCAGTTTCAGACGGCCCACACAGCGGGTGAGGCGATTTTATTTGAATCAGCTCAGTTTCAGTTACTTCTCATCCTTCTATAATAAACAGGCTGGAGAGAAAAACAGGTTGATATGTTTACCTTCCGTAGTGAGACTGCTTGAGAGCAGCACTGAGGTGGTGGTGGTAACATCAACTTCCAATGAATTTCCAAAGTTTGTTGTGGAGGAGACATCTGGGAAATGTTCTGGATGGTCCTCACAGAGCTCACCGCTGTGCTGAAATGTTGCAAAGATAATAACAGAAACATTAAAGAGAGATGGAGTTAACATCTGATCATTACCCGCAAGAGGATGCAATCATGGACAAAGCTTAGCTGCTAGGTTGGGACTGAAGGCTAACTGATCTCATTCCACAGACAATAAACAGAGCAGCTTCATACCTTTCAAACTGGACTGAATGCTGAAATGCTCAGTGCCTAACCCCCATGGTGATATTATCACAGGTTCTCATAGGGTGGAAGTGATGCTATTCAAGCAGTAACACCGAAGAGGAACTTTTGTGTTTTCTAAGTGGAACCTCTCCTGCTAAGGTTCAGGAGATGAAGGATGGTTGGGGGTGAGAAAGCTGTGGATGGAAGGAGGGGTGCAGTTTCCAAATGTACGCTTCTGTCGGGTGTCATTCTATTCCAGATTGTGAAACCGAGCATTCAAGGGAAAATGATTGTCGGCCCACTCCATTGAGCAATGGCAGACATTGTACTGGGTTCCTGAAGGCAGTGGGGGGAGGAAACAAAATCTGACATGCAAGCCCCTTCTGAGAGGTGTCTTGACTAAAGGCAAAATACTGTGGACATTGAAATCTAAACAAAACACAGAGAATGCTGGAGAAACTCAGCAGGTCTGGCAGCATCTGTGGAGGAATTAAAAACACAGAGAAGTTCTGAAGAAGGACTTGAAACGTTAATTCTGCTTTCTCTCCTGACGCTGTCCGACTAGCTGAGTTTCTCCTGCAGTCTTGGTACTTGTTTCTAAGAGGGGTTTCTAACCCTAAAGAGGATTTTGGCCTCACTTTGGAAACAAGTTCACACCAGCCAAGCTGCCATTGCCGCTGTTCACAGTTGGAATTTAGAAGGATATAGGAGCAGGAGTAGGCCAGTCAGCCCCTTCAACTGCTCCACTGTTCAATAAGATCATGGCTGATCATCTACTTCTCCTGCACTCCCATGCATAATTCCCATAATCCTTCATTCTCCCAAAATCCAATTATCTGCTGATCTCTGACTGGAGTATTACTCAACAACTGAATGTTCCACCAATCTCTGGGGTGGAGAATTCCAAAGGTTTACAACTTTTTGAATAAGAAATAATCTCCACATCTCAGGCTTAACACTGAGACTATGACCTCAGGTTCTTGACGTGTTTGCAAGGACAAATACCATCCCACCATCTATCCAACAAGTCCTTCAAACTGTATATATTTCAATGAGATCACCTCTCATTCTTCTAAACGTGAGGAAATAGAGGCCTAGTCTACTCAATCCTTTTGACCAAGAAACTAATTGAGTGAACCTTGCTCCCTCTCGAACGCAAGTATATCCTTCTTTTCAAAAGGGATATTGACTTTATCCGAAGGTAGAGTTACACTAAAGGCAACCTCAATTCTCAGAAAGATATCAGGGATGAGGGTCTTCACTAACATAGGAAGGTTTCAAGGGTTTGTTCAAGATAATGAAAGTTGTTGATCACGTTTGCAATTTGCAGGAGGGTCAGCAACCAGAGATCACAGATTTAAGATGATTTGCAAAGAACACAGGTGGGATAGGAGGAGTTAAAAGTATCACTGACAAGTCAAAGGTGGCAGGAATGTAAGCTGTGGGGAGGACACTAAGAGATATAAGCAGGTTAGGTGAGTGGGCAACAAAACTATAATATGGCAATGTGTTAAATTATTCATTCGGTGGCAAGAACAGAAAAATCAGGTTTTCTGTAAGAAATGTGAAACTTATAAATGTTGATGGTCAAAGGGACATGTGTACTCATTTAAAGAACACAGATGCAGCTATGGTAGATAATTAAGAAGTCAAATGACTTATAGACATTTATTCTGAAGGATAAATAGGTCTTGCTATAGGTGACAAGGACTTTGGTGAGATCACACCTGGGATATTCCATGCAGTTTTAACTTCCACACTGAGGCAATGCAACAAAGATTCACTGGGTCGGCCATGAGGAAAGGCTGAATAAACCGGGTCTATGTTCTCCAGGATTTAAGAGATTGAGAGATGATCTCATTGACACTAAGAGAAGGGGCTTGACAAGAAGATGTACCCCCGGGCGGGGAGTCTAGAACACAGGGAGGCATATGAGATGAGGAGAAAATACTTCACCCAAAGGGTAATGAGTCTTTGAAATTCTTTATCCCTGATGGTCCATCATTGAATATGCTTAAACAGCTGATGTTTGGACTCTAAAAGGATAGAGGCAGGAAAGTGAGTTGAAGTTAAAAATCAACAATGTTGGAGTACACTTGATAAGGTTTATGGAATATTGTTGCTCCTATTACTTCAGTTCTGAAGAGAGAATTGTTTCACAGTGAGTTATGGTGATCTGGAATGCATGGTTTTAAGGTTGGTTAAAACAAATTCAACAGTAACTTTCAAAAGGGAAGCAGAGCTACAGGAAAGGATCAATCAGTAGGACAAATTGGATAGCCCTTTCAAACCGATTCCACATGAACCTCTCATTCAATTTATTCCAAAGGTTTCAAAATTGTTGTCAGACTATTAATGATTTTAACATGCCATCAAATTGTTGCAGACCAGCAAACATGGATATATTCTTAAAAAGAAAATGGTAGTGTAAGGAAGACTGATGGGATGAGTGCTGAGGTATGGTTTTACTGTACCTCCTCCATGCAGTGATAGTCCAGCCATTCCTGTCGATGCCGGTCAAACCCATTGGAACATCTAAATACCAAACAAAAGAACAGAGGGCTGAATCTTCTCACTTTTTGTCACTCGTGCTGAGTTTCATGAAGGCTTACTCTCCGTGAGTTTTTTTCATCTCATTAGCAATCTTTCCACCGTTATCCCGCCCCTCTTATCCAATGCCAGCCCGATTCCGCCTCTTGCCATTCTCAGATGAACTCACTGGAGCCAGGGTATTCCAGAATAGAATGTCCTCCCTCGCACCAATACCAATGTCAAAAGTCCATTGGGCACCCAGAGGAGAGTTGGCAATCTGGAGTTGCCCTGGCAGGTTTGGGACATTTGCCCCAGACTTGCTGGACAAGGAGAAATTGGAATCCAGGGACATGGGGTCCTGGTGGGCAAGGTGGTGCAGAGGATGGTCCATTTACCCCAGCATTAGCAGAGGAGGATTAGACCCTGCCGGTCTGGTCTGAGGTTGCCACCCAGGGTCAGTGTCTCCTCAGTCACCTGGAGGAATGCCCAGCAGTGCAAAGTTCAGTGACCTTCCCCCACCTTCTACCCGATCGCTCATACTCATTCTACCTCTGCACTACACCCACCATGGCTCATGCTCTACCTGGTTTTACTGTCGCATGCAACATCTTCCCTCACTTGGTCTCATCCTACCCTAACACCCCGGCACTGCGCCCCACCTCACTACCCCCAGCTCCTGTTCCTCCTTCACATCACTCACTCCGGACTGCTCACTAGCTTTCTCCCCAATGTCACCAGCAGTAACAGCTGTGCCAGCCAATGTCACCTCACCCAGTTCCTTCCTTTGCCCCCTTGCAGGAGAGGACAGTCAATTATACAGCAGAGACGTGGCAGGGGCTGGGGCGTACATGGCATTTCATTCCTCACCCTCTTCGAGGCTCCTGACCCTGAAGGCCTCAGACATGTGCATGACCATGTCCAAGAGCCTGGACTGCCCTTTGACCTACTGTGCAGGCTCTCCCTGCCTGATATACTTGAGCATTCCCCTCCTCTGACTTCAAGACATGACCTTTAAATGAAAGCCTGTGTGCTCTGTCTGCCCCATCCATCTGCTGGCACGTGGTGCAGCTGTACCACTGATAGAGCACAGTGCCATGCCACAAATGCCCACCCCAATCAACGGTAACAGCTGGCAACCAGATAATTTGCCTGGCTTTGTATCTGCGCTAAATGACAAGGAATGCTAGGGCAAGGCAAAACATGTGAGCATTAAGTGAGTAAGCGATGTGGCTCTGAGGTGATCCTGGGGGAGCTCTGGACATGGGCTGCATGTCCCAATGGGCCAAGTGTCCTTTCCACCGTGTTCCAATGACAGCTGGCTGTACCCTCCAAGTACAGCCCTTAAAGGCAGAAGTGCACTGTAAGTGCATCGTGTTGGATGGCACATTGGTCAGCACTGCTGCCTCACAGCGCCAGGAACCTGGTTTCGAACCCAGCCTCGGACGTTGTCCATGTGGAGTTTGCACATTCTCCCCATGTCTGTGTGGGTTTCCTCCGGGTACTCTGGTTTCCTTCCAAGGTCCAAAGACGTGCAGGTTAGGCATATTATCTGTGGGAAATAAACGGTTATGGGGATTAGGGGGATGCTCTTTAGAGGGTCGGTGCAGACCTGATGGGCTGAATGGCCTCTTCCTGCACTGTATGGATTCTATGAATCCAAGCAGACATGAAATATTCCCTGCAGCTGCTCTGAGGTTCCGCTCATGGCAGTTGGTGTTGGCACACTGACCGTGTCATCAGTTCCAGACATGGAAAGAAAATGTGAAGGATGTAACAGGACGGTAGAGAGAAGCTGGTAGGTGTTGGATGCCAGTGTTTGGGGTAGGTACAGAAATTGTCCATGGACTGTGAGATGTTGGGATCTGACTGTCCAAGATGGTGGCTTAGAGCAGTACACCCAGTACTGGAGCCGCCCAGGACCCCCACTGACTCTCACATTGGGAATTCTTGTTTCCAAGCGGCAGGTGGTGCAATCGGAATTTGCATTTTAATGAGGTGAGATTCCGTATGAACGAAGGTGATGACAATCATTCACATTATTGGGCATCTTGCCACACCCTGGCGAGAATCTCATTTCGGTGCCGGGAACTCTGCTGGAAAATGTTGTTCCCAACATCAAGAAAGGTCTCACTCCACATCTCACAGGATTCTCCCGGATTCCTGACCGCAGCCTACCTGACACATGGTCCAATAGGATTGCGCCCCGGACAATTCTTTTCAATGATCAAACATCAGAGTGCTGACAGTGAGTGCTGTCTAGCAGCAGCTCGCAGGAGAAGAAAATCAAAGCAAGTTGTTTCAAGGAAGAATTGAGAATGGAGGGCTCGGATAAACCTCTTTCTGTAATGCCATGCTATCTTTCCCGAACTTGCTGCCTTCTGTGGGAGGCTGGAAGCAACTGCTGCTCTTGGTTGAAAGTTTCTGTTGTTGTGCCAGGAATGGCTGATGCCAATGTGCAGGATACAGAACAGAAGCAGACGGGTGGCATTTGGGATGAGATGCTGATTGGTGCTGCAGCAGGAGATGGTCCACTCATTATTCTCATAACCTCAGCATTTGAGCTTGGCTACAGTCTGGGTGCTGGCAGGAAGGAAGCTTCAGACTGGTCCAGCGCTGCTTGAAATATTACAAAGATGGAGATCACCACGCTACAGAGGACAAACTTCAGTGCTACCTTCTTGATGAGAGGCAGACAGTGACATTACAAGACGGTGTGGTATAGAAACATAGAAACATATAAGATAGGAGCAGGAGGAGGACATCTGGCCCTTTGAGCCTGCTCCACCATTCATCATGATTATAGCTGATTGTCCAACTCTACAGCCTAATCCTGCTTTCTCCCCATAACATTTGATCCCATTTACTCCAAGTGCTAGATCTAGCCCCCTCTTGAATACATTCAATGTTTTGGAATGAATTCTATAGGCTTACCCCTCTTTGGGTGAAGAAATATCTCCTCATCTTTGCCCTAAATGGTCTACCCTGAATCCTCCGATGTATAGAAAGTGGAAGATCTATTTATGTGGGATCATAGAAAACGGGGGCAAGAATAAGCCATTCAGCCCACTCCACCATTTGAAATGATTGCGACTGATCATCCAACCAAAGTTCTTGTTCCCCATAACCATTGATCCCTTTAGCCCTAAGACCGATATTAACTCCTTCTTGAAAACTTTCAATGTTTTGGCCTCAACTCTTTCAATGACAGAGACTTCCACAGGGTCCCCACTCTCTGGGTGAAGACATTTTTCCTTATCTCAGGAAGAGGAAGAGGAGGAAGGCAGAGAGAAAGAACAGTCTTGACAAACAGGCTGAGGAGCAGGCGCCGGAAGCTTGGGCCAGGAAGGGAAATAAATCTTTGATCAAGATACTGTCCACTTCTCAAGTCAAACAAAAGAAAGTGATGGCTATCATCTACAAAATATTTACAAATGACTTCCTTCAGTCTGCATGCGAAATACTCAGGCGTTCCTCTTCAATACCCTTTCACCATGAATGGGTGCACATTTGATGGGCCGAATACCTCTGAAGAATATGAATACGAATTGGAGATAATTGAGAGTGGAGTCAATTCGAAGAGCTAGTACCATCATGGTGGGCTGAATGGCCGCCTGTGCATTAATTTAAATGCTTATTTTTGTTGCATAGGACTAATATTACAGATTCAAATGCTGTTTACATTTGAGTAGTTTCATTCCTATTAAATATTAGCGTTTGTTTCACTGTTGCTGTGTTCACAAGAATGGGCCAATCTGGAGGTGATAATCTGTAGTGCAATCCCTGATAGGACCGTGGGACAAGATTCACTAGTGACTTTCAAAGGGAATTAGGTAAACAAATGGAGGAGAAAATGTAAAGAATTACATTGTGGGGAAAGATGGGTGAGGGGGCGGTGGTGGTCTGAAGGGTTGAGACAAATTGGGTAGCATGTTCAAACAGCCAACAGAGAGAAAAGACAGAATGGGTGGTTGAGAGCTGTAAGATGCTATAATCCTTAAAGCTGAAGTATTAATAACCTCCAGTTGAGCCTGGAGAACACACACATTACATGCAAGCAATCCAGTGTCATACTAAAAATAAATGAATGCTGTTTGACATGAATGGCACCATTCCAACATCTCCTCAGCAAAATAATACATTTGCCAAACACTTCTGCAGAGACTGTCTCCCTTTAAGTAGAAAAACAACAGACCTCAAAGCTTGTTTTTCTTGTATAGATATAAGTAGATAATTTTCAAAATACTGGGAAACATTCAACAAACAGAGGTGACAGGGAACCCATGCTAATCAATTCCAGAGTTCTCCATCACACCGTTCCTCACCAGTCTTCTGAATCCACATCAGAAGATTATGCCAAGCCAGGAAACAACATTAAAATTAAAAGTTTTTTAAATCACGTGCTTTGTAAAAAGTGTTAACTGTTTATTAAAGTGTGTGGATGAAGAAGGAGAAAGATATGGGCCAAGATTTCCAAAGAGTTGTGGAGAATCCATAGGCCTTTAAAAATGGCCGGGAGTACATGGATTTAAAGATCCTATTTCCATTTTTGACAGTTCTTGATTTCATCAAAGAGGAAAATGGGGGACAGAACGTGGCTCATGTGAGTGGAAATCTGAAATCAGCTGGGCTATTCGAAATTCATGGTGATTTCTAACATTTTGGCTGAACCCAGGTTTTGATTCGCAATGTGACTATGTAAATTTTTAGAGCCAATCTAAGTGCTCATGAACAGCAGACAAGGTCTGTAGACCTGTCAAAAGGTAAAGTTTCTAAATAGCCTGTCCTTTAAAAACATTGAAAAAACAAATAGCCTGCACGTGTCTGTGAGTTAAAACAAATTGTACTAGCAGTTTCAATTGTTGATTGTTGTCAATGAGTCCACTTGCCATCAATCAGAATTCTCTTCTCATAAATGTTAGTTTTCCCCTTGAATTGGTGTTCTTGTAAATTGTCCTGATAAATGCAAAATGAAAAGCTTTCACAAATGTTTTTTCAGCAATAAATAAATGATTATTGACATAACCTGGTCATTATTAATGCTTGATTGCTTTCCACAATCAATCATCATCACAGTGGAGTTTGTCAGTTCTGAGTTTTACTGGCAGCTGAAAGATGCTATTAAAGAATTACCCCTCTATTCCATGGGGTTATGGATAGCAAGGTTGAGAGTGTGATGCTGGAAAAACACAGCAGGTCAGGCAGCACCCGAGGAGCAGGAGAATTGACGTTTCGGGCATAATCCCTTCATCAGGAATGAGCCTCGTTCCTGATGAAGGGCTTATACCCGAAATGTCGACTCCTCCTCGTCAGATGCTGCCTGACCTGCTGTGTTTTTCCAGCACCATATTCTCGACTCTGATCACCAGCATCTGCAGTCCTCACTTTCTCCTAATGGATACCAATGTTTATCTCAAAAAGGGGATAAAAATGTGAAGAAGTTTAAATTTATTAAATGAGCTTTCATGAATGGGAGATTTCCTTTGTATAGTGAAATCATTTACCACCCTCTGAGGAAATGACATCAACATAGCAAATGACATCACACAGGAAATGACATCACCAAATCTAGGAACCCTGAATGCATAAAGAGAAAGTGGGTTACTAACACCAGTGCTTCACCGGAGGCTCACTGATGATGTTACCTAATATGGTGATGAAACATCTGAAAACAAACTGTCCAGCTCAGTGAGCAAACTTACATCCATAGTGAAGTCTGTCACAAATATTTTGGACTTTATTTCAACTTTGGAAGACTCCTACAGTCTGCTTGTGGTAGATATTGGACGAGTTGACATGGATGTTGGTAGTGAGCAGTTGTGTGTGAGTTGGCTCTGTAACTTTAAAACGTCCTAATAAAATGGAGATATCAGCTGTAAAAATTGCTCATTTTGTCTTGATGGCAGAAATGGATCATTTACACCTGTGTGCTGTTGTCTTTGTGCACGTCTGGAAGTGATCTGTCAAGAGGAACTCAAAGTAAATCTCCAAGCATGTCCTGTGGGGATTAGCTTTAAGGTGGCCATTGCTGTGGGGTCATTTAACTGTACTGCTGTCGATTCCTTCCAAGTTCTGTTTACACTGCTACACTCTTGAATGACTTGTGCTATGGAAGCAGTTTTTATTCCCTTATCCCCTCTCCTGATGGTGGTGACTCATGCTGTAGTTCAATCCCTTGGTCGTCATTGGAAATTGCTGCTGTCTTGTTGTATTTCTCCATCGAGTCTAATTTTCCGGGTCATCTGAGGTGACTGTGTATTCTTGGTTTGCTATTTCTCGAGGCCATCCAGAATCTGCTCTTGCCAAAACTGATTGCATCAAGGCTGAGATTTTACTGTGATATGGAAGTGCTGGTGTTGGGCTGGGGTGGACCAAGTCAGAAGTCACAGGCTTCTTTGAAATCACAAGCTTTTGGAGTGCAGCTCTTTATCACCTGATTTCAAATAAACCTGTTGGACTATAACCTGGTGTCGTGTGACCTCTGACTTCTTCAGACGACTTGATTTGGAGATGCCGGTGTTGGACTGGAGTGTACAAAGTTAAAAATCACACAACACCAGGGTATAGTCCAACAGGTTTAATTGGAAGCACTAGCTTTCGGAGCGCTGCTCCTTCACCAGGTGGGTGTGGAGGACACAATTGTAAGGCGCAGAATTTATAGCAAAAGTTTACAGAGTGATGTAACTGAAATTATACATTGAAAAATACCTTGATTGTTTGTTAAATCTCTCATCTGTTAGAATGACCGTGATAGTTTCACTTCTTTCATATGTATATCACAAAACTTTTTTTAAAAAGTGACATTCTCAGGTTAACTATAACAATTGGTGTCAGCCCAGATAAGATGTTGAGATTTTGAAGGTATTAGCCCCCTGTGTTCCCTGTCTATGTCATAATGTTTAGACTGATTCTAATCTAAAAAGTGAGTTAACAGAGTCTTACATGGATCCATACAGTTTTTGAGCAAAGTACAGTGTAACTCTGCAAGTACAAATTCACCCCACAAACATATATGTGCATGTGTGTATGTGTGTGGGTGTGTGTCTGAGGTGGTGGGTTGTGAGTGTCTGTGAGAGAGACTGTCTATGTGTGTATGATTGTAAAGGGGTCTAAGTCTGTGGGAGAGTGCATGTGTGCGCATGGGAGTGTGTGTGTGTGTCTGTAGGAGTGTGTGTGTGTGTGTGTGTGTGTGTCTGGGATGGGGGGGGGGGTCACTCACAAGTCCCCACCCCAGACACACACACACTCCTACAGACACACACACCCATGCTCACACATGCACCCTCTCACAGACTTAAACCCCTTTACATTCACACACACATATACAGTCTCTCTCACAGACACTCACAACCAGACGCACACCCGCACACATACACATATATATGTTTGTGGGGTGAATTTGTACTTGCAGAGTTACATTGTACTTTGCTCAAAAACTGCATGAATCCACGTAAGACTTTGTTAACTCACTTTTTTAGAATCAGTCTAAACATTATGGCATAGACAGGGAACACAGGGGGCTAATACCTTCAACATCTCAACACATTATCTGGGCTGACACCAATTGTTACAGTTAACCTGAGGATGCAACTTTTTAAAAAAAAATTGTGATTTACATATGAAAGAAGTGAAACTATCATGGTCATTCTAACAGATGAGAGACTTTACAAACAATCAAGGTATTTTCAATGTATAATTTCAGTTCATCATACTATAAATATTTGCTGTAAATTCAGTGTCTTACAATTGTGTCCTCCACAACCTAATGAAGGAGCGGTGCTCCGAAAGCTAGTGCTTCCAATGACATCTATTGGACTATAACCTGGTGTCGTGTGACCTCTGACTTCTTCAGAAGATGCAGACTTTTCCTGTATGTGCCTAAATTTGTGTCCAACTTACCTTTCATCACCTTACCTGATATCCTGGCATTCTGGTGCATTCTGAAGTAGTTCTCCAGATTAACCTTCTCTTGGCCAGTCTTGTTACTTTCTCTCTCCATGTTGCCTTCTTTCAATGAGAACCTGTTCCACCTTTTCCAAAACGCTCTCATCACTGAATTCTTCGATGTTGAGTTTTGGCCTTTAAAATAAATCTGTTGAAGTAGAGCCTGGTGTTGTGTGACTTCTGAGATTTTACTGATTTACATTTATCGTGGCTTCAGGCTCCATTACAGTCAGCCGTCCTATCCTGGGCCCAGTGCCTCTGGCTGTGGTGATCGCTTTGTTTCCTCCAACTGGCGGCTTGGACTCCTCCTTTACAAGAAAGTTGCAAGCCTGCAATGGTTTCCAGCAGCAGAATCGGAGCAAAGAGTCTCAGCAAAGTAGCCAGCTGAGGTTGAGTGGTTTGGAACAGACATTGCCAAGTGATCAATAGGGATTAATCAATCAGCAATTAGTAGATGGACAGCTCACTTTGACAGAGTGATGGAGAGTAAATAAAGATGCTGCATTAATGTCCTTGTTATAATTGAACTGAATGATATCCAAGAGCATTTGAAATGGGGTTCATGTGGTTTGAGCCTCTACATTTCTTATAAAACCATAAGACATAGGAATAGAAGTTAGGCCATTCGGCCCAGCAAGTCTGCTCCACCATTCAATCATGGCTGATAGGTTTTTCAACCCCATTTTCCTGCTTTCTCCCCATAACCTTTGATCCCATTGCCAACCAAGAACTTACCCATTTCTGTTTTAAATATACTCAATGACCTGGCCTCCCCAGCCTTCTGCGGCAATGAATTCCACAGATTCACCACTCTCTGGCTAGAAGTTTCTCCTTATCTCTGTTTGAAAGGGTCTTCCCTTTACTCTGAGGCTGTGTCCCCAGGGTTCTCATCTCTCCTGCCAATGGAAACATCTTCCCAATGTCCATTCTGTCCAGACCATTCAGTATTCTGAAAGTGTCAAACAGGATCCCCCCTCATCCTTCTAAACTCCATCAAGTATAATCCCAGAGTCCTCTAACGTTCCTCATATGTTAAGCCTCCATTGTAATAATGATTGAAAAGCAGCCTGAAGTTTCATGTTCTGTAAACGCAAGTCTTTGTTTGCCTTCATGATTCATGTGAACAATGAATCCAGAAACAGCTAGAATTTCTTTCTGACTTTCCAACTCTTTGACATTCCCCCTCCATCCCCTTCTTTAAGCTGGCCCGCCCTCCCCTCCTGTGAGCACACACTGTAGAGAGACTTCACCACCTTCAGCAGAGATGCAACGTTCACTCTGACAGCACCATCAGCACCAGAATGTCTGAGTCTCCCTGCTCTTATTTCCTTTTCTCGTGTGGGAACACTCTGTTGTAACTCAGTAATGACTATACACAGTTGGTCCAGTGCATTCTAAGGTAATTTCAATTAGGCTTACCAACATCTTTGGGATCTTAAAATATTCCCCAGAACAGCAAAGAAACATTTTCACAAAGAATTTTACAACCTCAGTTAGTAAGTTAATATCTGACCAACTCTTCCATTGCCCAGTGTCCACATTGCTCTCTGAAAGAGACACTTTCTGAAATATCCATTCAAAGTTCCCCACTTCTGTTAAAAAAAAATCACTGGACGTGGGCATCACTTGCTAGGTCAGGAATTAGTGTGCAGATAAGAGTCAATCACATTGCTGTGGGTCTGGAGTCACATGTTGGCCAGGTCTGTTAAGGTTAGAAGTTTTCCTTTCTTAAAAAGATGGACCCAGATTTTTTTTCCCAGTAACCATAACTGAGTAGTTTTCTAATTTCTAAATTTTGGCTAAATTCACATTGTACCATCTGCCATGGTCAGAGATGAACTCTCATGCCCGGAACATTTGTCTGGGGCTCTGGATCATTAATCCAGTTTAGATTAGATTCCCTACAGTGTGGAAACAGGCCCTTCGGCCCAACTATCCACACTGACCCTCTGAAGAGTAACCCACCCACACCCATTTCCCTCTGACTAATGCACCAGTTATGCCACCACCACCACCAACTCTACCGGCTAACAGGGACTCATCAACTTAATTCTCGATCAGCTGTGATTCACATTTCTCAGTCTGGCTTAGCCAGATGCGCAAACCCAGGAAACTTGCAGCAGTTGAGTTGATGGATGTCACTTTGACCTCTGCAGATAAGGTCCATGAAGAACCAATAGCTACATCACGAGAAGACTGAAACAAAAGTGAAGAAATCTGAGTGAGGGCTTCATCGGGAAGGTTTTAATGGTTGAAGATCATGAGGGATCATCTAAATGTCCCTTTCTTTTTATGTGGTATCAGAATGCCAGAAGCAGCATAGGAAATCTTCTCTTAGAGTTATAGAACATAGAACAATACAACGCAGAACAGGCCCTTCGACCTGCGATGTTGCGCCGACCTGTGAACTATTCTCAGCTCATCCCCCTACACTATCCCAAAATCATCATGTGCTATGAAATATTAGTTCAGTGCTGATGGTTTTCTCTGCATGAGCCACCCTCCAGTTCACCCTCTATGCCTTTCAATATTCTTCCTTTACAAACAATCATCTATTTTCCCATTAAAATAATTTCCATACTTGGTCACATCTGAATATGGATAATCCTGGGAGCCTTCCTGCTTCCACCCCGTGTAAACCTTCAGAAATTGACCTCTGCATATCCTAACTCACACTGAGTCCCATTTCCCAAACAACCTCTGGTTGTTGACTTGTTTTATGCAGTGGTCTGGCAGTGTCTTGACCGTAAAATTCCTCGTGTTTTACCCAGTCATGAACTGGCCAACATTAAAAAAGCATCTGGATGGATACATGAATAGAAGAGGTTTAGAGGTGTGTGGGCCAAATGCTAGCAAATGGGACTGGATTAATTTGGGATATAGTGTTTCCGTGCTGTACATCTCTATGATTCTATGATTCTCCAAATCCCTAAAATTTCTTCCAATTTTACAACCCACCAAAGGTATCTCCCCTCCTACAATCATGGCTCCTTGTGCACCACTCCACCTCAGCAGCTCATGCCTTTAGCTGTCTGAAGCCTAAGCGCTGGTATTCCCTCCATTAACCTCCCTGTCTCTCCAAGTGCCTTTCCCCTTTCAATTACATCCCTAAAATTTACTTCTCACTGCTTGTAATGTCTCCTTATCTGTGTCACTTAATAATGCTGCTGTGAAGCACTTTTTTGGGTGCCCAATGATGTCAAAGGTGTTACGTAAATGCATGTTGTTGTCTGGTGTACGCTGTGTAAATTCTCCACTGTACCTGAGTCGCAAACATATCACTGGAGGGTCACTAGAGTGCTAAAAAAATCAAAGCAAGTGGGAATTTGCTTATGCCAGAGGTTAGTCAATGTGACAAACTCACCAGCAATAAGGGACTAATGTAGCACAAGACAAGCCCAACATCATGAATTGCTGTTAACTTCAAAAATAAAAGAAACCCTAGCTTGCTGATGGTGTCATCTTATTGGGGATTTCTCACAGTCCCATCCTGTGGACCAAAACAAAACCGGTTTGAACCAGAAATGGTTCTTGAGCGTTCGTCAGAGAAGTTTGGTCTGGTACGATGACATGAAAGCGCCAGTAAAGGACACACATGATGCTGTAATCTGGAAATGAATGTCATTGGGAGGAAGGAGGTGGCTTAGTGAGTGAAAATGCTTTACTCCTGTAAAAGGGAGCAGGGTTAATTTTACTGGTGGAGGAATTCAGCCCTGGTCCATTCATTATGTTCAAAACAAATGTGACCAAATGGAAACACAAATGAGACTTTGCGAAATGTTGCCATGGTAACTGCTTTGAAAAGCAGCAAGCGTTGCTTAGAGCTGATTAAGCCCACAAAAGCTCACTGTTATATGTATTTGAAGGTGAGATTCCATCCTCCTGACAGGATAAAAATAAAAATCTCTCAACAGTCAAAACTCCAGTTCAAAATTCCATCCTTTCTTTTCTGTTGCAACTGCTCCAAGTTCCTTTTTATTGATGTAATCACTGACTCTTTGACCATTCTATCTTCAAATCTCTCCAAGTTCTACAAGCATGGCACGGACAGTATCTGCCATCCTCACGTTCATGAACTTGATCTCTCGCAGAGTCTCGGACCTTAGGGTCATGGATTCTCCATCACCATTGCCATTCCCCAACCCTATTACTCTACAATTCCACCTGACTAACGCACCTAACCCCCACATCCCTGACCACTATGGGCATTTTAGCATGGCCAATTCACCTAACCTGCACATCTTTGGACTGAGTGGCACAGGCAACGGCGAGTCAGTGGGACAAGGGAAGATTGGCAGAAATGAAATTCTTGAAGCAGAGGGGGACAAGTCTAATTCACAAAACAACAAGTTGAACAACAAAAGGAGAATCTGACTAGTGAGAATTGAAAGACCTATGTGCATACAATCTGCATTGTTTAGCATGTTGTTATCGCCTAATCTCAATTGCCTGAATCATGTGCAGTTTCCGAATCTCCCATCTGCCAGAGAGCAACCAGACAGTGACAATTCCCGACTGAAAAGTCAGAGTGGGTATATGAGTTCAGGTTTACACTTGGATAGCAGTCACCAACATCTCAGGGCACAATCCATGGGCAGTGACTGCTCATACAACCTGTCATAGAATCTCTACAGCAGGAAGCAGGCCATTTGGCCCATTGAGCCCACAGTGACCCTCTTAAGAGCATCCCACCCAGACCTATCCCACTATCTCTGTAACCCTGCATTCCCCATGGCTAATCCACCTAGCCTGCACACCCCTGGACACTATGGGCAATTTAGTATGATTAATCCACCTAACCTGCATATCTTTGGACTGTGGAAGGAAACTTAAGCACCCTGAGAAAGCTCACACAGACACGGGGACAATGTGCAAACTCCACACAGGCAGTGACCCGAGAATAAAATGGAACTCAAGTGCCTGGCACTGTGAGGCAGCAGTGCTAACCACTGATCCCCTGTGCCATCTCAACTATCTGCACACGTTGGCATCATTCATGTACCAGTTTCTCCGCACCCTCATGACACAACTTGGTCACATTTACGACACAGTCCGGCACCTCAGTGCTACACTTTGCACTGGCACCTATCATTGCAATGCTGCTGCCATTGCATTGTGCTCAGGTCGCTGCGCTCAGGGACATGCACCCATCTCATAGATTGAACCAGAGCATCATAGGGTTCCTTATTTGCTCCCTTAACACTTTCTCCCACAGTGCCATCTGAAGACCAACAGAGGAGTTCTCTGTGATGTCCTGGCCAGTAAATTTTCCCTTGACCAACATCACATTGGTCTGTTTGGGATCTTGCTATGTGCATATTGGCAGTTTCACTTCAAAAATACTTCTTTAGATATTAAGCACTTTGGACACACAAGAGGTTCTGACATTCACTATATAAGCGCGAGAGTTCCTTCCAATTCTATTGGTGTACGGACAAGAATCTTTTGGACATTCTTAAAGCAGCTGGCACAATTCCACTCAATTACTGAGAGAACCATCAGGAGAGGTCTTCACATGTTCTTGAAAGACAACATGCATTTCTATTGAGATTTGAAGGATGACTTGAAAATTAAAATGCTATGCAGTCTTGAAATACTTTGGCTGGTATTAATTCAGCAAAAGACCAGCTTCTTTGTGTTGGTGGAATTTGAAACTTTGAGAGATGAGGTCTCAACGCACATGATTCTGCAAACCCAAACTGCTCACAATTCCCTGTCTCTCCATGACATCTTTTAAATCCTAGTGTCTGATGGAAAAGGCCCAAAGTTAAAATGTTGTGAGCATCTGTCGGCTGTTTTGCAGCAGGCTGATGATAATAACTTCTGGCAGCTCGCTGCTGTTTGATTTTGCTGCTATGAGTCTAACACCGCCCTCTCTACATTCCCCTCCAATCATAAATATCTCCCAAAATAACAACTTACAAACAAAGCATTGCTTCTCACTCTCATCTGTGTCTTGACGTTTCAAGCAAATAAGAACAGATACATTTTTAGAAAGCTTTTTTATTCACAGGATGTGGGTGTCACTGGCTAGGCCATATTTATTGTCCATGCCTAATTGTCCAGAGGGCAGTTAAGAGTCAGGCATATTGCTGTGGGTTTGGAGGTCACACGCAGTCCCGAGCAGGTAAGGATAACAGTTACCTTTCCTACATGACATCAGTGAACCAGATGGACTTTTTCTGACAATTGACCATGGTCATTATTAGACTCTTAATTCCAGATTTACATTAGATTCAAATTCCACCACCTGCTGTGACAGGATTTGAACTCAGGTCAGCAGAACATCACCTGGGTTGATCCAATGGCATGTTGCTCAGTCCCTTTTCTGTGAGAATTACCACATCTGGATGACTGTGCTCAGTTCAGGGTCATCCATATCATAAAAAGAAAATGGAGGCACTAGACATGGTACAAAAATGTTTTGCAAGAAAAATACCAGAGCTGGGAGGTAATAGTTAATTGGAAAGACTAAAAAAACATGAGTTACTCCTCTCTAAAAAGAAACGTCTGAGGGGTACTTTCATGAGGCGAAGTTGAAACTCTGAAGAGGTTTTAATAGTTTAGATGTGGAGATGTTTCCACTACTGGGAGAGGCCCAAACTGGAGGCCACAAATGAATAATAAGCACTAGTAAATCCAATGATGGGTTTGGAAGCAGCTTTTTTACCCAGAAGGTGGTGAGAAAGGAACTTTTTAAAAATAGTTCATGGGATGTGGGCATTGATGGCTGGGCCAGCATGTATTGCCTATCACCAATTGCCCTCAGGAAAGTAGTGATGTGCTGTCTTCTTGTGAAGTCTGTGTGGTGTTGGAGCACCCACAATGCTATATGGGAGGGAGCTCCAGGATTTTGACCTAGTGGTCATGAAGGAACGATGATATATTTCCAAGTCAGGACATTGAGTGGCTTGGAGGGGAAGGGTAAATGTTCTATGTATCTGCTGCCTTGTGGTAGACGTCATAGGCTTGGAAGGTGCTGTCTAAAGAACCTTGGTGAATTACTGTAGTTCACCTTGTTTATGTCACAGTGTGCAGCAGTGATGAAGTGAGTGAATACTGAATCATAGAATCCCTATAGTGCAGATAGAGGTCATTTGGCCCCATTGAGAGGGATCAACCCTCCAAAATGCATCTTAACCAGACACACCATTCCCTCCCACAACCTATACACATAACCCCACATTTACGATGGCTAATCCACCTAACTTGCACATCCCTGGACAGTATGAGCAATTTAGCGTGAATGAGGTGCCAATCAAGCGGCTGCTTTGTCCTGGATGGTGTCAAGCTTCTTGAGTGTTGTTGGAGCTGCACCCATTCAAGTGAGTGGGAATTATTTTATCACAGTCCTTACCTATACCTTGACGATGATTGTCAAATTTTGGGGAGTCAGAAGGTGAGTTAGTACGAAAGAATTCCAAGTCTCTGACCTGCTCTTATAGCCACAGTATTGGAATGGTTGTTCTGGTCAGTGGTAACTTCAGAATGGTGATAATGAGTTCAGTTCGAGTGAATGTAAAAAGAAAATGTTTAGGTTCTCTGTTTTGTTGGAGATGGTAATTGACTTGCACAAGTGTGGAGCAAATGTTACTTGCCACTTACCAGCCCAAGCTCATGTCTACCAAATGGAATACATGTGGAAAATGATGTAGATGTATTTATGGGGAAACTGGATAAACATAGGACTGACAGGAGACAGGTGTTAACAAGGTTACATGAAATAACGGAGGGGGGAGGGGAATGCATGGGAGAGGTTTGTGCAGAACATAGACATTGTTATGGACAAATCAATCTGAGCAGCATATTCCAGTGCCACAACAATGATGTTGGTTAATGGAGTGTCTGGGGTTCTTCCTTGTGAATTTCACAACATGAACATACAGAAATCATGGCTTTTATTTTCCTAAAGTCTGAAAATCGATCTAATACCACAACCTCCAGTATGTAATTGGTGTTTAAATGTTCTGCCATCTCAACTTTGCCCCATTACGTTCTCTTTTTCTCTATGCTATGCTCTTTCTCAGCCATTATAATGTTGTTGTTCTCCTTAGTTCACTTTGCTTCATTCTGTGTTCCCTCCTCACTATCAGCCAATGAGCTGTTGGAGTGAACGTGGCTTTCAGAGATAGATAATGCAGGTGACAGTGTAAGGGCAGCCCAGCGTACCCCTGACCTATGTTGCCTGTGAAGAAAATTGATAAGGTTTTAACGCAAAACCTACTGACCTATGTAGAGTTCAAATCATGCCTTTATGGGTTTAAAGCAGACTTTAGCACCAAAGATCAATTTCACACACCTCTCGAGTGTGTTCTATCCACGAATTAGAAGGTTTTCAATGGGCTAGAGAATCATATTGAAATACTCCCTCAGTGAAGGGGTAGTTGGGGGGGACACCTTTGACAGAATATTTTATAGAACACCATCAATACCCTGTGAGACTTAGTAGTGATTAGAAAGACAATGGGATGTTGGTGTTTCATTGTTCGGGGAATGGAATATATTTGTATGTATGCTTACTCCAGTTGTAATGGGAATTGAAGAGAGCACATCTGGAATACTGTGTATAGTTTTTGTTTTCATATTTAAGAAAGTACATTACTGCATTCAAAACAGTTCAACAAAGGTTCAACCTACCCATTCTTACGATGAGGTTATTCTCAGAGGAAAAGTTGGGCCTGAGACTTTTGGAGTTTAGAAGAATGAGATTTAATCTCATTTAAACATATAACGTCCAAAAGGAACTTGGAAGTGCTAGACCTCTTTGGGGTTGCATGCTGGAAATCAATCCCTGCTAGTCCCAAAATTGTCACAAAAGTTATAGATTTTATCCAAAGTATGCTTTGAGTAAAAGTGAATTAAATTCTCCATTTACCTGACAGATGGACCAAGGCAAACAGAAAATACAGACCAGGTTTCTGTACTTAATGTAAACTCCTATTTATTATAAAAAATAATTGATTCTAATCACAGGTAAACAATGATGGACAGTCAGCATATCCCTCCACTAGTCAAAACTCTTAACTGCCCCCCTCTGAAAACTCCTTTATACACGCATACAGTGAAACACAGACAGACAGACAAAATATCACTGGTGTTCTGGGTACAGAAAAAAAAACTGGGCAGAAGTTCAATGGCCCCAGTCCACAGGCTTTGCTGAGATGATCCTTTTGTTCACCAGGATTTCCTGTTCTTCAATCCCGCATCATTGGATCCTTTTCACTTCTTTGCAGGAGGCACGGGCGATTGGTGCAGTCACTGCAAAGTGTCTTAGATACTGGTGAAAGGTCATAGCTTACAGCAACAGGTGAAGGAAAATAAACTGACTGTCTTCAGTCTTGCGGCATTTTCCTGGAGAGGGAGGCACATAATTTGTTCTTGCAGCAGTCCAAGGCTTCTGCCAGTAATGTTCACACCCACAAGCTATTCAGTTACCCAGAAGCCAATCACAGAGTTGTTGTCATGCTGATGGCCTTTGTTTCCTGATATTCTTTGCTAAGGGCATTAATGCCTCAGGTGAGGTTGGACAAGCTGTCTCCTGATCAATACTTGGTGCTAAAACATGTGCCTGAGCTCCCCAGTTTAAGGAGAAGCATCAAATGTTCTGGGATTGCAATCTGTCCAGATTCTGGTGCATTGTGTGCATATTGCTATCAATCAGGAAAATCAGCCCTTGTAACATTCAAGCAGACAAATTAGGCACCTCCCTGAGCCTGTTTCCTCATTTAATAAGATCATGCTGGTGTCATGTGTTAGCATGAATCAAAGATTGGCTGGCTAACAGAAAGCAGAGGTCCCACTGCCCACCAACACATCCCCCACAACTCTGGTTTGGTTCTCTTTCTTCCACTCTTTCACCTGAGGTTGCTCCTTTAGTCAAGCGTCTGCGATGTACTCCCTCAACAACTCTGCATTTCTGTCTCCTTCCCTGAGGTTTTGCCTCCCTGTCACTGTCATCTGCCTTTGTTTCTCCTTCTCTCTCCAACTCTGTGCTCTAAAGCACTTGGAGACACCACTCTGAATGTAAGGAGATTTTGGTGTGAGTTATTTTGGAAAAGTATTGAATTCCTCTGTAAATATGAAAGCAGTGGTAGATGAGACAGTAGCAGACCTCGACTAATTCCAAGGCAGTGACCTGCATTCTTATTCACCTGTTTCATTTCCTGGAGTGCACAAGGATAGTCATATGGATCAGAACAATAGTGACAAATGAAACAAAATATTATGGCATGATCGATAGCAGAGTGGTAGATTTCATCCGCAGTCAGTATTTTTAGACAGGCTAACATCTGCTTCTTCTTAATGACAACACATCTGGTGCAGCCAATTAGGATTTGCTTGTATTACAGACAATGCTTCATCAATTTTTAAAATTTCAAACATCTAGCCATTTGCTTGCTGGCACATGTTCTGGCAGATTGAATGGCTGTTCAGTTGTTTGAATAATGAAGATTGAACTAGTTTGGCCCTCTACTTCTGTTCCAAATACTTTTCTATTTCAACATGTCCTCACTTTGTTTAACTGTCTCAATGAAATTACATGTGGTTTTGACAATCCCTTTTCAGTTCTGCTCTGGGTGCCAGAATGTTTTGAAATGACCGGAAGTTGGCAGTTGTATTTTCTTGGATGTAATTTCAGGAAGCGCAAAATCCTGAGTGGATGACAGATCTGTCAGTCAATGGGCAGGAGGGCTGAACAGTGAGTGCTATGGTCTGCTGATTAACGTCCAATTTCCTGGATAGTTGACCTCCAACAACAACAACAAAAAAGCTCAATGCAATCCAGGACAAAGCAGCAAATGTAACTGGGATCCATGCATCATCTCAAACCTTCACTATCGCCACCCCACACCACCTACACCCAACCCAACACCCACCCCAACCATCACTTACCCCACCCCACACCACCTAGACCCAAACCAACCCCCCAACCTTCACTATCACACCCAACCACCTACACCCCACCCCACCCCCCAACCTTCACTATACCCATCCAACACCACCTACACCTCCCCACCCCCAACCTTCACTATCCCCACCCCACACCACCTACACCCACCCGCCAACCTTCACTATCCCCACCCCACACCACCTACACCCAACCCACCCCCCAACCTTCACTATCCCCACCCCACACCATCTACACCCCACCCCCCAACCTTCACTATCCCCACCCCACACCACCTACACCCCACCCCATCCCCCAAACTTCACTATCCCCACCCCACACCACCTACACCACACCCCACCCCCCCAATCTTCAATATCCCCACCCCAAAACCTTCTACACCCCACCCCACTCCCCACCCCACCAAACCCTCAACTCCATACCCCACATCACTGTGGCTGCAGGACCCACCAATGCGCTCCAGAAGCAAGAAGGTGGTGGTGGGGGGGGGGGGGGGGGGGGGTGCAATGGCCTAGTGGTGATGTCACTAGACTGTTGATCCAGAGACCCAGATAATGCTTTGGGGTTCCCGGTTTTGAATTCCGCTACGGTAGATGGTAAATATCTGGAATTAAGAATCTAATGGTGACCATGAGTCCATTGTCGAATGTTGGGAAAACCCATCTGGTTCATGCATGTCCTTTATGGAAGGAAACTGCCATCCTTACTTGGTCTGGCCTACATGTAACACCAGGCACACAATAATATGGTTGACTCTTAACTGCCCTCTGGACAATTAGGGATGAGGAATAAATGCTAGCCAGCGGCGCCCCTATCCTGTGAATGAATTATAATAAAAGATCCTTAGCAATCACTGGGACGGGTGAATCCTGAGGCAGGCTGATTGGTAGGTCTGCCTTAGTTCTATCGGACAGTGCTCCTGTTGTTTTACAAACTGTTGGTTCTCAATATTCATACCCCCTCACACACATCCTATATCCACACATCCCCTCCCCCCCCCCCATGGCCTCGCAATGCCAAATCACGCCCCACTTGCACTTCTGACTCTCCATAATCTGCATACCCAAGCGCAAGTATCCAGAGGATAGAATTCAGCAGCCATGTGGAGACTAAATAAAAAATAAATTTTAAAATATCTACCATGGCTCTCACTCATAGAGGCTAGGTCGCAAAAAGGAATCCTTTCCTGAAATCCATTCAATGTCTTAAATCTGAAGTGGTTAATCTTGTATTTGAAGGAAAATCTTTTCAGACCTCACGCCAAAAAATAAGAGCTGATTCTTTTATAACCTCTTTAAATTGTCAGTTATACCGTGGACTCCGAAATCTCTGCTCAGATATTTTGAGCTTTTGAAACTCAGCCAAGTAGTCATGATGTCAAACCACTAACACTTTGGAAATATCAACAAAGACCTCTAATGAAACTGTACAAAACATTTTTTATATAACCTACACCAGACAGCCACTCAATCGTAGCAATCTAATTAAAGACTTTTTAAAAAACACTTGTTGACAGTTTCAGGCTATTTTTTCCCATGTTTACAGAATAGAGAACTATAAGACTTAAGATCATGACTCTAAAAGAGACCTCTCAAGATAGAGTCTGTTTGAAATTAGTACTGAATTCAAGTATCTCTGCGATGCTTGCGTCATCCACTTAAGTGAATATGCCCTATTCCCTCTCCCCTGCTGACAAATAAAGTCTTATTGAAATAGGAGTGTAATTTCTGAATCTGAGTCTCACCTCCCATTTTTATAAGACCATGATGTCTTCCTGACTCTGCAAAGATTGGTCCCTCTGTCACTGCTTGTAGAACAAGGAGGAGGGAAATGTATAGAAAGCTAGAGATGGAGGAAATGAGGCCATTTGAGGTGGGTTTTATAAGTAAATAACAAAATTTAAGTTTGCTCACTGAGCTGGAAGGTTAGTTTTCAGATGTTTTGTCACCCTACTAGGTAACATCATCAGTGAGAGTCTCTGGTGAAGTGCTGGTGGTATGTCCCGCCTCTCTATTAATAGGTCTTGGTTTCTTAAGGTGGGTGATGTCATTTCCGGTTCTTTTTTTCAAGGGAAAGTAGATGGGATCTAAGTCGATGTGTTTATTGATGGAGTTCTGGTTAGAATGCCAAGCCTCTGAGAATTCTTGTGCGTGTCTTTGTTTCACCTGTCCTAGGATGTTTGGGTTATCCAGTCAAAGTGGTGTCCTTCTTTGTCTGTATGTATAGAAACTAGTGGTAGTGGGTCTTGTTTTTTGTTGGCTAGTTGGTGTTCATTTATCTTGGTGGCAAGTTTCCTGCTTGTTTGTCCAATGTTGTGTCTTTTTACAGTTCTTTCGGGGTATCTTGTAATGACATTAGTTTTGCTGGTAGTAGCTAATGGATGCTTTAGGTTCATTAGTCGTTGTTTAAATGTGTTGGTAGGTTTGTGGTCTACCATGATGCCAAGGGGTCTGAGTAGTCTGGAAGTCATTTCTGATATGTCTTTGATGTAAGGTAATTTGGCTATATATTTTGGTTGCGTTGTGTCTGCTTGTTTGGGTTTGTTTCTGAGGAATCAGTGGATTGTGTTTATTGGGTACCCATTTATCTTGAAAATGTCTACGGAAAAACAACAAACACAGACCAAATACTTAACTTCAGAAGCAATCATCCTAACATGCACAAATGGAGCTGCGTCAAGACGTTATTTCAACGAGCTACATCACACTGCAGCACCCAAGAACTACAAAAAGCAGAAGAATATCTACAAAACGTTTTCAAGGAAAATGGGTACCCAATAAACACAGTCTGCTGATTCCTCAGAAACAAACCCAAACAAGCAGACACAACGCAACCAAAATCTATAGCCATATTACCTTACATCAAAGACATATCAGAAATGACTTCCAGGCTACTCAAAACCCTTGGCATCATGGTAGACCACAAACCTGCCACCACACTTAAACAGTGAATAATGAACCTAAAAGATCCATTACATACTACCAGCAAAACTAACATCATTTACAAGATACCATCCAAGAACTGTAAAAAAAATTACATCGGATAATCTAACAGGAAACTTGCCACCAGGATACATGAATACCAACTAGCCAACAAAAAACATGACCCACTACCACTAGTTTCTATACATACAGACAAAGAAGGACACCACTTTGACTGGATAACCCAAACATCCTAGGACAGGTGAAACAAAGACACGCACGAGAATTCTCAGAGGCTTGGCATTCTAACCAGAACTCCATCAATAAACACATCGACTTAGATCCCATCTATTTTCCCTTGAAAAAAAGAACCAGAAATGACATCACCCACCTTAAGAAACCAAGACCTATTAATAGAGAGGCGGGACATACCACCAACACTTCACCAGAGACTCTCACTGATGATGTTACCTAGTAGGGTGACAAAACACCTGAACACAAACTGACTTATAGACTTATCAACCTGAGCTACAAATCTCCTCAAAAATCGCTAATAAGTAACAGTACGTGGAATTAAAGATGATGGAGCATGTGAATCAACAAGCCGAGTGACTAACAGACCATAAGAGCGAATGAGAGTATAAAAGGGAAACTAGAAAAGCAAGGGAAACAGACAGGAGAAACCTATAATGGGATGAACAAAGAGTGAGGCTAGAGGAGATAGAATAAGGGACTGCAATTAAAAACAAAAATTAGGGGCAAGAAAATGACAAAGGTAAGAGCAATTGAAATTTGTAAAAAGAGAGCATAAGAGAGTCACAGGTTGCAGAGAACGAAAGAATGTAAAAGTATGGACTAGAATAAGATAAAGTGAATGAAATGGGAAAGAAACATTAGATGGAGGTGGATTTTTGATTGAAAATGTATTGAAAGAAATGCAGAGATAAAGAGAATAACAAATGGTGGAGACTGACAGGACACACTCTGTATGGCCACAGCTATCTCTCTCATTGAAAATTTCTTTCAACATTTACTTTTGGAGTAAAATGACAACCTGAGTAAGAAATACAATCACATGCTCCAACTCAGGCAGGCAAAGTCAGTAGTAACTCATTGGTATCAAACCCTATGGACATAAATGGTATTGATTCTGGTGCCATTTAATTTGTAAGCTGCTATTTTTTTAATATCTACTGCCGTCTGTAGTGACAGCTGCACTGTCTGTTCTGTGAGAGATGAGGCTGAAGCTATAGGATAGGACACAATACTGACAGAAAGCTTGGTTTGACAATGCACCATCTGTCACTCTCCCAATTATGGCAATATTATCACAATGTTCAATTTGAAAATATTTAGGATACTCAGGGTCTCGGGCAGATTGCTCGAGTCACCCAGCAATCAGCACGTTTTCTGACTCTACATCTAACGTTGGAACTGAACGTGTGTGAATGCAGATCCTAGCCCATGATGTAATTTTATACAAACTGCCTTAATGTACTTGTTGCTCATCAGAGAGAGTGGCCACAATTGTGTGGGAATGGGCTATATTCCATCATCTTTTTGGAGGATGTATTACAGTAATTAATGTTCATTCCCTGCATCCATTCTGAGCTGAATGATTGAATTTGCGTTCATTCACAAATGAGAGCGTGGGAACACAATGATGCTATTGAGGCCTCAGACTGCTCTGTCATCTTGAGCTGACATCAGCTCAACTTCTGCCTTAACTCCAACTCTCCTGATAAATCTTCTTATCCCATCCACGAAAGCTCTCAGAATCCACAGTCTCTTGAGGGCAGGGGACCAAATTTTCACTTTGTGAGAAAAAGTACATCCTGGTTTCAAGTTTGAAGATTTTGTCCCTTTTTATTTGATTGCCCTACCAGAAGAAAAAGATTCTCTGTTATCTACCGTCTCAAATCCTTTGAGCATTTTCAACACCATGGTTGGATCACCCTCTCAAATTTTCCAGCATGATAAAATGCAACCATGTTTTTTGTTCTCATAATTTAACCCTCTAATCCCTGATATTAGTTTGGTGAAACTCAAAAGTCAATTTACCTTCTTTAACGGTGTCCAAGTACAACAGTCTAGATGGGCACAGTCAAGATTGCAATTCTATGTTGTACTTAAACACTTTATAATTCCGTCTAACTGGAGACAAGACAATGTTCTTTAAAGTGTGAATGAAATGATTTAATGTGATTGATTTTGTGTTTGTTTAATTATTTTTGAACGTTCGATAAAGTAACAGCATTGACTCACACCCATCGATTTTGCACTTATCCTGTTCATGGCAGGTAAATAATTGACATCTAAGGAGGAAAGGAGGATGGAGCTAGACACAGAGAACTTCTTGTGAACTGAGGATGAGCAATCTCAGATTGAACACAGGGTAAGGAAAAAGGCAACGTAACAAAATTCGGCCAATTTCTCCTCTTCCATAGCCTCTCCTGAAAATTGACTTTTGCTGATGAACGTTTGACTGGTTTCCAGCACCCCATCCTGAATCTGCTCGCCATAGCTGTATTAACTTGGATATACATCGTGCCTTTATTGAAATGACTTAATATGCTTGACAAGAAGGTTTCTAACCAATTTTGGACATCAGGTTATGTGAGGAGTAATTAAGACAAGCTGATCAAAGAGTTAGTTTTAAGGAGTGTCTTAAAGAATGAGTAACTCTTTGGTAGTAAAATAAAGGAGACATAGAAACATAAAATAGGAACATAAAATAGGAACAGGGGTAGGCCATTTGGCCCTTCAAGCCTGCTACACCATACAATATGATATTTGCTGATCAACTGAGTTCTCTGTACCTGCTTTCTTTCCAAACCCTTTGATCTCTTTAGCCCTCAGAACTATCTTTAACATCTTCTTGAAAACATTTAATGTCTTGGCCTCAAGCGCTTTCTGTGGGATAGAATTCCACAGGCTCATCATTCCCTGGGTGAAAACATTCCTCTTCATCTCAGAATCTGACCTGGCAGGGTTGAGTGTCGAAGCTGACAAAGCAGGTCACTGAAAAAGAGGGCACGTACCCAGAGATGTACTGTTTATACATGAAGAACAAGAATAAAACTGCAGGGCAAAACAGCATCCTGGTAAGAGTCAGTTCAAGACAGGAACCTGGTCTCCCGATATAGGATGGTCCTGGATATTCCACGACTCTGCAAAGGGCTGCTCCTTTGATAGCTCCTTCCAAACCCACAGCCTACAATATCTCAATGGCAAAAGCAGCAGATACATGGGAACATTACGACCTATAAGTACCCCTTCAAAATACTCACCATTAGACATCCCCTCATTGTAGCTGGGTCAAAATCCTTGTACTGCCTCCTTAATAGCATCAGGATATATCTATTTCCCATGGAACACAGTGTTTCAAGAAGGTGGCTGTGAGGAAGTTAGAAAGACCAAAGGGACCAGTTCCATTTCTCACCTGTTTTGCATGGCATACTGGAGACTCGAGGGTAAAACATTCCACTGCTGAAAGGGCTCTCTGCATGCCTGTCCCCTTACAGAATGAGACAGGACATCTCAGCAAGGTGTGCTGCCTGATTCTCAGGGAACTGATTTCTCTGGAACTCTACATGTGGATTCCATTTTCAGCCTCCAACAAAGGTATTTGTTCTCCCTGGACAAGACTGATAGCCTTGGCCATAACCTTATTGACTGCCTCCTGCTCCCATTATCATATGTTCCCTTCCTATTAACATAGGCATGTGAATCCCACATTGAAAACAAGCAAAGTCCTTCTGTTCCCATCAACACATGATTATGAAGAATACAATAACCAGTCCCTGTAATCCATCCACTAGTTATCACAGGACATCGACAATCACCAGGGCTTGTAAAATTATAATTGCCCATCTTAAACAATATAACGACAATCAACCAGGTGACTTATAGACCTTTTGTATTATTCCTACAAAAAAGTACTGCCTTTGTGTGTAGAGCAGAGATTCCTGGAGAGGTGTCACCACAAGTAAACACACAACTATGTTTGGGGTCATTGAGAATCTCTTGCTGGCTGTCCAATAATAAAGCATCTGCTGTTGTACTGAAACTTGTGTCGTCTGGATTTGTAGAACAAAATATACATCAACTTGACTTCCAGCATTTATAGAAGGGCAATCCCAGGAATAAATATGGAACGGTGAGGTAGAGACACAGGCCTGTTTAGAAAGGGAATTTCAGGGCTTAACGTTACATGGTTGGTAAAACAGTTACCCAATTGATGATTAATGAAAACCTGAGACATTTCAGATTGGTGGACCAGACGTCTCATGGAGATTGCGGGTTATCAGAGATTGTAGACATTGAGCGGGGCAAGGTCAAGGACGGTTTTGGAATCAAAGGTACAAATGCTAAAACCAACACCTTTCTGAGTGTTGCCAGAAAGGAAAACCCTAAGTCAGTGAGCACATTAATAACTAATACTAATTAATGACAGCATACATAGTCATAGCCAGTGGAAATGGAAACTTAAATTGATTTGTTCTCTGTTTAAATCAGGAAATGTGAGGTTGATTTTAGAAAACTTACTATGACCCTGACTGACACCAAAAAAACCCCAGATAGCAAGAGCTTCTCAAATCCAAAAACGGATGGTGCTGTTAGCTATTGAGTTACTGAAGAGGTGTTGTACATAGTTGCAACAGCAGGCTGTTGTTAGATATTAATGAACACCTAAACTGAATGATACACAAATAGTATATGACATGATTAAACTCTGAAAACACCTCTCTGAGTGATAGTTTTTAAAACAGCACATCAGTATGGGTAGGTATAATGTCACACTGAGAGAATACACATGGCCCCATTCCCCCCCCTCCCCCCACCCCCACACACATTGATTGCCCACTTACCCCTCCTTAATTGCTACCTCCTTAATACCTGTCCCCACTGTCTATAAGTTCCAAGAGGAACATGACAGAATTAAAATGTATCATCAAATCATGAGCAGAACCATGACTGAAGCAAAAAGATCACTTGGATCATTTGTTATAATGACGCTTCCCTTCTCATGGGACGGGGGAAATGTAGAAACTTTCCCTGTCTAAAAAGCATAGAGTCCTCTCATTGATCAAACTGTTAGCCAGGGCTACTTTCTGTTGCTGTGGTGACAGGGTAGCTGTAAGTGAGCGCCCATTCTGTGTTCCCTTCGGCTGAATGGATGGCGCTACTGGCCCAGACAGAAGGCTCAAGTCCCCACCCAGAGATTTGAGCTTATGCTGTGGGCCAACTGTGGTACAAGGACTACACTGTCAGAGGGGCCATCGTTCAGATGGGACACTCAAACAAATCCTCCCTAGCGGACGTTAAAGGTCCCATGAAACGATTCGATGAAATGCTGGCAAGTTCCACTCACGGCCTGGCCAACTTTCCCAATAACCACTGCCCCATTGCTGCAGCTTACTATGTGCAAGCTAGCTGCTGCATTTCTTGTGCTACAATCGCGACTAAACTTGGAAGTACTTAATTGGCTGCAAAGAGCTTTCAGATATTATCAGATTTTTGAATGGACCTCCCAAAGGGTAATGTTGATCACTCTCTCTCTGCGGCTGTAATGGTGTATTCTGTGACGCTGATGCACTCTGTATGGTACGACCTGCCTGTGCAGCACACAAAACAACACTTTTCACTGGACATGGGACAAAAAGAGTTCTAAAATGGTGAAATATGATCCTTTGTTTCTTCCTCTTTTACACAAATCGGGCAAAGTGTCCCCAAGGAAAGCCTTCTGGAGCTGTCCACTGGGTCTTTTCAGACTGGTTACCAGGCCAATGAGTCTAGATGATTGAAACCCATTAAATGAAGAAAATCAAAAGTGGATGCTGTAAGTCAGAAACAAAAATAGGGAATAAACTCAGCAGGTCTAGTAGCATCTGTGCAGTGAAATCAGGGTTAACAGTTTTGTTCGAATGACTCATTAACTCTGATTTCTCTCCACACACGCTGCCAGACCTGTTGAGCTTTTCCAGCAATCTCTGTTTCTGTTTTCCATTGATTGAAGGGCAGATGGTAGCGCCCAGTGACTTCACAGATGACTCTGACTGAAAGAGGCCCAAATTGAGTATCGTTCTTTGAGCATCAAGTGATTCAAAGATTATTTTTCTCGAAATGGGCAATACTTTTCTCATTGGAAGATGAGATGTTGGCCATGTGTCCTGTAGAGAAAGTGCTCTTCCTAAGTGCTGTTTGGGTTTGAAGTGAGCTGTACGCACATCAGGTCACCTTACCTCTGAAGAACACCACACCAGCTGCAGTTAAATCGAATCTCAGCGTTGACACACGCATTACAACTCAAGTGCTGCAGACACACTGTGAGACAAAGAGAGGAAACGATGGTCTGAATTCAGTGAATTATTGGAGAAAGCAGTGAGAATGGTTACAGAATCCCTGGAATTAATTACAGCAATTTAATAATCAAAAGGAAACTGCCCAAAACCAGCCTGAAATCATTAAACGACTGAGTTAGAGAGAGCTTCAAAAACATCAGCTTCTTCCGCTATCGAGCTTTGATGCAAAAAAGCTTTCATAAATGAGGTGAAACATTCTCCAGCTTAATGTCAGTAGAATTTAAGCTAAACACTTTGGCTGATTCCCTGCAAATTTCCATTTCTTTAGCCTTGACTTCATCAAGCTCTTGGCTGCCACCTTAAATTGAATTTTGTTCCCATTAGCAACAGCATTTCTTTCAGCCACTCAGATGTGTGCCTCCTCCATTGCAGCCAATACGGAGTCTATGCTTTTGCCATTCTGAGGACTGCCATGTCAAGTACACATTGACAAGGAACAGAAGTAGACCGATCGGCCCATCAATCTGATTGCCCCCATTTAATAAAGGTAAACAAGGCGGGGAGGGGAGGGGGGGGGTTGGTGGGGGTTGGTGGGGGGTGGGGTGGTGGGGATGGCGGTGATAGCCTAGCTGCCGGTAATGTTCTGGAGACCTGGGTTTGAATCCTGCCATGGCTGACGATGGAACTTGAATTCAATAAATATCTGGAATTAGTGATCTAGTGATAACCCTAAAACCATTGTTGATCATTGGGAAAAAAAAATCCATTGGTTTCACTAATACTCTTTAGGAGAGGAGTCTTGCTGTCCTTACCTAGTCTGGACTGCACATGACTCCAGACCCACAACAGTATAGTTGAGACTGAACTGCTTTCTGGGCAATCAGGGCTGTGTAATAAACATTGGCCTGGCCAGTCACACCCACATCCCATGAATGAATACAAGATAGTCACCATAGTCCCAGAGGGCTGCTCTCTCATTGGTGAAAAACAAGAGATAGCTGGTGGTGAGGGTCATCATGCCTCAGGCAAGGGGAGAGAAATTGAGAAGGAGAGGTAAACCCACAATGTTGATGTCACTCTGCATCACAAACCATCCAACCAGCAAACTGAATTTGATTGATCTGAATGTAACTTCAAATCCATATTCCCACCTACCCCTGATAACCTCCCACCCCCCCCCCTCGCCTCATTTCCAAGAATCTACCTACCTCCACCCTAAAGTGATGGAGGACTCCACGTTCATTATATTTTCAGGAATAGAGTTCTCATCACTCTCTGTGAGAGAGAGAGAGAGAGAGCGAGAGCGAGAGCGAGAGAGAGAGAGAGAGAGAGAGAGAATGAGAGAGAGAGAAAACAGCTTTCCTTTTTGGCTTGCACCCTCCATTAACCTTTTCCCTTATACAGTTCAATTTTATGCTCCATTACATTGCCTTTGTGAATCTTTCCCTGGCGTGCATGAATTGACACACTGTACCCCACTGATCTGAAACAGTTGTAAGCCTCTGTACACTTGCTGCGCCCACTTCACCAAATCATTTGATTTGATTTGAATTGATTTGATTTGATTTAACTATTGTCACATGTACAGAGATACAGTGAAAAGTATTGTTTTCTGTACTATAGAGGCAAATCATAGCTTGGTACCTTTGTCCTTCCATTCCAATATTGGTGGCTATTCCTTACCTCATATACCCTGACCCATTGGCCTCTCTATACCAAATACCCCCATTGATCCCCCATTTCCAATAGCCTCCTGGAAACCTTTCTCTTCCACTATAAAATGTGGCGCAGTTCAAAAACCCCCTTTATGCAAGGAATGTTACAGGGAAATTAAACACTTTGTCTGAATGAATCATGGGAATACACATCAGCGGACCTCACTGGTGAACAAGTATCATTGTGTGCATGTTTGATCAGGACAACAGGAGTCATAAGGACAAGATGTGGGAAGCGTTAGATAACTGGAGCTAGAAAGCTCACTCTCACATTCTGTTTACTCCAAGTTCTGAAGGAATAAAGTCAAAAGGGTCTGTTGTAGATTTTGAACGTTAGTTTTTAAGCATTTTTACTTACAGCTGCATCTAGAGGAAACACTACAATTAATAAAACAAGATTCGTCATAATGGACTGACCACAATCCCACCAGCAGTTCCATTTCAAGAGTAAAACAAGAAATGTCATATTGGTCTGGAGTGAGTCTGCTTCCCAGCACTCTCACCCAGTTACAGTCTGTACTGTTAGGAGACTAGATGAGGGGGCGGAAGAAATAGCCACTTTAAATAAACACTTCTCTCACAAAAACAAACAGTAACGATTAATACTAGGAAATTCTCTTAAAAATGCAAACATTTTGGATTGAGAGAAAAGTCCAGCATGTGACTCATAGGAAAACTACATTCTGTTACACATTTCTGTCACCTAATCAGCCAACAGAGCAAAGGTTTTGCAAAGTTACTCCCTGCACCTGAATGTAAGTCAAGTGCACTCATATCTTCCACACCACACCACAAATCCAACACCTATTGCTTATATGTCCCAGTCCCAGAGCCTAAGGAATCCATCATATTGTTCATAATATTCAATTATCTCCAGCTTTGTTTAGCTTTTGGAATTCTCTGGCCTCTTGCTGTCCACACATTCACTGGCTCTAAAGGTGTCAATCAATGCTGTTCTATCTGAGAGTCTGTTCCACTGATATACAATGCCAGAAACAAATCTTTCTATTCCCAAATTGCCTTATTTAACACTGGATCATTTAATGTACAATTTCTGTGCTCACAGAATACCAATTGCAGATGCACAGTCAGCATCACCTCTGCTTCACTGCACGCTATCAGTGCATCCAGCTGGCTAGCCTGAGAAGGGATCAGCACACTGATTTACCGAGTCCAAATCTGGAGCTGTCACAGTAAAGCTGATAGACTCCCGACACGCGCATGCATAAACGCATGCACACACACACACACGCACACACCCCAACACCCCCACCTCCACCCCCCAAAGTCAGGCAGACAGTTGTTGGACACACCTTGCAGACATACTGGAAATACAAAGAGCCCACGGCTGATTACAAACAATGATGGACACAGCTACAATGAAAAGTAGGGAAATCGTATAGAACTTGAACACTTCAACTACAAGGCCTAAATGGCAGTTACGCCAGGGTTGGGAAATAATTCTGGACACCATAAGATATAGGGGCAGAAGTAGGCCATGTGGCCCACCAAGTCTGCATCACATTTAGAGTCATAGAGTTGTACAGCATGGGAACTGGCCCTTCGGTCCAACTCGTCCATGCTGACGAAATATCCTAGTCTAGTCCCAATTACCAGCATTTGTCCCCTATCCCTTTCCATCCTTCTTACCTGTCCAGGTGCCTTTTAAATGTTTCATTGTACCAGCCTCTACCACTTCCTCTATCAGCTCATTCCACATATCCACCACCCTCTGCTTTAAAATATTATCCTACGGGTCCTTATTAAATCTTTTTCCTTCCAGCTTATACTTATGCCCGCTAGTTGAGGACTCCCCTAGCTTGGGAAAAAGACCTAGACTAATCATCCTATCCATGCCCCTCATGACTTATTAAGCGTCTATAAGGTCACCCCTCAGCCTCCGACTCTCCAGGGAAAATAGCCCCAGCCTAATAAGATCGTGACTGATCTGGCAAAGCTTTATTTTCTGCTTTGTTCTATTTTTGGTCATCTCGTTTTGGTTTTAAAAACTTTCCCAATCTGCTATCTTACCACTAATCTGTGTCATTTGCATTTTTTTCTTTCAATTTGATACAATCCTTCAGTTCCTTTGTTAACCCTGCTCAGTTGAGACTGTTTCTGGTATTCTTCCTCACAGGGATGTGTCTTTGTTAGGAGCCCTGAGTTATTTTCTGATACTGGCCTTTTCTGCTGAACTCTTTTCTCTCATAATGGGAATAAACCACAATTTGACAAGTCATCGAACTTCCCATCTGGAAATTCCAAATGATTCCTCTGCCTGAACTGGCCTGCATCAAGGGGCTTGTGAGGAATGATTTCAGACTATTTCAGAAATTCCCATCTTCTGTTATTTTCCTCTATCCAATCCCACTCTCTTTTGTACCAGGAAACTTTTCATCATTTAATCTCTCCTGTCCTCTACATTAATGCTGACTTTCCCTTATGTTCTTCCTTCTCTCTCCCCCACCCCCACCCCTGCTTTTTTTGTTTTCATGACAGATTTCCAGCATCTGCATGATTTTTCATTTGTCCAAAGCACCAGCAAATTTTCTACCATACATTTGGCTGGATTTAAGTTGGGAGGACAATGAACTTCCTGAAGAAGTGACAGATTGGGGATACAATTACGATGTTTAAAAGACATTCAGATAAGTACATGAATAAAAAATGTTTGGAGGCCAGGAGCAGGCAGGTAGGACTAGTCTAGCTTGGGATTATGTTTGGCGTGGGCTGTCTCCGTGCTCTATGACAATGTGCTAAATAGGTATGCTATAAGAATGATGTTCTTCAACTTGAAAGGGTTCAGAAAAGATTTACAAGGATGTTGCTGAGCTTGGACGGTTTGAGTATAGGGAGAGGCTAAATAAGGTGGGATATTTTCCCTGGAGCGTCGGAAGCTGAAGGGTGACTTTATAGAGGTTTATAAAATCATGAGGGGCATGGATAATGTGAATAACCAAGCACTCTTTCCCAGGGTGGGGAAGTCCAAAATTAGAGGGCAGGGGTTTAAGGTGAGAGTGGAAAGATTTAGATTACGATAGATTAGATTCCCTACAGCATGGAAACAGGCCATTTAGCCCAACATGTCTACACTGACCCTCCGAAGAGTAACCCACCCAGACCCATTCCCTGCCTTACATTTACCCCTGATAATGCACCTAACACTATGAGCAATTTAGCAATTCACCTGTCCTGCACATCTATGGATTTAAAAGGGACTTTTTCACACAGAGGGTGGTATGTGCATGGAATGAGCTGCCAGATGAAGTGGTGGAGTCTGGTACAATTACAATATTTAGAAGGTATCTGGATGGGTATATGAATAGGAAGGGTTAAGAGAGATATGGGCCAAATGCTGGCAAACGGAACTCAATTGATTTAGGATTTCTGACCGGCATGGACGAGTTGGACCGAAGGGTCTGATTCTGTTCTTTACAACTCTATGACTCTGACAGTACCGAGTCCCCACTTCCTCTTCACTTCTGTGACCTTGTTCTAACCTAAACATTTGTTTAATTGTGACCGTGTCAGCTATTGAAGGTGATAAGAATACAATATTTTGTCAGGGACTAATCAGAGCAACAAGGATCGCTCCCAACAAATAGCAGAGGGAGGTCAGTCATGGGAGCAGAGTGAATACAAAATGTGACCCCCCGACCCCTAAAGCAAATGCACAAAAGCTCAAACTCTGTAAAAGTCACAACTTACTGGAAACAGGAGTGAACTCCAAAGCTGTGCTGTTGCTGATCTTTGTCATGTCTATTTCCACCCTGTGATATTCATAAATCATTCTTCTCTGACCATCTGAAAATTAAAAAAACAATGCAATATTACACAAACATTGGCCAGCAGACTGCAAGAGATTTAATCGTAAACTCACATCCCAGTACCCACTATAGTGCTTCACAGTACTCATACTGGGAATCAGTTAGCTCAGTTGGCTGGATGACTGGTTCAAAATGCAAAGTGATACTAATAGTATGGGTTCAATTCACGTGAGCTGGGGTTACCATGACAGGCTCACCTTCTCCCCTCTCCCCCTGAAGTGAGCCTCCAGGAAAACTACCATCATTTGTCACTTTTTCTCTCTGTCTATGATAACTTTACCTTTATTTTGCATTTTTGAGCCCAAAAGATTTGAGTCTATAACTTAAATCCATTCACCTTTTATTCCATTTTTAAAATAAATTTAAATAAATCAGATTCTATCAATCTGTTTTAGGCATTTTTTTTACATACAAACAATTTAAACCCTTCAATTAGATTTCAGCTTAAAGCTGACTCTCACATATCTGATTTCAATTTGCGAATTCAACTATTCTCCAATAGTTCACTAAGTACTCGAGTAATGTTCATTGTCCATTTTACTACATTACTGTAACATATTATGTCTAGCTTCAATGAGCAGTGTTCTCTTTGAAATCCTTGTCCTTCTGTTTAGTTCCTGATTTTGTTGTACGAACAGTTAACAAAATATGTTTCTTATTGTTGACTGCTCTCACTGTAAAATATTTTTTTTAATATTCATTGCTCAAAGGTCTCCATCTAGCTTCCTAAAGCAATTTCAAAACTGTGGTTTTCTGTACTTTAAAAATAGCATGATCTTGGATGTTAAAGTATAAATACCACGGAACTGTTTTGAAGGAGAGCAGGGAGTACTTTCTGGTATCTGGTCAATGTTGAACCAGCTTGAATACGTCACTCTGGTTATTATCACATTTTTTATGAAGTTTGTGTCACACAAATTGGCTGCCATGCTTCCCACATTATAACAATGGCATCACATCCACAAATATTGACACCTTCCACCACTAACACACAACAGCAAGCTCATTGTTGTGTATCACCTCCAAGATGCACTGTACAAATTAACAAAAGATCTTCAGACACCACTTTCAAACACACCGTCACTTCAGTACAGAAGGGTAAGGGCAGCAGATGTGTGGGAATACCACCCCCTTCAAGTTCCCCTCCAAGCCACTCACCATCCTGACTTGGAAATTTATTATTGTATCTTCACCGTTGCTGGGTCAAAATCCTGGAACTCCCTCACTAACTGCATTGTGGATCGACACATGGGTGGCATGATGGCCTAGTGGTTAGCACTGCTGCCTCACGGTGTCCAGGGAGGTAAGTTCAGTTCTAGCCTTGGCTTACTGTCTGTGTGGAGTTTGCAAATTCTCCCTGCACCCAAGTGGGTTCCCTCTGGATGCTCCAGTTTCCTCCCACAATCCAAAGATGCGCAGATCAGGTGGATTGGCCATGGGCAATGCAAGGTTACAGAGATTAGATAGGGGGTTTAGTCTGGGTGGGATGATCTTAGGAGGAGTGGTATTGCAATTGATGGGCCAAATGGCCTGCTTCTTCACTGCAGAGATTCCATACTCATGGACAGCAGTGGTTGAAGAAGGCAGTTACCACCACCATGGACAGCAAATAAGTGTTGGCCGAGCCAAACCCTCAAAAGCATTTACTTGAATATAAAGTGTGTTGGAACCACATTATGTTGTGAAAGAAGTCATATAATCACCACTTCATCCTTTTATGCTGATGGTGAGTGATCATTTATACAGTCTATTTTCATCTATAATTATCCTCAAATCTCCTGATCTCTCCAGTGAATACTTTACTCAAAGGTCTAACTTTCATTTATCCTGAGTAATAAGTACTGTGAAGTTTTGCTGTGACAGAGAGAACTTGGCAATAGAAACGTGTAAAGGGTTAACACTTAATTATATATTATAAAGCTATGTCAGTGATAGAATGTATGATCACATGATAATAGAGATGCTGAAGAGAAAAACAACAATCTGGTGCTAAGTCTGAAGTGTATACAGTGTTGCATAGTCAAGTGTAGTTTAATGTGAACAAACAGTTACATTGAAAAGACCTTTGTCTTCAGCAACCTCTCTACAGTAATATAATGCACCCAAGCTCCTTCAGAGTCGCCCGCACAACAACAGGGAATGCATTATTTAAACATTTTAATGAGGAACTAGACAGATGGAGAAGGATCTGGAGGAGAATTGAAGCTCATCAAGATAGCTGGAGATTTGTAAAGTATATGAACGAAGCATCTCTTTTCAACTTGTGCCATAAATATTCACTGGCAAAGGATAAAATAATGATGAAAATGATTGTTATACCCTGTGTCAATTAATACTTCGTAATCGCACCATAACAAACATAATTTACTTGCTATGTTTCAAGTCTCTACTGTGGAAATTAAAGCAGGAATTGCTGCTGGTGCATTGACTGGTTGATACCTCAGCTGGATTGTTGCAAGTAGAAAGGCATAAATACAAAGTTTTTTTAAACTAACAATTCAGCACGGTGGCACAGTGGTTAGCACTGCTGCCTCACAGCACCAGAGACCTGGGTTCAGTTCCCGACTCAGGCGACTGACTGTGTGGCGTTTGCACATTCTCCCCGTGTCTGTGTGGGTTTCCTCTGGGTGCTCCGGTTTCCTCCCACAGTCCAAAGACATGCAGGTCAGGTGAATTGGCCACGCTAGATTGCCTGTAGTGTTGGGTGAAGGGGTAAATGTAGGGGAATGGGTGGGTTGCGCTACGGCGGGTCGGTGTGGACTTGTTGGGCCGGGGGGCCTGTTTCCACACTGCAAGTAATCTAATCTAATTCACTACCAGCTTGTAAGAAGGGAGTACATGCTGCCTGCCTTATTTTAGGCTTTGATGTGCGTTTAGGAGGATAGGTACAGGAGTAGGCCATTCAGCTTACCAAGTTAGATCCACCATTCAGTATGACCTTCCAGCTGATTACCCACTTCCATGACTTTCTCCCCATGCTAACCCCAAATTTTCCCCATGCTTCTTTCTATCGTTGACACATTTATAAATAGCAATCTCTACTTTCAACATTCTCAGTCCTTGAGGTTCCATAAATCTCTGGGTTAAAGAATTACAAAGATTCACAATCCTTTGAGTCAAAATATTTCTCCTGATCTTGGTCATATGTGTCATCCTCCTTATTTTTAAATTCTAGACTCCCCAGCCAAGGGAACATCTGACCTGCGTCTACCCTGTCTATCCCATTTTGTCTGTTTGTATGAGGTCACCTCTCATTCTTCAAAACTTGAGAGAATGCTGACTCAATTTCTCTAATCCCTTCAGCAGACAGTCTCTCCATCCTGGGGACAAGTCTGGTCAACCTCTGTTGCACTCCCGCTATGTGAGTTTTGAGAAGGTTTGTAGCTCAGGTTGTGGTTCTGGATGTAGGCTTGCTCGCTGAGCTGGAAGAAACCCAAACATATAAATAGAAAGAGGAATCATCAGCAGTGTTTCATTCGGAGGCTCACTGAAGATGTTACCTAGTATGGTGATGAAACCTCTGAAAATGAACCTTCCAGTTCAGCGAGCAAACCTACATCCACTCCCTCTATGGTAATGCTATCCTTCATAAGGTAAGGGACAAAACTGCACACATTATTCCAGGTGTGGTCTAACCAAAGCTCTACACAATTGAAGGAAGATTTTGCTATGCCAGCACTCCTATCATCTTGAAATAAAGCTAATTAGCCTTCTGAATTGCCTACTGCATTAACACATTAGCCTTCAGTTACTTGTTGATGAGAATACCTTGGTTCCTTTGTACATCTACATTTGCTAACCACTTATCAAATACTGTGCACGTCTGTTCCTCATTCGAACGTGGATAACCTTTAATTCTTCTACATTATGTTCTATCTTCTTTCCACTTGTTAATTCTGCCCAAATGTCCATAAAGATGATGTAAAATACAGATTGCTAACTTGGCCAAACAGTAAGGCATGCTGGGCGCATTGGCCAAGTAAAACCCTGAAGCCACAAATCCTAGACATCAGGCACAGTGCCATCACAGCAGCCAGGTACTAATTAGATTAGATTCCCTACAGAATGGAAATAGGCCATTTGGCCTAACAAGTCCACACCAACCCTCCGAAGAGTAACCAACTCAATTTCCCTACCCTATATTTACCCCTGACCAATGCACCTAGCACTACGGGGCAATTTAGCATGGCCATTCACCTAACCTACACATCTTTGAATTGTGGGAGGAAATTGGAGCACCTGGAGGAGACCCACGCAGACACGGGGAGAATGTGCAAACTCCACACAGACAGTCGCCCAAGGCAGGAATCAAATCCGAGTCCTTGGTACTGTGATGCATCAGTGCTAACCACTGAGCCACCATGCCACCCTAGGCATGCTGCCTAATGGCATTAGCATAACATAAAAGGCAACAGTTACCATGGACAGACATATCCCAACAACGTATCCACCAAACAAAGGAGGACACAGACAGATAGCCATCAGGCCCTGCTACACAAAGAAACAAACAGTAGCATCCGAATGATTGACAGTGCTTCAAAGTGAGACTCCCTAACTGGCCAGAACTATAGAAAGTTCCAGAAAACCATCCAAAAAATATAAAAACAGAGAGAGAGAAAGCAGCTTCGCAGACCGAGGGTTAGAGAGAGAGAGAGAGAGAGAAACAGCTTAAATCTACAAGAGACTGCATAAATATTGTAAGCAGAAGGGGCCAAAGAAAATCAGAGATGGTATGTTTAGCATTAAAAGTTAATGTAACTTTTTTCTTAATAAAATTGGGAGTGTTTTACATCTGTTCGTCATAGTTGGACCACTTTGGTATTGTAGAACACCTGAGCAAATTCATTCATAACATTCTGGTCAGAGTTGTCTAATTTGTTTAAGAAGGAAGTAGATAATAACGTTATACATTTGCCTCTCAGCACACATTCCCACCTAGCTTGGTGTCATCTTTGGATTTGGAAACAGTACATTTGATTGCCACATCTAATTAAAAAAAATTAAGCTATTTTCTTAATCAACCAGTCCATGGGTAGATACTTTACCACTGTACCACAACAGGGCTTGCTGGGTTGCAACATTGATTTTATTTTCCTAATCACCCTATTCAGAGATGTTATTGCGCTTCTTTGTAGCAGGTAACCTTCTCGTCCAGGAAAAGGGACACTACCTCTGCACCATAACAGGGTCCCTATGGCGGCCATATCTACATTATCTCCTGTCCCACAACCTTAAAGTTTGCTAACTGAGTTGTGTTAGCAAATTGAGTGTTGTGCCTGATTGCCAGCCTATTGTCTTAAGAAATTTTAATGGATGGACTCTCCAAGTCAACTCCGTTACCAGAGTGCATTTGCCAACCAATCAGCACTCTCCTCTCCTGCAATAGAAATGTTGGTTTTCTCTTTGAACTGGTATTTTTTGCGAATCACCCTGATGAGTACAAGATGAAAAGCTTTTGAAGAAATTGTTCCAATCTCATTCTAGAAATACATTGCTTTCACTACTTTAGCTGCTTGGTTTCTCTCTCTCTCTCTATCCCCAGGTCTGCGAAGCTGCTTTCTCTCTCTCTGTTTTTATATTTTTTGGATGGTTTTCTGGAACCTTCTATAGTTCTGGCCAGTTAGGGAGTCTCACTTTGAAGCACTGTCAATCATTCGGATGCTACTGTTTGTTTCTTTGTGTAGCAGGATCTGATAGATCATTCGAATCTATCATTAGAATCACTTTGCTTTGCTGCACTATCTTTAATCTCTACATTCTTCCAGCTGCACACTCCAAGAACTACTACTATCAGGAACTCTGATGGTAACCCCTTAAGGCTTGCATTCTTTGTTATTCTTTAACTCTATCATGATTCCAGTGCTTGCTTGATGACCCTTGCTGAAGCTTTTTTAATCTACTGTTATAATCCTGTCATTTAATAATTACTTTATTCAATGAAGTTCTATGGACATAGAGAGTCAGAAAGATGTGCAGCATGGAAACAGACCCTTGGGTCCCTACCTGTCCATGTCGACCAGGTATCCGAAATTAACCTCGTCCCATTTGGCCCATATCCTTCTAAACCCTCTCTATTCACATACCTATCCAAATGCCTTTTAAGGATTGTAATTGTACTAGCCTCCGCCACCTCCTCTAGCAGCTCATTTCATACATGCACCACCCTGTGCGTGAAAAGGTTGTCCCTTAGGTCCTTTTTAAATCTTTCCTCTTTCATCTTAAACGTTTGACAAGGCCAACATTTGTTACTCATCCCTAACTTCCATCCTTTCTCAATTTCACTGTTTGTAGGGACGCTATATCCTGGAATATCTCTTCCCCCAATGTAGGTTTATTTGCTCGGCAGGTTTCAATGGCGGCTAACGTGTGAAATTGCACAACTGTCAGGTAGTCATTAAAATAAAAAAAAATTAGCTCATAGTTATTTGTGTTTTTATATTTTCCCTTTTAATGTAATTGAAGAATTAAGCATTCATCACAAACCATCAATAGAAACTGCCCTGACCTTGCACTTCATAAATATGTTTAGCGGCTGAGAAATAAAGATTTGCTCTCCAAATTATTTTTTGCTTCAGACAGTCAGGAACAGATGTATGCTGCTAATCTTTTTAGATTAGCTGACCTGTTGTCACTAATTTTCTCACCTTTAAATACGCACAGTGTCAGGCTTGGCACAGCAGGTAGCTCTCTTGCCTGGTCAGAGTGTTGTGAGTTCAGATCCTACTCTAAGGGGATGAAGACATCATCTAGCCTGACACTTCAACAAGTGAGGAAATGTTGGAGAGCTGTAGCTCAGATGGGATGCATAATCAAGGCACTGTCCGTGGGCTTAAGTAATATAAAATATTTCATCATTTGAACAAAAGTAGGAATCCTTCCATAGAGTCTTGGCAAATATTTATTCCTTAATCAACAACTCCAAACAGATTATCTGCTTATAATCACATCTTAGGGAGCTAGTAATATGCAAAGCAGTTGTTAAATTTCTGACATTGCCTGATAAATTCAAAAGTAAGTTATTGTAAAATACTTTGAGATAGAGTCATAGACTCCTACAGTATGGAGATAAGCCCTTTGGCCCAAACTGGTCCATGCTGCCCAAACTGTCTGTCCACGCTAACTCCATTACCTTGCATTTGGCCCATATCCTTCTAATCCTTCCCTATCCATGTATTTGTCCAAATGGCTGTTCAATGTTGTTAATATACCTGCCTGAAAAGATGATACGTAAATGAAGGTCTTAGGGAAGTGATCCATGAACACGAGAGCTTGTTGTGTAAGAACTGTGTCTTTTTACGTTTTGCATCTTTGAAAACTGTGGACTATAATGAGAGAGTATGATGTTTAAAATAGAGATTGACTAGCAGGACTGTATAATTTCACAGCAAGGACTTCTATATCTATTGTGAATTTCTGCATATACAGACAATTAGGAGGCAAGGAGTTGTTCACAAATGATATTGATGGTTGGTCAGCTAACTGAGCAGGTTGGTACTAGTAACAAGTTACAGAGACACAGAGAGAGGGGAGAGAGAGTGGGGGGGGGGGAGAGAGAGAGAGAGAGAGAGAGAGAGAGAGAGAGAGAGAGAGAGAGAGAGAGAGAGAGCCAGAGAGAGAGAGAGAGAGAGAGAGGAGTGGGGGTGGGGGGAGGGGAGAGAGAGAGAGAGAGAGGGGAAGAGAGAGAGGTGGTGGGGGGGGGGGGGGGGAGAGAGAGAGAGAGAGAGAGAGAGAGAGAGAGAGAGAGGAAGAGAGCCAGAGAGAGGATGAGAGAAAGACTCAAAAGGGTGTGCAGTTATTCTCCCCAGCAAAAGCTGCCTGCTCTCTGCAGTTAAAAAAAACAGTTTGAACTTGAAGAAAACGTTTCCTCATGCAGTTGCTGGGAGCTGTGACTTTTGAATAGATACATCAGAGATAGAGTAATAGAGATGTACAGCACTGAAACAGACCCTTCGGTCCAACTCGTCCATGCCGACCAGATATCCCAACCTAATCTAGTCCCACCTGCCAGCACTTGGCCCAGAGCCCTCTAACCCTTTCCTATTCATACATCCAACCAAATGCCTTTTAAATGTTGCAATTGTACTAGCTTCCACTACTTCCTCTGGCAACACATTCTATACACAGACCATGCTCTGTATGAAAACGTTGCCCCTTAGCCCTCTTCTATACTTTTCCCCTCTCACCCTAAACCTATGCCCTCCAGTTCTGGACTCCCCCATCCCAGGGAAAAGACTTTGTCTATTTATCCTATCCATGCCCCTCATGATTTTATAAACCTCTATTTGGTCACCCCTCAGCCTCCGATGCTCCAGGGAAAACAGTCCCAGCCTATTCAGCCTCTCCCTACAGCTCCAATCCTCCAATCCTGGCAACATCCTTGTAAATCTTTTCAATTTTCATAACTTCTTGCCAATAGGAAGGAGACCAGAATTGCACACAATATTCCAAAAGTGGCCTTTCCAAATGAATCGGTTGATCTGTACTTGTTAGAAATCAGAGGAAGCTTCCATATATAAATATATAAAAATTGAATGTCAAGTCCTGGCTAGAAGAATGATCATCTCAAGAACAGAATTGGAAAGCAAAGTTCACTGAACTAACCTTCCAGTGTTTCCACCTTCTCCAGCAATCTAGTTTCCGTGTGTGTGTTTGCGTGTGCGCAGCTCTGGTTAGCAGTCTTATTTACTAATAGTTTCTATCTTCCGGAATAGAGTGGTGCTGGAAAAGCACAGCAGTTCAGGCAGCATCCAAGGAGCAGGAAAATCGACATTTCGGGCAAAAGCCCTTCATCAGGAATACAGCCTGTATTCCTGATGAAGGGCTTTTGTCCGAAACGTCGATTTTCCTGCTCCTCGGATGCTGCCTGAACTGCTGTGCTTTTCCAGCACCACTCCATTCTGGAATCTGGTTTCCAGCAACTGCAGTCATTGTTTTTACCGAATAGATTCTCTCTGTTTACTTGTAGCTGTAGTCTAATTGCTTCTAATAAATAATTAAATTTTATTTAGTATAGAAACACAGTCCATGTTTCCTCTCAATCTTAGTCTGAAAGTTGGGTAAATTGGTGTATTCTGGGTACCTTAGGAAAATACATTAACATTTGGCACAATTCTGGAAATAGTGGGGATCGATCTACAGCACGTACCTGAGTGTGTCTTAATAGTTGATATATGAGCAAAGAGACTATTACACATTATGTATTAATTAAATAGAGTTTTATTGATAACTTTTTACTGTAAGCATCATATATCTGAGATGAGTAGTCTCAGTTTGATAAGAATGGATCCACAAAACAAAGTTCAGGCCAAAAGTAATAATAATTAGCCAACTCAACTCAACAGATTGGTATATAACTGTCTCATTTCCCAATGTATTAAAGTTCGTTCCTTTGAGACTGCTGCTTGGACAGAGCAGAAAGAACATTACTCTGTGCTTATTCCTGAGTTGGGTTTGCTTGACATGGGACCTGAAGGAGAAGGTTTCTCACAGCACGACACTGATATCACATTTTTGACAGGCACCGGAATTATTACATGATGATAAAAACGCAGGGAAACTGAACTGACAAAATGCAATCTCAGGGGCATTTCCTCATTTTAAACTGACTAATTAAATAGTCAAACCTGCAACTACACACATTTCCCACTAGCCAGAACTTCACCAGTTGCCAATCTGCATGTGTATTAATTAAATATTAATGGTTAATTTTCTAAAGGAAGAGAGTTGTTTGTAGGAATATCTAAGTATTCAACTGGTAAAATGTATCCACTGATGAATACCTACACACACCCACACAGACTGCAAACAGCAAAATATGTGTGTGGAAAATACAGGCATCTTAATAAAAAATGCAAGCAATGCCTGTTCCCTGGATGTCTATAGTTCACAGGTTTCACTGTACACTCCCTGTTGGCGCAGGAGATCCATTAACTTTCCAGTTCAAATGTCACACACTTTTTACCTTACAAGTTAGTCTTAATCATCCCTTAGCTGCCTTGAGCAGCTTTACTTGAAATTACAGAACAACCTCAATTATCCCAACAACATAGGCGTGAATATTTTGTTCGGATAACTGATTGTTGGATAACTGATCAAGGTTCTCATGGCAATGGCAATAGCAGGAACAGGGTTCCCATGGCGACGGCAATAGCAAGAACAGGGTTCCCATGGCAACGGCAATAGCAGGAACAGGGTTCCCATGGCAACAGCAATAGCAAGAATGGGGTTCCCATGGCGACGGCAATAGCAGGAACGGGGTTCCCATGGCGATGGCAATAGTAGGAACAGGGTTCCCATGGCGATGGCAATAGTAGGAATGGGGTTCCCATGATGACGGCAATAGTAGGAACAGGGTTCCTATGGTGACTGTTCCTGCTCCCGCCGCCTGCTCTCGCTGTGCTTTCATTTAAATTTAATAAAAATTTTTACGGGTCCTTGAGATCTTGTTCGGATAATCCTAAACTCAAATAATCAATGTTTGGATTACCGAGGTTGTTTGTATATCTCTTCTGAACTCATGCTTTCTGTTTTATTCGAAACTACACCGTGACCCTAGAACTCAATTCTCCTTGTCTTCATCTTTAAATCCATTAATTTTCAAATTTTAATAATTAAACTGTAGTGTTTTTTTCAATAGTTTGGCAATCCGAGATATATTCACTAGCAATCCTTCCATCCAACGCTGCTTAATTGAATAGATTTTGATATTATTTTACTTATCTGTCCAAAGCACAGAATACGAGCACTCAGAGAATTGTAAGCTCTTATTTCTCAAAAATAGAAGAAACTTTGACCTATCAGTTTCTATTTTTCGTGCAGGGAGATGTCTGTCCAAGTAAGAAGAATACATTCTCTTATTTTTCATTAAGAATTCAGCTTTACTGTGTGTCAGAAAGTGCAAGCTTTATCCATAATGTTCAAGGCTAACACATACTAAATAATCAATACAAGGTTCACTTGACACACCATCAGATCAGAGAAGAACACAAGAAGACCAGAAATTGGAGTTGGAGTAGAACACTTGCCTTGTCAAGCCTGCTCCATGATGCAATGAGATAATCTGTGTCTTCTTCCTCAACTCTATTCCCCCACCTACTCTCCATATCTCTGAAGCATAAAAAAAAGTCTGTCTCTCCCAGCCTTCAAAAATGGAGCATCCTCAACTCTCTGGGGTAAAAAATCTCAAAGGCACACAACCCTTTGCTTGAAGGAATTTTACTTCATCTCAGTCCCATATGAGTGTCCCCTTATCGTCAGACTGGATCTTTTGAGTTTTCAGGAAACCCCACTGTGCTTTTTTGCATCAATGGGTTACTTTTGAAACACACTCAGTTTTGTTGAATGGGAAAAACTGACATAGTGCAGTGTTGCAGTGTGAAAACTAAGAACAATGAGGTGAACATGCAGTCAAGCTGCTTTGGGATTACTGAGGAGGAATACATACCGGGCAGGGAACCCTGCAGTTACCCTAACTCTGACCTGGCTAGACACCTGGGATCATTGATGCCCCATTGAGAAGTTTATCATATTGGAAGGTTACCCACATGAAGAAGACAATCCAGTTTGGGGAATTACACCTCAACAGAGAGAACAGGGATGGATTAGTGGTGCTGGAAGAGCACAGCAGCATCCAAGGAGCATTGAAATCGATGTTTCAGGCAAAAGCCCTTCATCAGGAATAATTTTATTCCTGATGAAAGGCTTTTGCCTGAAACGTCGATTTCGCTGCTCTTTGGATGCTGCTGTGCTGTTCCAGCACCACTAATCCAGAATCTGGTTTCCTGCATCTGCAGTCATTGGTTTTACCACCGGAGAGAACAGGGAGCCTGTCAGTCCATCTGACGGGTGAGGGAGGGAGGGTGAAAAGTGGGGGGGAGTTGGTTGTGTAGGGAAGTAAATTGTCAGATGTATTCCTCTGGAACATTTCCAGCCTCATGTTTTGTAGCACGTGTGCATGGAGAGTTTTATACTGCCCTGCACCCATTCACTGCTGCATTCCAGTTGCTTGGTATCACCCCACATGTCCAACTGAAAAGAATGTAGCAGTAACAGGAGGCAAAGAGTAGGCTTGATTTCAGGTGATTTAATTGCATGCTTGAGACATTTACACATGAAGGTATCATTAATTGGCTGAAATTGTAAAAAATGAGGAGGATTTGAATATCAAGTTAAAAAAAAATTAAAATTTTAAAACAGTCCACGGTGAAAATGTTCAACTTTGGGCTCAATGGATCAAAATGATTTCCTTCTGTCCTGGATCAATCCAACACCAGTAAATGATTTGGAGACAAACCATGGTTTTTATTTGGCTACAACATGCTCAGTGATTAGAATTTAAAATTTGCTGAATGCCTTAATTTAATAGAAGAACATTCTGATCTTTGGCAGTGGGTCACTGAAGCTGAATCTCTTTTGCATTTTGACGATTTAAACATTAGGTTGAAGGGAAATGAGCTAACCTTACCTTCCTCAATAGCATCATCCAAACTTCACTGCCTACAGGGACAATGGCAGCGGACTCAAAGGAGTACGCCAATTCCAAACTCTTCTCTAAGCCTTCTATTTTTGAGAAATAAGAGCTTACAATTCTCTGAGTGCTCGTATTCTGTGCTTTGGACAGATAAGTAAAATAATATCAAAATCTATTCAATTAAGCAGCGTTGGATGGAAGGATTGCTAGTGAATATATCTCGGATTGCCAAACTATTGAAAAAAACACTACAGTTTAATTATTAAAATTTGAAAATTAATGACTCGGAAATTTATGTCATCCCCTCATTATTGTTGGAGGAAAATGTTGGAACGCCCTTCCCAAAAGCACCATGAATATATCCACATCACAAGGAATGCTGCGGTTCAACGAGGCAATTTAACATCACATTCTCCAGGGCAATTAGGGATGGACAATAATAAGTGTAGTTATCAGCAACTACAATATTCTATAAATAAATAAAAATAACTCAGAAGCTGATCTTTTTGAACCCCACCCAGTTAATTTCCAGTTTTGTTTTCCTAAAGGCACATGCTTAGAATGGAGATAAGGTCATTCATAAAAACATAGAAGATAGGGACAGGAGGAGACCATTCGGCCCTCTGAGCCTGGTCCACCATTCGCATGACCATGGCTGATCATCCAACTCAACAGCCTAATCCTGCTTTCTCACCATAACCTCTGATCCCATTTACTCCCACGTGCTATATCTAGCTGCCTCTTGAATACATTCAATGTTTTGGCATCTACTAATGAATTCCACAGGCGCATCACTCTTTGGGTGAAAAAAAGTCTCCTCATTTCCATCCTAAATGGTCTATCCTGAATCCTTATAGTAGCAACCATCCCATGGAACCTCACTTAAGTGAAAATTCTTCATGTGCAACCTTAACTGTCAACAAAGCTACATGATTGCAGATATCATTACAATGGAATGTGATCTTATTCCCACCCACAAATTTAACAACTTGCAGAACATTACACTCCCGTTAGAAAACCAATGGAAATGGACAAATGATGTTGACACCTCATTCCAGACCACTTCCTGTTGACACGATAAAATTGCCCCACACTTGTTTGAGCAGAGGCCATCAGACACTCTCTAGGCAGGAGTCATTGCTGACTTTACTTCTAATTATCTGTATTTATATGGTAACCTTGCACAGTAAAATGGTCTTTCACAGGAACATTATCATACAAAATGTTAGATGCAGACACAAAATGAGACATTTGGACAAGTGAGATAAGAACACTGAGTCCTTCGGGAACAAAATTCAAGAACTTGACTCATAGGCCGTTGATAGCGCAGCCACTAATGGTGGAGTGATTATGATTGGAGGGCTGGGATGAGAGGATTTCAGATGGCTGTTCTGTCAGAGGATACAGAAATAGTGAGGGGTGAGAGTGGCAAGGATCTGAAAGCAGGGTGCAGAGGACTCTGTACTGCAGCTATATCCAACCCAACTGGGGGAGAAAAACACTGTAGAGACCAGCAATTAAATCGGATTCACATGGCCCCGTTTCAAATTGGCAGGGGATGTACCAAATTGTAATGACAGGGCAGCCAGTTGGCAAGTCAAGTCAAGTCAAGACTGGGCCATCTAAAACCAACTTGCAGTGAAATCTTATCTGGAGGAAATGTCACAGCCAAACAAATAGAGGCAGAGAAGGCAATCAGTTGACCAGCCCCCAACACAAGGTCATAATAACATAACACATGTGCAATTTTCAATTGGAGAAAACCCCACAATCACCAACTTTCATATGTAAAACAGAATGTTAACAGCAGAGGGAGGTGGGAGTGGAGAATCGCCGAGCAGAAACTGATAGCCAAGTTCTGTATCCATGAAAATAGTCTCAACTGTGACCATAGAATCCCCTTGGATTCTATGGACACAAGTCAACACCGACCCTCTGAAGAGTACCCCACCTTTCCCTGGCCCTAATGTACCTGACCCACACATCCCTAAACACTAATCTGCACATCTTTGGATTGTGGGAGTAAACTGGAGCACCCAGAGGAAACCCACACAGAAATGGGAGTATGTGCAAACACAGATAGTCACCTGAGGCCAGAATCAAACCTGGGTCCCTGGCGCCGTGAGGTAGCAGTGCTAACCACTGAGCCACCACGTCACATGTGACCCAGGCACACTGTTCTGGATCTGTCAAATCTTCCTCACTGTCTCATTTTAGCAGCATCACTTTGATAACTTGTTATGATCTCTATCTTAATTAGTTTGTACAGTTTTGGATTACTCACTACTTAGGTATGACCCTGAGCATGTGACTCTTAGACCTATCATGTCATTCCAGCCATATGGTTTGCTTTCAGCACCACCTTATTTTTGTAATTATGTCTCTGCCTCAATTAATCAGATTATACATCATCCCTTCACTTGCTGTACAGCTGTTGACACTTTATTCACACCATCTGACACCTTCGATCACCTGCAGAGGCTTATTATTTAGCCTCGAGAATGTGGTGCTGGAAAAGCACAGCAGGTCAGGCAGCATCGAGGAGCTGGAGAATTGATGCTTCGGGCAAAAGCCCTTCATCAGGAATGAAACTTATGAGCCGAGGGGGGTGGACAGATAAATGGGAGGGGAGTGGGGTGCGAATACAATAGGATCGGTTAACTTCCTCCCCACCCCCTCCCTCCTAATGAAGGGCTTTTGCCCGAACGTCAATTCTCCTGCTCCTCAGATGCTGCCTGACCTGCTGCGCTTTTCCAGTTCCACACTCTCGACTCTGATCTCCAGAATCTGCAAACCTCACTTTATCGTTATTGTTTGGCCTGTTGACACTCCATTTGTATGATCTTTTGATCTCTTTCACCTATAAATTACATGCTCCTCTTGACAAAGGAGCAGCATTCTGAAAGCTGGTGATTTTAAAAAAAGCCTACTGGGCTGTAACCTGGTGTCACATGACTTCTGACCTCATTGTTGGACCATGGAGAGGAAACTAGAGCACCCAGAGAAAACCCACACAGTCACAAGGAGAACATGCAAACTCCACACAGACAGCCGCCCAAGGCTGGGATTGAACCCAGGTCCCCAGTGCTGTGAGGCAGCAGTGCTAGCCACTGTGCCTGGCTATTTTTGGTTGGAAGCTTTTCAATTATGGAAATCAAAATTCAAGGATGTAAACACAATCCTATCACAATCGTTCCTGATCAGGAATCTCGATAAGGCACAACTGATGGCAGCTTCACAAAAGGGTTACAACCATGATTCCCTTTTTGCTTCACTGGGGCAGGAGCAGTTGAATGATCTCTGCCTCGTGTAAACTGAATTGTTCAATCCATTTTCCTTTTTAATGCGTTGTCTACGAGTCTACCAGTATTCATACATATATAAGTATGCGTAAAATATAGTAAAGTGACCAATTTCTTTGATCTTGACTGTTTCCAAATTCCTTTTCACCAGCCCACAATCAACAAAAGCCATCGGTATTCAAGACTTTGAGATCTCTCTTGCCCAGTGTTGTCTATCCTCGGCTGGGTCCAATCCTCTGAAGGAGTGCAACGCAAAAGTGGCTTCCCCCCACCACCAGGAATCGGTTCAACTCAGTTGGCTGGATTGTTGGTTTACAGAGCAGTGTGATGCCAATGTTCAATTCCTATCACCAGTTTGAGATTACCACAACGGACTCTCCTTCTCAACCTCTTCCCTCACCTGAGGTCTGGTGGCCCTCAGGTTAAATCACCACCAGTCGCTTCTCTCTAATGTGAGAGCAGCCCCTATGGTCTGGTAAGACTATGGCAATACAAAAACCCCACACCACCCCAACACTGTCTTTAAGAAATTTGGAGTTTAATGAGCAGGATGTGATTATTGATGGGCCAATTCCTCGGTATAGTGGCAGGATGCAATTCAAGTCAACTCAAAATAAACAACAGTACAATGTTTCTTAAAGATTGTAAACTTCAGAGATAATATCTTAATACCCTGAAATGAAGAATTTTCTCTGCAAAAGTATTTCAAGCTTAATGTGACCCATCAGTCTGGTCTGGGTTACTTTGTTCTCTGGCAGCACTCACAATTTGCAATGGGTCTAAAGCAATAAAAGCTGACTTTAATGCATCTCAAATGTTATGGTCAGACAGGGAAAATAAAAACAACATGTCATGCCAAGGGATAAGGAAAATGCTGACGGCTGCAAACTGGGAGCAGTCTAAAGCCACCCTGTTGATTAACAGAGAATGTGCAAATAACTGGGTCACAAAGGAAGCTTGCCAAAGAAAGCAAATTAAGATAATGGAATTGTTTTTCAACAAGACACTTTCTATAAGATGATTGTTACGAGGCACATTTCATCAGAAAGGTCTTAAAAACCAATAAACCAGCAAAGTCTCACTGCACAAAAGGTACAGCAACTTCTTCTGGAGAACGAGATTTCAATTCAATTGTTTCCTACTTGTAATATTTTTCTAGGTTGACCTTTAGCATGAGGTATCAAGAAAGTGGGGAGAGGCCAACACATGATCAAACAGGAGTTCCTTACCTGAGAGAGAATGGTATCCACCGTGAACATATAAGAAAATGATAGAAAATGATGAGCACAGATACGCAATAGAAAACTAAATCAACACGAGATCTGGAAAAGCGACTGACCTCTGAACTTCTCAAAGCCTGCCACAATCTACAAGGCACAAGATTTGTGATGCAATAATTTCCACTAGCATGGATCCAACAGCACCCAGAACAAAGGTAGCCAACTTGATTGAACTCCTACCCACCACCTTAATCATTCACTCCCTTCACCACTGGCACATCAAGACTGCATCGTTTACCATCTGCAAGGTGGCACTGCAGGAACTCATCAAGGTTTTTCTCACAAGCCCTTTAGCACATAGAAGGACAAGAACATCAACAACCAGAAAGTTCCTCCAAAAGTCACAAGCCATCTTGACTTGAATATATAGTGCCTCCTTTTATTCATTGTAGGGTTAAAATCCTGGAGCTCTGTCCCTAACTGAATTAATAGTCTTCACAATCCTGCATTGTGCTCCTTACCTTGCCAAACCCAGAGATCACCAGGAAAGAGATATCGAACATATTTGCAGAAGATCCAATCTTTAAAATTCCCTTTTGGAGGGGAACAGCATTTCAGTCCATTTTATCTCACCCTGCAGATCATCAGTTATACTGTCTGCCCCTTACAGGTCTACTTACCTAATAAACAGCAATTTAACGTTTGAGGAAGAAAAAGGTCTTAAAACTAGAAACTTGTATGGTTAATGGAAGTGCTTCCACTTGGAGCTGCAAATCTATAATGCAAGGGTGTACATCAAAAACAAAATGCCTGTCGTTTCTGCTCCTCCATGCTCCCCACGTCACTCCTCTCACATTCTTGCATCCTAGAACCACCTGAAACTTTAGCTTTCCCAAAGCTTTGTTGCTGTAACTCTATCATACACCAATTTCGAATCATACCACCCTTGTTCCCAGTTCCATGGCCTTAAATGGACATTCTTGTGTTTAGATTGCTTCTTGTTTCAATTGTTTTTCTCTCAGTAACCTCCTCCAGTACCATCCCCTCCCTACATCACTCCAATCCGCTGCCTCTGGCCCCAACATCCCAAACCAGGTGCTCCGGTTTCCTCCCACAATCCAAAGATGTGCAGTTTAGGTGAATTGGCCAAGTTAAATTATCCATAGTGTTCAGGGATGTATAGGTGAAGTGCATTAGTCAGGGGTAACTGTAGAGTAATAGGGTAGGGGAATGAGTTTGGGTGGGATACTGTTCGGAGAGTCAGTAAGGACTTGTTGGGCCGAAGAGCCTGTTTCCACACTACAGGGAGTCTGTGATTCGATGATTTCCCCCAGTGGTGACAATATCTTCACCTCCTAAAACATTGTAAGACTCCCACCCACATCACCACCTACCGTGCCAACTTCAACATCCACCTTAAAATCCACCTTTTCACTTCCTACTTTTGGCGGTCTAGCCTCAAAGCAATTTAAAAGCAAGAGTAAGCCATTTTAGCCACAAATCTGACCCTCTACGAAATTGCAAGTTTTTCCTTTTCCTTTGGTACTGCATACCTGTTTTCACACAAACCTTACACAGTGTCTGAGAACACACTGCATTAAATGTTCAACAGACATGCAAATTGTTTCTCTTCCCACCTGTGCACAAAGTACTTACACCAAAAGGCTGGCTGTTTCCTCAGTAGGAGGAACCATCAGTTAAACACTTCTTCACAAAGCTCGAAGGGAGGGTGTATGGAGGCATTGCTAAAGTTTGCTGATTGACAGTCAATCTAATTGACTCTGGCGTCTAGGTTTCATTTGCTGTATTAACTTATTGAGCAGGTTTGAAAGGCAGTTTACTTACCAGGAACGTGCGGTGCCTTGTGGTCTATCATGAAGGCATCAGACAGCCCCACTTTGACAGGGTGCTCCGCAGAATTTATCTGAGTCACAATTATTGGAACCTGAAGAACAGATTAAAGAGTAACATTAATGCCCATCCATTGGTGTCCTCTACATAAGCTCCCAGTCTGTTTTCCCTGACACTTTACCCAAGGAGCTATGAAGCTACAGCTTTTTCTCCCCCATACTGATGATGCAACAGAGATTAAGGAAAATACCTGAAATTCAGTCACTTAATGGATTTGGAAACAATATTTGATCAAGCACCGATTTTTACTTTATCATCTTTCAATCTACAGGACTTTGTCCTTGCATGTGTGCGTGCATGTGCCTGTGTGTGTCTAATGAAGGTTTCTCATCATGGAATTGTTAACAGAAACTCTGTTGAACTGTCAAGGAAAAGAACAAATGATTGGCAAAATATTGATGGAAGACTCATTAAAATAAATCTCAACTCAACAAGCGATTGTTTCCACGCTAAAGGTTTACTACAAAGAAGCTGATGATAAAAAGGATTTCAAATTGAGTAGTTGTTTGCGCACTTCAGCTTCTGTGTTGATTTAGCCTTCAAGATTGATGGACCAGGTTAGGTCTTCCTGCTGACTCTGGGGTTCTCAGCAAAGTGATTTGTGAAAATCTGGATCCAGTACCAATTCAGCATGAATCCAGAGTGGGAATCTAACCATAAATTAAACTGTCAGATGTGGAAACGGGAAAAGGCTTTCTATGGAGGCAATGTGCCTCTCCTCTGACACTGGGATACATTGATAAGACTTCAATTGTAAGGTCTTCTGGTACAATGGCAACGTATCTGACTCTGAGTTAGTAGTGTACAAGTCCCACTCCAGGATTTGACAAACAAGCCAACAAGTTGAGGATTGGCTTGTAAATCCTTCCAAAATGCACCAGTGGCAAGTGGTGAGAATGGGATAGATTACTGGACTGCCATCTTCAGAGGTTCTTGCATTATTTTCCCAAGCATAACCGTTGACCAACACAGGAGTCCATGCTTGCCAATGCCCTTTTCAAGGCACGGCACCTGAAGAGAGAGTGAGGTTGATCTTCCCTTTATATTATCGACCTGCTTCCCAATAGCTGTAAACAACCCCTTCTCCCTGACACCCAGCCCTCAAATACCCAAGTCTCTCAGTCCCATTTGTGTTCTTGTTTTGATTGAAGGTTTGACAAAGTGCTGTTCTTAATTCTGCTAGACCAATGCTAAATCAGAATATCAGAATATTTCGATGTGTGCAAATTTGACATTGTTTTAATGCTGATGGGTGTTCTATCTTGTTATCTCCCAAGATAAAATCTTAGGACTTTGCTGCTTTATATCCAACCTGTTCTACTCCGGGTCTGGGAGCTCTTGATTCTAACCCAGTGGACTTAAAACTTCAATCTCCGGTACATTTTATCATGGAAACAAAATACTTAAGACTTTTGTTTCTTTTATTCTATTGTAAAGAATATTTTTTTTAAAAAAACTAAGAATGCAACTGTATATAAGCACTTCTACAAGCTTCTTTAGAATAAACCATCCATATTAATGTTTGAGCATTTCAATCACAATTCTCTCATTTCAAAACCACAGAACAGCTCCTGGAGTGCAGAGTTATTAAACAAAGCTAATAACAATTCTTTACACGTGAAGTAATGTCTCCATGTGAAGTAATGAATCAAATCACAGTGATCAGTTCTGAATGAGGTTATAGTCCCATAGAACGTCATGTACCCAAATTATCTGATGACACAAAGTTAGGTGGAATTATAAAAAATGAAGGTGATTGACTATTGTTAGAATAAATGAACAGGCAAAACTGTGGCAGATGAAGTTCACTGTAAGCAAGTGTGAGCTTTATCCATATTGGACTGGAAAGGATAGATCAGGGTATTTTGTAGACTGTATGCATCAGGTCTGGAACACTTGTGGGAAGAGAAACAGGGTTAGCATTTCAATAACCCTTCCGCTGAACTAAGAAAAGTTTGAAAAATAGCGTTAAAAAAAAATCACACAACACCAGCACTAGCTTCCAAATAAACCTGTTGGACTATAACTTGGTGTTATGTGATTTTTAACTTTGTACACCCCAATCAACACTGGCACCTCCAATCTTGAATATTAACAAGTTTTTTTAAGTAAGTGAGGGTCTATTGTTTTCTTGTTGGGGTCAGAAGACTGTTTTTCTATGATAAAAACAGGAAGTGTTGGTGATCTTTCTTCTGTTCCTTGGCAGTAGATAATGAGGAACTGATGAAAAGCTAGTCAATAGAATAACCACTGTAATCAAGGTATAATTAGATTTGCTTTCCTCATATTCCATCTCATCAGTTTTTTTTTCAGGTTTATATTTCAGGGTGGAGCAAGTTGCTTCTCGTTCCAGCTTATCCCTCACATACTCACATCCTTGTAGCTGAAAACAATCCGGCCTTCTTGACACAACATTGCCTGAAAGGTGAAACTTCCAATGTCCTCCAGGTCCGGCAGGAAGACCTTGTCCCATTGGACGACAAATGCAGTCCCTAAAGATTACAAAAAGGATGATAAGCGTGCTCTGCGATGTTTGAACATTCGCCCTCCAAGCTTAGACATAGAGAACTCTCTCTGTTTAATTCTTGCCGGCTGCTGATAAGAACAGTTCAGACTACATCAGTTAAAAATCACACAACACTAGGTTGTAGTCCAACAGGTTTATTTGGAAGCACTAGCGCTTAGTTGACAATCAGCTGTTGGAGCAGCGCTCGGAAAGCTAGTGCTTCCAAATAAACCTGTTGGACCATAACCTGGTGTTGTCTGATTTTAACTTTGGACACCCCAGTCCAACACCAGCAGCTCCAAATCAGACTACATCTGATTGTCTCCTCCTGGTTCAGTTAGACGTGACATGCTTTTCCATGTGTGGCTGTGAAGTGCTCCCTCGTGATACATTACAATTTAGTTTCTAACTGTATTATGTGCATTTACACAATATATACCACAGTTGCAGTGAGAGTCAGCATCGAGGAACATTGTGCATTAGACTGAAAACTACTGTCCTCAATCTTGAAAGGAACTGTGCGGAGATACTCAAGATTGAGAGTATGATAGTCACAGTTACATGTGCAATTGAGGGAAACTGAGTGCAAATCCCACAGCAGCTTTAGAATTTAAATTCAGTTTGAAATGAACTGGAAGACTGGTATCAGTGAAAATATCATGAAGCTGTCAAATTGCCAGCAAAAAGGTATTATCTTTTAAGGAAGGAGGTGAGATATTCTTACCCCTTTTGGCCTAGATTGGATTCTAATCGAACATTACTGTATTTGACTTTTGATGTAGCCCAGAAAATCTAACTGTTGTATCAAATCATGAATAGTGGTTCAAGAAGGTAGCCCACAACTGTCAGCTTTACTGGGCAACTTGGAATGAATAATGAATGCTGAATGACCCAAAGAGACAAATGGGATTAATTTTTTAAAATGTCCGAGAGGTATGCTCCCATGGGAAATGTCATGGAAGGGGATGGACTTGAAGAAAGCCATGACTGGACAGGAAAAAATAACTGAAGATGTGGAACTGGAAATTAACATTGTTCAACAATGGGAACTATAGTTCGGTGAGCCTGACATCAGTGGTGGGCAAGTTGTTGGAGGGAATCCTGAGGGACAGGATGTACATGTATTTGGAAAGGCAAGGACTGATTAGGGATAGTCAACATGGCTTTGTGCGTGGGAAATCATGTCTCACAAACTTGATTGAGTTTTTTGAAGAAGTAACAAAGAAGATTGAGGAGGGCAGAGCAGTAGATGTGATCTATATGGACTTCAGTAAAGCGTTTGACAAGGTTCCCCATCGGAGACTGATTAGCAAGGTTAGATCTCAAGGAAAACATGGAGAACTAGCCATTTGGACACAGAACTGGCTCAAAGGTAGAAGACAGAGGGTGGTGGTGGAAGGTTGTTTTTCAGACTGGAGGCCTGTGACCAGTGGAGTGTCACAAGGATCGGTGCTGGACCCTCTACATTTTGTCATTTACATAATGATTTGGATGTGAGCATAAGAGGTACAGTTAGTAAGTTTGTAGATTACACCAAAATTGGAGGTGTAGTGGACAGCGAAGAGGGTTATCTCAGATTACAACAGGATCTGGACCAGATGGGCCAATGGGCTGAGAAGTGGCAGATGGAGTTTAATTCAGATAAATGCGAGGTGCTGCATTTTGGGAAAGCAAATCTTAGCAGGACTTATACGCTTAATGGTAAGGTCTTAGGGAGTGTTGCTGAACAAAGAGACCTTGGAGTGCAGGTTCATAGCTCCTTGAAAGTGGAGTCACAGGTAGATAGGACAGTGAAGAAGGCGTTTGGTATGCTTTCCTTTATTAGTCAGAGTATTGAATACAGGAGTTGGGAGGCCATGTTGCGACTGTACAAGACATTGGTTAGGCCACTGTTGGAATATTATGTGCAATTCTGGTCTCCTTCCTATCGGAAAGATATTGTGAAACTTGAAAGGGTTCAGAAAAGATTTACAAGGATATTGCCAGGGTTGGAGGATTTGAGCTATACAGAGAGGCTGAACAGGCTGGGGCTGTTTTTCCTGGAGCATCAGAGGCTGAGGGGTAACCTAATAGAGGTTTACAAAATTATGAGGGGCATGGATAGGATGAATAGACAAAGTCTTTTCCCTGGGATCGGGGAGTGCAGAACTAGGCATGGATAGGATGAATAGACAAAGTCTTTTCCCTGGGATCGGGGAGTGCAGAACTAGAGGGCATAGGTTTAGAGTGAGAAGGGAAAGATATAAAAGAGACCTAAGGGGCAGCTTTTTCATACAGAGGATGGTATGTGTATGGAATGAGCTGCCAGAGGATGTGGTGTAGGCTGGTACAATTGCAACATTTAAGAGGCATTTGGATGGGTATATGAATAGGAAGGGTTTGGAGGGATATGGGCCGGGTGCTGGCAAGTGGGACTAGATTGGGTTGGGATATCTGGTCGGCGTGTACAGGTTGGACCGAAGGATCTGTTTCCATGCTGTACATCTCTATGACTCAATGACTCTAGCAAGATGAATGGAGAACAAGTCCAAATGAATTTGTTGCAAAGGTCACAATAGTTGTAAAATATGGAGAATCAATTTTAAACTACCACCACCTGAGACCTTCACAGACTACAATGGCTGCAGTGGTTACCTGACCACAGACTGAGGCAAGCTCAGGAATCTAATTTGGAATAAACAAAATTGTCTGAGCTAAAATTACCATTTTATCTAACGACATTGAAACGAGTCACTGAGTTAGGAATCAAAAAATGCGCATCTTCTATTTCAACTTACAGCTGACTGGTAAGTTTCATGAAAGTTTGACTGCAACAATTGAGCTTAGAAAGACAATGAAATCATACTTGTGAATGTATAAATGAACATGTTTTCACAGTTCCTTGCCAGAGCCATAGATAAAGGAAAATGGGTTGGTAATAGCAAGGAGTAGAAAACTCTCTCTCTTTTCCTATTTATTTTTCCCCATCATCTCAAAAGCCAGCACCAGTGATAAAACAAAGCAAAGAAACATCTCCAACTAAGAACTCAAGGACTAAACATATTTAGGTCCTGCTGAGGATACTAGACATCAATAAGTCAGCAGTGATCTCAGGCTCAGCTATCGCAATGCAAGGTGTCAAGAAATATTGAAACTACATACATTTTATCTTCTTACTGGACTTGCCACTTTCCATTTTTTAAACTTTATACCTGTGTTTGTGTATGTGTCGGATTTGGTGTTTTTTTTCTGAAAAATAGTCAGCAATTAAATTCCTCTTTCATTCACGCAAGAAAACCTTGCAATTGACTCCATAATTCTGACTGAGTGACAATATGTTTTCAGCGATGTGTCATACAGCTGTGTGTGAGAAAAGATATTTGTAGCAACCAAACAAAGGTGGGAGCTGGGAGTGGAAACAGGAATAACTCCTCCTCACCTGGCTGTAACACAAGAAATAAAATCATAGAATCCCTATAGCGTGAAAGCAGGCCATTCAGCAAGTCCATACCAGCCCTCCAAGGAGCATGTCACCCAGAGTAACTCTGTCACCCTACATTTCCCATGGCGAATCCACCCAGCCTGCACCTCTTTGGGCTGTGGGAGGAAAGTCACACAGGAAATCCCACCAAGACAGTCTCTTCAAGCTGGAGTCTGAAGCGACTGGGCTTATATAGCCTTGAGTTTAGAAGACTGAGAGGGGATCTGATTGAGACATATAAGATTATGAAAGGATTGGACACTCTGGCAGCAGGAAACATATTTCTGCCGATGGGTGAGTGCCGAACTAGAGGACACAGCTTAAAAATACGAGGTAGACCATTTAAGACAGAGATGAGGAGAAACTTCTTCACCCAGAGAGTGGTGGCTGTGTGGAATGCTCTGCCCCAGAGGGCAGTGGACACCCAGTCTCTGGATTCATTTAAGAAAGAGTTGGATAGAGCTCTCAAGGATTGTGGAATCAAGGATTATGGAGATAAGGCAGGAAGAGGATACTGATTAGGAATGATCAGCCATGATCATATTGAATGGCGGTGTAGGCTCGAAGGGCTGAATGGCCTACTCCTGCACCTATTGTCTATTGGAGTCAAATCCAGGTCCCTGGTGTCGGGATGTAGCAGTTCTAACCACTATGCCACCCCCACAGTAGGATGAACTCCTTATTTAACTATCTATAGTTCTAACATTACTATAAAAGGTAGTTTTATCCTTTGTGTATTTATTGTTTTATGACATTGTAATTTATGCATATTCAGATATTTGTTGCATTCTTTAAATAGGCCGTTTCCTACCCCTCAAGATTATTGTGACTCTCTCTTTATAGCTGTGAAGGCTTTTTAAAAGCAGCAGCAGTCAATTAAAACAGACAGAAATCTTACCATTTTACTTGGACAGAGCTCAAAATTAGAATTCTATCACACTGGGATTTGACTTCTAATCTAACACTAATTCTTTTTAATGTGAAACCCAAGTTATTATCAAAATTGATTACAGGAATAATAACATTTAGACAGATGAAGTATTGTAACTCTTACTTGATAGAAAAATGTTCTAATTCCTAACAATTGTTGCCTGGTAAGATCACTGTGAGAGAAATAAGGTGCATTGTTCTGTTTAAAAGATCAAATGATAAATACAGATGAAAGGCTTAGAATTCAATTTAGCTAACCCATCCAGATAAATCTTCAATCTTCACAGTATCCAAGTGTGCCTTTGATATTTATATTGCAGTTTGTGAGTTGCTACTCTGAATGCTTAAACACTGATGTTGAACTGACTGATAAATGAAATGGAGTAAGGTTTACTCCTCCTGACTGCCCAACATATCTTACCTCAACGTAACTTGACAATAAATCACTGCAAAACTGCAGCGACATATTGGGGGATGGTGGTGCAGGATAATGTCATTGGACTAATAGTCCAGAGGCAAGGCTAAGGCTGTGAGACCATGGCTTGTATCCCACCATGGAATTGGAATAATCTGGGATGTAAAGCCGGTACCAATGATGGTGACCAAGAAACTCTCTCTGATTGTTGCAAAAGCCCACCTGGTTCATTAATGTCCTTTAGGGAAGGAAATATGCCATCTTTACCAGGTCTGTCCCAACAGGTGGCTCCAGACCCAGCAATGACCTAGCGAGGGCAATTGGGGATAGGCAACAAATGTTTGCCTAGCCAGTGACACCCAAATCCCATGAAACTTTAAACAAAAACAATTGCATAACAGTGATCAATGTTATTGGGCAAAGTCAGAAGTCACATGACATCAGGTTCTGGTCCAAGTTTATTTGAAATCACAAACTTTCGGAGTGCTGCTCCTTCGTCAGGTGAACCTATAACCTGATGGACTACAACTCCGTGTCATGTCACTTCTGACTTTGCCCACCCCAGTCCAACACTGGCACCTCTACATCAATGTTATTGGGGTCATTTTATTCTAAAGAGGATAGAGTCAATCAACAATGTCAATGGATTATTATACTCCTTTTCCTGCCAATTTCCTCATCTCCTGACTCTTACCAGTTAATCCAAATATCCAGGTTATTCCTGTGGGAGCACAGTCTCAGATCACACCACAATGTTCTCAGTAGTAGTGACCGTGAAGCTACCATCAATTGTTGTGAAAACCCACCAGGTTCACTAATGTCCTTTAGGGAGTGAAATCTGTCACCCTTAGCTGGTCTGCTTTAGACATGAGTCATTTACAAAATACCATGCAAGGACTGTAACAAACAATATATTGGTCAAACAGGCAGAAAACTAGCCACCAGGATACATGAACACCAACTAGCCACAAAAAGACATGACTCTCTCTCACGGTATCCTCACACATGGATGAGGAAGGACACCACTTCGACTGGGACAATACATCCATCCTAGGGCAAGCCAAACAAAGACATGCATGAGAATTCCGAGAAGCATGGTAGTCCAACTGGAACTCCATCAACAAGCACACCGAGTTAGACTCCATTTACCACTCCCTGAGCAAAGGAACAGGAAGTGACTTTACCACTGGCAACAACATCACCACAGGAAATGACATCACCAACCCAAAGAAACCCAAACATATAAATAGAAAGCAGGAATTTTCAGCATTGCTTCGAATGAGGTCCACTGAAGATGTTACCTAGTAAGGTAACGAAACGTCTGGAAAGAACCTTTCAGCTCAGCGAGCAAACCTACATCCAAAACCTCAACCTGAGCTACAAATCTTTTCAAAACTCACTAAGACATGAGTTTCAGACCCACAAGAATGTGGTTGACACATAACTGCTTTCTGAAATGACCCTGGTGAGACACCCAGTTCATGGGCAATGAGGGATGGACAAAAAAAGCAAATATTTCTGACTGGAAAAGAATATTTAAAAAATAAAGTGCAATTGTTCATTATTTATGGCCTACATAAATAGGTCATATTTGTCCTAATTTGTGAGGCTATGTAAAGGTCATTGGGTGGGTTTGCAGAATGAAAAGACAGCAGCAACAAAACTAATATTGGAGTCAAAACTAATATTGGAGTCACCAAAGCCCAGAAGGTATAACATGTGCTGAACAATGATCTGTCAAAGGCACACAGAGAGGTTTTTCCAGCATATTACCCCAAAGATACTACAGCAACTCATTTCCCTATGTTAGCGGGATGACTGGGATCATTAAACTCAACATGGAATAGGGACTGAACTCAGGACATTCTTAGTCTTCAGAGCTTAGCTGCTCCCTGCCTTAACCAGTTGAGAGTCGATGCCATTTATAATTAGCCCACTGATCTCAACACATGGTTTTAATATCTCACAGATGTACTGGAGCAATTAGGCAAGAGCTTTAGGGATTACACAACTTAAAAAAAATTGTTTTTTTTGAAAAGTTCCAGGATTGTGCAATTATATCTACTGAAATCGATATTACTCAAAAGAAATGCCCTGTCCTTTAAAAGAAAAATACTTGAATACATCAGAATCATTCCGTTTTCTGGAACTGGTGAAATGGCAGACTCACTGAACCCAGTCAGTGTGGCTGCTCATTTCTTTTTTTCACTTTATTGACCGCTTTTCGCACTCCAGCCCCTTCGGTCATGGTGATGTCATCGCGCTCCCAGCCAGGGAATGTGGAGCCTCCTTGTTTGAAGAGTAAAACATGAGTCAGCCTCTGGAGTGTTTCAATACACTTTGCAGGTGGAACAAACTAGTTATGACAAGAGACTCAGCGGGAGATAAAATAAAACGTTCCTCGAGGAGATTATTAAAGAAGATATTTTAGCCTTTTGAGGTTTGTTTTAACCTTAGGTGCCGATTTTAGTTAATTATAACCGGTTCCCACTTTTTGATAGGGATCTAGCACATGGTGATCCAGGTTGTATAGACTTTTGGTCAATCCACATTTACCTTTGGTTTTGTGCACCTGTGCTTCAGGAAGGGTGTACCAGATTTTCAGAGGAGCAACCAAAAAGCTTCAATAATGTTGGTTTCTAGGGTTCCATGCACTGGATCCCTATCAAAAAGTAGGAACCGGTTATAATTAACTAAAATGAGAACTGATTACATAAACTTGGCTTGTATTTCTTTTTAATGTTGCAAATTGAGGCATTGATCCGAATGAGCTGCTTCAAGAGTTTTAAAAGGTTTTGACAAGGGAGATATGCATCAACTATTTTCTCTGATGGGAAATCAAAACCACAGGAGCTTAATTACAAAACAAGCGTCTGTCCATTCAGGAGCAAAGTCAGGAAACTCGCTTCCAAACAAAGACTTGTGGAAATCAAGAATTAACTGCTCCAAATGATGTGAATACTGGACAATTAGAGCCTTCACGATTGAGCTTGATCAAGATTTGTTAAGTATTGGCATCGAAGATAGGAAACTGGAGTTGATTTCCAAATCAATCATAAAGCACAGAGCTGGCTTGAGAGGCTTGAATGATTGACACTTTTTTTTTAGATTAGATTAGATTACTTACAGTGTGGAAACAGGCCCTTCGGCCCAACAAGTCCACACCGACCCGCCGAAGCGCAACCCACCCATACCCCTTACCTAACACTACGGGCAATTTAGCATGGCCAATTCACCTGACCCGCACATCTTTGGACTGTGGGAGGAAACCAGAGCACCCGGAGGAAACCCACGCAGACACGAGGAGAACGTGCAAACTCCACACAGTCAGTCACCTGAGGTGGGAATTGAACCCAGGTCCCTGGCGCTGTGAGGCAGCAGTGCTAACCACTGTGCCACCGTGCCGACACTTGTTCCTATGTTTCAGTGTTCATCAGATTATTGCCCTTACAGCAAGATCTTTCCCTCGCAGTTTTTTATTTGGGCAGTCTGAGTTGAGGAATTTAATTAATAAATTGGCATTTTCTCAATTTCCGTCCTCTTATCTGTCCACGAAGGGACTCAACAAATAAAACCACAATTCATTGAACACCTGCCAACAGACAACAGCTCATTGTATGATGTTTACAATTGGTGGAGACATTAATTTTGAAAATAAAAGAGGATAATTATTTTTGCATTTGTATTTCAGCAGGGGGCAATGCCCAATTCAGGAATCACTGGGAGGTAACATAGGAATTCCCATCATGCCCTCTCCATCTGGCTCTTCCATGCCAGATGTTCAAATTCCTAAAACTCTTAAGCATACTGTGCTTGCCTTTATTGGTCAGGAAATTGAGTGCAAGAGTCAAGATGTGATGTTGCAGCTTTGTAAGACTTTGGTTAGGCCACACTTAGAGTATTGCATTCAGTTCTGGTCACCACACTACAGGAAGGATGTAAAGGCTTTGGGGAGAGTGCAGAAGAGGTTTACCAGGATGCTGTCTGCATTAAAGGGCATGAGCTACAAGGAGAGGCTTGAAAAACTTGCATTGTTTTCTCTGGAGCTGCGGAGGCTGAGGGGAGACTTGATAGAAGTCCATAAAGTTATGAGATGCACAGATAGGATTGACGGTCAGAATCTTTTTCCCAGAGTTGAAATGTCTAAAACTAGAGGGGCATGCAATAAAGGTGAGAGGGGGAAAGTTGAAAGGAAATATGAGGGGCAAGTGTTTTACACAAGAGAGTGGGAGGCGTCTGAAACACGCTGCCAGGGATAGTAGTGGAAGCAGATATGACAGGGGCATTTAAGGGACTTTTAGATAAGCAAATTAATATGCAAGGAATGGGGGGATAAGGACTAAGAGAAGGCAAAAGGGATGACTTTAATTTGGTGTCACTTTCATCACAACATAATGGGCCAAAGGGCATGTTCCTGTGCTGTACAGTTCTATTACACGTCAGAGATTAAACTCATAACCTCTGAGTTGTTGTTGTAGAACAACAGAAACTAAGCTCATGAACCTCTTGTTTTTCCTCCATTTTTGACATGCCTGTACTTTCCCGTCCCAGTAAGGTAGACTGGCTGAATTCCACCTCCCCCTCCTTCTGTCACCAAGAAGAGCTGAGGTCAGCCATAGCAGTCACCACTCACTGTCTGTGTGGCAGAGGGAAAAGCCTGGATCATGTGGACCTATTCCACAAGGACCAGATGGGAAGATCTTTACTCCCCAGACCCAGTTCAACACACATACCGGTCCAACTCATCATGTAGATACTTTATTAGGCAACTGGTTCAGACATGTGAGCTTATGCCTCCAGAGCAGGTGGGACTTGAACCTCCTAGCCTTAAGGTAGGAGGCTACCACTGCACCACATGACTCCTCAAGGTCATTGTGTTTATGTCAAAATGAAGGTCCATTCAGACCAGTGCATTCATAGAGTCATAGAATCCCTACAGTGAGGAAACAGACCATTTGGACCACCAAGACCCTCCGAAGAGCATCCTACCCAGACCATTTTCCCTACCCTATTCCTTTGACCCTGCATTTCCCCATGGCTAATCCATCTAACCTGCACATTCCTGGACACTTTGGGAAATTTAGCATTGCCAATTCACCTAACCTGCAAATCTTTGCACTTCATTTCCAAGGGTTATTGTTCATCACCGTTTTCTCCAACTGCAGTGTTGGTACCCATTTTCATTCTCTCTGAGAGCCATTTCATTTTGAACTGGAATGCTGGCTCAATCTGGAAAACTCAGCCGTGATTCAATACCTGTTCGTTCTCTCCCAAAGCTGCACAGTTTATGCTGTTCCAAAAATGTCACTTTGCACTAAAAGGGGAAACGCAGAGCAGTTCGTTGAGGGCACGTCACCACCAACAAAACAATCTCTCGTGTAGTTTGCAGACAAAGTGGGTGAAGGCTAAGAGTCAAAGTGTAAATCTCATCAACATGTCTGGCTTCTCCTTTACTGAATAAATCTCCCTTGTCTAAAAGGCGGCAGGATTACATCTTGCAAACTGGACTTAGACTATAGCTGCATTGCTATTCTCTCCAGTCATGTCTGGAATGCAGTAACCCTAAAAGCTTGAGCAGTTGTTTCTACTGGATTCACAGAACACCAGACAGATGGGTGAGAGAGTGAGGCTATGTTGCTCTTTAGTCAACCATAACACATACAGAAATACAGACACACAGAGGTTTCACTAGGTGGATTGTTCCAATCACAGACACAGTCCAGACATCACAGCTAGCAACAGCGAGGTGGAAAGTAAATTCCTATTTATAACTCTGCTTTTGCTATGTTTCCAACTGAAAATAAAATTGCACATGAAACTCAAAAACTTAACACAGATTTCCCTAGAAATAAATAATTCAAAATTACTTTATGTTTGTCTTTCCCTCAGCACATGAATTCTTGCACATTCAGTTCTCTAACCTTCCGCTCAACCCAGTCCAATATCTCAATTAGAATCAGTCCTACATCTCTATTACAGGATTGTAATCCAGCCAGATGGTCAACTCCAGTCCTCTCCATACAAATTCCCTCCCCAAACACTCATATGCGTCTTTTAAAATAAATTATTTGTGAGATATGGACATCCCTGGCTGATCAACATTTATTGACTGTCCCTAGTTGCCCCTTGAGAAGGTGGTGGTGAACTGGTGCACTCTTGTATTGTAGGTAGACCCACAATGCCTTAGAGAGAGGGAATTCCAGGATTTTGACTCAATGAGAGTGAAGTGGGTCAAGAGTGTGGTGCTGGAAAAGCACAGCCGGTCAGGCAGCATTCAAGGAGCAGGAAAATCGATGTTTCAGGCATAAACCCTTCATCAGGAATAAGCTCCTACACCAGTAACAGTGAAGGAACGGTGATACACTTCCAAGGCAGGATAGAGAGTGGCTTGGAGGGGAACTTGCAGGGGATTGTGTTCCCATCTATTTGCCATCCCTGTCCATGTAGAGTGAAGTGATAATGGGTTTGGAAGGTGCTGTCTAAGGGGAATTGGCAGATTTCAGCAGAGCATCTTGCAGTTAATACACACTGCTGCTTCTCAGCATCAGTGGTGGAGGGATTGGATGTTTGTGGATGTAGTGCCAATCAGGTGGGCTGCTGTTTTGGATGGTATCAAGCTTCTTGAATGTTGTTGGAGCTGCACTCATCCGGGCAAGTGGGGAGTATTCTATCACACCCCTGCCTTCTGTCTTGTCGATGATGGACAGGTATTGGAGATTCAGGAGGTCATCACTCACCGCACTATTCCTAACCTCTGACGTGTTTTTTTTGTATCTATTGCATTTATGTGGTGAGTCCAGTTGAGTTTCTGGTCAATGGTAGCCCCCAGAATGTTGATACTGGTGATTCAGTGATGGTAACACTATTAAATGTCAAGGGGCAGTGTATCTTATTGGAGATGGTCATTGCCAGGCATTTGTATGGCATGAATGTTACTTAGCACTTGCCACACCAAGCCTGGATATTGTCCAGATCTTGTTGCATTTGAACACAGGCTGCTTCAGTATCTGAGGAGTTGTGAATGGTGCTGAACATCATGCAACCATCTGCAAACATCCCCACTCCTGACCTTATGATGGAGAGAAGATAATTTATAAAGCAGCTGAAGATGGTGAGGCCTAGGACACTACACCGAGGACCTCCTGCAGAGATGTCCTGGAGTGAGATGACTGACCTCTAACAACCAGAATCATCTTCCTTTGTATGACTTAAACCAGCAGAGAGTTTGCTCCATGGTACCCACTGATTCTAGTTGGGCAACATGTGGTTGAAAGTGGCTTTGATGTCCAGGGCTATGACACTCAACTTCCCTCCTATACCATACTGCATCCTGATCAGTGGTCTGCTCTGAAATGCTGGATCTCCGTTAGTAGTTCACTGTCCATATATACTGTCTAATCTCTTAACTGTTGTCTGAATTTTCTCTCTTATTTTTAGAATTCCTGTTCCTGGTCACTATCTACAAATTTGCTGATAGTTATGTGGAGTTTGGATCAGAACTGGATCCAGTCTCAGTATAATATCCTGCAGGTTAACCTTCAGTATTTAAACTGAAGTGAGAAGAATAAGCATAGAGGCGAGGCGTGAGTGTTTGCCTGGAAATCTCTGGCAATTGTGGCCAATTTATGAGGCCCAGAGAAGTAGAACAAAAGAACACCCTAATGTGCACACCTATCTGTGACTCTTAAACACTGCACATCCCATACCAACCAAAGTGGTAACAAAAATCTACCATTATCGAAGTATCTGATGGTGGAATTCCTGGAGTAACTGGGATCGAAGTTCGCCATGAGTGGGGCTATGTACTGAGTGGCAGTCAGCATCCTGTGGATAACGTCCCCAGTGAATATAAAACCTGGAAAAATAAGAATGAGATACATTAGAGGCCATTGTAATTCCTGATATTCTCAGAGTAATTGTTTTATGGGAGTTGCTTTGTTTAGGAGGGTGTGGAATGACAGCAGCATGAATTAGAACAAGATCCCACACTGTTTCAGTGTCAACTTATACATTTCAAGCAGTTCTTTTCTGGAACTGGATATTTTGCTTTCGCTTCCACCAGATTTTTCGTTGTTTCTATGTAGCATCGCTGAGGGCAAAAAAACCGAACGTAATGCTTCCCAGAAAATGCTAACACTCTTTTGCATTTTAGTTTGTCCCCCTTTCTGTAAATAGGGGAGAAAGTGTCCAATAGTGATAGAATGATCGAGTCATACAGCACGGAAACAGACCCTTCAGTCCAACCAGCCCATGCCGACAATAATCCAAAACAATTCCCATCTGCCTGTGCTTGGCCCATATCCTTCCAAACATTTCTGTTCCATATACTTACCTAAATGTAACACGCATCCACCACTTCCTCTGGAATTTCATTCCACACATAGATTGCTCTACGTCAACAAATTGCCTCTCATGTCTTTTTAAAATCTTTTGCTGCTTCCCTTAGTCTTGAACTCCCCCACATCGTAGGGAAAAGACATCTGCTATTCATCTTATCCATATCCTTCGCATTCCTGTCAAACTCTCAATGTCATCTCTCACTCCCTTAAACTCCAATGAGAAAAGGCTCAGCTTTTTGTACCTTTGTATTTTTTTTTTGCATTTGCTATCCATTGGATTTGGGAGGCATAGGGAAGACCAAGGTTTCTTGTCCATCTCTAATGGCATTGAACAAAATATTTTCCTTAGCTGCTTCAGAGGCAGGAAAGAGTGAACTGGGGAAAAAAAAATCTAGACCAGAACAAGATAAAGATGACAGATTTCCCTCCCTCAAACCCACTCATGTTCCAGCTGAGTTTATGTCAATAGTTTCATGATTCCATTGTGGAGATGAGTTTCAATTTTGTTTACTGGCTCTAAGTTCCACTCACTGAAGATTATATTTTAGATTAAATTCCCGACAGTATGGAAACAGGCCCTTCAGCCCAACAGGTCCACACCCATCCTCCGAACAGTAATCCACCCAAACCCATTCCCCTATATTTACCCCTGAGTAATGCACCTAACACTATGGGCAATTGAGCATGGCCAATTTGCCTAACCTGCGCATCTTTGGACTGTGGGAGGAAACCGGGGCACTCGGAGGAAACTCATGCAGACATGGGGAAAGTGTACAAACTCCACATAGACAGTCACCTGAGGTGGGAATCGAATCTGGGTCCCTGGCGCTGTGAGGCAGCAGTGCTAACCACTGAGCCACTGTGCCGCTCCATAGTTTTAATACAGTGAACCTGTGTCGCCAGAACATTAACTGGGGCTTTGGATTATAGAGGAACCTCGATTAACCGAAGGACACGGGTAGGGAATATTTCGTTTGGTTATTCAAATGCTGGATAATCGAATACCAGATAACAGTTAGACAAGCGTCGGAACCCTGCAATCTTGTTTGGATAATCCAAAATTCAGTTAATCGAATGTCAGATAATCGAGGTTCCTCTGTACTGGCACAGAGACATTTACCAGTCACAGTCCAAGAATACAGGGTAGAAGATTTAAGAAAGTGGAGAAGGTATAAGATGTGGAGAAATGTCTTCACCCAGAGAATGGTGAGCCCACAGAATTTCCCACCATGGAAAACAGACAAGGTTAAAGCATTGGTATGATTTCAAGAGGGAGTTTGATATAGCACTTCGGGTGAAAATGATCAAAGGATGGGGGGGGGGGGGGGGGGGGAGAAGCAAGAAGATATTAAATTGGATGATCAGCCATGATCATAATGAATGGCAGAGCAGGCTGTAGAGGACCTGAATGGCCTACTCCTGCTCCTACTCTCTATGTCTCTTGGTAACTGCGCCACCAGCTCCCAGTTTATTCGGTAGGTGTTCCACTGCACTGATTGCAGGGTTGGAGGCTCTGGATGAATATGAACTGGGGAGACCGGAATGGATGAAATGTGGAGCTGGGAAAAGCACAGCAGGTCAAGCAGCATCAGAGGAGCTGGGGAGTCGACATTTTGGGCATAAGCTCTTCATCAGTCTTGATGAATGGTTCCAACCAGAAACATCAACACCACTACTCCCCTGATGCCGCTTGACCTGTTGTGTTTTCCCAGCTCTACACTTTACCCCTTCTGACTTCCCAGCATCTGCAGTCCCATCTGCAAACAGGGAGGCCCAACAGGAAATGTCTTGCAGACCAGAAATGTAAGTGAGGATGGGGAGCAGAGTCACATGCTGGGCGGGTGAGCTACTCGTTTTAAATCGTGCCTTTTTAATGTGTGTCCCCAAGTAACTAGAGGCAAGGAAGAAACACTTGCAACTATCCAGCACTTCCCAGCCACTGGAGTGATTTCGAACCAATGAGTTACTTTTTGGGTTGTAGTCACTGCTGTATTGTAATAGCCCAAAGTGCACACAGTAAGGTCCCAGAAACAGCAATATGGTAATGAACAGGTAATCTGCTTTATAGTGTTGATGGGGAAATAAATAATGATCCAGAACAAACTCCACTGCTCCCTTTCAAAACAGAGCCCTAGGATCATTTGTATCCACCTCAATCAGGCAGACAGCGAATCAGCTTAACATCTCTCTTCAGACCTGTACTCCCTCAATGCTATACAGAGGGGGGCAGTGTCATTGTGATAATGTCAATGGGCTAGTGATTCAGAGGCCCCAAACTAATGCTCTGGGGCTAGGGGCTCAAATGTTGGACGCTGAATTGAAGTTCGATAAAACATGAATTTAAAAGCTAGTCTAACAACAACCTTGCAACCACTGTAACCATCCATTCGGTTCCCCTGTCACCTTTAAGGAAGCAAATCTGCCATCCTTATCTGTTTTGCCCCACCTGTGGCTCCAGACCATACAGTAATGTGGTTGGCTTTTAACCGCCCTCTGACGGGGCTCAGCAAGCTACGCAGTTCAAGGAGACCTACGAAGGGGAACAAATGCCAGTCTTGCCAATGGTGCCCATGTCCATGAAAGAATAAAGAAGCCTTCAATTTTGTACTCTAACTGCAGAGCTGGACTCTAATTTAGAACCTTAAGACTCAGAGGTGTGAGTGTCACTCACTGAGAGCAGTGATGTTCATTGAGTTGCTACTTACCACGAAACTGACAGTGCCATGTGGTTTACATGAACAAGCCTGAAGGGTTAACAGGAATAGCCTACATTGAAATTTTGAAACACTTACACATTCATACAGTTACAGAGGTCTTTAAATGTAGAGCTCTAACTAATGCCATGACCACAAGGTCCCTAAAACTGCCAACTGTTCATTCTTGTCAGAATACAGTTACTTGAAGATGAAACAATTTGCTAAATGGTCTCTGTTTTACATTTTGGTAAATTACATCAGATGCAGCATTTTAAAAACCCCTTCTCCAAATTAAATAATGGTTCGGGAGTCCACCAGGCAACAAGGGGCTGGCACACTGCTACTCCAGAATCAACATTAATGTTCCCCATCTGTGGAGAGAGCACAACCTTCAGATTGGCGGGCAGCTCTGTAGACTCAGCAGCGCCTGGTTCAAGCAGTGGCCACAGCTGGGACTACAGGCAGAGTCCGAACAAGAGGATAACATGGAGCCAGTATTTAAGGGAAGAAAATGTGTTGCTGGAAAAGTGCAGCAGGTCAGGCAGCATCCAAGGAACAGGAAATTTGACGTTTCGGGCATAAGCCCTTCATCAGGAATGAGGAAAGTGTGTCCAGCAGGCTAAGATAAAAGGTAGGGGGGAGGGACTTGGGGGAGGGGCGATGGAGATGTGATAGGTGGAAGGAGGTTAAGGTGAGGGTGATAGGCCGGAGTGGGGTGGGGGCGGAGAGGTCAGGAAGAAGATTGCAGGTTAGGAGGGCGGTGCTGAGTTCGAGGGATTTGACTGAGACAAGGTGGGGGGAGGGGAAATGAGGAAACTGGAGAAATCTGAGTTCATCCCTTGCGGTTGGAGGGTTCCCAGGCGGAAGATGAGGCGCTCTTCCTCCAACCGTCATGTTGTTATGGCCTGGTGATGGAGGAGTCCAAGGACCTGCATGTCCTTGGTGGAGTGGGAGGGGGAGTTAAAATGTTGAGCCACGGGGTGGTTGGGTTGGTTGGGCTGGGTGTCCCAGAGGTGTTCTCTGAAACGTTCCGCAAGAAGGCGGCCTGTCTCCCCAATATAGAGGCGGCCACATCGGGTGCAGCGGATGCAATAGATGATGTGTGTGGAGGTGCAGGTGAATTTGTGGCAGATATGGAAGGATCCCTTGGGGCCTTGGAGAGAAGTAAGGGAGGAGGTGTGGGCGCAAGTTTTGCATTTCTTGTAGTTGCAGGGGAAGGTGCTGGGAGTGGAGGTTGGGTTGGTGGGGGGTGTGGACCTGACGAGGGAGTCACGGAGGGAGTAGTCTTTTCAGAATTCTGATAGGGGAGGGGAGGGAAATATATCCCTAGTGGTGGGGTCCGTTTGGAGGTGGCGGAAATGACGGCGGATGATACGCTGTATATGGAGGTTGGTGGGGTGGTAGGTGAGAACCAGTGGGGTTCCGTCCTGGTGGCGGTTGGAGGGGCGGGGCTCAAGGGCAGAGGAGCGGGAAGTGGAGGAGATGCGGTGGAGGGCTACTCCTTTAGTTTGGAGGAAGTGGGAGGATTGGAAAGAGAAGTTGTTCAGGGTGAGGACCAGTTCAGTCCGTCGAAGGAGGGTGTCAGTGGAAGGGTACTGGTTGGTACGGCAGGAAAGGAAGAAGCGGAGGGCTTGGAGTCCTTCGTGATGGGGGATGGAGGTGTACAGGGACTGGATGTCCATCGTGAAGATAAGGCGTTGGGGACCGGGAAGCGAAAATCATGGAGGAGGTGGAGGGCGTGGGTGGTGTCTCGAACGTAGGTGGGGAGTTCTTGGACTAAGGGGGACAGGACCGTGTCGAGGTATGCGGAGATGAGTTCGGTGGGGCAGGAGCAGGCTGAGACAATGGGTCGGCCGGGGCAGTCAGGTTTGTGGATTTTGGGCAGGAGGTAGAAACGGGCGGTGCGGGGTTGTTGTACTGTGAGGTTGGAGGCGGTGGATGGGAGATCCCCTGAGATGATGAGGTTATGGATGGTCTGGGAGATGATGGTTTGGTGATGGGAGGTGGGGTCATGGTCAAGGGGGCAGTAGGAGGAGATGTCCGCGAGCTGGCGTTTGGCCTCAGCGGTATAAAGGTCGGTGCGCCAAACTACTACCGCGCCTCCCTTGTCTGCCGGTTTGATGGTGAGGTTGGGGTTGGAGCGGAGGGAGTGGAGGGCTGCACGTTCCGAGGGTGAGAGGTTGGAGTGGGTGAGAGGGGTGGAGAGGTTGAGGCGGTTAATGTCGCGACGGCAGTTGGCTATAAAGAGATCGAGGGCAGGTAAGAGGCCAGCACGGGGTGTCCAGGTGGATGGGGTGTGTTGGAGGCGGAAGAAGGGGTCATCAGAGGGTGGGCGAGAGTCTTAGTTGAAAAAGTAGGCACTGAGGCGAAGGCGGCGGAAGAATTGTTCAATATCTCGCCGCGTGTTGAACTCGTTAATCCGAGGGCGTAGGGGAATGAAGGTGAAGCCTCTGATGAGGGCTGATCTTTCATCCTCAGAGAGGGGGAGGTCTGGAGGGATGGTGAAAACACGGCAGGGATGGGAACTAGGACCTGTTGTGGGACTGGAGCTGGGAGTGGGGGAGTGGTGGTCTCCTCTATACTGGGGAGACAGGCCGCCTACTTGTGGTACATTTCAGAGAACACCTCTGGGACACCTGGACCAACCAACCCAACCACCCCGTGGCTCAACACTTTAACTCCCCCTCCCACTCCACCGAGGACATGCAGATCCTTGGACTCCTCCATCACCAGACCATAACAACATGACGGTTGGAGGAAGAGCACCTCATCTTCCACCTGGGAACCCTCCAACCACAAGGGATGAACTCAGATTTCTCCAGTTTCCTCATTTCCCCTCCCCCCACCTTGTCTCAGTCGAATCCCTCGAACTCAGCACCGCCCTCCTAACCTGCAATCTTCTTCCTGACCTCTCCGCCCCCACCCCACTCCGGCCTATCACTCTCACCTTGACCTCCTTCCACCTATCACATCTCCATCGCCCTTCCCCAAAGTCCCTTCCCCCTACCTTTTATCTTAGCCTGCTGGACACACTTTCCTCATTCCTGATGAAGGGCTTATGCCCGAAACGTCGAATTTCCTGTTCCTTGGATGCTGTCTGACCTGCTGCGCTTTTCCAGCAACACATTTTCAGCTCTGATCTCCAGCATCTGCAGTCCTCACTTTTTACTCGTACATTTAAATGGCAGCCAATTAACTGCTTAATGGCCTCAGAGCGGAAGGGCATATGGATTTTCTAACATCACCTTCACCCATCATAATATGGGAGAATGTGTGGAGGTGGGCAGTAGGTATAGGCCACATATTTGATTTTACACGTTCCCCAAATTAAAAAAATGAGAATAAAGGCTTAAACATTCAGCTCTACACCTTAACCATACTCTTGTAGTTTTTGGAACGAGGCCGGCCAGATGGAAACCTACAGAATATGAGTTCCCTGACTGGGGCTGTTAACCTGATCCAATCAGGGAGCCCTGGCTGACAGATATAAGTGTTAGGGGTTCTGTTCACTCTGAGAGCTGGCTCTGAACTAGCTGGGCTAGTGTCATGTACTGTGCACAATGTATAAATACAGGGGTGACATGGTGATGGGATACCAGCCACCCTGGAATTATTCAACCAGTAGGTGCGCTAAAACCATAGCTCAGTGGTAAACAAACATCCTACACAGTTTCATACTCAGTGCTAGAAATAAGGACGTTCCAGCTTTGATGTCGGATTTTGTGCTGGGTCATTCAGGCATTACAATTATATTCAGTTTTCTTGAGCTAAAGAGAGTCAAAGCAATCAGCCCAGAGTTCCTACTCTTGAGGACAATCCCCAAAATTTACATTTTTTTTCTTTATTCTCGTGAAGACATTACAGAGGGCAGTTAAGAGTCAACCACAATCTGAAGTCATGCGTAGGCCAGATTTGGTAAGGATGGTAGATTTCCTTCCCTAAAAGGATATTAGATTAGATTAGATTAGATTACTTACAGTGTGGAAGCAGGCCCTTCGGCCCAACCAGTCCACACCGACCCGCTGAAGCGCAACCCACCCAGACCCCTACATTTACCCCTTACCTAACACTATAGGCAATTTAGCATGGCCAATTCCCCTGGCCCGCACATCTTTGGACTGTGGGAGGAAACTGGAGCACCCGGAGGAAACCCACAGGTAGAACGTGCCAACTCCACACAGTCAGTCGCCTGAGGCAGGAAAGTGACTCAGATGGGTTGTTAGCAACATCTGATGATAGCTCTCACCAAGACAATTTACCCATTGCAGATTTATTAACTGGACTTGAATTCCAACTTGATGGTGTTGATCTCCTGATCCTAGAGAATTAATCTAGGGCTTTAGATTATGAGGCCTAAGACGTTGCTGCTAATCCATCATCTCCAAAGCTACTGCACTCGGATGGTGTTTGAGAAAATGTTCAGAATTGGCATTCTGAGTGTTGCAGTTGGACAGCTTGCTAATGGTCAATGATTAGGCTGACCTTTGCCCTTTGAAAGATTTGACACAGGCACAAATCAGCCGATTGCGAGTCAGTGTTAGCTGGTGCCTAGAAAATGGAATGTGAACATTGCTTCAAAGTTAAAATGGGAGGAAAGGAATCTTTGTGACTGTCAGTGATTTCTGAACCTTATCTTAAGCACCACATCTTTGTTTCCAAGAAAGCCAATTTCACACTTTAGGACCTTGAACTATAAACACAACACTGACAATTAAATCAGTGTATCTGCACAGAGCACATTGCTTTTAATGGGCAACTCTCCCAGTACACAACACGACAGGTACCCTCTGATGCTGAACACTTGGTTGCCTGCCAGGCTATCAGCAGGACCTCGCCGTAGGCCACCAATTAACAACAGAGGAAGACATCAAGATGGTGTACATTATGCAGGAGAACAAGATCGTATTGAAGGAAAGTTTTCTCTGCTTTGCTCCCTGCTAGTAAAATTTTAACTGCCCTGTCAATCTGCTCTCAGTGTTTGTAAGTACAAAGAAGCAAAGTTGTTGCGGCCGTGAGGATCCCACGAAACATGGGATGAGACAATAATAACGTGCTTTTATATAGAGCTGAGAAACTAGTAAAAACAACAGCCCAAGGCACTTCACAGCAGCATTACCGGATAAAACATAATACTGATCCATTTACAAGGCATTTTAACGGCCTTCAGGCTTCCTGATCCCAATAGTTATGAGGCCTTGTTTATGTTAAATGCTAAGCCTTTGTGAGGCTCATTTACACCTGCCTGATCTTCCTCAAGGTGACCAATGAAGTCACCATCTCCACAACTCCAGTCCAGCTCACAGAGTGCAAATAGGGAAAGTGGAGGGGAGAATGTGGGGCTTCAGGAGAGCGAAGGTGAGAATTTGGGAGAGCTGGCACTGCCATTATAGGTGGAAGAAGGTGAGGATACATCAAGATAAAGGACCAATTTCAAAAGAAAGGGTTAAATTAAGAAAGACCAAAACTTGCAGGTCATCTCTGTGTCTGGGGGAGTCCCACTTCCAGAATGGTTCATCCATTGGCTCCAGCTAAGGGTCAGGGAGGTCACAGAAACTGTGCTGACACCTGCTCTCCCCTTCACCCTGATGACTGTTGGGGGGGGTCATCTCCAACCATCTTCCTCAGTGGGGTACCATGTTCTCAGCAGAGGTGCAGTGTGGGCTGAACAACTACCTTTTGGAAGATTCCAGGACATCATCAAATTGCCCCTGTAGCAAAAGAGTCACCATTAACTGGTTACTTGCCCCTGCCTGACTCCCACCTTCAACAACATGCTCGGAGGTGGGATAGTATCACACTGACCCCAAGGGGTCAGTTTGTTGAACTACACACCCTTCAACTCCAACACAGCCTCTGCCAGATGGAGACTACATCTGTCAGGGCACCTTCACCAAGAACCAGAGAACCCCTACAGCGTGGGAGCAGTCCATTCAGTCTGCACCGACCGTGCAAACAGCATTCCACCCACACCCACACCTATCCCTGTAAGCGTGCATTTCCTATGGCTAGCACACCTATCCTGCACACTATGGGCAATTTAGCAAGGCCAACCCACCTAACCTGCACATCTATGAGCTGTGGGAGGAAACCAGGGCATCCGGAGGAAATCCTCATAGCAAATGTGCAAACTCTATACAGACAGTTGCCCAAGGCTGGAATTGAACGTGGGTCCCTAGAGTTATGAGGCAGCAGTGCTAACCACTGGGCCACCAAACCACCCAAGGAGCTAGGTCTAGAGAATAACCTTATAAAAAAGAGCAAAGAAAGAGAGAGGAAGAGAAGCAGTGAGGTTTAAGGACGGAATTCCAGAGATGTGACAACTGAAGGCACTGAATATCACAGGAATTGTAATTGTAATTGGAATTGAAGGAGTAAGAGTTCCTGAGGGCTGATGGGGGCTGTAGGAAGCTACAGAAATAGGACAGGGAGTGGCAAGGAGAGAATTCAAACAAGAAACTATCAGATATCCAATCTTCTTTGTTTATCCTCATACTTGATCTGGTAGCCTTGCGATGAATAAGATAATTATTCATCTTCCTTTTCCTCCAAATTGGAGTTGGAATTTCTACCTTCCGTGGCTTTGGCAGGATTTTTGTGAAATGGTTGATTCATCTCCTTGAGTGAAGAATTTTCTCATGCCAGTTTCTGTGTGGTGAGGAGGATGGCACTTTCCCTTCCCATGTTACTGCTGGCTATAGAAGCTTAACCTGAAGGGGGTTGCTGCTTGAGTTTGAGGATGTGAATTCAATGTAGTTATAGTACACCATGGAACAGCTGTAAATTGGATGAGTTTGAATGGGGAGGGAGAGTGGGGTTGGAGATTGGGGGGAGAGATGGGAGAGAAGATGAGTGAGTTGTTCCTCCCCAGCACGGACTGCGGCAATTTGACACTCCAAATAGGAGGGCAGGCCATTGGCCAGATCTGGGGGTGGGGTTGCTGTCTGGTGTGTAGAAAGTGTTGGGGAGATGGAAACTGAGGACCTGACATCTTTGGCTCCCATCGGGCCATATACTCCATTTGTGCCCTTCCATTCAATTCCTTCTGTCCTAACCATATCTATTTCTATCTCCATGACCTCCTTCAGCCCTGCATCCTTCCGAAAAATGAACAATCCTCAGATTCTGGCTCTCTGGCTCGGATTTCACACCAATGGCATCCCTGCCTCCTGCTTGCTCCTGAAACTCTGGATTTCCCTCTGAATACCTACACCCTCCAGCACTCTCTCAAGGGATTGGTGCTCGGTCCACTGTTTGTCATTCGTATAATCAATGTGGATGAGAATTTGGGAGGCACGGTTAGTAAGTTTGCAGATGCCACCAAAATTGGCGGTAGAATCAACAGTGAAGATACTAATCTAAGATTACAAAGGGATTGAGGAGTGGCACAATGAGTTTACTTTGGATAAATGTAAGGTATTGCATTTTGGTAACTCAAACCGGGACAGGACCTATACAGTAAACGGTTGGGTTCCAGGTAATGCTGTCAAATAGACAGACGTAAGGATTCAGGTACACAGTTCTTTGAAAAGTGCATCATACATAGACAGGGTGGTTAAGAAGGAGTTTACCATGCTTGCCTTCATTGCTCAGACCACTGAGTACAGGAGTTCGGACATCTTGTTGACGTCGTACAGGACGTTGATGAGACCTTTTCTGGATTTTGGAAGTAGGTTTGCTCGCTGAGCTGCAAGGTTCATTTAGACATTTCATTACCTCACTAGGTATCATCAGTGGGCCTCAGGTGAAGCAATACTGAAAATTCCAGCTTTCTATTCATATTTTTGGGTTTCTTTGGGTTGATGATGTCATTTCCGGTGGTGACGTCATTTCCTGTCGTGAAGTCACTTGTTCTTTTTCTGGGAAGTGACTTCACCACAGGAAATGACATCACCAACTCAAAGAAACCCAAACATATAAATAGAAAGCAGGAATTTGCAGCATTGTTTTGCCTGAGGCCCACTGAAGATGTTACCTAATAGGGTAGTGAAACGTCTGGGAAAGAACCTTCTAGCTCAGTGAGCAAACCTAAATCCAAAACCTCAATCTGAGCTACAAATCTTCTCAAAACTCGCGATAACCTTTTCTGGAGTACTGTGTACAGTTCTGGTTGCCCTGCTATAGGAAGGACATTATTAAATTGGAAAGGGTTCAGAATAGATTTGGGAGAATGTTGCTGGGACTAGAGGGTTTCAGTTATAAGGAGAAGCTGGATAATCCACCTAACATTCGGATACCTGGGTGGCACAGTGGCTTCGTGGATAGCACTGCTGCCTCATAAAGCCAGGGAATCCAGATTTAATTCTAGCCTCGGGTGACTTGTCTGTGTGGTGTTTGCACGTTCTCCCAGTGTCTGCATGGGTTTCCTCCAGGTGCTCCGGTTTCCTCCCACTATCCAAAGACGTGCAAGTTAGGTGAATTGCCCATGGTGTTCAGGGATGCATAGGTTGGGTGCAAGGGGATTCCGTTTAGCTCAGTTGGCTGAATTGTTGGTTTATAGAGCATTAAGTTGCCAACACCATGGGTTCAATTCCCATCACCAGTTTGAGGTTACCATGAAGGTCTTTCCTTCTCCACCTCCTTCATTGCCTGAGGTCTGGTGGCCCTCAGGTTAAATCACCACCAGTCAGTCCTCTCTAATAAGAGAGCAACCCTATGGTCTGGTAAGACTATCATGACACAACAACAACAAGACTAGGTGCATTAGTTAGGGGTAAATGTAGAGGAATGGGTTAGTGTGAATTTCTTGGGCCAAATAGCCACACTGTGGGGATTCTATGATCCCTGGACACTGTGGGTAATTTACTATGGCGAATGCACCCCTGCAAAACTTTGGACATGGTCATCAGCAGTTCACATGTTTCTCACCTTCCTCTGCCCTCCCCCACAGAAAGAAAGTAAGAACATTGAGCCTTTGTTGTCCAAGATCTATCGCTCTCCTGAAAATATCAGCCTCCGTTCCGAGCATTAATCGCTTCTGGATTCAAACATTCATAAGATTCCTGGCCCTTTCAGTAAAGGAACTGTCCTCAGTTCATTTCTAAATAATCGACCTTCTATTGACAGATTGTGACTTCTGTTTCTACAGCGCCCAGCTAGGGGACCAGCCTCTAAGCATCTGCATTGACTACTACCCCCTTGGACTGAGGTCATCTCACCACTATCACAGGATTGAGACTGGCTCATCACTTCTGAACACAAGAGTTCGATATTGTTTACAAAATCCCTGCAAGTTTTTTTTTTAGATTAGATTAGACTTACAGTGTGGAAACAGGCCCTTCGGCCCAACAAGTCCACACCGACCCGCCGAAGCGCAACCCACCCATACCCCTACATTTACCCCTTACCTAACACTACGGGCAATTTAGCTTGGCCAATTCACCTGACCCGCACATCTTTGTGACTGTGGGAGGAAACCGGAGCACCCGGAGGAAACCCACGCAGACACGGGGAGAACGTGCAAACTCCACACAGTCAGTTGCCTGAGTCGGGAATTGAACCCGGGTCTACAGGCGCTGTGAGGCAGCAGTGCTAACCACTGTGCCGCCCATTAAGTTAGCTTGGTTTTTTTAACAATAGCTTATATTTGAAGCATAGAGGGATTTTCTGAATTGAAGCAAAAGTCTGAAGATTAAAAGGAAGATGCATAGAGTGATTAGAGTCTACTTTACAGATGCACAGACATTTCCCATTGCTCCTGATAACTGGATTTCCATAATGTCATAGACACAGACTGCTTTGTGCTCACATGACTCTGAGCATTTTGCAATGGCTTTTGGTATTTATTTGGCATTCTGCATCAAAGCTCATTTGATGAATCTGCTGGGGCTCAGCAACTCTCGATGAGTAAGTGGGGCTGTGGGGAGAGGGTGCCTCCTCACCCACGCACTTGCTGCCATGCAATCAGATCTTGGCTACTCTGCATCTTAACTCCACTTACCTGCCATGGATCTAGAATCCTTGTCTAATAAAAATCTATATGTTATTGCGTGGGTCACATCAAGTCATAGAGATGTACAGCACCAAAAGAGACCCTTCAGTACAACTTGTCCATGCTGGCCAGATATCCCAACCTAATCTAGTTCCATTTGCCAGCACTTGGCCCACATCCCTCTCAGCCCTTCCTATTCATATACCCTTTTAAATGCTGTAATTGTACCAATGTCCACCACTTCCACGGTGGCACAATGGTTAACACTGCTGCCTCCCAGTGCCAGATACCTTCCTTGGGCGACTGTCTGTGTGGAGTTTGCAACATTCTCCCCGTGTCTGTGTGGGTTTCCTCCCACAGCCCAAAGATGTGCAGGTTAGGTGAATTGGCCATGCTAAATTGCTGGTACTGTTAGGTGAAGGGGTAAATGTAAGGGAATGGGTCTGGATAGGTTGCTCTTCAGAGGGTCGGTGTGGACACTTGTTGGACCGAAGGGCCTGTAAGCAATCTAATCTAACCTTCCTCTGGCAGCTCATTCTATACATTCCCAGCCCTCTATAACTACAACCGTTTCCCCTATCCCTCTCCTTCTTTCTGAATATAAGGCCAGTGATAAAGTTTGTCACAAGGTCTTTGACTGTACTAGAGAGTGGGTAATTACAGTGAAACCTAAACATTTACACAGCGATTCCAGATCATTCACGGACATGGGCTCTCGCTGTCCCTAGCTGAGGACCGATGAGGACAATTGCAATTAAGTCAAAGCCTGATTTTAACACAGCCTCATTTGAGTGGGAGACAAGTGGTCAAGTGGAGTAAAATGGTGGAGGGTGATTGGGAGGGTCGGTTTGAGGTGGTGAGGTCAGCATCCGTTCTAATAGCCCAGGGTTAAGAACACATTTCGTAAATCAGTTCCCAATCTTTGAGCAGCTCAATTGGTGGAATGTTCAGCGCCTGAGCCGACAGAACAGTTGGCCTTGGAATGTAAGAACTTTCTTGGTTCTGGCAGCATTGTAAGGGCTAGATGCCATTGTTAATGAGAAATTTCACTCCGTTTCAGATTAACACTCTGCGGTTACTACAGAATTAGCACTGTCTCCTCTTTTCCTGGGAACCGTTTGAACAAACACTGTATGAGTTTTCTCATTGTATTTGCCAGTCTGCCATGAAAGATCATACATTGAATTACACAGTTCAGTACACACATGCATTTTACAAATCTTTTGATAACTAAACATTACAGAGGGAGAATTATCCTAGTCTCCATCAACATCCTGCCTGAAGAAACTGCCATTCACATTTTTGTAAAATTGTCATCATAAAGAAAGACACAGGAAGATTTAACTCTTGCCTTCCTACCTCCCACTCCCACTCGCAGCGGGAAACAGGCCTGGATTTGATGATTTAGGTGCCTTTTAAAAGCAGTCGGATGGTTCCAAATTTGGGATTCCTGAACCAATTTCCTGGGAAGGGTGTGAGCCATAGCTCTGACCTGGCCTTTTCCATTCAGAGATCGGGGTGTCGCAATCCTTCACAATTTCCAGCTCTTCTTACAGTCATAATCCATGCCACCTCATGTAAGGTAAATTGCATGGAAAGGTCTGACTGAAATTTCAGAAAGATCTTCCTTCATTCCCCATGTTAGGCTATGCCTCCTCAACATCACCCCCCATTGTCCCCCATTGCCACAATCAGGCTTGGCCAGAGCTCGGAAATCCATTAGAGTGCTGGACCACCTGAGCTCCAGGGGAACCACAGCCTGACTGAAACCTCTGGGGCTCTCTGGTCCTCTTCCTAAGTCAGTAGGTACCAACTGCAGCCTGCACTTAACACCTATCATTGTCGTCTCCCTACCAGCAATTAAAACCATATCTCCAGAACCACCTTTACTCAAGATGAACAGCCTATTCCTCAACTCTTGCTACCTGGATGAAAATCCAGACCACACTTTCCAAGTGACTGGCATCTATTAAACAATGTTCTCACCTATCTATTTATCTTACCCATGCATAGACAGTGAATGTTGGTATATCTTTCATCTCCATCAGCTTTTCTAAGGTGCACGCAATAATTGGGTCAGACAGGGATCTCTGTGTATTGAGCACCTTTCCGGATCTATAATTGCTCAGGTCAACTGCAAAATCCCTTCAGGCGGAGCACTGTTAGAACAAGCAAGGAGAAGCTTTTTCCTCTGGCAAGTCAATTCATAACCAAAGAGCATGGAAATAAAATTATGGACAGGTCAACTAGAGAGGAAGTGGAAAGAAAGTATTTTGACATAGAGGCTTGACAAGATGTGGAACACATTGCCTGAAACATTGGTGGATCAGATTGGGCAGCACGGTGGCTCAGTCGTTAGCACTGCTGCCTCACAGTACCAGGGGACCAGGTTCAATCCCAACCTTGGACAGAAAAGACTGCCTGTGCAGATTTGCATGTTCCCCTCGTGTCTGCGTGGGTTTCTGTCGGGTGCTCTTGTTTCCTCCTGCAATCCAATGATGTGCAAGTTAGGTGTATTGTAATGCTTAAATTACCCATAGTGTTCAGGGATAGCTTGGCTAGGTGGATTAGCCATGGGAGATGCAGTGTTATAGGGATAGGGTAGAAGGTCTAGGTGGGATGCTCTTCAGAGAGTCCATGTGGACTTGGGCTGACTGGCCTGTATCCACACTGTGGGGATTCTATGATGATTTCATAGGGACCTGAACTTGTCAACTAGTTATGACCCAAAGGCAACTCAGTTAGAAAGCTTTGAGTCAAAGAATTGACAGGTGGAACCAATAGACAGATCTTTCAAAGAGATACAATTTGGAGAATAGCTTCCATCAATACTGTAGGATTGTTCTGTCCTGTCATGACAATGGTTGATTATAGAGTGAACGCAGAAATGGGAACCATCATTCTAATTAACAATTCTGAGCATAGCAAGGTTGCAATCGCTTTCACGAGTCAGTGGAACTGCGCAATGTAACAGTTTATTTTTTCTCATTTCTATTAAAAATAATTCCTCAATGTATTTAAGTGTGCCAACCTGCTGCACTTATATAAACACAGCTGAAATGGGTTTATCACCAAAAATCCACATTTTAATTAAAGTTTGCAAACTACAACCTGAGACGAAGCCGATTTTAATTCACAGAAAAGGAGCTTTTTAAAAAAAACTATCCTGAACTGTTCACTTCTTTCATTGCTGTACACCAATCAGGTTTTTTTTGTAAATTTAAATACTTTTGATAAGAAAATGTGTTAAAAATGTGCTGATGGTTTTGGAATTGTTCCATTAACCACTGTATGATGAGTGAATTTCTTTCTCACTCAGACACACACACACGAATAACTTTCATGAAAGCAGAAAGGGCTGGAGAAACTCAGCAGAGCCATACTCGACTCAAGGCTAACTCTATTTCTCTCTTCACAGATGCTACCAATCTTACTGATTTTCTCCAGGATTTTTTGATTTTATTTGCCATGTCCTGCAGCTTTTTGCTTTCATCTATCTTTTCACCCAGAGGGTGGTGCGTGTGTGGAATGAATTGCCAGAGGAAGTGGTAGATGCAGGTATTGTTACATTTAAAAGACTTTCGGGCAGGTACATGAATAGGAAAGGTTTAAAGAGATACGGACCAAATGGTGGCAAGTGAGACTAGTTTAGTTTGGGCATCAATGAATTGGACTGCAGGGTCTGTTTCCATGCTGTATGACTCTATGACCTTCACTCCTGGTTAGAGGGAGAATCAGCCCACTGACTTGCAATCTGTTCCTTTGCCTTCTAATAATTTCATATCTTTATTGCTGTCACTGTGACAATACCAACCCTGAACTTTCACCTGACTGCCAAATATATTGGCCATTGCATTGTTTCCTTTGCTCTCTCAGAGTTTAGCTCGTAACTTCTCAGTTCATTTTTGCTTTGGGTATCAAAAATGAAACAGCTTCTTAGTTGCTTCGTTATTCATTTCATTCTGTTCTATTTATATTCTATTTGAGCAGCAGACTTTAAAACACTATCTTGTACATCTAAGATTAATTTTTTTCTCTTTTCCTGACATTATCTTGAACATGGGATGAATATGAACTACATTTACATCTTCAAAGGTAACAGACATTGAATAGGTCAATAAATTAAGTTAAAAATCACACAACATCCTAGGACAAGCCAAACAGAGACATGCACAAGAATTCCTAGAAGCAGGGCATTCCTACCAGAACTCTATCAACAAACACATTGACTTGGATCCCATTTACCACCCCTAAGAAAAAGAACAGGAAATGACATCACCACAGGAAATGACATCACCAACCCAAGGAAACCTAAACACACTAATAGAAAGCAGGCCATGCCACCAGTGCTTTATTCGGATGCTCACTGATGCTATTACCTAGTATGATGACGAAACATCTGAAAACAAACCTTCCAGCTTAGCAAGCAAACCCACATCCAGGTTCTAGTTCCCATTACACAGGGTCTTTGCTGGATATTTCTTTTTGTGTGAAGTGGAGACAGAGATCCAATTTTAACTCTATGTTAAAAGGTTTGAAGTAAAATAAAATCAAATGCACTAGTGTGCCTAAATATTCAATTCATTAATAAATCTCTCACATCTTCCTCCTTCCCACCACCAACCAGCACAGTGCATTTTCAGATCTACAGCAGTTCCCGATTATGAGCTCTTGATTTCGAGTGCTTGTACATACAATAACAAACCTATACAGGGATGCAATTTTAAACATATCCTGTACTCCTAATGACTACTTTATCACGTCCTGCACTGTTCTGACTTGCCGACGAATTGGCTTTCAAATGGACTCAAGATAGAACCCAGAGACTGCCTGTAATCCTGGCATCACCTGTTAGCAGGTATGCAAGTCAAAACTAACCAACTTAGTCTCTAACACGTTCCTTTAAATTTTGTCTTCCTTCATCAATTGGTTTTAATAACTTGCAGTTTGTGCAGGCTGACAATAGCTTAAAACATCGGACCACACATTGTGATCTCTGAATTCTCTTTTCCATTTTTCCAACATTCAGATGGCCTTTTTTATGACTGTTATTCCAAAACATTTTATCCCAGATAAATAGCTGACTTTACATATTGCGGAATGGTTTCTGTGTTGCAATTTTGCAATTGCAGCCCAATTATGTCCAGAATTCCACTTGCGTTACAGACCAAGCTTCCTCTAACAATGATGAGCACAATCAGAAATATAAGATCTTCCATGAAGCAATGAGATAAAATACAGTTCTCCATCCCATTGAGTTGAATTCCACAATGTATCTAAGTATACTAACCTAGTGCAGCATTAATAATGAACTGAAAATGCAGTTATAACCAAAACCAGGATTTAAATTGAAGTTTCCAATTCACTACCTGTTAGCAGTCTTATTGTAAATGCCTGAAAATAACACTTTAAACAGGTTATACTCAACCATTTGCTACTTTAATTAGCATTCACTAATTGGCTTGTAGTAAATTAACTCCAGACTCCCACAAGGCACAAGTCAGTAGTGTGATGGAATACTCTCCACTTACCCGTATGTGTGCAGCTCCAACAGCCAGGACAAAAAGCTACTTGATGGACATCCCCTGCACCAACTTAAATACTCACTCCCTCTACCACTGACATTCAATGTGTGCCATCTACAAGATGCAATGTAGCAACTCGGCATCATCCTTATACAGCACCTTCCTTATACAGTACTTTCTAGAAGGACAAAGGCTACAAATGCATGGGATCACCAACAACCAAAAGTTCACCTCCATGCAACACACCATCCTAACTTGGAAATATATATCGTTGTTCCTTCACTGTCACTGGGTCAAAATCCTTGTTAACAACAGTGTGGGTGTCTCTAAACCAAATGGTCTGCAGCGATACAAGGCAGCAACTCACCACCGTCCTCTCAAGTGCAGTTAGAGATAGGCAATATGTGCGGGTCTAGGCTGTGAGACCCACATCTTGTGAAAGAATGCAAAAAAAATTGACAAGAGGAAATGTCAATAAAATGCTGGCCAGTGTTTAAGGAAATGAAGGTAACTTGAGAAACCTTCTTGAATCAATGCTGGTTTGCATCGGCAACCTGGCAGTGTGACAAAGGCAGATGAATTGCATGTAATTTTTTTCAAGATGGTGGCGCCAGCACTGTAGGTAGTTCAGGCTCCTGTGCCTGCTGCTCAAGCCAGTGGCATCCATTTCTCTCTTTCCTTTTTGTCTTTTTTCTTTTTCTTTTCTTTCTTCATCGCCAAGGCTGGAGTGGTGTCAGTGGGGCTGTGGCTGCAGCTTTGGCAGTGCTGGTAGGGATTCTCAGCAGTAATGGCAGTGCCCTGAGCAGGGAGCCCTGGGCGGTGGCAGTGCCTGGAATGGGGACTCCTGGCAGTGGTAGGCCCAGAGCCTGGACTCGTGGCAGCAGCAGTGCCTGGAGCAGGGACTCCTGGGAGTGGTAGGCCCGGTGTGTCGACTCCTGGTGGTGGTAGGCCCAGTGCTTTGACTCCTGGTGGTGGTAGGCCCGGTGTGTCAACTCCTGGCAGTGGTAGGCCCACAGTGTTGACTCCTGTCAGTGGTAGGCCCAGTGTGTCGACTCCTGGCAGTGGTAGGCCCGGTGTGTCTACTCCTGGCAGTGGTAGGCCCGGTGTGTATACTCCTGGTGGTGGTAGGCCCGGTGTGTATACTCCTGGTGGTGGTAGGCCCACTGCATTGACTCCTGGTGGTGGTAGGCCCGCTGTGTTGACTCCTGGCATTGGTAGACCCGGTGTGTATACTCCTGGTGGTGGTTGGCCCACAGCCTGGACTCTGGCAATGTCAGTGCCTGGAGCGGGAGTCCTGGTGGTGTTGCTGAGATGGCGGTGGCAGCACCAGAACCATGGTCTCCTGGGGCATTCGCATCACTGTTGCCGTTCCTGGAGTGGACTCCTTGAGGACAGGAACACCTTGCAGGAATCCTGGAGCAGTGCTTGAGATCCCAATTTGAACAGAAGATGGACTCTGCTAAGTCATTTCTTTTATTTTTATCTGTAACTCAAAATGACGCTGGATTGTGGTGTAAACAATACTTTCACTGTATGTTCCAATATATATGTGACAATAAAATCAGTCACTCATTTGAACTGAACCTTAAACTAGTGCGAAATAACTATTGGAAAACTCTAGTGCAAGTCACTGAGCTGATTCATTTCTAATGTGACTGATCACTTTTCCAAATTTCACAGCCTCTCACAGCTATTAATGTTGGCAGAAGGAATGGGGTGTACAGGCAGGCTGTCAGAGGAATCATCAAAGTCTACAGCACAGATGAAAAAACACCCTTTGGCTCATTGAAACCGCACTGGTCAAAAACAAGTACCTAACTATTCTAATCCCACGTGACAACACCCATTTGGTTCATTTAGCTCACCAATAGAATTGAAAAAGCCAAACCCAAAACAGGTTTTGCCTCCCAACACTACGCTCCAAATGAACCGGGCAACTCTGCTTGTTATTTTGGGTGGGGAGTCAATTGCAATCCCTAGTGTAATTATTCTGAAGCCAAATCTTTTTACACAGCACATCTGCGGTCAGCGACTTTGCTGTTATTTGGAGAAATCAAACTCAATTCCAGTCCCGTACCTGACAGAGAAATTCTGATTCCTTGTAAGAAACTGCATTGTGACAAATGTACTCTTTGCCAGCAACATGAGCCACTTACCTCCTGTTGCTATGGTGATCTGGCGCAAATAATGGCCATAGAAAGGGAAATCGAAGGACAAAATCACTCTCTGCAGAAAGAATTGAAATGACAAGTGAGTTCATCACAAACCGCATAAATACAAAAGTAAGTGCATTGATTTTTCAAGTAAAAATGGCCAACTTTAAAAAAAATACTCTTTGTCTTGGAGTCATAGAGATGTACAGCATGGAAACAGACCTTTTGATTCAACCCATCCATGCTGACCAGGTATTTTAAATTAACCTAGCCCCATTTGCCAGCATTTGGCCCATATCCCTCGAAACTCTTTCTACTCATATACCCATCCAGATACCTTTTAAACATTGTCATTGTACCAGATGCCACTGCTTCCTTTGGCAGCTCATTCCATACATGCACCACCCTCTGTGTGAGAAAGTTACACTTTGGGTCCCTTTTAAACCTTTCCCCTCTCACCTTCAACCTGTGCCCTCTAGTTCTGCACTCCCCTACCCTGGAAAAAATATCTTGTCTGTTTACCCTATCCATGCCCTTCATGATTTTATAAACCTCTATGAGGTCACCCCTCAGCCTCCGATGCTGCAGGGAAAATTGCCCCAGCCTGTTCAGCCTCGCCCTGTAACTCAGACCCTCCAATCCTGGCAACATCCTTGTAAATCTTTTCTGCACCGTTTTAACTTGAACAACATATTTCCTGTAGCAGGGAGACCAGAATTGAATGCGGTATTACAAAAGTGGCCTCCACAGCTGCAACATAACATCCTAACTCCTATACTTAAATTGCAAGTTTAAATGGAGTGAAAACTGGATAACTCCAATTTAGCTGAGGGCTGCTGAAGGAAAAAATCAGTGCGCAAAATGTGATTCAACCAAACATCTCCTCCACATCTCTGTCACCGTCAAATCCCTTCCCCATTGCTCACCTGGTACATGGAGATGGGGGAGTGGAAGTCCCAGCTCTCCAGTATCATCCAGGAGCCTTCTGGAATCAAAGACTTAATTCCAGGAACACAGGAGAAAACAGTTTACCGAGGGGAATGAAGAAATGCATTTTGAAACAGATTTAATTTTGCTTCGCAGCTCTGGTAATACTGGATGTAGAAAAGTGATTGTTTGACAGACCATCAAAAACAGAACAATATGGAGTGGGGAGGCCATTTATGCTCTTCAGCCCATTTGCATGGTGGCTCAGTGGATCACACTGCTGCCTCACAGCATCAGGGACCCGGGTTTGATACCAACCTCGGGCTACTGTCTGTATGGAGTTTACACATTCTCCCTGTGTCTGTGTGGGTTCCCTCTAGGTGCTCTGGTTTCCTCCCACAGTCTAAAGATGTGCAGGCCAGGTGAATTGGCCATGCCAACTTGCCCATAGTGTTAGGTGCATTAGTCAGAGGGAAATAGGTCTGGGTGGATTACTCTTCTGAGGGTTGGTGTGGACTTGTTGGGCCAAATGGCCTGTTTCCATACTGTATTGAATGAATCTAAGCAATGAGGTCATGGTTTCCACAAGCTTAGTCCATATCGCTGCCTTGCTCCACATTTATTAACACCTTTGGCTAATAGAAATAAGCTTTACAGTGAGCAATTGATCTAGTGATATTTGTGGAAGACAGTTTCAATCTTCTACCACCATTTGTGTATAGATGCATTTCCCAATTTCCCTCCTGAGAGGTCTGACACTCGACTTTACCCCGTTGACACAAACTCACAAACCAGCCAAATAATTTCTCTCTACCTAACTGCTCTGGTCCCCTTATATTCTGAAAACTCTGATGGATTCATCTCTTCACTCTCTAAATTCCTGGGGAAGCAGGGACCCAGATTTGATTCCAGCCTCGGATAACGGTCTGTGTGGAATTGTACATTCTCCCCTTGTCTGCGTGGGTTTCCTCCCACAGTCCAAAGATGTGCAGGTTAAGTGGATTGGCCATGCTAAATTGCCCATAGTGTCCAGGGATGTACAGGACATCCAGGATGAGTTACCCATGGGAAATGCAGGTTTATGGGTGGGATGTCTTTTGGAGGATCAGTGTGGACTTCATGAGCTGAATGGCCTGCTTTCAGATCGGAGATTTCTATGAGAAAACGGTCCTGCATTTTGTAATTTCTCCCTGTAAGTGCAGTACTTGTAACCTTCTGGTCAATACATGCTGCAGTCTCTCAAGGTCTTCACTCTTGAGGGGAGATACCCTGCACTGCTCACAGTGCCCCAGCAGAGTTGAAGGTGCGTGTATATAAAGGCCGTACCTGTGTAAAGAAGGGTCTGGTCATCTGAAGATTGGCTTGAGAAAGTGGGTGATGTGAGGACAGACAAGTTGGGCAGCCAATGACATAACTGCAGCCATTGGACGGTTGTGGATTGGAGGTCATATGACATAACGTCTGAAATGTGGCCATCTAGAGTTGGAAGCCATACTGGTACATACCATACACACATGGCAAAGGACAGTCAAAAGACAAATAAAGTGTATGAATGTAAAGCAGTGCAAGAGGACACTAGATAAAAAGATATTGTATTGCTGTTGTAAGAAGGATCAGTAAGGTCCCAGATTGCTGAAACATGACTCAAACATTACTTCCATATTCCTCTCATCAGCTCAGTCTCAACATTGGAGGTATCCCTAACCATAGAAATGGTGCCTTCACATCAACTTCTCAATTAAAAAAAAATTCTGGGTAAGCAGCAAAATGATTTCTGAGCAGTTAAATAAACTTCACCATTGAACACTTGTGATAATGGCTGAATGATTAAGGCAATGGATTAAAAGTCCATTGGGGTTTCCCCATGCAGGTTCATGTCATGATAACTATGGCTCTGCTGGCTCATGTTTCAGTGGTTAGCAGCTGCCTCATGGTGCTAGGGATCCAGGTTCAATTCCAACCTCAGGTGACTGTCTGCATGGAGTTTGCATGTTCTCCCTGTGTCTGTGTGGGTCCACTCCAGGTGCTCTGGTTTCCTCCCACAGTCTAAAAATATCAAGGTTACATGGATTGGCCATGCTAAGTTACCCATAAAGTCCAAGTGAAGTGAACTAGCCATGAGAAATGCAAGGTTATGGGGTGGGTCTGGGTCTTCAGTGGGTCAGTGATAGGCTGAATGGCCTGCTCCCACACTGAAATGATTCAATGACCTATGACTGTTGCCACGTTTGGAGTATTGTGTGCAGTTTTGGGCCCCATATCCAAGGAAAGATGTACTGGCCATGGAGTGTGTTCAGAGGAATTTCATGAGAATGGTCCCAGGAATGAACAGGTTAACACATGAGAAACGTTTGAGGATGCTGGGTTTATACTCAATGGAGTTTAGAAGGATGAGGGGGAATCTAATTGAAACAAAATATTGAATGGCTTGGACAGAGTGGATGTTGGGCAGATGTTTCCATTGGTAGGAAAGACTAGGACCTGAGGGCACAGCCTTAGAGTAAAGGGAAGACCTTTTAGAACGGAGATAAGGAGAAACTTCTTCAACCAGAGAGTGGGAAATCTATGGAATTCACTGCCATAGAAGGCTGTGGATGCCAGATCATTGTGTATATTGAAGACTGAGATAGATAGATTCTTGAGTATCAAGGAGATCACGGGTTGCAGTGAGAAAGTGGGAGAATGGGGTTGAGAAACTGATCAGCCATGACTGAATGGCAGAGCAGACTCCATGGGCTGACTGGCCCCATTTCTGCTCCCATGTCTTATGGTTGTAACATTGTACACATTCATATCAATCCTTGCCATTGGCTTTAGTTACAATCCATTAGATTGCTTATGTTGGGGTTTCTCAAAGTATGGATCGGGACCCCCATGTGGGGCTACAAAGTCTGAGACACTAATTGCCTCCATAGAGTTCTAGCTGAGTTATAACAGCTGAGACCCCTCTAGAACACAGCCCTGCTCTCACCAAACCTCCCCCAACTCACCCAGTCCCTGTTTTTCACATATCTTCAGAAATTCTGAGGAACAGTCATAATGACTCAAAATGTTCATCTGTTTCTTTCTACACAGATGTTACCAGAACCACTGAGTTTCTCCACCACTTTCTGCAATTTTTTTAAATTTCAGGTCTCCAGCCTCCACTGTATTTTGTTTTCACATGACAACTTTCAAACCCTGTTACAGGGTCAGTGTGGGAAAATGTTTCGGAAGCACTGACCAACATTTTCCAATCCGTGTGGTGGACAAAACACAGTGTCACACAAATGTAACAAGTTGGAATGGGCTGTACGGTTGGGAGGGAAACATTTATCACACTACACAGAATCATTCTCAAATCGGGAACAGAAACTGAGGAACTTACTGAAGCTTGTCGGTGTGTGTTTGAGAGAATTCCATGGACCCTCACTTTGCTCTTGTCCACCTTCGCAAAGTCAACCCAGAGCTCCTTTGTTTTGGAGTCATTTGGCCCATAGCTTCTGGATATGTAGTAGTTATGGTGGTCTTCCTGAAAGACAATACTCACATTTACAGCCAAAATATCCAACATTGTGCAAAAATCCAAGCTAACTTATTTTTGTCCATTCATATTCTCATCAGTTCACCTTTCGACCTATTCTTGTTTATTAACACTATTCCAAGTACTCCAAACAGTTCAACTCACAACAAGGTAATGACAGAGAAGGGCAATATTGAGTTCAACGCTGTCAAATTGTGAATCTATTCCTTCCCTTTCTGTTAGCTTTGCTTGTTACATCGTCTGCCCCTCTCTCTCCTCTCCCCCCATTCCAGTGGGACTGTCTGTTCTTCCTAGTCTGGCAGTTAGACACACCATTGTTCTGCCATTATCGCTTTCCAATCACTTAATCTGAACTATCGATGCCCTTTCACCCCCAGTATTCCAATACCAGCCCCCTCCCCCACACTATTGCACAAATGCTGCCCCCTCCGCACTTCAGAAACTGGAATCCAAAGTCTTCTCCATCTCCTGATGCTGCCTGGCTTGCTGTGTTCTTCCAGCCTCCTGTTTTTCCCCTCCACACCTCAGTTCAGCTCTGATGAAGAGTCATCTAGACTTGAAATGTTAGTTTGCTGTCTCCATGGATGCTGATTGATCTGTTGTGATCTCTGGCATTCATTGTTTCCAAAATAATGACAGGGTAAATTTTGCTGTGTGGCAGGGTTTTAAGACAGGGTGCTCTGAACACTTAGGGATCATCCCAAACCTATGTCTAAGGTGAATACTTACGAACATAAGAACTGGGAGCAGGAATAGGCCATCAGGTCCTTCGAGTCTGCTGTGTCATTCAATAAGATCAGGGCTGATATTTTCATGGATAAAAAATGAGGTCTGCAGATGCTGGAGATCACAGCTGAAAATGTGTTGCTGGTTAAAGCACAGCAGGTTAGGCAGCATCCAAGGAATAGGAAATTCGACGTTTCGGGCCCTTCATCAGGACTCAGCTCTACTTATCCATCCTCTCACCCTTAACTCCTTTACTGTTCAAAGATCTATCTACCTTTGCCTTAAAAATTATTCAATGAGGTATCCTCAACTGCTTCACTGGGCAGGGAATGCCACAGATATGGAAAGGATGGGGGACTAAACATATACGTGTCATGTTGACTGTTGAGATGATGCTGTGTGCAAGACAATTAGGAATCATGGAGGTTACAGAGCAGGTCAAAGCCAGGGCACAGAGGTAATGTTTGTTATGCTTGAATTCCATTGCTCAGCCATTAACATGTGTTAAAGTCTTGCTCACACCGAATAAAATACAGAAGTCATACAACACCAGGTTATAGTCCAACAGGTTTATTTGAAATCACAGGCTTTCAGAGCTTGTGAAGTGTGCACTTCATCTGACAAAGGGGTGGTGCTCCGAGAGCTTGTGATTTCAAATAAACCTGTCGGACTATAACCTGGTATTGTGTGACGTCTGACTTTGTCCACCCCAGTCCAACACGGGCACCTCCACATCATGAATAATATACGACCACCTTTAAGGTTTCCACTTGCAAGCATACAAACAAAGGCCATTCAGTCCTTCCATTCATTAAGATTGTGGCTGCTCTGATTGTGGTGTCAAAACCACATTCCCACCTGCCCCCGATAATCTTTCACCTCCCCCCCCCCCCTCACTATTCAAGAATCTATCCACTTTGGCCACAAAAATATTCAACGAACCTGCTCCCACTGCTTTTTCAGGAAGACAATTCCACAGCCTTACAATGTTCTGTGAGCAAACATTTCTCGTCATCTCTGTCTCAAGTAGATGTTTTCTTTTATTCTTATACAATGACCTCTCATTTAGGATTCGCCCAGAACAAGAAACATCCTCTCCACATCTACTCTGTCAAGACTCTTCAGGATGTTTTTATGTTTCAACCAACATTTCAGATCATGGAATCACTGAATCATTATGGCCTATTGTGCTGCAGCAGCTCTATTATTACTTTCGAGCCTATTATCCAGTGCCAATCTCCTGTCCTTTTCCCCATATCTCCCACATACCATTTCTATCCAAATAATCATCCAATGCCCCCCTTGAATGCCTCAATTGAACCTGCCTTTATTGCACTTCCAAGCAGTGCATTCAAGACCTTAACAAAAGATTTTTCTCACATCACCATTTCTTCATTAACACATGAGTTTGAGTCTGTACCCTCCTGTTCTTTTACAAGTGGAGACGGTATCACTCTGTCCAGCCCACTCATTTCAAAAACCTCACTTGCTTTAAAACTTGAGAGGAAAGGGGTAACTGTGTCCACTGATTTGGAGCCCTCTGAAGTGGAGGAGTGAGGTTCACAGCTCCATCGTTCTAGCCTCAGCCTGCAAAATAAGCCAATACTCCCGTCTATTCCCCCCACAACAACCCCTCGCTGCACTCACTTCCGTTCAACTTCACCATCCACCCGAAAAGAACAATAAAATAAAAACAATAGTTCTTGGAAATGAATTAACTGCCCATACATTGGGCAACACTGCAGCTCAGTGGTTAGCATGACTGCTTCACACTGCAGGGGACCTGGGATCGATTCCAGCCTTAGGCAACTGTCTGCATGGAGTTTACACATTCTCCCCTTGTCTGCGTGGGTTTCCGCCCAGAGTCCAAAAATGTGCAGATTAGGTGCTTTGGCCATGCTAAATTGTCTGTAGTGTGTAGGGATGTGTAGGTGGGTTAGCAATGGGAAATGTGGGGATACAGGGATTTGGTGCAATGTTCTTTGGAGAGTTGATGTCGATATAATAGGCTGAATGGCCTCTATGATTTTGAAGTATACAAGACGAGGCAGACCAGTATATATCATTCGCAAGTTTTACTGGTACATTAGGCAAGGGCCAATGGCCCTTATTGAACCAAAGAGTTATCCACATGCATCTGTTTGATGTCCCCTGCTTGCCTGAACTATGACGGGAATTAAAGCTGAGTTACGATGAACTCTGGGCTTTCGGTGTCTGGTGAGCATTCTGAGCACATCAAGCCTGAAAATAAGGTGAAGCCAATTCCCCCCTCAAATAGTAATGACTTTTCCAAAAGCCTTCGGCTAAAATCATCTCAGTGGGGAACGTATAAAACGTTCTACAGTTATATAAGGCAGTTAGCCTGAAAGGGTTAACTCTGATCTTTTGTATAGCTCCACCCACCAGGATATAAAGAACTCTCTGGAAGGAGCTAGTCAGCTCTAATTGTCTGTTGTAGTTATTCCAGTTTATTAGCCTTTCCTCTAATGACAATAGATTTACAACCTGAGTTAGTCTGGGAAGTCTTAATAGATATGAATTTTTCTTATCAAGTGTGATATAATTAACTGGTCTTAAGCTCATATAATCTGTATTTTAGTTAAAATGTAACAAACTACTTATTGTTACTCAAGCCATTTCTGCCAATACTTTTTTAGTGATTACTCTACCCCCACTGAATATGCGCCACATAGTCAAGTATTACAAATATGGCCCATAGACAAGGATTCGAGAACAATTGGTGACATCATATCCAAGCAAAGGATTGATACCAGCTAAGAACATATCTTCCAGCACCTACAATTAAACAGAATGAAACATTTTCAATATAAAATTTGACAATTTCCAAGGACTACACCCAAGCAGCCTCAGTTCCAACTCCATATTAAGAGATACATTGGGTAGTTTGGAAGGAGGGTGCACCATTATACAAGACATTTGTTGTCGTGAGAAGGTTGGGATAGCTCAGCGGCCAAGTCATAGTGATTTCCAACAAAAGCTTGGATTGTCAGAAATGCAGCAACGTTGAGCAGTCCTGGAAAATCAGGAGGGATTGAGGAATATGGTGAGAGATTCAGCTTTAATTCAGAGTACTCAATACTCTGACCAATAAAGGAAAGCATACCAAACGCCTTCTTCACTATCCTATCTACCTGCGACTCCATTTTCAAGGAGCTATGAACCTGCACTCCAAGGTCTCTTTGTTCAGCAACACTCCCTAGGACCTTACCATTAAGTGTATAAGTCCTGCTAAGATTTGCTTTCCCAAAATGCAGCACCTCACATTTACCTGAATTAAACTCCATCTGCCACGATCCCATTGTAATCTGAGGTAACCTTCTTCGCTGTCCACTACACCTCCAATTTTGGTGTAATCTGCAAAATGACTAACTTTACCTCTTATGCTCGCATCCAAATCATTTATGTAAATGATAAAACGTAGAGGACCCAGTGCCGATCCTTGTGGCACTCCACTGGTCACAGGCCTCCAGTCTGAAAAACAACCCTCCACCACCCCCCTCTGTCTTCTACCTTTAAGCCAGTTCTGTATCCAAGTGGCTAGTTCTCCCTGTATTCTGTGAGATCTAACCTTGCTAATCAGTCTCCCACAGGGAACCTTGTCGAATGTCTTACTGAAGTCCATATAGATCACATCTGCTGCTCTGCCCTCATCAATCCTCTTTATTACTTCTTCAAAAAATGCATCCAAGTTTGTGAGACAGGATTCCCACGCACAAAGCCATGTTGTCTATCCCGAATCAGTCCTTGTTGTTTCATGGTAAAATTTCCCTCCTTTGTATTGTTTCCAAAATAACATTTACAGCAGGACAATGTTGCACAAAGTTTATGAGAACTAGCATCCCAACTTCTAATGGATTTAACTTCCCACATTTATCTTCAGGTGTCTCACCTAATTTCTTAAGGAGCACCATTTCCTCTAACAACATGAAGGTGGGAAAATGCCACCATAAAACACTGTTAACATTTGCACTGTGGTGCTTAAGGGTTTTTAATTCATTCCAACGTTGATGCGCCACTCAGTCACTGAGTTCAGTGGAGATACGCTGTGAATCTCCAGAAACTGGAGTGGTATAAATTAACACTAGCAGCACCTTACTTCCTACCTCCCTGTTATTTTAAAAATTAACTGGTTCTGCAAATTAATTGTCTATTGTACTTAGGACAGAAAAGTATATGACGTAATTAATAGCAAAGGTACGCTTTTAATCATGCAATAACCGCCTCATGACTTTAAGCAGCAAGTGGTCACAATCCAGAAGGTACTGCCTGAGAGGGATTCAGTGATGGTTTTCAGAAGGGAACTGGAAAAGTACGAGGGAGCATTTCTATTGAATTTATCTTCCTAATCAACCTGTTCAGAGGTGTTATTACACACATCTGGAGCATGTCGCACTTGAACCCAGTCCTCTCAGTCCAGGGATAGGGACACTACCGCCGCACCACAAGAGGGTCCTTCAAAAGCATCAGGGAAAAAGCCTGCAAGTGAAACTAGTGCTTGCTGAGATCCAGCTCGAGATCTGAAGGGCCAAATGGCCTCCTTTACAGTCGTGGTTATTCTATATGGTATTCACTTCCAGTTAAACCCATTGATCCACAAGTGGCCAATTTAAAGCAGGAGTCTCATTCCTTTGTGGGTGGTACGGTGGCACAGTGTTTAGCACTGCTGCCTCACAGCTCCAGAGACCCAGGTTCAAATCCCGCCTCAGGCAACTGACTGTGTGGAGTTCGCACATTCTCCCCGTGTCTGCGTGGGTTTCCTCCGGGTGCGCCGGTTTCCTCCCACAGTCCAAAGATATGCAGGTCAGGTGAATTGGCCATGCTAAATTGCCCGTAGTGTTAGGTAAAGGGGTAAATGTATGGGTGGGCGGTGGGTCGGTGTGGACTTGTTGGGCCGAAGGGTCTGTTTCAACACTAAGTAATCTTTAGATAGAAATATTACATTTTACATCTTTCAAACAGAGAAACTAGGAGCAGGAATAGATCACTCAACCCTTTAGGTCTCTCCACCATTCAATCTGATCCCCTGTTTCCTTTCTGCCTCTTTCACTCTCTCTTTCCATCTAATCTTGCTTTCCCTCTTTCTGCACCTGGTTTGATGTTAACTTCACTCGCTCGAGTTCTTCCTCCCTTCTCAATCCTCCCCCCCACCGACTTATTTCTGAAGATTTAAAATACTTCAGCATTACTATGAAGTGATGAGATCGGGTACTGAGTGGTTCTGCAGCATCTGGTCTGTACCTCCCTTCCCTACCTCCTCCATATCTCTTCTCGGCATTTGGTTGACCATGGATGGTTGGTGAGACCCTTCGGAGAATGTGAAATGTTCTGCTGCCTCATTGCAATTCTTCTCCTTCAGTTTTCCTCCTGAGAGTAGGTCTGACCCAGAGCACTCATTAGCATCCACAATGGATGATGCAAGGAGGTGAATCCCGAATCCATCCCTACCGGAACAGGCTTTGAACCCCATGCACCAACCTGAACATTCCAACATCCAGGCACTTGAGCACAGAGTCACAGGCCCTACACGTTATTGAAACCATTTGCATTAATCAATTCCAACCCCTTCTATTCAGTGTGTGCAGAGATTTTCTCCTCTGCCATAACTGGCCTCTCAAGATTCTATGATTCTATGTAGATCTGGTTGAGATCTGTGCTTGAAGTTATACAAGTGAGCTGACCCAGGGAAATGAGGTGCAAATAGCCCACAAAAACACAGAAAGCAGCTCTGAAGAAGGGTCACTGGACTTGAAACATTATCTCTGTTTCTCTCCACGGATGCAAGCAGACCTGCAGAGTTTCTCCAGCATATTCTGTTTTTGTCTATTCCAGATCTCCATAGTTCCTTGTTTTTAAGTGTAAATAGCCAACTTTTCACCAATGAATCTAAGACCCATTATTGGCCAACCTGGCAGTAATATTACCGAAGAAAGGGAAGTCACTTCAGTATTTAAAGGGTGGTTAATAAATGCTCATTAACTTGAAGATGTACTCTTGTACATGCGACAATAAAATCCAGTCTAATCTAATCTAACATGTGATCAGAAAGAACTTAATTCTGTGTCTTAATGACAAAGGATAATTTCGTTCCAAACTATCTGTTCAGCTTTATCTAGTCTCAGGTCAGGCAAGTGACCAGATTCACTACCTTAGTTTGGGAGAAATGTTACTTTTTGACGATCATTTTGGATATTTTCAGTAATGCCAGATCACCATTTTCTTTCTTCGATCATTTTTGTGCAGAGATTCCTCCAATATTACCACCAAAGCAGCTGATACTTTATCCTCAACAGGTTTAGAACTCCATACATTACACTAAGGAGGAGACAATGGCCTGGTAGGATTAGTGCTGGAACGTTAATCCAAAGGAGAAAGTGAGGTCTGCAGATGCTGGAGATCAGAGCTGAAAATGTGTTGCTGGAAAAACGCAGCAGGTCAGGCAGCATCCAAGGAACAGGAGATTCGACGTTTCGGGCATAAGCAGGGCTTATGCCCGAAACGTCGAATCTCCTGTTCCTTGGATGCTGCCTGACCTGCTGCGCTTTTCCAGCAACACATGTTAATCCAAAGACCTAGGTAATGTTTTGGTGGCCCAGGTTCAAATCCTGCTATGGTGGAATTTGAATACTTCCTTTTTAAAATCTGGAATCAATATTCTAATGATTACTATGAATCATTACTGCTTGTTGGGCAAAACTTATCTGGTTCAATAAGTCCCTTATGGAAGGAAACTGCCATCCTTTTCTGGTCTGTGGTTGACTCTAAGTGCCCTCTGGGCAACAGGAATAGGCAATAAATACTGGCCTAACCAGCAACAATCATACCTTGTGAATGAATTTTTAAAAAAATGTCTGCCTGAGAGATGACCTGTTTCAGAGAAATCCTGAGAGAAAGTGGCGTTAAAAATCATAATGTTGGTGGGTTAGTAACCGGGGCCCTTTGCTCATCACCTGGGGGAATGGGTTCAATCTTAACAACAGAAGCTGATGGGATTTAAACCAATTGAATTTAAATTCAATGTGTATAGTCTAGAGGATTAAGCAAGGCTCAATTCTGCTGATCATGAGATATATGATTGATTACCTTTAAAACTCATTTCATTCTCTACTGTTCAGGGAAGGGAATCTGCCATCTTCACTTGGTCCGGCTTACATATGACTCCAGACCCTCAGCAATATGGTTCACTCTTAATTGCCCTGTGAAATTTTGTTGAGCAAACCATTCAGTTCAAGAGCAATTAGGGATGGACAGCGAGTGCTGGTATTGGTCACATCCCATGAAAAGGTAAATAAAAGAAAGGAGAATCAATTAAAAAAAAAGGAACTCGTTTCATTTTGAGTTTGCTCTTTAGAGCTTGAGCAGGGTAAGGCTCTGATTGAATGCTTTCTTAGGTCAGTCATATGTTTTCTGTCTCCATGTGGATTCAAGAGCAAGCTAAAGGCTACAAGTTCTGTCGTGAGTTACCTCCTGACTCCAAAAAGTCACCCTCTGTAAGGTATAAGTCACAAGTGTGTTGGAATACTCTTTACTACTCTGGATAGACACAGCTCCAACAACACTCAAGAAGCAAGACAAAGCAGCTCATTTGATTGACAACCCATCTATCTTTACTGTTCACTCCCTCCAACACTGGCACCCATTAACCACAATATGTACCAGGCAGAAATCTCCATTGATAGTTTCTTTCAGAGCTGTGACCTCTGTCACCTTGAAGAATAAAGGTAGTTGATGCATGGGAATAACACTGCCTGCAAGTTTGCATTCATAAATTTGTGATAATACATTACAGAACATTTTCACTTGAACAATACAGAATCTGCAATAAAATTCAACTTGTCTCCAAGCAACATGTTTTACTGTTAGGTGCCTCAGTACAATTGTAATAGTCTTTATATTTATGATAGAAATTCCATATCTGGCATACAGCCAGAGAGCAGAACATTTCAAATTGAAAAACTGTAATCAAAATAAACTTTTCTCCATCCCCATATTCGACTCTGAGGTGCCTCAGTACAGTTTTGTTATTCTGATGTTTACATTCTTGGTCAGGCACATAGCCCGAGGGATATTCCAGTTTCTAGCTCCTCAGTGCGCTGTGGCCTAAAGGCCTTGGACAGTGACCTTAACTCATGGTGCCTCTATGGCAGAATTAGAATTAGCTTCATTGTCACATGGACTCACAAGTTTACAAGTCGGCAGTTAATGCGCCATCTTAGGTACAGATACCTAAGTGTGTCCTTCAGCATGGAGTCCTGAGCACTGGAATGTGTCAGTCTGTAACACCAGGTTGAGACCAACACTTTACCCTGGATGACCCACAGGTTTTGGGGAGACAGAAAAGTATCTGTTACTCAACTGATAGTCCTCCAGGCAGAGTCCATGTTTTTCTCAATGGATGTCCCTGGAATGATCCTGTAGATTAGCCCTGTGCCACTCTCTGGGCCAGCATCATTCTCATGTGGTCAGTCTTCGTCAGATTAAGATCAATCTCTCTCCAGATCTCTTCCCAAAGGCACATTCCAATGGGAGTTGGACAACAGTCTCTTACTCATAAAAGAAATCACTTTGTGGGCAACATTCAGGGGTGGATGGAGAGACTCCGTGGGTTGGGTATTAAGGATCTGACACCAAGGTTCTTTCTCACTGGCTTCCAGCCTATGTCTTGGTGCTTATTTGTAAGTTCTGACAACAAGACATGCTGCTAAATCTCTTTGACTGGCCGCTCAGGTAACCATCTGACAGGATCCACTATCTCCTTTTCTCACACGGCCTTGAGGATATTAAATGGCCTTGTGCTTGAAGATGTCACTCCGCACACCCATTTTCACTGTGAGGGAGTGGGAGCAGTGGGGGGTGGAGGGGGTGGAGGAGGGCGTGGTGGGAGGGGGGTGGTTGCAGTGGTCGAGGGGAACAGGCAGCCTGGTATGTTGCAGCTATATGGAACATTCCATGGCGATATGACCAGACCCATCCTAAGGACATGGTGTTTGCAAATCAAGGATCTGCATACAACTTGATGCAGTTGCAGAGAGAGGTATCCATCAGGACGAGGGTGATAAGGTTGATGAAGGTGAGGACGTACTTTTCCCATTTATCTAGAGATTTGTACATTGTGTCAATCAGTCCATTTCTGACATCCAGGTGGCATGGAAGTGACTCAGATGGTTCCCATGGTGCAGGAGTGAATAATGGGCCAGACCCAGCAGGAGTAACAAACACCACATGGCCAGGTTCTCACCTACAATGGAGGACCAGCATCACTCTCATGTGGTCAGTCTTTGCCAGAAAAAGGCTACTTGCTCTTTCTCATTTTTATCACATGCCCTGTCCTATCTGACTCATATCCCTAGCACCTTCATGTAATTGGGCCTGACAATGAGGGGGACAGTTTGGTCCAGTTCCCGAACAACGTAACCTTGCTCTTGCCTCAACTTACCTTGGCTCATGAAGCTAGTCACAACTGGCTGCTAATGTTAACCATTTCAGCCTACTGTCAGCAGAAGACAGGGACAATGTCCATGTGCAGGGAGCCTTGACCTGAGCACCTCTGGGGGAATGACCTAACTTGTGCATACATCATTGCTGGTGGAACCAGCAGGGAATTCTATCAGATCCATTCACAGGACAAGGGATAGTGTACACACCTGCTTGATTCCAGGATTGATCAGAAGGATTTCTAATTCCTGCCCATTGATTAAAAGTACCTTACTGACATTTTGCTAGAGTAGCTGAATCCTATTTTGGCTTCTCTCCCCATATGTCATTTCAGACAGCACACCCATCACGTAGGGGTGGGAAATTTTGACAAAGGTCCAGGATAATGAGTTAGCTGTCCACCTCCCTGTTGGAGTTGAGGTGCAGTATCTCACACTCCCACAGAAATGTGATATCAAGAAATGGACCTGGATACTACAAATGTTACAGGCCCTGACAACAATCCAGCAACAAAATCCTGAAGAATTTTCAGCATCTCTAGCTAAGCTGTTGCAGTACAGATACAACACTGGCATCTATCCGACAATGTGGAAAATTACCCACATTGGTCTGTACACAAAAAGCTGGACAAATCCAACCCAGACAGTTACGGCTTTATCAGTCTACTCTCGATAATCAGTAAAGTGATGGAAAGTGTCATCAACAGTGCTATTGAGTAGCATCTGCTCAGCAATAAACTGCTCAGTGACACCCAGTTTGGGTTCCACCAGGGCCACTCAGATCCTGACCTCATTACAGCCTTGGGTCAAACATGGACAAAACAGCCGAATTACAGAGGGGAGGTGAGAGTGACAGCTGTTGACATTAAGGCTGCATTTGACCAAGTGTGGAATCATGGAGCACTAGCAAAACTGGAATCAATGAGATTGGGGGGGCGGGGGTATACTCTCCACTGGCTGGAGTCATACCTGGCACAGAGGAAGATGTTTGTGGTTGTTGGAGGTCAGTCATCTCAGCTCCAGGACATCTCTGCAGAAGTTACTCAGTGTCATGTCTTAAACCTAACCTTCACCTGCTTCACCAATGACCTTCCCTCCATCAGAGGGTCAGAAGTGGGGATGTTTGCTGATCATTGCACAATGTTCAACACCATTCATGACTCTTCAGACACTGAAGTAGTCCATGTTGAAATGCAACAAGATCTGGACTGTATCCAGGTTTGGGCTGGCAAGTGGCAAGTAACATTCGTGCTACACAAATGCTAACTAATGACCATCGCCAATTAGAGACAATTTAACTGTCACACTTTGTCATTCAGTTAGTGTTACCATCACTGAATCCCTCACAATCAACGTCGTCAGGGTTACCATTGACCAGAAACTCAACTGGCTACACAATGGTTACAAGAGAAGGTCCAGAGGCTAGGAATCCTGTGGGAAATAACTCACCTCTTGATTTCCCGTAGCCTGGCCACCATCTACAAGGCACAAGTCAGGGGTGGGTTGGAATACTCCCCATTTTCCTGGATAAGTGCAGCCCCGAACCACTCAAGAAGCTTGACACCCTCCAGATAAAAGCAGCCCACTTGATTGGCAGTATATCCCCAAGCATCCCCTCCCTCCCACCACTGACACTCAATAGCAGCAGTGTGTACTATCTACAAGATGCACCCGCAGAAATTCACCAAAGATCCTTAGACAGCACCTTCCAAATCCAAGCCCACTTCCATCTAGAAGGACAAGAACAGCAGATACATGGGAACATCACTCTCTGCAAGTTCCCCTCTAAACCACTTATCATAGTGACTTGGAAATATATCACCGCTCCTTCACTGTCACCAGGTCAAAACCCTGGAATCCCCTCCCTACCAGTACTGTGGGTCAACTTAAACCACACCAATTGCACTGGTTCTAGAAGGGAGCTCACCACCGTTTTCTCAGGGGCAATTAAGGATGAATAATGAGTACTGGCCCAGTGACCATTGCCCAGGTCCCGTGAAAGAACAAAAAAATACCTCATGGTGCCTCTCCTTTTAGCAATGATTGAAAAAACAAACAACTTCTTAATAACTCAACTGGCTGCCACTGGACTGTCAAACAGTATTTCTTTTTGTTTCAATCTCCAATGGTTTTATTATTAATAACTGTTCAAAGAAAAGTAAAAAAGAACACACATTTTATTGTTAATGCTCACTTTGATTTTTCTTCTGGGATCGCTGGAAATTTATTGTTTATTCTTGGATATTCCAGTACAATGCTAGAGGGTTTTTGGCTAGGATGGGGATTAGGAAGGGTGAGAGTGGTCTTGCTAAAACTATGACCACATCCAGAATACCGTAATGTCAGGAAAGATGCTGTGGCATTGGAAGCAGTCATTGGAAGATTCACTCAACTGATACCAGGTATGAAGAGGGATTTTTTTTTGAGTAGGTTGGGTTTGTACACTTTACAGTTTTGAAAAATGAGAGGTGCCCTTTTGAAACATATAAAATTCACAGGAGGCTCAACAGGATAGATGTGGAGAGATTCTTATTTCTGTAATCTCCTTCAGGCCTATAAAGCTCCAAGATACAGTCATTGTCATAGAGGAATACAGCACACAGACCATGTTTGATCTTTCTTTCTTTATTCATTCACGGGATGAGGGTGTTAATGGCTAGGCCAGCATTTATTCCCCATCCCTAATTGCCCAGAAAGCAGTAACAGTCAACCAATTTGCTGTGGGTCTGGAGTCACATGGAGGCCAGACTAGGCAAGGATGGCAGTTTCCTTCCCTAAAGGACTTTAATGACCCAAATGGGTTTTCCCTAACAGTCATTATTAGACAACTAATTCCAGGATTTTACTAAATTCAAACTCCTCTGTCTGATATGGTGGGATTCAAACAGGGACTTCAGGATGTTACTGGGGTCTCAGATTAACGATCCAGCGATAACACCACAATTCCTCTCCTTTGATGTTGGCCTTGATGTTTACTTTCAAGGGGATTGAAATTACTAACAGGCAGGGAACATGTTTATTTGATAACCAGGTTATCAGTCCTTTCTTTTATTTCTATTTATCATCTACTGATTTAAAAAAAATACTCAGTCATATGAAGCAAGTGCACTAGGTAGTGCACTAGCAAAGGAAAGCAAGACTCTCAGCGCCACGTGATTATTAAGCATCTGCGATTGGCATTACAGAAAATAATGCCAGATGGTTTCATTCTTGTATCTGGTGTCTATGGGTTTGGAATGCACGTATCATCATTAAAGTCTGAAATGGGGCAAATGTCTGGTGAACCCAAAGCACGGGGGTGGGGTGTGGGGGTTGGGTGTGGAGTGGGGTGGTGGGGGGTGGTGGGGGGAAGTGAGGTACACTCACATTGCATTCACATCTCATGCAATGTGCAGCACAGCACCTGGTCCTGACCTGGGCACTGAAGAACACTTTGGATTCTCCAGTCAAAAGAATTCTTGGGCTCACATTGCTCTTAGGCCACTTCTGCTGTTTCACTGTTGCCGGGCTGATTCATAAATTTGATAAACAGCTGGAAATCTCGGCCCAGCGGAGAGTCGTGAAAAGTGATTATCTTTGAGGTGGAGCAGTCTGTCTGCCCAAAAGCTATTTGCTTCTTAATGGAACTCACAAACATTAGACAGATGCAGTCCAAAAAGGGGGAAAAAAGGACATGTGTTTGTAATAAACATCACATGTGGATATTCAGAAACTTTTGGGATTAACTTAGTTTGTTTTCTAAAGTTATATTCTTCCGTCTGGTACTTCACCCGATAAGTCAGATGCAGGTGTGGTCTTCAAATAGAACAAGTGCATTACTTGAACATGGTCTGCTTCTGTAATTTAGTCAACATTTAACCTAACTGGACCAGACCTGTAAACATTGTGATTACAACAGCAGCTCAAACAGTGGGTATTCAAAGGCAACTGATGTATTTCCTGCTTCCCCAAACCTTTTTCACCATCTATAAGGCACAAGGGGTCAGATGGAAACTGATGAATGTAGCACCAAAAATATTCAAGAACCCCAAGAATCCAAGACTAGGTCAGCCACTTGGATTGACACCCATCCACCATACAGTCATAGAGATGTACAGCATGGAAACGGTTCTGTTTCAGGTGAATTGGCCATGCTAAATTGCCCGTAGTGTTAGGTAAGGGGTATATGTAGGGGTATGGGTGGGTTGCGCTTCGGCGGGTCGGTGTGGACTTGGGCCGAAGGGCCTGTTTCCACACTGTAAGTAATCTAATCTAATCTAATCCAACCTGTCCATGACAACCAGATATCCCAAACCAATCTAATCCCACCTGCCAGCACTCGGCCCACATCCCTCCAAACCCTTCCTATTCATATACCCATCCAAATGCCTCATAAATGTTGCAATTGTACCAGCCTCTACCACACCCTCTGGCAGCTCATTCCATACAGGTACCACTCTCTGCAGAAGTTGCTGGAAAAGTTCAGTAGATCTAGCAGCTTCTTTTGTAGAAGAAATCAGAGTTAACGTTTCAGGTCAAGTGACCCTTCCTCTGAGTTCTACGCGACTTGCTGAGCTTTTCCAGCATTTTCTACTTTTGTCTCTGATTTACAGCATCCGTAGTTCTTTTGACTTTTACCTTAAACATTAACTCTCTCTACCCCTATTGGATAGTGGCAACATTGTGTGCAATGTTCCAGATGCATTGCAGCAACTCACTGAGGATTTTTTGACACCAACTCCCAACCCTGTGATTTCCACCATCATTACAACACGCATAGGAACAACACCACTTCCAGCTTTCCCTCTAGTCATAGGCATCCTACATTGGGAATATGTTGCCGTTCTTTCAACATGACAAATTCAAGATTAGTCTTCCCAAAACAGCACTGTGTGAACAACTACAGCTGTTCAAGAAGGCAGCTCACCAGCATCGCCTCGAGGGCAATTAGAAACAGGTTATGCAACAAAGTTAACATGTGTTATGTTTACAGACTTGGCTTCCAATATTATTGTGCAAATAGTGTGGTGATGCTGTGGCTTTAAGAGGTTATTTAGTCAGGATTTGGTTTTGAAGAGAGGTTATAAAGCAGAGATACTGGACAGTCAACCAAAACCACTCGAGTAAACAGCTTAGGAGCCCGTCGTTTTTATTAAAAGTTAGAAAAATGGAGTCAGTGCAGAATGGGTGTGGCCAGCTCTCACAGGATCTGCACCAGGGTTTCTAGTTTTTGTTAAGTTTGTAGGTTGAGCTTTAAGTAGTTGCTGTTGTGGGCTTGAAGAAATAGAAGCTATCTTTACCCACTCTCAGTTACAGCTAGAAGCTGGGGATTCCCCGTGCGGCTGGGTTACTTGGGAGACAAATTGATTTTTTTTCTGAAATTGTCTTTTTTGCCAAGGGTTGTTTATGGGATGTTACTATGTTGGGACAGTTAATTAGTAATATGTACTGTACTTATTATTCAATTATGTTTTCCAATAGAGTTAAATTATTCTAAATTTCTTTCTTTGGTTGTATTTTAACGACAGTGTTTAAATAAATTGCGTTTTGCTTAACAACGAGTAGTTTGATCAGTCACATCGCATCTGGAACACTTCACTTCACATTTGCCTTTAAAATAAGAAAAGTTAGGGTCTAGGCTACCTTCCTAAAATATTTTAAGGGGGTTTGGTCTGGTCCATAACAATAGGAACATCTAAAAACTGATAGGAAATGTGAGAAATATATTCTTTAATATATTACTAGTCAATCTCTCAAGTATTTCTCTGTTCTAGTCTGCCTCTCACATCAACCTCTTTTGACTTTGCTCTTTCTACTTTTCTCTTACAGGGAGCCGATTGGGTGATAATGACAAGGTGTGGTGGAAGATGAACCTGTCAGAGGAGATTACTTTCAGATGTGAACAGCAGAGGCAATATTCCCTGATCCCCAATCCCATTGTTCTACTCTACCTAACCATCCGTCTCTTCCCTCAAAACATTTCTGTTTGCTCTCAAATTTCAATTCACCTTTCAAGTAGAAATAAATCAAATTAGGATGAGGAAAGAAACTGTCTGTCATTCCCTTTATTTGTATCTTTCCCGCTGTCTCTTCCTTTCTATCTCATAGTGATAGAAATAAGAATCTCTGCCTCACAGGTTAATGAATGAAGACTTTTCTTAACAGTTACTAAATGCAGTCAGACATTCAAAATCACCAATGTGCTTTTATCTTAAATTAGAGCAAAATGGCTTCTCTACAGCCTAACTTGTATTTTAAGGTTACATCCTCTTATTCTGGATTTACTCATTAGCAGAAGGAATTTCTCTCTATCTACCCTAACAACTCCTTTAATCATTTTATACATCTTAATTAGATAAATACTTAATATTCTGCATTTAAGGGAATGCAAGTCTAGATTAGATAAGCCACCCTGAGAACTCAACAGTACAGGCAAAGATCTGATTGGAAACTGATGTCATGTGCTAGTTGTTAGATTTAAGTGAGGGGACAGCAGGATGACTCATTCTGGGCAGAGTCAGACCAAGCTACAAAGGACAAGCTGTGAAATTCTGACTTTTTTTTGTTTTTTATTGTAAAGATCACCTGTTTCCAATGTTGTAACATCACCTGGTTTTGCTAATAACTCAGGCTATCTGCTGGTCACCTGTACCTTTAGCATATCCACACTAGAGTACTCCAATGCTGTCATCGCTGGCTTCAGGCAGAGTTAGATAGATTCGTGATAAACAGTGGAGTGAAGGGATATGTTGGACAGTAAGTAAAGAGAAGTTGAGACTACAACATGATCACCTGTTGTTTGTGAAAGCAAAGTGAAAGGGCCAAATAGCCTAATCCCTCTCCTCAGTTCTATGTTCTTCTGAATGTTGTCAGTCCCTCAAAAGCCTCCAATTTAAGATTCCCATCCCATGGTTAAGTATTATAGAACATAGAAACATGCAGCACAGAACAGGCCCTTAGGCCCACGATGCTGTGCCGAGACTTAATCCTAATGTAAAATATAGTAACTTAACCTACGCACCCTCACCTCATGCTATCCATGTGCATGTCCAGCAATCACTTAAATGTCCCCAATGACTTCGCTGCCACCACATCAGCTGGCAATGCATTCCATGCATTCACAACTCTCTGTGTAAAGAACCTACCTCTGATGTTTCCTTTATACCTTCCTCCTAATAACTTCAAACTATGACCCCCTCGTACCAGTCAATCCTGCCCTGGAGAAAAGTTTCTGGCTATTGACTCTATCTATTCCTCTCATTATTTTGTACACCTCGATCAGGTCTCCTTCTCTTCCTCTTTCTCTCCAGAGAGAAAAGTCCGAGCTTATTCAACCTTTCTTCATAAGGCAAGCCCTCCAGTCCAGGCAGCATCCTGAGAAACCTTCTCCAGTTATCTCTGTTAACTGTCTCTAACTTTCCAGCTTCACCAGTTTCCAATATTTCTCACAATCTGAAGATGGTTTTTCACTCAAACTCCTTCGTCCTTCAGATCACTTGCCTTCAGTTATATTGACCCTTGCTTTAATATTCTCTCTTTGCTTCAGTCTCTTTCTCCACCTGCCTTGCGTTCTTGAAGACCCTGCTTAAACCCCATCTTTTGACCAAGCTTTTGATGAACACCGCTAGCAGTTTTGCTCTCCTTCCTTGCTGTAAATTTAAAAAAATACAACCACATCTTTTTTTCTTGCATGTTTAAAGGTTTTTATTTCTATGTTAAAGGTGTTACATAAATGCAAGTTGTTGTTGAAATGATGGCATGCTAGATAATTTCACTATCCAGTCCCCCACCTTTGTTTCTGTGAAATAAAAATAGCCTGCTCAAAATAAAGACAAACAAGATGCCAACAGCAAATTCCAGTTCACTATCTTAATAGAGTGGTTCAGTTGGTTGATTTTCCTAAGCTAATCAAACTTTTCTCTTGCAGTTTATGACATTGCAACTAAGCTTGATTGAATTATTGCCTCGGCAATCCTTGCCAACCATCCATTATGTTAAGTGAACTGGACATTTGGAGACACATGACAAATTTGCGCGATTATGACTCCCTCTGACTTATTAAATATCCTGACAGAGGTGACTAGCCGTAAATGAAACTCAAAAATTTCAAAGAGGTATTTCTGATGCCAATGAACTCAAAGAATCTCAAAAAGTTTGTTTAAAATAACTGGCAAAGGAACAGGAGGAGAAATCCTTCCACATGGAGGATTGCTATGGTCTGGAATGTATTACCTGAAAGGATGGTGAAATCAGATTCCAAGAAACTTTCCTAAGGCAAATAGACCTGTATCTAAGAGAAGAGAGAAACAGAGTTCATGTGTCAAGTTCGATTCCATCACAACCACTTTCGAAAACTGTTTTGGTTTCCAAAGAAGTCATATCAAACTCAATATGTGAATTCTGTTCCTCTCTCCACAGATGCTGCCAGACCTACTGAGCTTCTCCATCACTTTGTTTTGATTTCAGATCTTCAGCGCCTGCAGCATTTTACTTTCATTTGACGTACAAAGTGGGGACAACTTGTAGGACCCTAGTGAGAAAGTGGAGGGCTGGGAATTAACCAGGTAGTGCTTTCAAAGAGATTACACAGACATGATGGACTGAATGGACTTCATCTGTGCTGCAAAATTCTGTGAGAAAGGACGCTTCACCTCACTGATTAACCTTCCAGCAAGCCAAATGTCTTGTTTTCTTCTGGTAGCTGTTTCCTAAATGACCCAGACCTCAGTTGCTCTTCTGCGCAATTAAAGAAAAGTCAAACTGACTTAATAGCTTTCCAACATCTACCTTTCAGAACCCAAAACCTGCAACTGCGGATGAGGATACAGGAATAAGAGGAGGCCAATTAGCTCCTTGAGCCTGTTTCATCACTTGGGCAGATCATGGCCGTTTTGCAACCTAACATCCTTAATTTTTTTTAAGATCTTTCAGAGGAAATGGGCATTCATCCCAAATTGCCCTTGAGAAGGTGATGGTAAGCTGCTCAAATCACTGCTGTCCTTACGTGGAAGGATACCAAGGGCCTTCCTCGATACTGAAACAGTAACACTAAAGGAATGCAATATATCTCCACGTCAGAATGGTGTATGGTTTGGAGGGGAACATGTAGGTGATGGCGTTCCCATGTATCTGCAGCTCCTGACCTTCTTGGCAGTTGAGATCACGGGTTTATAAGACCCTGTCTGTTGTGTAAGGGTTTCAGGACACTGGAGCAACTTTGTGATGATATCATGGAGCTCCACAACACTGAACATCAACAGCATAGAGTTAGAACATTCTAGAATGAGAGATGGTCTTGGACAAAACATATGGAGAAGACAGTTTTGTCTTCAGCTAAGTCACAATCTGGTATATCTGTGATTGCCACGAACAGCAGTACTTAGTATTCAGGTAGAATAAGTGTTTTTATTTTGAACTCGAAGTCTGAAGGCAGTTCTCGACTTTGCCTTTTCCTCAATCCATCTGCAAGAACCCAAACTTACAATGTGGAATCAAACCAGATGATAAAAGGCTGTCAAACGAATCTTGCTGAGTTACTGCAGTGCAACTTGCAGCTCTTGTACAGTGATGGAAGAGTGTGTGCTGCAGCTGGTGTACTGCAAGGCAATCAGTCTGCTTTGTCCTGGGTTGTGTCATGTTAATTGAATATTGTTGGAACTGCAGTGGTATGTGGAGAATCTTCCATCACACTCCTGGCTTGTGTCTTGGAGATGATGGACAGGTTTTCGAGAGAGAGAGGAGAGAAGTTACTCACTGCAGAATGCCCAGCCTATGACCTGCTCTTGCAGTCAGTGTCTGTGTGGCTGGTCCAGTTTAGTTTCTGTCTTTGCCCCACATTCATTAAGGTATTTGGCTGAAAGAAATCTATAAATCTCAATTTTAAACATAATGTTTGATCTTGCACCAGAGAATTCCAGACTTTCATCATCCTTTGTGCGAAAAAATGTTTCCTGTTTTCAATCTTAGAAAGTTTTCCAAAAGAGCTGGCAGAAAAGAGACAGAAAACAGATCAACCATGTTCCAGTTAAGCGGTAGGGACGGCTTGAGGGACAGAATGGCTTATTCCTGCTCCTATTCCTAATGTTCTGATGTATTCAACATTACATCAATGACTACATTGGTTCACAAAGTACTTGGAGTTCGTGAGAGGTGCTACAGAAATGTACATGCGTGAAGTTTTTTTGTCAAAATGTTACAGATGAGGAAAGAAATGGGTACGTTTGGTGTTGGGATGTGTAAGGTCATGAAATGAAACATCCTGGAATACATCCAGCCAAGCCATGGCAACCATTGTTAGCCATCATTCACTAACATAGACTCCGCAAGAAAATAAATTGGGAAGATAGAAAGTGGAGGGGAAGGTGGAACAGACATGCTTAAAATAGCAAAGATTTTTATTTATAAATAGTTCTCAAAAAGATTGAAAACTGCAGAAACAGCATCTTTGAAATTGGTTACCACAAATCCTAGGAAGTTAAGCCTTGACTCCAGGACAATTTCAGCTGGGAGCATTATTAATTGCGAGTTGTAGTTCAACAAACCATTCTACTGCCAAACCAAAGTGCAATGCATCTGTGGAAAGGTCCTTCTCGTAGCAAGATGCCAGCACTAGTCTGTGTCATACTGTAGCAAGTTGGCGGATTAGAGTTTACTGCCTGAGCTGAAATTCCTTGTGCAGTTGTTGGCACTCAAATACAGAAAATGCTTATCCTTCTCCTAATTATAGCCATTACGCGAGTGGATTTGAAACTCAGTTCAAGCTGTCTGCATGGTTGTCCTCCTCCCCTTCCATCTCAGGAAGATTGAAAAGGAATAGGCTATTCAGCCCACTGACAGATAAATCTCTGGAGGATCCCTGCCTCATTCCTGATGAAGGGCTTTTGCGATTTTCCTGCTCCTCGGATGCTGCCTGACCGGCTGTGCTTTTCCAGCACCACTCTAATCTAGACTCTGGTTTCCAGCATCTGCAGTCCTCACTTTTGCCATTCAGCCCATTGAGCCTGACTCCCCTTTCATTATAATTATGGCTGATTGAACACTTCAATGCCTGTTACCCATATTATGCCAATCACCTTGTATGCCATTGACAAAACAAAAATAATCAACCTCAAAGACTGAGCCTCCATAGTCCTGTGGAGAAGGGTAATTCCAACGATTCACCACACTCTGAGTCAAACATTTCTCATTATCCTTGTCCGGAATGGTATCACTGTTACTTTTAAATTGTGTCCCTAGTTCTACACACCCAACTAAGGGAAACATCGGACCTGTATCTACCCTGTCCATCTCTTCATGTATTGAGTAGGTTTCAATGGGATCATCACTCATTCTTCAAATCTCTAGAGATTCCAGGCTCAGTTTGCACCATCTCCCATCACAGCACATTCCTACCATCCTGGGAACAAACCTGGTGAAATATTGTTGCACTCTCTCTCTTTGGCAATAATATCTTTCTTGAGATGAAGAGGCTAAAACTGGACACATCATGTCAGGTACAGTCTAATTGAATTTGTATACAACTGAAGCAAGACTTCACTACTCCTTACTCAAATCCTTTTGTAATAAAGGCTAACATCCCATTAGGCTTCCTAACAGCTGACTGCACGTGTAGGCTAGCCTTCTGTGACTTATTGATGAGGACACCCAAGTCCCTTTGCACATCTACACTTTCTAACCTCTCACCATTTAAGCAATACTTTGTACATCTGCCCTTCCTACCAAAGTAAATAATCACTCTCCATTGCCCGTCCCCACTTTCCCTGAGCTACTTCCCTCCTCCCGGAAGGACGTGTAAAATCTGACCTCTGATGCTCTGACCCTAGCTGTACCGTTCATTACCAACTTGGTAGTGAACAAGAGTCATTCTGTATTCAAAATATTAATTCTGTTTCTCGTTCTTCATGGATGCTGCCAGACCTGCTGAGCTTCTCCAGAGTGCTCTGCTTGCATTTTAGATTTCCAGGAACATAGTTGAAACAATTTAAAAATGTAACAATCGTTTTTTGACTGTGGACCACAACGATACAAATGGAAACAAAGTAGGCGACCCACAGATTTCACAGCTGGGGTTACCCTTCTCACCGGCCTTTCCTCCTGTTCTTCCCAGAGCTCCTCCTACTCAGCAGTGGCCACTCCCTGCTTCTGGCATAACAGCTGCTTGCCAAGGTGATTGGCTGATAGACCCTATCCCCTAAAGACAGAAGTACCATTCCCAAGTCGTTAAGCTGTAGCAGCCCAACGTGAATTACCACGATAGCGCAGTCAGATTTAATGTTGGTGAGTTGCTCATTCACGTCTCGACTCAGGGGGTGGAAGCGGTGGCAAGGAATACATTCCCTCTAAACATTTCCCCCCCCCCTGCACATGCTTACACATAAACAATTTATAGCATCTCCAATAGGGAAAATGTTGAGCTAAATGAACTGTAGGTTGATGCTTTCAATTTCATTCACCGCTTATGAATAAAGGAGTTACATTTATTATTTTCCAATTCAATGGAAACCTCAATCTAGGGAAGTTTAGAAAATTCAAACGCAATGCATCAACATGATCACTAGCCCGAAGATCCCAGGATGAAGTCCTGGGCACTTACCAGCCCACACCTCCCCCAGTTTGCTCAGTGCCACTTGCCTGGTGATTATAATATTCCTTCCTTCCTCCCATTTCCTGATTTGCAACTTTTTCTACATTGTCCCTTATATCCTTGAGAGCGAGGACTGTTCTTTTACACTACAATTTGCAGATACCCTTGTGCTACACTGCTGCTCATCTATTTCATCTTGATATGATTTTAAAGTGTTGCTTCAATTTATCTGCATATTTTGTTAAACGCACACAGATGGACATTGAGTTCATCTGCTCTCAAAGCAAGCCTGCTGTTCTGTTGGGAGTATCTTCTGCCCACGTGTTGCCTCCCTGCAGTCCTTTCTTGGTGCTTCTCTTCATTCTGTTCAACTCACATTGCTGTAAAATCACTCAGTCGCAATTGTGGAACCATACATGGAGCCCCGTTCACAATATCGAGTAAAACTGCAGGGTATTCCAACAAAGGGGGATCGACAGGGAATCTCTTCCCTATCTAGCAATTTATAACACAAAATATGGCAATAGGAATGGACCCCAACTGTTCACCACATCTACATGGGTGTGCAGGTACCAACATAGTTTGCCCTCACACTGTAAAACCTCTGATGCTGTAAAAGATGTTCTTTTACTCTCTGAGCTAATTACTTACATAATTCAACCTCAACAAGGTTGAAAATACCCCGAGCTTTTAAAATCAGTATCGGTGTTGTCTTCTTAATGGATTTTAACCAGAATAGCAATCTCCACATGGCCCAGACTTAATTGCCCACAACAACTATGGGTGATGTAAATGGCAGGGTTGGAATTGTACAGAGAATCACAGCAACTTCAGTGAGAAAAACAAGAAAATGGCAGCTGCCGTAAAGCAGAAACAAAAATGAAAATTGCTGGAAAAGCTCAGGAGGTCTGGCAACATCTGTGGAGAGAAATCAGAGTTAACGTTCCGGGTCAAGTAACCCTGCCTCAGAACTATTCTGAGGGAGGATCACTAGACCCGAAATGTTAACTGTGATTTATCTCGAAGGATGCTGCCAGACCTGCTGAGCTTTTCCAGCAATTTCAGAGAAGCCAGGCTTTGATGATCCTCCCAAAACATTCCCTCCCTCTGCACCTCTTCCAGCCCTACAACCACCTAGGATTTCATCAGTCCTCTAACTCTGGCCCCTTACACATCCCCGATTTCTGTGACTCTCCACTGGCAGCTGTTTGGATGTTAAACTCTGAAAGTTTCTCTCGACACGTTTCCCTTCTTTCTCTCCAATTCTGATGGCCATACCATCAGCTGCGCAGGCACACCGCTGAGAAATCTCCTCCCTTATCCTTTCCATTTCTTTCCTCCTTTTAGAAGCTTAAGACCAATCTCTGAGTAAGCTTTTGGCCATCTGTCCTCAGTGTCATTTTAAAAATGTCAGGACATGATATAATTTGTCACCATTTCCCAGAAGGGCAGTTAAGAGCTAACCACATTGCTGTGGGTCTGAAGTCACATGTAGGCTAGACCATTTAGCTATGGCAGGTTTCATCACGGAATCAGGCCATTCAGCCCATCGAAGAACATCCCACCTACATTCACCTCATCCTTCTAACCCCACATTTCCCATGACCAATCCACCAAACCTACACATCTTTGGATGACTGTGGGAGGAAACCAGAGTACCCAGAGGAAACCCCCGCTCAGACACAGGGAGAATGTGCAAACTCTACCCAGTCGCTCAAGGGTGGAATCGAACCTGGGTCCCTGGAGTTGTGACACAGTAGTGCTAACCAATGAGCCATGTGCCTCCTGCTGGCCTTCCCTAAATGACATTCATGAACTTGAATGGGGATTTTATGGCAATCTAAATTATTCAGATGGTCACCATTAGGCCAGATTTTTATTCCAAATATTATAAATCAATTTAAATTTCACCATCTGATGCAATCTGGACCCAGGTCTTCAGAACATTACCCTGGGGCTCTGGATTACTAATCTGGTGGCATTACCACTACACCACTGCCTCCCCTCATGAAACGCCTTGAGGTGTGTCGCTATATTAATGGTGCCACATGAATGCAATTTGTTGTTGAAATAAAGTTGCCCTTTTGAGCAACAGCAACTCACAGACTGACACAGAACCTGTCAAAGAGTAAAACTTCAGATTTTCCACTTGCGCTGTGTCATGCCAACACCAGAGAGTGCAAGTTTTTAAAAATTTGTTCACAGAATCTGGGCGTGGCTGGCTGGACCAGCATTTATAACCTGTCCCTAGTTACCCTTGGGGTAGTGCTGGGGAACTGCCTTCTTGAACCGTTGCAGTCCATTTGACTTGGGTCCATCGACAATACTGATAAGGAGCGTTTTAACCCAGTGACAGTGATGGAGATCCCATATATTTTCCCATCTGGATGATGAGTAGCTGAGTGTGTCTGCTGTGGTTCAATTGATAGCTTTGGATTCTCAAGACCATGCAGTTAATTCCAAATCCAGGAATTGAACGCAGACATATAGGCTCACGCAGTCAACCACACGACATCAACATCAACTTCACCAGTTCCCAATCTCCCCCCACTCCAACTCATCCCAGGTCCAACCCTCCGACTCGGCACCACCCTCTTGAACTGTCCTACCTGTCCACCTTCCTTCCTATCTATCCGCTCCACCCTCTCTTCCAATCTAGCACAATCACTCCCCCACCTGCATCTACCTCTACCTTCCTCCCAAGCCCCACTTCCACCCTCCTATTTATCTCTCAGCCCCCACCCCCAACCCCACACTTCCCACTTCCTGATGAAAGGCTTATGCCTGGAACACCCACTCCCCTGCTCCTTGGATTCTGCATAACCTGCTGTGCTTGTCTGGCACCACACTCTTCCGCTCTGACTCTCCAGCATCTGCAATCATCCCATTCTCCTAGTGCAGTCACCGTAGTCCCACTAGAGAGGCAGCTGGTGGTGAGTTTAACCTGAGCATTACCACACCCTCAGGCGAGGACTTGCATGGTGACTACATTTGGTTGTGGGAATGGACCTCTGATTGTTGACATCATCAACCAGCTGTCCATCAAACTGAGCTAACCTGCAGCACTGCTGAAGGCTATGGCCTGGTGGCATTATTGCTGGACTGTTAATCCAGAGACCCAGGTAATGTTCTGGGGACCTGGGATTGAGTCCTGCTACGGCAGATGGTGGAATTTGAATTCATTAAAACAAAATCTGGAATTAAGAATCTAATGATGACCATGCATCCATTGTTGATTGTGTGAAAAACCCATCTAATGTCCTTGAGGGAAGGACAATGCCATCCTTATCTGGTCTACACAGGCAAGAGGTTGGAAGAACACAGCAGGCCAGGCAGCATCTGGAGGTGGAGAAGTCGACGAGAAGGATTGACTGAAGAAGGTTATACCCGAAACGTCGACTTCTCCACCTCCTGATGCTGCCTGACTTGCTGTGTTCTTCCAGCTTCCTGCTTGTCTACTTTGGATTCCAGCAATGCAGTTGTTTTGTCTCCATCCTTACCTGGTCTGGCCTACATGTGACTCCAGACCCACTGCAATGTAGCTGATTCTTAACTGCCTTCTGGGCAACTAGGGATGGGAAATAAATGAATTTAAGTTTAAAAAAAACACAGAGAATGCTGTGGGAGTTGCTGGACATAAGAACCACCTCGAATGTTAGAGGCCATCTCCCTGGACCACTGGCAAATATTTATTCCTCAAACCACATTGCAACAACTGGTGATCTGCTTGTCATTATTGCACTGATGGTGGGAATTTGCTGTGTACCAAGTGGCAGTCGTGCAAGTCACACTTTGTTGGCTACAAGGCACTTTGGAGCCTCCAAAGATGATGAAAACGCACTGCGGCAACAAAAGTTCTTTCTTTCTTTGTTTTTCTGAGGTAACTTTGCATGGAAGCTTATAAAAAGAATGGTTCGAATTAGCTTTTTGATTCACCACACAATAAAACCAGTGGCCACATCCCTCCCAGGCTAAGGAAGCAATGTGTGAGGCAGTACTCAGGAACAGGATTACATCAATCAGGACGTCATTGAAATCTTCAATAAGACAACTTGCATTTAGATCTACCCCCCATTCCCTGCGCTCCCATATTCCCAATTGGAATCCACCCATAACCTGGATCTTTGGAACTATTACTTTTTTTTAAGGGTGGCTTGTATTTTTCCACGTATTGCAGTATCCTGTGGAGTTAGATTAGAATCAAAACCCTACAGTGTGGAAACAGGCCATTCAGCCCAACAAGTCCACACCAACCCTCCAAAGAGCAATCAATCTAGAATTACCCTGACTAATGCGCCTGACCTACACACCCCTGAACATTATGGGCAATTTAGCACAGCCAATTCACCTACCTACACATTTTTGGACTGGGGAGGAAACCCACACAGACACAAGGAGAACTCCACACAGACAGTCACCTAAGGCAGGTATTGAACCCAGGTCCCTAGCACTGTGAGGCAACAGTGCTAACCACTGAGCCACCATGCCAAGTTGGTTAGCTTGGTTGGCTGGACAGCTGGTTTGTGAGGCAGACTGACAGCAACATTATGGGTTTGATTCCTGCACCAGCTGAGGTCACTGCGAAATTCCCAGCTGCTTGACCTTGCCTCTCACCTGGAGATATGGCAACTCTCAGGTTAAATCTGCCCTGAGTTGTGTCTCTTTCTAATGAGAGAGTGGCCCCGTCTCTGGACTTTGGCTGCCTCGGTTACTATAACTTCACTTTTGGACATTGGCACAAAAATCAAAGTGATAATAAGATCATTGACTTTACCTTCACCCCTGAGTCCTGTGCTCAAACACACCTTCACCCCAACTGCCACACTCTCATAGATCTCCATCCTGGTACTCATCACTGTCACCCGAGTGAGCTCAGTCTCTTTTGTTTCCAGTAGAACTATTAGAAAAGGGAATCCCAGCTCCTGTTTCTCCCTCTCGGTTTTGGTAAAATGCTGAGGCTTGGTACCCTGCCTCTCTCTCTCTCTCTCAGTCCTGTGACCTATTTGTAAACTACAGGTGATGTCTGTACAAGGGATATTTCCGATCAGATCACTTTACCAAAAGAGTCAATGGTGGAGAGGGATTGTGACAAAAATCCTGCAGATACTGAAATCCAAGGTGGACAGGCAGGAGGCTGGAAGAACACAGCAAGCCAGACAGCATCAGGAGGTGGAGAAGTCAATGTTTCAGGTATAACCCTTCTTCAGGCCACCTGAAACATTGATTTCTCCACCTCCCGATGCTGCCTGGCTTGCTGTGTTACTCCAGCCTCCTATCTGTCTACTGGAGAAGGGATTGTGGAAGCTAGGGGTGAGCTCTTGATCACTGCAGAAACCAAGGGGTTTGTGGAAGAAAACAGAACCCAGGAACAAGGCTGATACCATGGATGTCGGAAAGTGTGGCACCAAAAAGCACAGCAGGTCAGGCAGCATCCGAGGACCAGGAGAGATGACAGTCTTAATGAAGGGCTTATGCCTGAAACATCAACTCTCCTGCTCCTCGGATGCAGCCTCACCTGCTGTGCTTTTCCAGCATCATACTTTTCGACTCTGACTCTTCAACATCTGCAGTCCTCACTTTTAGGTGAGGGAACCTCGAACAAGGGGACATGGTCTCAGGATACAGGATAGGTCAATTAGGCCCGAGATGAGGAAACATTTCTTCACTCAAAAGGATTGTGAATCTGTGAAATTCTCTATTACAGATAGCTGTGAAGGCTGGGTAATTGAATGTGTTCAAGGAAGTGAGATTATGTTTTAGATTTTAAAGACATCAGTGGTGTGTGGAGAAAGCAGGAATTTGGCATTGAGATGCACGATCGGCCATAATCATATTGAATGATAGAGCAGGCTTGAAGGGTCGAATGGCCTACTCTTGCTCCTAGTTTCTCCACTGAACACAGGAAAAATGTGCCAGAGTAGACCCTTTGTCCTTCTGAACATGTCCCATCACCAGGAGAATAAACCATTTAGCTCTGAGGCCCCTTTTGTTACTGGATGTTGTTACACAACAGTAACACACATGGGGTGGCAAGATCTGGAACTTCTGCAGCTTTTCAAAGGCATTTTAATTGTATGTGCCCCGACTGGAACAATATTCCCTGCCCAGTACCTCCAAAAACAATGCTCCTCATTTCTTGTAAACTTGCTTGGGACCACTTTGCAATTGTGAGTCTCTCACACATGTGCTTGTGGTTAGGCCGTGGTGTTTATAAGCTGCTCTTGTAAATCTGTGGTCTGTTTCAAAGATTTCCATCACTGGCATGCTGCTTTCCATAATTGCTAACATACTTTTTTGTTTTGACTTATTTAGAATAGCCATTGAAAGTGTCAGCCAATTGGCACTGCTAGGAAGGTGAGATGGTTATGTGCAGTCATTCTAGTCTTTACATGCCACTTGTAACACTGGCAGCAATTCAAGTCACCCAACCATGCCAGGATGGCAAGTATTCTTTGTACATCCATAGCCCACTGGGTATTATACGAACCTTCACTTAGAATCCATGCCTTCTGACTCATTCAACAACTTATATTTACATAACACCTACATCATAAGAACACTCCATTCCAAGAGATCTGAAACAGGATTAGTCAGACAAAGATTAATTCTTTTCCAAAGACTGGAAATTACAGTGTGCAGGTCTCAGTGTTCACCCCTGACTTGCAAAGTTTAAATCTTGGCCCAATGTCTGGAGACTTGTTTCTGATATGGTCCTGCACCCTTGCCCAGGTCACAACAGGAGACCTGACCAGAAGTTCACTGTTTTCTTGACTGTAGGCTCATGTCTTGTTCACACCCTCTCCAGTTATCAGAGATCACAGTGTATACCTCAATCGAGTATATGGGAGGACCACATTTTTCACCTCAGCAAAAAGGCCACCTCCCCTTTTCCGGCAAGGAGTGCTATGCATGCATTAGGAGACAGTCAACTTTTCATCACTGAAATGCATTTGTACTCACCTCACTTGTCACTGCATGGGATCGACCAGATAATCTGTGTCCTGTAGTCAAGAGGATTTAAGACGCCTACGCAGAGAGAGCACTCAAGATGAAGAACAAATGGAGATGGATTCTCCAGAAACAAGAGTGAGGTTCAAAGATAGCTTCAAGCTTGAAATGGCAGTATTGATAACTTGTGGGTGGCACGGTGGCACACTGGTTAGCACTGTTGCCTCACAGCGCCAGAGACCTGGGTTCAATCCCTGCCTTGGGCAACTGCCTGTGTGGAGTTTGCACATTCTCCCTGTGTCTGTGTGGGTTTTCTAGAGGGGTAGAGGGGTGAGTTGATCTTCAGAGGGTCGGTGTGGACTTGTTGGGCCGAAGGGCCTGTTTCCACACTGTAAGTAATCTAATCTAATTTGAAAACTGTAATGGGTTTGGTGAGTTTTTGTAGAGAGAAGATTCTGCATCTGAAAAGCCAATCTGCTCCAAAGTGTGATCCTTATGAAAAAGACATAGAAGTGACTCAGAAAAGATTCAATAAATTCTTTGCCTCAGATGCCAAAGTATTTATGCTTTTGAGATTTTTTGTTTGTGCTTCAAATGTACTCTTGAAGAATGAATTCATTGAATAAAGTGTATCATATTGATCAGATTTGAATCACCAGTGCTTTATTTTCTCACATTTCAAAATGATGTCACCTATACTAACACCAGCACTTCACATTCTAAATGTTTTTGTACAATTCCACCCTGATTTTTGAAGGTTTCAAAATTCAACACATATGCCCTACTCCATTGTAAAGCAGGTGGGATATATAACACTGCCTGTCATAATTAGCACGTCCATAACAACAACTAGTCTTTCCTGAGGATCACTGAGGTGTGGAGAATATCTTCTTCATCCCTCCTTCTCTCTTCTAAGAGTTCTTGTTCCTTGGACAACTTCACTTGATTTAGCCAACACTCAACATCTACAAAGAGATATCTCAAAAACGAGTGGGTGTTCTAGCTGATGTTTTCCCATGTCCGACTCTGTTTAATGGACCACATCAATTTGTTGAATTCTGTAGCAAGAGATTTTAAAAAGTTTACAAGGCTTTTATTTTAAATTTATAGCTAAGCACAAAATCAGTTTTCACTTTTTCCGTCTGAACCCTTTACCTCTTTAGAATCTAACTTCCCACTGAGAAATGACCTGGTTCTTGATAATTTCCAATCAACCAGTGCAGAGATATTCCAATGTTGAGGGCAGCACGGTGGCTCAGTGGTTAGCATAGCTGCCTAACAGCACCAGGGACCCAGTTTGATTCCACCCTTGGGCGACTGTCTGTCTGGAGTTTGCATGTTCTCCCTGTGTCTGCATGGGTTTTCTCTGGCTTTTCCGGTTTCCTCCCACAGTCCACAGATGTGCAGGTTAGAGGGATTGGCCATGCTAAATTTTCCTAAGTGTCCAGGGGTATTCAGGCTAGCTAAATTAGCCAAGGGAAATTCAGGGTTACATGGAGCAGGTAGGAGTATGGGCCTGGGAGGGATGTTCTTCAGAGGGTCCAGGTGGACTTTAGATTAAATTCCTGGCACTTTCATACAGAACCTCATCACCTCAGGAGATCTCCACCCGCAGCTTCCAACCTCATTGTCTGGGAACCGCACACTGCCCGGTTCTATCTCCTTCCCAAGATCCACAAGCCTGACCACCTTGGTTGACCCATTGTCTCAGCATGCTCCTGCCCCACTGAACTCATCTCTACCTACCTCGACACTGTCCTATCCCCACTAGTCCAGGAACTCCCCACATACGTTCGAGACACCACCCACGCCCTCCACCTCCTCCAAGACATCCATTTCCCCAGCCCCCAATGCCTCATCTTCACCATGGATATCCAATCCCTCTACACCTCCATCTGCCATGACCAGGGCCTCCAAGCCCTCCATTTTTTCCTCTCCAGACGTCTCCAACAGTACCCTTCCACCGACACTCTCATTCGATTGGCCGAACTGGTCCTCACCCTTAACAATTTCTCCTTCGAATCCTCCCACTTCCTCCAGACCAAAGGGGTAGCCATGGGCACATGTATGGGCCCCAACTATGCCTGTCTCTTTGTTGGCTATGTAGAACAGTTGATCTTCCGTAATTACACCAGCACCACTCCCCACCTCTTCCTCCGTTATAGTGATGACTGCATTGGCGCCACCTCGTGCTCCCGAGAGGAGGTTGAGCAATTCATCAACTTCACCAATACATTCCACCCTGACCTTAAATTTACCTGGACCATCTCTGACACCTCCCTCCCCTTCCTGGTCCTCTCCATCTCCATCAATGATGACCGACTTGACACTGACATTTTTTACAAACCCATCGACTCCCACAGCTACGTGGATTACGCCTCTTCCCACCCTATCTCTTGCAAAAATGCCATCCCATATTCCCAATTCTTCCACCTCCGCCATATCTGCTCCCAGGAGGACCAGTTCCACCACAGAACACACCAGATGGCCTCTTTCTTTAGAGACCGCAATTTCCCTTCCCACGTGGTTAAAGATGCCCTCCAACACATCTCGTCCACATCCCATACCTCCGCCCTCAGACCTTACCCCTCCAACCGTAACAAGGTCAGAACACCCCTGGTGCTCACCTTCCACCCTACCAACCTTCGCATAAACCAAATCATCCACCGACATTTCTTCCACCTCCAAAAAGACCCCACCACCAGGGATATATTTCCCTCCCCACCCCTTTCCGCCTTCCGCAAAGACCGTTCCCTCCGTGACTACCTGGTCAGGTCCACGTCCCCCTACAACTCACCTCCCATCCTGGCACCTTCCCCTGCCACTGCAGGAACTGTAAAACCTGCGCCCACACCTCCTCCCTCACCTCCATCCAAGGGCCTAAAGGAGCCTTCCACATCCATCAAAGTTTTACCTGCACATCCACTATGTCATTTATTGTATCCGTTGCTCCCGATGCAGTCTCCTCTACATTGGGGAGACTGGACGCTCCTAGCAGAGCTTTAGGGAACATCTCCGGGACACCCACACCAATCAACCACACCGCCCTGTGGTCCAACGTTTCAACTCCCCCTCCCACTCTGCCGAGGACATGGAGGTCTTGGGCCTCCTTCACCGCCGCTCCCTCACCACCAGACGCCTAGAGGAAGAACGCCTCATCTTCCGCCTCGGAACGCTTCAACCCCAGGGCATCAATGTGGACTTCAACAGTTTCCTCATTTCCCCTTCCCCCCACCTCACCCTAGTTCCAAACTTCCAGCTCAGCACTGTCCCCATGTCTTGTCCGGACTTGTCCTACCTGCCTATCTCTTTTTCCACCTATCCACTCCACCGTCTCCTCCCTGACCTATCACCTTCATCCCCTCCCCCACTCACCTATTGTCCTCCATGGTACTTTCTCCCCACCCCTACCAGCTTATCTCTCCACACTTCAGGCTCTCTGCCCTTATTCCTGTTGAAGGGCTTTTGCCCGAAACTTCGATTTCGCTGCTCCTTGGATGCTGCCTGAACTGCTGTGCTCTTCCAGCACCACTAATCCAGAATCTGGTTTCCAGCATCTGCAGTCATTGTTTTTACCTTTTAGATTAAAATTCCCCACAGTGTGGAAACAGGCCATGTGGTCCAACAAGTCTACACCAGACTCATTCCACTACCCTATATTTACCCCTGACTAAAGCACCTAACACTATGGACAATTTAGCATGACCAATTCACCTGACCTGCACATCTTTTGGTTTGTGGGAGGAAACCAGAGCAGCCTGAGGAAACTGACACAGACACGGGGAGAATGTGCAAACTCCACACAGACAGTCGCCCGAGGCGGGAATCGAACCCAGGTCCCTGGCGCTGTGAGGCAGCAGGACTTGTTGGGCCAAATGGCCTGCTTCCACACTGTAGGGATTCTATGAATACATAATTCTGGAGTAGGTGAGGCTTGAATACAGGAGTCCTTGCTCAGAGGTAGGGGCACTACCACTGTTCCACAAGAACCCTCTAAGGACCCAGTTCTTAGCTATTTCTCATCAGCCTTTTCGGGGATTAGATTAGATTCCCGATAGTGTGGAAACAGGCCATTTGGCCCAACAAGTGCACACCCACCCTCCGAAGAGTAACCCACCCAAACCCATTTCCCCTCTGACTAGTGCACCTAACATTATGGTCAATTTAGCATGGTCAATCCACTTGACCTGCACATCTTTGGACTGTGGGAGGAAATTGGAGCACCCAGAGGAAACCTACACAGGCATGGGGAGAACATGCAAACTCCACACTGACAGTTGCCCAGGGCTGGAATGGAACCCGGGTCCCTGGCGCTGTGAGGCACCACCCGAAATGCAATGACACATCTCTGGAGCAGATGGGACTTGAACCTGGGCTTCTGAGTAGGACACTACTACTGTCAAATGACCTAGTTGTTCCTTTTTCCTCTTTACAAGGTCAGACAGACCATATTCCGAGGTCATATTCCCCTGTTAATCTTATGAAGATGTTAGTAGTTGTTGATTAACAATAGTACTTTGAAAATCAAAAAAATTATATTTCTTCCTAATGATCACTTTTTCAAAAAAAAATATGATGGTATGTCATATGACCTTTTGAGAATAACCAATTTCTGATAAAATAATAAGGAGCCAGTTCTGTTTTGTTACCAAACACATCCGAATGGCTTTTTTCCCACCATTACGTAGCTTGTGGTATTTTTCACCTGTTATCCACCATTACTGAATCACCCAGGTCTCCAATTAATCAAATTATATTCAATGTCCAGAAAGGGAAAGGTGGGACGGGGGGCTAAGTCAAAGTGGAGGTGGAGGGGGAGATTAATCACTCTACCACTCTCCTCGGTGCCCACTTCTTTCTGAAGGCATCAAAAGCATTGACAGACATCTTGTGCCAACTCTCCATGGACACCCGGACACAAATGTAGCTGCGGGGAGGGGCAGACAGTTGTAATGACCCCTGTAATGACCCCTTCCGCAGTCTGCTGCCTGGACCTCTGCCTGTCTTCACCTGTCCCCACTTCACCACCCTGCCCCTGCCACCCCCTTTATCTGCAGCTCCCCCTACACCCACCCCCCAGTCCTGAAGAAGGGTTATACCCATAATGTCGACTTCTCCACCTCCTGATGCTGCCTGGCTTGCCTCTGAATCCTAGTAATGGCCAACTTGGTCAGGACCAGGAGCAGACCCATGAAGACACCCTCCAATCTGCCTATACTCCTCCATACTAGATGCTGAAAGATCAGGAACATAGAGCTAAAGTGCAACCAAAAGCACAACAAAAGATTTCTCAAATAACTAAAATGAGAAGGACACAGCTCTTTAGTTTTTTTATTGTCCAGAAGTGTGTTCTCTTACACACAATGAATGTTTCTACCCCCAATACTGAATCACCCGTGATATATTTCTACCATTCAGGGAAGTACTTGTGTTTCTTGCATGCAAATCCTATCCAGGGCAATTCAAACCATCAAAGATAAAGGAGAGGAAGGTCCAGTTCTGTTTTTTTTTATATAAAGCCTACTCCACCTTGTATTCCCAGACAGACTCCCATCCAACCAGGCCTGAAATGAGACAACATTGGGCGTGTTCAGACTAATATGGCTATTGGCAGGAGAAAGTGAGGACTGCAGATGCTGGAGATTAGAGTTGAAAAGTGTGGTGCTGGAAAAGCACAGCAGGTCAGGCAGCATCCGAGGAGCAGGAGAGTTGATATTTCAGGCATAGGCTCTTCATTAGCAATGAAAAAGGACTTATGGCCTTGGGAAGGACCCAGTTCGCAGTCTCCTTATTAAATCAGCCAGTTCAGAGATGCTATTACCCACCTCTTGAGCAGTTAGGACTTGAATCCAGGCCTTCATAGCTCAGAGGTAGAGACACTACCACTGTGCCACCAGGACCCTACCCCAGGGCACAGTTCTTTGAACAAATTGATCAGAAAATATAAGAACCTCTGGGACAAGTGGGATCTGAACCCAGGTTCACCTGGTTCAAAGAACTGTGGCACAGTGATTAGCACTGCTGCCTCACAGTGCCAGACACCCGGGTTCAATTTTCACCTCAGGCAACTGTTTGTGTGGAGTTTGCACATTCTTCCTGTGTCTGCATGGGTTTCCTCCCATAGTCCAAAAACGTGCAGGTTAGGTGAATTGGCCATGCTAAATTGCCTGCAGTGTTAGGTGAAAGAGTAAATGTAGGGGAATGGGTCTGGGTGTGTTGCTCTTTGGAGGGTCAGTGTTGGGCCGAAGGGCCTGTTTCTACATTAAGTAATCTAATCTACCACTGCACCAGGCAATCCCAGGATGCAGTTTTGAAGTACAAAGTCCAAGGAGCATCACCCATTCTCGATCAACTCTGCGGTTGTTCTGGTTGAATCTCCGAGGGACTGCATTCTAATACTGACCTCTAGGTAGCACGGCTGGTGATATCAAACCATTGCCACTTTGAGTGAGCTTGCCTACCTCAGCACTGACCAGAAACAGAATGAGCAGTTCCTGAGTTTGTAACATTTGCCACCACATCAACCAATGTACGCTCCGAACTTCCAGGTGTCAGCGACGGATCAGTTGGTAGCAACTGCCTCGGAATCAGAATACTTCTGGATGAGCGTGAAAGTCAAAGTAATGGTGTATGGAGGGAGCACTGCACTGTCGGAGATACTGACCCTGACATTATATGTTAAACTGAGGCCCTGCCTCCCCTTTCAGACGGATGTAAAAGATCCCATGTCTTCATTTCAAAGTGGAATGAGAGCTATCCCCCATGTCTTTGCTAGTATTAATTGTTCAATCAATATCATTAAAACTTGCGTTTATTGTACATTTACCATTGCTGTTGTGGGAGATTGCTGGGAACAATTGGGTGCAGTGCTTCCTACATTACAACAGTGGCTTTACCAAGACCATGAGACAACAGGAAACAGGAACTGGAGGAGGCAATTTGATCCCTCAAGCCCGCTCTGTCATTCAATATTCTCCATGTTCATTTTTCTACACTTTCGCCATAACTCATTGATTCCCCCCACTGATCAAGAACCTTAGCCTTAAATATACACAGGGTCTCTGTCCCCACAGCTCTCTGAGGCAATGAGCTCCAAAGACTCACAACTCTCTGAGAGAAGAAATTCCTCCTCATCTCAGTGTTAAACTGGTGTCCCTCTATTCTGAGACTCTGCCCTCTGGTCCCAGACTCTCCTATGAGGGGATATATCCTCTCAGCATTGACCCTGTCAAGCTCCTTAAGAATCCTCTGTGCTTCAATGAGATCATCTCCCATTCTTCTAAACTCCAATGTGTAGAGTCTGCAAGTGTACTTCTTTTTATGTAAAATTCTTTGAGTGCGTGATCATCCCAAAAGGCACCATAGAAAAGCAAGCTTTTCTTTTACAGACAGTGCTTTGGTTTTAAGAAAGGGCTGGGGTGCGCGGGAAGAGAGAAAGAGAGAGAGAGTGTGGAGCAGGAGGCAGCAGGAAAGAGCTTGGGTACTCCACAACCATATTGAAAAAGATTTTGAAATGAATAGGGACAGACCAATCCAAATCTCTCCACACCAGCCCAATTCTAGTCAGCTCACAATCAGCCTCAGAGATCATACATCGCAAACTGAGCACAAACCTCTCTCAATAAAATCTGGAACGAAACATTAGTTTTGGTAATGGCTACTGATTACTGTAGAAGTCCATTTGGTTCACTAGTGTCCCCCTGGGAAGGAATTCTGTGACTGTACCCAGCCTGGTCAATTCCAGATCCACATCAATGATCTTAGCTGCCCTTGGAAGTGGCCCTGGAAAACACTGAATCCAAATGTAATTATGGACAGCCACTAAATACTAGCCTTGCCAAAAACACCCATATCTCATGAAAGAGTATCAAAAAGTCATATTTCCTGGAGAGTGTAGCTGTTGCTGTTTCTGCTTGCAGCCCTTCATTAGTCTGGATTGTCTAAACTGAACACAATATCCCAGGATTTACAGTGAAGAATTTCCTTCTAAATTATTTATTACATTGGAAGCAGGCAACAATTTTCTGGAGTTAAGTCTGGTCAGAGCCACCTTAGTGCCTCCTTAATGGGAGCATTCGATTTCAGAGAGCAGAACAATGAAAGGATAAGATGTGGGCGCTTTTAGTCCCGAGCGATACATTTCAATTACTTATCCTAAGCAGCCAAGAGCCTACCTATTTCAATCTCACAACAGAGACAGATTTGCCAGTCCAACATAAGTGAGAAATGCAGTGTCAATTGCTATAAATGTACCAAAAATTGCAACAGCAATTCCACTCGAGACCTTAAGATGCAGGAGCAGAAGTAGGCCATTCAGCCCATCGAGTCTGTTCCACAATTCCATGGGATCATGGTCAATCCAACAATCCTCTATTCCACTTTCCTGTCATTTCTCTTAATTCACTTACTGACTAACAATCTGTCTCCTCAACCTTGAATATTCTTAAAGTTGCAACCTTGACAGCCCCCTACAATAAAGAATTCCACAGAATTCACCATCCTCAGAGAAGTAAACCACCTCATATGTTTCTTAAATGGGCAGCCCCTTACTCTGAGATTATATCCTCTGGTCCAAGACTCTCCCACAAGTGGTAACAACATCTCTACATCATCACATCAAGTCACCTAAGAACCTTATATGTTTCAATAAAGTCACCTCTTATACTTCTAAACTCCAACAAGTATTGGCCCAACCGACTTAACCTCTCCTCATGAGAAAATCTCACCATACTTGGCCTCAATCCCCTGAGCCTTCTCTGGATTGCCCACAATGACAGTATATCTTTCCTCAGATAACGAGATCAAAAGTGCTCACAGCATTCTAGGCGTTAAAATATTAGGGGGCGATCTGATCAAAGGCTTCAAGATATTAACAGGAAAAGACAGGGTCACTAACGATAATCTATTTTCACTGGTTGGGGATTCTAGAACTAGGGGCATAGTCTGAGAATTAGGGCCAGACCGTTCAGGAGAGATGTTAAGAGGCGCTTCTACACGCAAAGGGTGGTATATGTTGGCAGTGGCTGCAGGATCAGTTGTTAATTCTTAATCGGAGATAGAGTTTAGAGTCATAGAGATGTACAGCATGGAAATAGGCCCTTCGGTCCAACCCGTCCATGCCGACCAGATATCCCAACCCAATCTAGTCCCACCTGCCAGCACCCGGCCCATACCCTTCCAAACCTTTCCTATTCATATACCCATCCAAATGCCTCTTAAATGTTGCAATTGTACCAGCCTCCACCACTTCCTCTGACACCTCATTCCATACATGCACCACCCTCAGTGTGAAAAAGTTGCCCCTTACGTCTCTTTTATATCTTTCTCCTCTCACCCTAAACCTATGCCCTCTCGTTCAGGACTCACCGACCCCAGGGAAAAGACTTTGCCTATTTACCCTATACATGCCCCTCATAATTTTGTAAACCTCGATAAGGTCATCCCCCCCCCACCCCCGTCAGCCTCCGACGCTCCAGGGAAAGCAGCCCCAGCCTGTTCAGCCTCTCCCTATAGCTCAAATCCTCCAACCCTGGCAACATCCTTGTAAATGGGCCAAAGAAGGCATGTTGAGTTACGACAGAGATCAGCAAAGACCTCATTGGAATGGTGGAACTGACTTGAGGGAGTGAATGGCCTACTCCTGTTCCTCTGTGTGACTTGACTGGATACAACGTGCTTCAAAACATTCTGAAGTCCCAGGAAAAAGGCAGTATTGAAATGGCACTGATTTCTCCAGCAGTGTCAGCTGCGTTGGATTAATTGCTAGTTAGAGAATTGTTCAGAGTGTTGTGTAAGGACTTCAGGACCCTGGGGAAACCTTGTGATGATGTCACAGAGCTGTAAATCACTGTGTATAAATAGATGGGCAGAGATAAAGCACACCAGCTAATTAGACTAGAGTACACTACTCTCTTGAAGATTCTCAAGAGCACATGGGCATGAACATATGTAGATTAGTCCATAATAATGTAACTATAAGATCAGAATGTTGTTTATCTATCATTCTCACGTACAGCAGGATTTAGTGTTAGGGTTGAATAAATAATGTTACTCTGATGTCTAGGTCTATTGACAGTTCTCGACTTTGTCTTCTGTCCTGAACCCAAACTCAGTGTGGCATCAAAAATCACCCAATAAAAGACACAGCAAGACATTTTTTTCTCAATTTGAAGAAGTGTCGCATCTGACTGATTGACATCCCTCCGTTTAAAGCCCCTTCCCTTTGTTCTGATCAGCTCATGATTTGTACCTTTGCTAACATCCATATTCACTAAAAATTGCTTCCTTACCCTCGTCCTGCTGAGGGATTACTACTTTGTCCCATAGAAGAGTCAGCTGACTCGAAACATTAACTCTGCTTCTCTCTCTGTGGATGATAGGGAACCTGGTGAATATTTTCAAGCATTAGGAAGTGCTCATGTCTTGGGCAGTGGCCCATTGGTGGAGCATTTCAATGACATCGAAAAGTTCCTCAACCCAATGCTCATTACTGACTCTCAACATAAAATGACTGAAGGCCACTATAAATACTGGCTGGGCCAAATGGCCTGTTTCTATGCAATAAAGTAATCTTGTTCCATCCTTGACAAACTAATTCAGGGCCTTGTCTGAGTGAGTGCCACCCACCAAGAGATCAAATTTCATACTGGAGTCAGAGTCACAATAACAATATTGATTTCTATTGAACTGAACCACATGGGAAAACACTGCCAACATATTAGGAGACTTTATAACCTCCCAGCAAGAATTATAGTTCCTCAATTAGTACTGAAGAGAAATGATTAAGTGAAAGGCCCCATTAGCAGTTCCATTCAAGGACCTGTTAAACCCAGCTTTGTTTTGGTTTGAAATCTGGAAAATGCACGACCCATCAACTTATCAATTTCCACTGCTTTGCCTGAGAACTTAAAGCCTCTTAAATGTTGTCTTTACAACTGAACGCGGAGGCCTGGATTTGCTATCAGAGGGTTGGAGCCAGGAAAAGGAATTCAGTCTCTAATTGACGAAGGGAGATCAAACCCTTTGGAAAATGTGCATGTGCGTGTGTCATTTCAGCAATACAACACTGATGCTGAAGGAAAATATTCCTTCCTACGATCCAACTCCATAGCCCACACAAGTTTGGTTACAGTTTTTTTCCATTGTTCCAAGCTGTACACATTTGTTCTGTTTTAACTGCGCCTAGCAACTATTGTCCTGTAACTGTACTTGCACAGCAGCAGCAACAGCAGCTGTAAGGACCTGCGAGAGTGAGAAACACACAGCGGTTCATGCCTCTTGCAATCTGCTCCCAATTGGAACTGTGGCGAAGTCATTAGCAGGTTGTGTTCAGTAGGCTCTGTCTATCGGAGGAATTCTGTTTCAGATTCCGTCATACTCCAGCATTCTCCTTGAATATTAAAACTTCCTGATTTCCTGTTTGCACTTGTTTTTCTTCCAGTGATGCTCAACTCTGGCAAATATCAAATCTGGCACAGAGATACTACTCTTAATAACTGAGGGAGATGGCAGCATTGTGGAAATATCACTGGATTATTAACCTAGAACCTCAAGCTAATGTTCAAGGGATACGTGTTGGAGTACAGCCATGATGGATGGTGAAACTTGAATTCAATAAAAATATGGGATTTAAAAAGTTGGTCTAATGGTGACTATTATGGATTGGTGTAAAGGCCCACCTGGCTCTCAATAACATCCTTTATGGAGAGAAATTTGACCTACATGTGGCTGCCTTCTGGTCAGTTAAGAATGGGCAATAAATGCAACACCTATATCCAATACACGAGTAAAATAGCTCACCATCTAGAATCCAAGCATCACAACAGTGTGAAAGGCCATTCAGTTCATCAAGTTCATGCTGGCCCTATGTAAGAGCAACTCATATTGTCTGCCCATTCCTGCCTATTTGCTACATGCCTTATCTTCTGGGATAAGTATGTTTTGTATATCTTGATAAAATTCACATCAAATACACCCATAAGCAGTGCACTTGAAATCCTTGCCACATGCTCCAAAGGAGTTTTTCCTCCTAATGCAATTCCTTCATTTATCAATCTTCTTAAATCAGTGATCTCAATCCTTCTGCCAACAGGAATGATTTCTCCTTATGTATTCTGTCCAGACCCTACATCACATGAATGCCTCTATCCTCTTGATCTCATCTTCTCCAACGAATATTGCCCCAGCTTCTCCAATCTCTGACTTCATCCTTGCAACCAATCTCACGAATCTTTTCTGAACTCTCTCTAACACCTTTAAAGCATTTCTAAAGAGCAGTACCTTCACTCACTTCTAACCCCACCTTCTCCTGTTCTCTTGTTGTACATTTTGGTCATTTTAGTACTATTACCAATCTCTGCACTCAACTGAAACTTTGTCTCCCAATATTTTGTCACCGACCAGGTCAACAGTGCCTTCCTAATTACATTGTGGGTCTACCTACAAGGAGGGGCACCATCTTGTGGACAATTATAGATAGGCAATAAATGCCAGCCCAGCCAGTGATGCCATGTCCCAGAAGAGAATTAAGAAAAGTTTTCCACAAACTGTCCTCAACAAATGTATTTTCTCAGCATAGGAAAGGTTTAGAGGGATATGCACTAAAGGCAAGCAATTGAGACAAGTTCCAGATCTTGGGGAAAATTTGTAACTCAGATTGTGGATCAGGTTGTCGGTCTGCTCACTGAGCTGGAAGGTTTGTTTTCAGATGTTTTGGCATCATTCTAGATAACATAGTCCGTGAGCCTCTGGTGAAACACTAGTGCTCTGTCCCGCTTGCTATTTATGAGTCCTGGTTTGTTGAGGTGAGTGATATCGCTTCCAGTTCTGTTTCAGAGTCGTTGATAAATGGGGTCCAAATTTATGTGTTTATTGACGGAGTTCTGGTTTGAATGCCAGTTCTCTAGGAATTCCCATCGTGTCTTCATTTGGCCTGTCACAGGATGGGTGCACTGTCTTGGCATTCAAACCGGAACTCCATTAATAAACATCTCGATTTGGACTCCATTTACCAAACTCTCAGAAACAGAATTGGAAATGATAACACTCACCTCAATGAACCAGACCATGTAAATAGCAAATGGGACAGAGCACCAATATTTCACCGGAGGCTCAGTGATGTTACCTAGCAGCTTGACAAAACATCTGAAAAAAAAACTCACCAACTCATCGGGCAAACTGACAACCTGGAACTAGCTCCATTTGGGAAACCAGGTTGGCATGGACGAGTTGGACCGAAAGGACTGCTTCCTCACTGTATGACTCCAGGACTCTATCCCACACATGCTGAAAAGTGAGATTCCTTACAACGATGTGAAAATCCTAGCAGCCAGCACCCATCTCTCAGGTGTGAAATGGCCTCCTGGACATTCAATATGGTAGTCAGAAAGTGCCGAGGCACTATGAGCTAACATTGACATCTCCTGTCCATAATTGCCCACAAGTAGATGGTGGTGCCCATTCTTGTACCACTGCTGTAGGTAGACCCATATTTGATTAGGAAGGGACTATTGACCCAGTTACATCCAAGTCAAAAACAAAATGGCCACTCATTGTCCACAATGGGAACTATTTGCAGATTCCCACAAAGAGGCTCAATTCTCTGTTTCTCCTGAGGTAGACTGCACCACTGAAAACCAGGTCTATGGTTCCTAACAAAAACATAACTTACTCATAAAATGCATCAAACCACAGAGGTTTCAGTTCAAGTTTGACATTGCCGAGAGTGCAAGTTTTTTCCATGCAGTGCATGGCATTCTAAGGATGTCTCCCCACACCTACAACTGCAACAATACAGGTCTGCGTTTCACGTGGTGCTGTTAGTCTGAGGAGCAGAACAGCAGGAGAACATCTTTGGCCCTTTTCCTTACAGTGCCTAACAAGTGATCCTTCAATGATTGGAAAGAAAATGATAAGATTTCAAAAATGATGACCAGGATATGAAGCTAGGAAGGAAAAGAAATGACCTGGTTCTGAGGAAGGGTCACTTGGCCTGAAATGCAAGTCTGATTTCTCCCCACAGATGATGCTAGACCTGCTGAACTTTTCCAGCAATTTGTGTTTTCATTTCTGATTCACAACATCTGCAGTTCTTTTGGTTTTTAGAAATGACTCCCTGTTTGATTGGTGAATCGGAGTTTCATGGCCTCGCTGATCTATTTTAGTTTGGTGTAGCTAAGAATCCAGAACAGTGACAATATTCATCTGCCATTCTGCTACAATTCACAGGGGTCTGATTTCTTCTTGATTTACCTTGTTGTCTCTCCTACCTCTCTGAAGCTTCCAAACTCACAGATGGCTTTTAACTCTTCATCTATCCCAACAATAAAACACTCAATATGGCCTGATGCAGTGCGACGATGAACATTATGGCCTGTGCACCACATCATCCTCACAATAAAATGACAAGTGGCTTCTCTAAACAAAGCAACATTTGACAAATTATTTTCTTTCGTGTAAACAGTATTCCCTCATCCTATTTCCTGTGTTAGTTTATTAGCTCTGAGCTGTTGGGATTTAAGAGCGACGGCAGCTTTTTTCACATTATAACAATCTGCTGAACCTACAGCCAAGTGTAGGGGTTGAATGTACTTTAGGAAGCTCAGAGGAACTTCTGTTATCTGTTCTCCAATTATCCATCTCCCCAATTACCTGACAGAGCTTGTGCTGGATAAATTCTTTTGGAGAACATCTGCCTCATATCTCAAAAATCGTTCTTCTATATCTGACGTAAATTAACCACATAGTGCAAGGAAAGTTCACCTTAATTTATGCTTTTTGCTACTGTTGTACTTGCCTTCATTCCCTTGTCAAAGTAGTTGATGTACAACAAAGGTCAGATTCTTAATAATTCAGCTCGGGGATTCCCTTCAACTAATCATCAAATTGTTGCCATGTGGCAGTGGTAGTGGGAGGGGATTTGGTGACAGATAGGAGAGAGCTGTTTTTACAAAACCTCCTAATTTGTGTTTTATGTACCTTTGGAAATTTGTGATTATGAGCCATAAATTTGTTCAGATCCCGAGAAACTCAGCATACAAGCATTGGTGGAACCGTACCATTGGAATTTGACCTGTCCTATCTGTCCATCTTCCGTCCCACCTCTCCACCCTCCCCAGCGACCTATCGCCATCACCACCTCACCTGCATCCATCACCTTTCAGCTATCTTGACACACAACACACACACACACACACACACACACACCTGATGAAGGACTTATGCCCGAAATGTCAACTCTCCTGTTCCTCGGATGCTGCCTGACCTACTGTGCTTTTTCAGCACTATGCTTTTTGACTCTGACTCTGCAGCACCTGCAGTCCTTCACTTTCTCCAAGAGTTGAGGTACCAGAGTTTGGAAAAAAAGTTTTATTCCCAGAATACTGTCTGATGGATAAACATTTCAATGGCAGTCTGATGACCCAGGTAGCAGATGTCCTGGCTGAGAGACAGGCGAGTTACTAGAGGCAGGGAAAGTATTCTAATTGATCATTCACAGCATTGGTACCTACCACTGCCCATCCCCTACATTAGACAAATCAAGAAGGATCAAATCCCCAAAGGACTGCAGAAATCAGAAACAAAAGCAAAAATTGCTGAGAAAACTTAGCATGTCTGTGGAGAGAAAGGAGGGTTAATATTCCGAGTCCAGTGACCCTTCTTCAGAATATAAACCCTGCATTCCAGAAGGAGCAGTTGCTTATAAAACACCTTTCACAATCTTTGCATGCCCGAAGCACTTTACATCCATGAAGTAACTAATGAAGTGCAGTCAATGTTGTAATGTAGGAAACACAGCAGCCAATTTGCACATTGTGGAATCTCTCAGTCAGGCAAAGGATGGCAAGGTCACCTGCTTCAGTGATACTGCTCGGGGGGAACTTGGTCAGGACACTGGAAAGAATTCTCATACTTCTCCAAGTTAGTGCTATGGGATCTTTTATCTCCTTCTGAGAAGATCGATGGGGACTTTCTTGAGCATCTCATTCAAAAGATTGCACCCCTGACATAGAAGGCCACTCTCAGTAGAGTATCCACCGAGATTTTACACTCAACTCTGTTTAGTGCCACTTGAACCCTCAACTTTCTGGTTCAGAGATAAGAATGTGACTGAATAGTATTTAGATGCACCTGTGACTCCAAGGCATATAAGGTTGTCGACCAAGTGTTGGAAAATAGGATTAGAATAGTTAGGTCGTTATTTTTGATCAGCATAGACTTGATGGTCTGAAGGGCTGTTTCCTCTGCTGGATATCTGTATGGGCATGACTATGGTGAAGACACAGCTAAGACCACAGCAGCAGTAATACCAGGATCAAACACAAGGGTGCAATGTATAAAATACACTAGACTAGCTCAGGCAAAACTTTTCATGTTGGTTTCCTGTTCTGAACTTTTTATTTCTTTATTTTTCTAATTTATTGCTATGATTTTGTACTTTTGAACTTCTGTAAAGCTGGACTTTTTATTTCTTTTTTTTATAATTTTCTTTTCCTAAGAGTTTGTACTCAAGAATCTGTACCAAGGTATTTTGCTACTGAAGATGGCACCATAAGTGGCAACTTGTAAACACTTCACTGTATTTATGTGAGTATAAGTGACAATAAAGCTGATGCAATTCAATTCGATTCAATACTTTGGCATTTCCATCTTCTCTTATTTAGTTGGATTATGGGAAGTGCTTATTTTGGGAAACTGGGATTTATAGTCTTTCATCTATTCAGCCAGAGCCTATGAGGAGTGAGAGGTACTGAAGGGGTGCGGCCACTTGCTAGGATTATCACTTCACCAAACCAGGTATGAAGAGCTCCTCTTGGGTCAAGTCAGCACCACTCCTTCCAAGTTAACAGGCTGCATGCTCGAATCACAGGAGTGGCACAAAGTTAGGTTGATACTTCAGTGCAGTCTTTAGGCAATATTAGATTAGATTACTTACAGTGTGGAAACAGGCCCTTCGGCCCAACAAGTCCACATTGACCCGCCGAAGCGCAACCCACCCATACCCCTACCCCTACATATACCCCTTTCCTAACACTACAGGCAATTTAGCATGGCCAATTCACCTGATCCGCACATCTTTGGACTGTGGGAGGAAACCGGAGCACCCGGAGGAAACCCACGCAGACACGGGGAGAACGTGCAAACTCCACACAGTCAGTCGCCTGAGGCGGGAATTGAACCCAGGTCCCTGGCGCTGTGAGGCAGCAGTGCTAACCACTGTGCCACCGTGCCGCCCTATTGTACTGTCTGAAGTCTCCTTTCAGATGAGCAATTAAACTGATGTCCCTCTATGCCTTCCAAGGTGAAAGCAAAACATTCTGGCATCTTGGACAAAATTTATCCCTCAGCCTACATCATCTAAGTAAGATGATCGCAATTGAACTGCTGTTTGTGGAAGCTTGCTTTGCATAAAATGGCTGCAACATGCCCTAATTTACAAAGTGGCTGAATTTTAGAAGGTCTTAATTGACATCCTAAGGTAATGAAAGACTGTATATAAATGCAAATTCTCTCTCTTTAACTCACAACAAAACTTCCTAAAAATCCCTAATTAGGGGAACAGATAAACTGTGAAAACAATGACTGACTTCAGGGTATTTAGAAAGCAGTACATCTGACATCCCAAAATTTATTTGGAAAATTCTTGACACTTCATTATGTTGCTTTTCCAGAACCCTAGTTATTTACTTTATCTCTGGGTGTTTTCTGAAGAAGTTTAGCTAAAAACTCAATTTAATTAAAGGCCCATTGCAAGGAACTGGCAGTGTTTTCAAAATGTTGTATTCCATTTCTCTATCACATTTAACAACACCAAGCCTGCACATTTTGGTGTCTATCACTTTTGATGTTAAAACCCTCATCAGCTAGGGCTGGGGTGGGAGGAGAAATCACTCTCTCCAGTTCTGGGTATTCTTCCACTACACCCTCTAATTTTAACTGACGTCATCTTCTGTCGAATACCTTCCTAATAAGGCTTGGATCCTACAGAATAGAAAGAGGTCATTGGGTCTTCAAGAGAGTTCCAGGCAGTCTGACTACTGACCAACCTCCCCCACCTGTAATTTCCCTTTTATTATCTCCATGTACTATTCCGGTTTCCTTTAGGGCATTAATTAAAGCTATATCCACCTCAAGATCAGAGGGAGCATCCATTCCAACTCCTAAGCACTCCTTTTGTGAAGATTTTTCCTTGGGTTACCTCTGATTATTTTGCCAATCAACAAATGCAGGTATCAAGAGTGGTGCTGGAAACACAGAGCAGGTCATGTAGCATCCAAGGATCAGGAGAATCGACATGTCGGACAAAATGAAGGGCTTTTACCCGAAATGTTGATTCTCCTGCTCCTCAGATGCTACCTGACCTGCTGTGCATTTCCAGCACCACACTCTCGACTTTAATCTCCAGCATCTGCGGTCCTCTCTTTTGCCAACATATGTAGGTATGTCAGCTGAACGTCAATCTTTCTGTTATTGGGGCAGCTTCTTTTTATTCATTCCTGGGATGTGATTGTCACCGTCTAGATCAGCATTTATTTCCCATTCCTAATTGCCCCAAAGAGGCAGTTAAGAGTTAACCACATCATTGTGGGTCTCGAGTCACATGCAGCTCGGACCAGGTAACGATGGCAGTTTCCTTCCCTCAAGGGGATTGGTGAACCAGATGAGTTTTTCCAACAATCAACGATGGCTTCATGGTGCTAATTTTAGCGGATCAACTTCCATCACCTGCCATGGGAGATTTGGACCTGTGTCCCCAAAACATTACCTGGGTCTCTGGATTAATAGTCCAGCGTTGATACCACAAGGCTATCGCTTTCCCACCTTAGTCTATCTAACACCTTCATAATTTTCTAGATGCCATCAAGTCTTCTCTGGTTTCTTGGATTTCTGGAGTACAATCTCAGCCTCTCTGCAATTTCTCAACCCCAGGACTGTTCTAGTACATTTCTTCATATCCTTCTGGGGTGCAGAGTTAGAAACCATAGACACAGTGGAGTTGAACTTTTTTTCTATAATTCCAGTAAAAAAATCTCTGCATTTGTATTCTATGCCTCTGCTTGTAAATATCATCAAAATTGGAGGTTTTGATATGATACTTCTTAGAACCATTGCGCTGTCAGATTGTTGCACACAATGTGCTTACACAGCATTTGCAAACACCATTCTGTGTCTATTATTATTTTTCTGATGGCTTTTCCTCAAATGTTCTTAAATGTTAGTTTTTGATTTTCAGGGACTACGTTTCATTCTTACTAACTCAGTTATTAAGTACTGCTGTCACACAGCAACAAACCTTCTACATTTTTGATCGTGTAAGTGGTGTTTGGACACACAAATGAAAAGAATGAGAAGATTGCTGTTGTTTTTGGTTAAGCAAATGTATAAAGGGGTATGGACCAACAGAGTTAGGTCACAGGTCAACGATGATCCCACTGAATGGCAGAAGAGGCTCAAGGGGCTGAATGGCCTGATTCTGAAGAAATGTGCTCCTGACAGTTGTCTTTAAGTTGACCGTGTTGTGGAGCTCCCTACCCAAGCTATTCAATGTCTCCCTTTTCTCTCGAAATCCCTTAACATGTTCCTGAAAACCTCTCTCTCAGATCATGCATGGGAACACCATCACCTGCAAACTCACAGTCCATCCTGCAGCGATTTCTTTTCCAGGTGAAAAGGCCACAACCTGTTCAATCTTTCCTGACACATATAACTACTTAATTCTGGCATTGTTTAACAGATCGTTTTGCACTTTTTCCAACACCTATAAAATAGTGACGACTGCAGACATGTGCAGGACTCAAGTGCAATCTAACCAAGGTATAATAAAAGGTCCATATAACATTGCTCCTATTCAATTCCAGATGATGTTACAAAGAAATCCACTGACCACAATTTGGGTTCCATTGTCTGGCAAGGTGTCAATGGCAAGGCTGGCCCCAACTAAATCCAGGCTCAAGCGGTCTCCTTCAGTCTCCAATGTTTTGATGGAGTCAATATTGACGGGAGCACCACGCCTCCAGCGCTGGCCTTTCGGGTTCACACCCAGCGTGCTTCCAATCGGTAGTTGGTAAGTGAAATCTGTTCAATTGTACAAAAGACAAAATGAGTGGTTAGCCGGTTCAGAATAATTAGCACTGCAGGATTTTCAATCTTCTGCAGAAAATAAATACAGGTATAATGTCAATAAATTAATACGGGGAGGCTTTCCACTGAAAACCCATCCCACGCACAAAGCAAAACAATATTAAAGACATTAATGCTAATCCTACTTAGCCTTAATAATAAAAATGGCAGTTGGCTAGCTCAGTGAGCTGGATGGCCAGTCTACAATGTAGAGTAACATCAACAGCATGGGTTCAATTCTCAGTATCAGCTGAGGTTACCTTCTCCCCTCACCTGAGGTATGGTAACCCTCAGGTTAATGTCCCCCCAGTCATCTATTTGTAATCAAAGAGAAGTCCCATGGTCTGGTGGGACGATGGTGACACTGCCCATCTTACTGATCTAACCTTTATAATTGAATTTTTTGTCTCATGTACCGTGGCACAGTGAAATGCTTCATCTTGTGAGCAACACAGGCAGATCACAGAGTTAAATAGCATAGATAGTAAATAATAGGTAAACAGTGGCAAAAACAAAAACACAGGTACAGGCAAATGGTAAGAGTTTGAGAGTCCATTCAGTATTCTAACAACAGTAGGGAAGAAACTGTTTCAAAACTGGCTGGTGCATGTGTTCAGGCTTCTGTACCTTCTCCCCAATAGTAGAGGTTGTAGAAAAATATTGCCAGGGTGAGAAGCTGGCGGCCTTTCCTTGACAGTGGGCCTAGTAGATGGATTCTATAGATGGGAGGTTGGCCTTTGTGATTGTCTGGGCCAAGATCACCACTCTCTGTAACCATCTCCAATCTTGAATGGTACAGGTGCCATACCAGGTCGTGATACATCCAGACAGAGTGCTCTCGATGACACACCTATAAAAGTTGGTAAGGGTATTCACCATCATGCCAAATTTCCTCAGCTGCCTGAGGAAGAAGAGACATTGTTGAGCCTTTGTAACCAGTGCGTCCACATGGAGAGTCCAAGAAAGCTTGTTGTGGATGACCACTCCCTGGAGCTTGACACTCAACTCATTCCACCTCTGGGCTGTTAATGTGTAGGGGTGGACATGAGTAACATCCTTCCAAAAGTCAATAATGAGTTCCTTGGTTTTGCCGACATTGAGAGCTAAGTTGTTCTCGGTGCATCATTTTCCCAGGTCTTCTACCTTCCATATGTAGTCTGAGATTTGACCGACTATGGTGGTGGTGTCATCAGCGAACTTGTAAATGGCATTAGTCTGATATTTGGCAACACAGTCATGGGTATATAGTGAGTACAGTAGGGGGCTGACCCCCCTGGGGGCTCCAGTGTTGAGTGTTAGTGAGGATGAAATATTGTCCCCAATCTTCACTGATGGTGGTGTGTGGGTCAGGAAACTGAGGATCCAGTTGCAGAGAGTGGTGCTTAGTCTGAGATCACTAAGTTTAGTAATCAGTCTCGAGGGGATAACAGTGTTGAAAGCTGAGCTATAGTCAATGAATAGGACTCTTATGTAGCTGTTCTTGGTGTCAAGATGTTCTAGGGAGGAGTGAAGGGCAAGTGATGTGGCATCTGACGCGGATCTGTTGGTCCGATAGGCAAATTGGATTTGGTCAAGAGTAGTAGGGAGACTGGTGTTGATTAATGCCATGACCAGCCTTTCAAAGCACTTCATGACCACCGAGGTTAGGGTCACTGTGCGGTAGTCATTGAGACATGCTGCATGAGCCTTCTGAGGCACAGGGATGATGTTGGCCCTCTTGAAACAGGCAGGGACAGTGGCCTGCTGCAGGGAGAGGTTGAAGATGTCTGAGAAGATCTCTGCCAGTTGATCTGCGCATGCTCTGAGTGCACGGCTTGGTACGCACACGAAGGAAAACTGATCTGACCTCTGATGCAGTGACTGATGGGATAGGTTCGTCAGGACTTGTCAGAATAGGTGTTACCTCGCTGCCGAAATTCTGCTCAAAGTGAACATAGGAGGTGTTGAGATGATTTGGGAGGGATGTGTCATCATCTGCTATTTCACACTGTCTCTTTTTAGAACCTGTGATGTATTTCAGTCCTTGCAATAGTCGCCAGGTGTCTGTCTGGGTCTCTACTTTGGATCAGTATTGGTCCTTGGCTGTCTTAATGGCTTTATGAAGGCCGTACTTGGATTCCTAATATTTGAGTGGGTCTCCTGGTCTGAAGGCCTGGTTTTTAGCAGGTTCTGTAAGTCCTGATTCATCCAACAATCCTGTTGGGGAACACACGGATTGACTTCCTCAGTATGCAGTCCTCCACACACTTACTGATAAAGTCTGTGACAGTGGTGGCACACTCATCCAAGGTACTTCAGGACTGTTTGATAATGGTCCAATCAGCCAATCCCTCCGGAGTTGATCCTCTGCCTTCTCCAACCAGCACTAGACCTGTATCCGCGAGGGGTTCTCCTGCTCGTGCTTTCGCCAATCGACGTACTGAGCATGTGTAAATAAAAGGTGACTGAGTGATGGGATACCAGCCTTTGTGGAGTTAGTTCAGATGATAAATGGGTGTGGTGGGAGAGCAGCTCAGGAGTGAGAACGGCAGGTCGTCCTCTGTAACAATCTCAGGGTAATATCACTGTGACATTGTACCTGTTCGCTAACATACCATGAACTACATCTTGTTCAAGACTAGATATACTTCCCATTGAGCTAGCAATTGCTCTTCCTATGCTATGCCAGACCAAGTGAGCCCTGTAGATCCTTACCCTAAAAAAGGTTAGAGAGCAAACCTATCCTACCACGCTCAGACACAACATACAACAAAGCGGGTCTACAGTGAGCATTCCAACAACAGGATATTCTTTTACTAACATCCACCCAGTCAAAGGTCACATCTCATAGACAGCACTAGGCACCTGTGGCAGCCAAATAATCCCCCAGGATAACACTGGAGTGAGAGCCTTGATTTCTGTGCTCATGCCCTCGAGTGGGACTTGATCCTGAAACCCAGTTCCGAACTGAGAGCACTACCAACTGAGCCACAGTTGACAGTGTGTGATTTCTCAAGCTCTAACACACATTCCCTCAGCAGTTATCGGCTGTCGTGTTTTGGTGACCGAAAGAATCTTTCCTCACATCAACCCTTCATGCAGTGATCTGCCAGGGAAACAACACCAGGCTCTGTACACAGCTGATTTACTTCTTTCAGCTTCTGTTTCCAGCAGGCACAATGGATATGAGAATAAAACATATATTTTACAGGTAAGGAAAATGCAGTTGCTTAATAATCAAAAATGAAACTTTAATTAAAATCGATAATGCAGCAATTATTTTAGGTTGGAAACAATTTGTGCAGAAATAAGTCACGCAAAGGCTGACCTTCTGTTCAATTAAACTGCAGCTGGTCTCTACCTCAAATCCTCCTACGCACCCTGGTTCCATAATCATTAATACCTTTGCTGAACAAAAATCTATAAAACTCAATCTTAAAATTTATAATTGGCCCAGAGAAAACCTTTTGTGGGGATTGGAGAATGAAAGTTCTAGATTTCCACTACCCTTTTGGGAAGTGGTTCAGGAATCTCCCCTGACTGATGACCAGTGACTTTTAAACATAAATTGATTTGTTGGAGCTCTGTTCTATAGGGTCATTGCTAGAATTGGTCTATCTGCTGCAGCAGGAAGGAAAATTGACTGAGGAAGCAAATTCTCACTTTTGGTTCCTCTGAGATAAATGAAAAGGCTTATTTAAATCAAATGGTAGAATTCCTGATAGTAGGAGTTTAATTGTTATCCAGTAATCGAGTTCACACACATGTACTTGGGAAGGTTAAAAGCTCCCCCATCGTATACTTCTACCCATCACAGCAACTCAGGTCATCAGAGATCCTGTGTTGCTATGAGCACAACAACGTGAATCCACCATTTATCCATCCTTATGAGAACTCACCTGTTCACAACACCCCGAATGGTCTGGATCCAAGTCCCACCTTTCTGAAAGTCCAGGCCACATTGGGAACAACCCTCTAAAAGATTCCAATTTGCTTATAGCGTGTGCAAACGATCTGACCAAGATTCTGTGAATCCTTGATCCAATCAAATATTTTTCAGAATGACATAAAAACAGCAAAATAGGAAACAGCCTATCCTCCCACTAACCCCATGCTCCCACACCCCCAAACACCTTTAAAGAGTGCCCCCACATGAGTCTATTACCTGCCTGGTGAAGCATGAGATTTTTCATTCATTCATGAAATGTGGCATCGCTGGCTGGACCCACTGTTACTGTCCATCTCGAGATGCCTTTGAGAAGGTAGGGGCGCACTGCCTGGTGTAGGTAGACACACAATGCTGTTACTGATGGCCTTCCAGGATGCCAGGGAATTCTACTCATGGAATCTTTGACCTTTTACATCCCTAAGGTGGGGTCGAGAGTGTGGTGCTGGAAAAGCACAGCAGGTCAGGCAGCATCTGAGAAGCCAGGAGAATCAACGTTTTGGGCATGAGCCCTTCATCCTCAATTCTCCTGCCCCTTGGATACTGCCTGACCTGTCATTCTCAACTCTGACCTCCAGCATCTGCAGTCCTCGCTTTCTCCTAAAGTGAAGTATGTGCCACCCAGAGGAAGCACATCTGAAGAAGTAGTGCACTGAGCTGCCAACATTGTGAAATCTATTCACTTGAAGGCGAGCTGCCTGCTCGGGTTATATATCAATACTACCCACAATAGGCTTCCCTGGTCTTCGATGGACAACTCTCCACTCCCTTTATTGAAACATTTTGGGTTTAATAACTATTTCAGAAACCTATGCACAATTGAATCTAACATTCCATAACAGTGCTGAGGGAGTGCTGCACTTTCAGAAGTTCCACCTTTCTGATGAGATCTTACACCAAAGCCCCTACAGCCCTCTTGAAAAGATGCTGTGACATTATTTCCAAGAGCAAGAGGCATCTCTCTCTGTCCTGTACAGTATTCAGTTCTAAAGCACTATCACTAAAACACATGAACTTGTTATCATCTCATTGCTATCTGTGGGAACTGGCTGGGTGCAAATTTGATGTCAAAGCTCCTACATTACAACAGTTCCCATATTCACAAGTACTTAATTGGCTATAAGGTGCTTGCCATCCTTTTGGGTTCGCTTTTATGTTCACAATGTCCTTTAAAGGCAGAAAGAGAAATCTTAGCATGAAAACTGAGAAATTGCATCCAGTATTCACTGAAATATTTTAGACAAAGAAACAGCGTGCATTTATACTCAGTGCCACGCGATGGGCAGTGAAACAGTGGGTTGGTGCTAGATGGCAGTCTAATGGCCGATTAACCCTCTGGTAATCCGTGCACAGGGTGAAATATCTGTGGAACTGATCTCCAGCAAACGTTTACACCTTGCACGAGGACTGAGGGATGTGGAGAGATTAGGACAAAAAGGACAAGCCAGGAGAATGACAGTTTGCTTGATATCTGTGATACACCTTTTCCCCACTCCAGATACCAGCGGTGGATATTCTCCCACATGGGATGGTCACGTGGCATTTTACATTTGCTGCTTGTGAATGTGCATCGCTCAAAGACACAAAACTCATTTAAAACCAGTTCTAAAAGTGTTCAAAAAGGAAGCACCGAAAGGCGAAGAATTGCTTGTCATATTTGTACATTCATCAAACAAAACTTTGTTTTCCACGAAGATATAATTTCTGACCTGCTTGCAGCAAACACCGTGGGCTGACAAATGATATTTAATTAACTCATAACTAATGACAGTTGTGAGGTTTTCTTGTGAAGATGAAACTGCCATGTAAGAGTCTGTAATGCAATGATGGATGGTTCCGACTGAATTCAGGAACACAGGCCAATCAATCACAATGGAGTCCGAGAGTGCACACAGCTACCTGGCAAGATTTCAGAGAGTGCTTCATTTTTCATTCCGTCAAACTCAATCAAGCATCCAATCACAATTACAACTTTTATAATTCATTAACCCTTTGGACTGCTTTGCAACTGCTGATTCCCATTAAAACAAGATGTTTGAGGTCTTCCTGGTGGCTCAGTTAGCAAGATGGTTGATGAACCTGTAACTGGCTCACTCTCCAGTGAGATCCCAGTGGCAGAGCTGAGCTCTGGGCTAGGACAAGTCTCTTTCAATATTCCAACACTGTTCGTGTAAAGAATGAACTCTGGACAGGCTCGCAAACTATTGTGCCCTTCCTGGATTTGCATTTTGATTTGTATTGCTTTGTGGAGCAAACTGTTATATGTTTGACTTTGCTACAAAGCCCCCTTGTGTTTGTAGCTAGGCAATGGTTTTCTTAAGAAGATTGAGACTTAGCAAACACATCTGTAACTTTAATCTTTGCCAAGCATGGATGGGCATACCTTGGTGCCTAGGTACAATTTGCCATCATTTTAATACAAACCAAAAGACATTGGAGTATGGAAAAAAAGAGGGAAAATAGGGCAACCCTTTTAACAATCTGTTAAACAGCCGGAATAAAGGATTAAATCCAAGGAATTAATCTTTCCATCAGACACTGAGTCAGTAATTGTAGATATCTAGAATGTAATATTTATTTGTTGCATTTCCGATCCCTGTTGAGATATTCCCCCCCTCCCCAGCTTTAATTATAATGACGTGTTTTGAGGAGTGCCTAGTTTTTTTCCAGAACATAAAGGAATATCTATCTGGGCAGAAGACTGTTACTCCCAAAGGTTGTGAGTTAGCCATTGATTGGCATATTTGTCTGAATTAGTTCATTCCCAAATATAGGTCTTTCTCCGACAATGCACGTTTCATCAACACAATTTGGCTGCAACATGATTGGTGAATTGGGAACTATTTTTTAAAAACCTGAGCTCCCATTGGCTATTATGCGATGCTCTCCCTGGTTACTTTCAGTCCCACTCTAGGTGTTTATTTCAGGGCAAGCAAAAGAGGTTGGATGACGGGGCAAATTTTTTCTGACCTTGTTGTTGATGTTTCCAGGATGCTTTTAGAAATTATTGCAGGGGAAATGATTGGATTTCAAGAATCTCCTTATTCTGACAATGCACCAAGCCATCCTCCACCTCGGGTGAGCTTTCTGAAAACATCAAAGTTCTGTTTCTATCTCCAAACACAACCTCTCTCATTGAACCTATGGACCAGGGTGCAGTAGCAGCTTTTAAAGCTTATTACTTAAGATGTATATTCAGGAAGCTGACTATAGCTATTGATGGGGATAATGTCCTGTCTTGATCCAGTAATGCAACTCAGCAAACTCAGAAGCCCCTTAAAGTGTTAAATGTATTGCATTATTTCATTAAAATATATGTGTTTAAATTTACTTAGACTGTTCTATCGTTTGTGTTAGGCTCTCTACTATTTCCGTTTTGATTTTTACTGATATTTTTGGTGATTCGCCCCAACCCTGTCTTTCTCATAGGCCCCGTTATTTCTATTGTACAATTTTCCATAACACAAGGTTGCACGAGAATGCAGCTACCACATTATAGCAGAGCAGACTACAATGGAATATATGTTCTTTGCAAAGCTGCAGAATCTGAATTTGTGAGTTTGGGGAGAGCGCTGTCATACATCTCATGTTATATTACCTTTGTAATTACTGTTGTGTTTTAGCAGACATGAGTTCCTGATCTTTCCTCCTTGCCTCGCATAACCTCTCCCCATTATCAGTCCCATCAATTGTTTATTCATACTGATATCAAATAGAATTTATTCACCTGCTCAGTCATGCATTTCCTCATGGTAAAACTCAATGTCTGTTCAGTTAAGAGTCTTTGCCATAGATTAGGGGCAATACTCCTGCCTCTGAATCAAAAAATTGTGACCTCACTTTCCACTGCAATATAAAATCTTTTTTTTTACTTATTCATTTATATAATGTGTGTGTTGCTGATTAGTCCAGCATTTATAGCCCATCCCTAGTTGTCCTTAAGGAGATGAGTCACCTTCCTGAACAGTTTTTGGGGAATAAGGACATGTACGATGTTGCTGAGCGGCTTGGAAGAGAATATTCAGATGATGATCTTCCCCTGTACCTACAGACCGAGTATTTCTATGTGGTAGAGGTTGTGGGCTTGGAAGAAGAGCCTTGGTGAGTTACTGCAATACATCTTGTAGATGGTATACACTGTCACAGTATGTGGTAGTGATGGGGGGAGTGAATGCTGAAGATGATGGATGGTGCCAATAAAGGCGGCTGTTTTGTTTCTTGGGTATTATTGGAGTTGCCCTCGTCCAGGGAACTTGACAGTATTCCTTAAGTTTCCTGAAGAAGGGCTTATGCCTGAAACATTGATTCTCCTGCTTCTTGGATGCTGCCTGACCTGCTGTGCTTTTCCAGCAACACATCTTTCAGCAGTATTCCTCATATTCTTGGTTTTTACCTTATTGATGGTGGATAGCAATCAGCTACTCACTGCAGGATTCCTAACCTCTCACATGCTCTTGTGACCACAGTATTGATATGGCTGGTCCAGTTCAGTTGCATGGTAACCCAATCCCAAAATGGAAATAACAGAGGACTCATTGATGCCAATACCATTGAACATCAAGAGGCGATTGTTGCATTCTTTCTTGTCAGAGGTGGTCAGTTCTATCACTTGTGTGGTGTGAATGTTGTTAGTTGTCACTTATCAGGCCAAACCCAGAATAATAATTCACTGCAATGCTGAGGCAGTGCTTCACTCTAGCTATTTTTTGAATGATATTAAAGCAAGGGCCTAACTTCAAATGGACATTAACGATCCCACAGCACAATCCTACAGAACAGTACAGGAGTTCAAACTAATGCATTGGCCAAGTTTAAGCTCAATGCAACATTAAAAACAATCATTTTTGAAGAAGATTCGTACTGAACTTGAAATGTTAACTCTGTTCATCTCTCCACAGATGCTGCCAGACCTGCTGTACTCCTCTAGTGTTCTCTGTGATGTTTCAGATTTACAGTATTTTCCTTTTACTAAAAAATAAATCATCTGGACATTGCCGTTTGTGTGAACTTCATGTGGACAAATTAGCTGCTGTGATTTCTGCATTATATCAAGGAGTACACTTCAGAAACAGTTAGCTGACAAAGAAACTCAGTGATTATTTGGCAAAATATAAAAACTGAAACTTCTCATCTTCTGTAATTTACAATGTCATAAAATCTAAAGCAAGGACTATAGATTGTTTGCAATTTTGCTCAATTATGTGCCTATACTTTTCTCTCTTGTGAGTGTTTGGTGCTATGATCCTTCTCCTGGACTTGGCAATAAGTTTCTAAGTACAACTCTACAATATCAATGTGAACTGCACTGTTCCCACACTATACCTTTAACAGTTTTGTAGTGCTTTAGTGGAGTTTTATCAAAATAAATTTGACATTAGAAGATATATCAAGGCAAGTAACTGATGGTTGAGATAAAGAAGGATACTTTTAAGGGAGCATTTTAAACATTATACAATAATAATCTGGATGAAGGAACCAAGGGTATTGTTGCTAAGTTTGGAGATGACACAAAGATGGCGAAAGGGGTTGGTAATGTTGAGGTAGCAATTAGGCTGCAGAAGGAGGCTAGGAGATTGGGCAAAAAAGTTGCAGATGGAATACAGAGTGGGAAAGTGTGAGGTTATTCACTTCAGTGGGAAGAATAGAGGCATAGACTGCTTTCTAAATGGATAAAGGCTTTGGAAACCTGAACCTGAAAGGGACTTGGGAGACCCAGTTCAGGATTCTCTTAAGCTCAACATGTAGGTTCAGTTGGTAGTTAGGAAGACAAATGCAATATTACATTTATATCTCACACGACACCAGGTTATAGTCCAACAGGTTTATTTGAATTCACAAGCTTTTGGAGCACTGCTCCTCCATCAGGTGAAATTCTTCAGCTTGTGATTTCAAATAAACCTGTTGGATTATAACCTGATGTCCTGTAACTTCTGATTTTGTGCACCCCGGTCCAACATGGGCGTCTCCACATTATGGTGTTCATATCAAAGAGGGCTAGAATACAAGAGCAGGGACGTGCTGCTGGGGCTGTATGAGGGTCTGGAATATTGTGAGCAACTTTGGGCCCCATATCTAAGGAAGGTTGTGCTGGCATTGGAGGGAGTCTGAGGAGGTTTACAAGAATGATCCTGGGAATAAAGGGCTTGTCATATAAGAAGCAGTTGAGGACAGTAGGTCTGTGCTTAATGGAGTTTAGACGGAGGAGAAAGAATTTTATTGAAACTTACAGAATACTGAGAGGCCTGGATAGAGTTGACATGAGAAAAGTTTTCCACTTGTAGGAGACACTAATACCTGTGTCAGTCTCAGAGTGAAGGGACAACTCTTTAGAAAGGAGATGGGGAAGAATTTCTTCAGCCAGAGGGTGGTGCATCTGAGAAATTCATTGCCACTTAGAGCTGTGGAGGCCACGTCATTGGATATATTTAAGACAGAGATAGATACGTTCTTGATTAATAAGGTGATCAAAAGTTACAGGACAAAGGCAGGAGAATTGGGTTGAGAAACAGATCAGCCACAATCCAATAACGGAGCACTCAATGGGCTGAATGGCCTAATTCTGTTCCTATATCCCATGGTCCTTTGCTGTAAAGAAGGACAAAATGAAGATATAGTTGAGGGAAGTGACTCCATATTGTAGGATTTAACAGCTGGCCAAGTCACTCTGGTGATGTTTTTGGGATGAAGGACATTACAGAGATAGGAAGAGGTGGACTCATTCAAATAATTTGTTTGTGCTACACAGGAGGTCAACTGATCCAAAACAACATAAATCTTGTTCCTGCAGCAAGAAAAATCAAACCCGAAAGAAGGTGGATGAGAAGCAAGTATTAGGCAGAAAGTACTATGCTGGGTGAAAGTGAGGACTGCAGATGCTGGCGATTAGAGTTGAGAGTGTGTTGCTGGAAAAGCCCAGCAGGTCAGGCAGCTTTCAAAGAGCAGGAAAATCGACGTTTCAGGCAAAAGCCCTTCATCAGGAAAGTACTATGCTGCACACTGCAGTGAAACCATTTGCTATCTGTGTCAGGGGAAAGAATTCTGATCTCTGTACTAGCTCACAGTTTCTTAGAAAAGTTGCATTTGTTTTTGTGGGCAAATCAAAGACTAGGAGTCAGAGTTCAAAATTATTAGGTCATTTATTTAAGGCAGAGATGAGGAAAAGAAACAGGGTTTGAGAATCTTTGCAATTGCCTTTCTCAAAGAGCAGTGGATGCAGAACCTTACAAATATTCAATGCAGAGATAAATAGATTCCTAGTCACCCAGTAGAGGAAACATTTGATAGGATTTGCAGAAAAGTAGTGGTGAAGTTAAAATCAGATCAAATATGATCCTATTGAATAGAGGAGCAGGCTTAATGGGCTGAATGGCCTAATTTTTTCCTTGTTTGTATGTATGTTGTAAAAGACTTCATGTTATATGTGATTGAGTCCAAAGGAATGTCAAGAACTCCAATGACACATAACATTTCATTAAATTTACTGTACAATACAGGCCACTCAGCCAACTTGGTTCTTTCTGATGTGAATCCTCCCACCTCTCTTCACATCATCATTTACTCTTACCTCCCTCACCACCCCTTAACTATGACAAAAATAACAACATCGCATGAATGAATTAATCTCAACTACAATATTTAAAAATCACCTGGAAGGGTACATGAATAGGAAGGGTTTAGAGAGACACGGACCAAATGCTGGCAAATGAGACTCGATTAATTTAGGATATCTGGTCGGCATGGACGAGTTGGACTGAGGGTCTGTTTCCGTGCTGTATGACTGTGACTCTACTCCATATGGTTTGGAATTCCACATTCTCACTGTGGTCTGGGTAAGGAAAATGTCCCTGAATTCATCATTGGATTAATTTGTAATGACTTTATAGTTAATTTCCATAGGTCCCACAATCAGTAGCATCACATTTTTAAAGATCTCAATTACGTCACCCCTCAGCCTTCAGGGAAAGTGTCAATGCTTCAGTCTTTCCTGATTGTTCTAACCTCACACTTTTGGCATTGTCATTGCAATTATATATTTCCCTCATATTCTCTTTGGTGCCCCTTTTATAATACCAAGACCAGAATTATGCGCAAAGTATTCTGTGAGCTGATACCACTTTCCAGCATCTTTGATTTCAAGTTTGCCTTTTCACACAAGATACTGTGCTCACAGCATGTAGGAACTGAATTCGAAGGAACATAGAGTCAATGTTGTAACCCCCGGTTCCTCAAACTGAACTCCTTGCTGGGGCTGCCTATTCAGTAAACTTACTCTACAGGGAACTGAGAGTGTCAATACATGTTCTTTTACTCCTGGATCCTGCCAATAGTGTCTCCATGTCTTTAAAAGAGCAATTGTGGCGCTTCTGTGCTGGATGGATAGATTTTCTGAGGTGTTTATACTAATGGAAACTACTAACCACAAGTGGCAATCTCAGGGTAAGGGGTTGCCTAGTTTGGAAAAAGAAAAGGAGGAATTTCATTTCTCTGAGGGCAGTGAATCTGCTGATTTCTTTACAGTAAAGAGCTGTTAAGACAGGGTCATTATGCACGTTCAAATATGAGGTAGACATTCTTTATCATAAAGGAATCAAGGGTTATGAGTCAAGGCAGGAAAGTGGGGTTGAGGATTATCATATCAGCCATGATTTTGTTGAATGGTGGAACAGATTCAATGGGCTGAATGGCCTACTCTACTCCCATGTATTATGCATGACTCATGATTTGAGGAGGTATAGTTCAGTATGTGACCAGACAGGCCATGATGAACTTATGAGAAAAAGGACAATAAATGAGCCATGCTGGGAAATTGAAGCAAGCCTTGCCCAGAGTGACTGTGCCAATGAGCATGCTGCAGCCTCCAGACAGACTGCAGTATACAACTCACTCAGCAACAGCAAACAATACCTGAATTGGAATTGAATGGAATTGACCTGAATACCATCCCCAAGACAATCAGAAACATAGAGTTGATCACCAGATGAAGGGCCGCCTCACACCCTTATTTGGAAAGGGCTACCTGGCCCACATGTGCCCCCAATATCTCCAGAAATGGATGCCCAAGGACCACCCTGCCATTGACATGTCAACGCCTGGTTAGGTCCAAATGATCAGAGTGATCGAGTCCTGATCGATCTATAGGTAGACATTGAATACCCTCTCAAAAGGGCATGAAGACTTCTAAGTATTAGAATCACCACAACACTACCCTTGGGCAGTAACACGCGATCAACCAATGAGGAGAGAAGACACCCCTGGGACCACCTGGAGAACCATCACCATGAGGAGGAAGGCTAAGACCTCATGTGGTGGTATATGACCGTCTATCGTTAATTTGAAGATTGTTGATTAGATTTATAGTGTAAAATATTAGTTTGCAACATATTTTATTATAATATTAATTGTGTTAAATAAATAAATATGATCATTTATGACTATTAAGAGTCAACTTGCAGTTTCTTTGCTAGGTGTAAGCATTAAAACAGGTGTGGCAGGTGCAACAAGGAGTAGAGCATTTGACTGCAGATCCAGCTACCTCCTTTATACAGGCACCTTGACTGAACATGAGATGTATTGCAACTGGTGTCTCATATTTGGTTAAATCAGACTGGGTGCACATCAGGTGGGAGTGCTCCTACTGGTAGAAGGTCATGGTTGGGACAGCACAGTAGCTCAGTGGTTAGCACTGCTGCCTCATGGCTCCAGAGCCCAGTTCAATTTTCCCTTCCGGTGACTCTCTGTGTGGAGTTTGCACATTCTCCCCGTGTCTCTGAGGGTTTCCTCCCACAATCCAAAGATGTGCAGGTTAGGTGGATTGGCCATGCTAAATTGCCCTGTAGTGTGTGTTAGCCACACTAGTAAATGCCAGTTTATGGGATTTGAGTGAGAGGTTTGGGTCTAGATGGGATGCTCTTTTGAGGGTCAGTGCATACTTGATGGGCCAAATGGTCTCTTTACACACTGTAGGGATTCTGTGATTCTCTATCAAGAAGATGGTCAGATATGCTTCTTCCCAGAAAGGCAAGCCCAGCTAAGTACTCCTAAGTACACAGTTTTAATTGATCGGTCAGATGTATAATGACATATCTCTGGTACAGGTGGATCTTAAACCCAGGCCTCCTATCCCAAGAGGTAACATCGTATCCACCTCTCTGCCTACCCTAATCCGATATTTTCCATAGCCAATCCACCTATCCTGTACATCTTCTAATTGTGGGAGAAAACCAGAGCGCCCGGTGGAAACCCACACAGACACAGGGAGAACGTGCAAACTCCGCACCCTTCCATACTAAAACTATTTTCACAAAGAATCCGTATCCCTTTATTCCCTTCCTACTCTTGTATTTGTCCAGGTGCTTCTTGAACAGTGCTATTGTGTCTACTTCCATCACCTCCTCTGGTACTGCGATCCAGACACTCACCACCCTTTGTGTGAAAGTCTTGTCTCGCACATCTCTTTTAAGCTTCCCCTCCTTCACACCTTGAACCTGAGTCCCGAGAAATTGTCACAGAGGTAACATCACAGGAGCCCCTTCGGTTTTTATATATTTGCTTCACTGGCCTACACTTGCTTTATCACTCTCTGGCTTCATCAGGTTTGATGCTCTGCAGAGATTTGAACCCTGAGCACAGTGAGGTTTCAATCTTTGACAACTTCGCTGTGTCTGAGTGATAACCTGATGTCAATATTTCTCTGTGCGGGGTGGGGGGGGGGGGGGTTGCTTTCCTTTGCTGCCATTCTTTAATTGACAAATACATCATGACTTGCTTCAATTCACAACATCAGGTGAAAAGATTGTACACAATGACTTGCCACTGTTGGATGGTGAATTGCAATTGGGACAGAGTTAAAACGGGTCCAATATGCAAGAGATCCTCATGAATTGTTCCTGAATGTTAGGTGCTGACTGACTCACTTCCTCCTAGATATTCTCATTTCTCAGCTTGAACAAAAATTCTGTTGATAGCATATTAAACGTCTTTAATTAAATTCAGCTCATAAACATTAACTGCATCCCTATAAAAAGGAATAAACTATGGTTGTTGAATTTGGTGGAAATCCCTGGCTATTCGACTTATCTACATCCCTCATGATTTTGTAAACACTATAAGGTCAGCCCTCAGTCTCCAGTGAGGAAAGTTCCAGCCTATGCAGTCACTCACACAATCTCTAAAGTGGGGACAGACTACTCCACTCATCAAATCCACACAAACTCTCCAAAAGTATCTCATCCAGATCCACCTCCCTCTCTACCCTAACCTGGTATTTTCCTGATGAAGGGCTTATGCCCGAAATGTCGAATTTCCTGGTCCTTAGATGCTGCCTGACCTGCTGCGCTTTTCCAGCAACACATTTTCAGCTCTGGTATTTTCTATGGCCAGTCCATCTACCCTGTACATCTTTGAATTGTGGGAGGAAACCCACGCAGACACTGGGAGCATGTGCAAGCTTCACACACAGTCACTCGAGGCTGGAATCGAACCCAAGTCCCTAGCACCACGAGGTAGCGGTGTTAATCACTGCGTCACCACACCACACCAACTCAAGCCTCTGGTCTCAGGAACATCCTTATAAAACATTTTTAACACCCTTTTTCAGTTTAACAACATCCTTCCTATAGCAGGATGACCAGAATTTGCACAGAACTCCAAAATTGGCCTCACCAATCTTTTGTACAGCTGTATCATAAGAACAAAGAACAATGCAGCACAGGAACAGGCCCTTCAGCCCTCCAAGCTTGTGCTACCACATTTGGCCCTTCCATACTAAAACTGTCTTCACATACAGGATCTGTATCCCTCTATTCCCTTCCTATTAATGTACTTGTCCAAGTGCTTCTTGAATGCTGCTATTGTGTCTGCTTCCACCACCACCACCACCTCTGACAGTGGGTTCCAGGCACTCACCACCCTCTGTGTGAAAAACTTGCCTCGCACATCTCTTTTAAACTTCCCCTCTCTCACACCTTGAACCTGTGTCCCCTAGTAATTGATACCTCCACCGTGGGAAAAAGCCTCATATTTTCCACCCTATCCGTGTCATTCACAATCTTATCAGGTCACCCCTCAACTTCCCACATTCCAGTGAAAACAAACCCAGTCTATCCAACTTTTCTTCGCAGCTAATATCCCCCAGACCAGGGCAACATCCTGATAAACTTTTTCTACACCCTCACCAAAGCACCCACATCACAGTGGTGACCAGAACTGTACACAATATTCCAAGTGTGGCCGAACTAAAGTTCTACAAAACTGCTGCATAACCTGTCTATTCTTATACTCAATGCCCCTTCCAATGAAGGCAAGCATGCCATCGGGATGTTTTTACTGTCTTATCTACCTGAGCTGCCACCTTCAGTGACCTGTGGACCTACACACCCAGATTCCTCTGCAAATCAATATTCTTAAGGATTCTACCATTTACTGTGTAATTTCCACTTGTACTTGACTTTCTAACCTACATCACCTCACATTTGTCCCGATTAAACTCTGCCAAGTTTTGGCCCATGCCTCCAGCTGATCTATATCCTGTTGTATCCTCTGAAAATCCTCCTCACTATCTACAACTCCACCAATCTTTGTATTGTCTGCAAACTTACTAATTAAATTAGCTATGTCCTTCTCCAAATCACTAATGTAGACCTCGAACAGCAGAGGTCCGAACACTGATCCCTGTGACCACTGGTCTGAAAAGCATCCTTCCACCATGACCTTCTGTCTCCTATGACGAAGCCAGCTGTGTATCCATCTTGCCAGCTCACCCCAATACCACGTGACTTCACCTTTCGTATCAGTCTGCCATGACATCCCAGCTCCTGTACTCAGTGCTCTGCTCAATGAAAGCGAATGTGCCATTCTATGACTGTTGCCTTTTGCTTCCATGATGTGCCTTAGTGCTTAATACCCTCATGGAGTCAAACTAAAGACAGAAAGCATTCTTTTTCCTAGAGCCAGCTCAGGTGTGATGGGCTGGATGATCTTGACCTCTTCTATAAGATAAGGTAAGATTCTATAACAAGATCTGAAGACTGGATTTGTCTGAGATACCTATGCTTAGAAACGAGTCCCTTATCTCCTCACGCAAATGTCTTGTTTAATACATGAACAGTAGTCAAAGCCTGGCACACTTATCACATTCTGCTTCAAGCATGGGAACACCATCATCTGAAAGTTCCTTTCCAAGCCACTCACCATCCTGACTTGGAAATATATCACTGTTCCTTCACTGTCACTGGGACAAAATCCAGGTATTCCCTCGTCAGGGCATTGTGAATCTACCTACTACAGCTGTTCAGAAAGCAACTCCCTACCACCTTCTCGAAGGAGAAAGTGAGGACTGCAGATGCTGGAGATCAGAGCTGAAAATGTGTTGCTGGAAAAGCACAGCAGTTTTAAAATGAGGAAAGGGTGTCCAGCAGACTAAGATAAAAGGTAGGGAAGAGAGACTTGGGGGGGGGGGGGGGGCGTTGGAGGTGTGATAGGTGGAAGGAGGTCAAGGTGAGGGTGATAGGCCAGAGTGGGGTGGGGGCGGAGAGGTCAGGAAGAAGATTGCAGGTTAGGAAGGCGGTGCTGAGTTTGAGGGATTTGACTGAGACAAGGTGGGGGGAGGGGAAATGAGGAAACTGGAGAAATCTGAGTTCATCCCTTGCGGTTGGAAGGTTCCTAGGCGGAAGATGAGGCGCTCTTCCTCTCACCGTCGTGTTGCCATGGTCTGGCGATGGAGGAGTCCAAGGACCTGCATGTCCTTGGTGGAGTGGGAGGGGGAGTTGAAGTGTTGAGCCACGGGGTGGTTGGGTTGGTTGGTCCGGGTGTCCCAGAGGTGTTCTCTGAAAGGTTCCACAAGTAGGCGGCCTGTCTCCCCAATATAGAGGAGGCCACATCGGGTGCAGCGGATGCAGTAAGTGATGTGTGTGGAGGTGCAGGTGAATTTGTGACAGATATGGAAGGATCCCTTGGGGCCTTGGAGGGAAGTAAGGGGGGGAGGTGTGGGCACAAGTTTTGCATTTCTTGCGGTTGCAGGGGAAGGTGCCGGGAGTGGAGGTGAGTTGGTGGGGGGTGTGGACCTGACGAGGGAGTCATGGAAGGAGTGATCTTTTCGGAACGCTGATAGGGGAGGGGAGGGAAATATATCTCTGGTGGTGGGGGCCGTTTGGAGTTGGCGGAAATGATGGCGGATGATACGCTGTATACGGAGGTTGGTAGGGTGTTAGGTGAGAACCAGTTGGGGTTCTGTCCTGGTGGTGGTTGGAGTCCGTTCTCGAAGGCAACTAAGGATGGGCTACAAATGCTGGCCCAGCCAGCAATGCCCATGTCTCATGAGTGAATAAAAATAAGCATAAAAGCACTCAGGATATTGAGGCCAATTGATTTGCCTCTTTGCCTTGCAGTCAGAACCTGCGAGCTCAGACTCCACTCCTCGAAACTTTTGTAACGTGACAAACTACCGTGGGTACCCAGAGACCAATTTTGAAGCTGTTTGGAAGCAAATTGCAAAAAAAAAGTACAACAGGCAGGGGTTGAACATAAAAGAAAGTTTAAGCAATAAAAGGTGCTGAGACTTTGGGCAGAGTAATGGGGAGAAAGCAGCTGATAGCAAGTGTTTTGTATTTCCAGGCACTATAACAGAGGCAATGAAATGGTTTTGCATGATCTACTGCAGCACTTTAAAGGATCATTTAGCTCAGCATTTGTTTTTAATATCTTGTAAATAAAATTGAAACTTCTTCACCATCTCTCCTGCCCAGCCCCAAAACCCGGTTATAAAGAAGTAATGTAATCTGAAATGAAATGCAATTTTGATTCTTCATAGTTCTGCTCCATTATCTTTTATTGATGTTGGAACAGTGGTGGGATTTCAGACTTAGATTGGTGCAACAGTTCAAAGTAATTCATTGTTTGTGAAGCATTTTAAAACATTTCTGGAAGATAGGATGAAGTGGGGTGGGTTGGTGGATCAGTGATCAGCACGACTACCTCACAGTGCCAAGGACCAGTGCCAAGGGTTCAATTCCAGCCTTGGCCAACAGTCTGTGTGGAATTTCCATATTTGCTGTGGGCTTCTTCTGGGTACACTGGTTTCCTTCAATGTTCCAAAAGATCAGGAGAATTGGCCATGCTAAATTGCCCATCATGTTAGGGCATTTATCAGGGATAAATGTAGCAAAATGTGTCTTGGAGGGTTGGTGTGGACTTGTTAGGCCAAAGAGCCTGTTTCCACACTGTAGGGAATCTAATTGTTTAGGAAACCAGCAGAATTGCAACGGAGATGTTTGAAGCTGGTTTTCCAACAGTGCCTGGATCCTGGGTGCAGCTGAATCAGAGAAAAATCACACAACATACAAAGAGATCATTCAGCCCATTGTTCTTGGACTCAGACTCCTGACAGTGCAGATAGAGGCCATTTGGTCCACTGGGTCTGCAATGACCCTCCAAAGAGCATTCCATCCTATCCCTGCAGCCCCGCATGTATTATGATCAAACCACTTAATCTTTGAACTTACTAATCAACAACTGTTAATGTCTTCGTAAGAGTAACAGGGGAATATAGCCAAGGAATATGGTCTGTCCAACCTTGTAAAGAAGAAAAAAAAAGAACTAGGTCCTTCACAGGGGGTCTTATGGGATAGAGATAGTGTCCCTACTTCTTGGCTAGGAACCCAGGTTCAAGTCCCATCTGCTCCAGAGATGTGTCACAACATCCCTGAACAGGCTGATTAGAAATATCTGAGAACTAGATCGTTTGAGGGTTCGTGTGGCACAGTGGTAGTGTCCCTATCTCAGAGCCAGCAGACCTGGTTTCAAGTCTAACCTACTCCAGAGGTGTGTAATCATAGAATCGCTACAGTGTGAAAACAGGCCATTCGACCCATTGGGTCCAGATCGTACTCCAAAGAGCATCCCACCTAGACCCACGCTTCTTATCCTAGGAGAGGAAATGGCCTAGTGGTATTATTGCTGCACTTTTAATCCAGAGACCCAAGTAATTTCTGGGAACCTGGGTTTGAATCCTGCCATGGCAAATGGTGGAATTTGAATTTAATAAATATCAGGAAGTAAATGTCTAATGATGACCATGAATCCACAGTGCAACAACCCATCTGGTTCACTAATGCCCTTTAGGGAAGGAAGTTGCCATCCTTACCTGGTCTGGCCTACATGTGACTCCAGACCACATAGAAATGTGGTTGACACTCAACTGTCCTCTGGGCAATTAGGGACGGGCAATAAATACTGGCTTAGCCAGTGATGCCCTCATCCCCTGAATGAATTAAAAAAAACCCATGTGGATAGAGAGAAAGAGAGAGAGTTGTCTGAGGCTGTAGATACAGTTGCACCAGGAAATGGATCAAAATTCAGCAGTGTCTAGAAAGGTGAATGGCAAAACCCCTTTAAGGGATAAGGGAACAGGCTGGGGCAAATGTGATTAGAATTAATACCAAGAAGGTAAACACTGACAGAGTCAAGATGGGGCCTGTTTCTGTCTTGTGGCCTTTGTGTGTTTACTGACATTGATGAGGAGGACGCTGTTTGGCCGATTCTCTGGCACTGACGTTATTTTAAGGCAAGAACTAACACATTGTTCTAGAATTTATGCTCCACGCCAACTGAAATCTGGAACACCTTATAGAAAGGGAGAAACCATTCGGCCCCTCACACCTGGTCTACCATCCATTACAATCGTAACCAATGATCAACTTTAACACCACTCTCCAGTCCTTTCACAAGCGCTCCCAATCAGTTTCAATTCTCTGAGACAGGGACTCCGTCAACCTCAGCCTCAGTGACATTCGCTGATGGAGCAGAGATGGAGCAGAGAATTCTGTATAGTTCAGCCCAACACCATTTATCTGCCAGGACTGAAAGGCTCATACACCAGTATTTTTCAAATGTAGCATTTCCCCTACAAATAAAATCAACGAGTACCTGAGCTATCAGCCAACCTCAGGAAAGCTTCAGTATCAGATCCTCACAACATTTCATTAAGAGGAACATAGAAAGATCAGAACAGAGAAATGGGCCCGACAGTTTATCTACTTTTGTCCATCATTCAACTCTACGTACTGGATCAGTCCAAGTGTATCTAGTCTTTGCTTTGGTACCAAGCTTACATTGTGTTCCTTTATATCTTGTCGGATTGGAATCGGTCCATTTAATTTTGAATGTCTCAGCCAACTTGTCTTTGCTGAAGTAGTTCTTTTTATCTATTCCAGCCAACTTGGAGTCAGCAGGTGCTTTGTCATTAGATGAGGAGATGAAGCTGTCGCATTAGCATGCAGCCAGCTCTGCCCATCCAGCAGTGCACAGGTCACAGCCACGAGGCCCTGGTGTTTCAATTAGACCAGATTAGATTCCCTGCAGTATGGAAACAGGCCCTTCAGCCCAACAAGTCCACACCGACCCTCCGAAGAGTGACCCACTCAGACCCACTCTCCATCTTTACCCCTGACCAACGCACCTAACACTATGGGCAATTTAACATTGCCACTTCACCTAACCTGCACATTTTTGGATTGTGGGAGGAAACCGGAGCCTGGATCAGTGGTGCTGGAAGAGCACAGCAGTTCAGGCAGCATCCAACGTGCAGCGAAATCTACATTTCGGGCAAAAGCCCTTCATCAGGAATAAAGGCAGTGAGCCTGAAGCGTGGAGAGATAAGCTAGAGGAGGGTGGGGATGGGGAGAGCACCCAGTGGAAACCCAGGCAGACACGGGGAGAATGTGCAAACTCTACACAGATGAGGCTGGAGTTGAATCTGGGTCCCTGGTGGTGCAAGGCAGCAGTGCTAACCACTGAGCCATCACGCTGCCCCTAGACATTATGCCATGTGTTCAATGTCTGAGCTTGGAGCTACCTAGCTGATGAATAAAGACCTCTGCTGCCAGGCCCACATTCAATAGAATTCACTGCCACAAAAGGCAGTGGAGACCAGGTCTTTGTGTATATTTAAGACTGAGATAGATAGGTTCTGGAGTATCAAAGGTTACACAGAGAAAAAGCGGTTGAGACACTTATCAGCCATATTTAAATGATGGAGCCGACTCGATGGGCTGAATGGCCTAATTTCTGCTCCCACGTTATACTGTCTTATGGTCAATCTGGGGTGATCCAAACATTACCTGCATGGATCAGTCACACACTGCATTTTGCAACAATGCATTTTACCGAACCCAATTGACATCATGTTATTGGGAATCCCACACGACATTTCTAATGGGTGGTTAGATCATGGAACTTGTCAACACACGGAGTAGTTGAGGTGACCAGCTTAAATGTATTTGAGAAGGAGGAAGGAGGAAAGGATTAGCAAGATATGTTGATAGGTTGATATCGTAATGAGCAGAGGTTCATAAGGAAGACAAGCACTGCTCTCGACCACTTAGACCAAAAGGACTCATTCTGTCCTGCACATGTTAAGTAATACTATGCCATACGTATGCAATGTCAGCTTTAAATAGAATTTTATGTTCAAAAATCCTCTTGGGGGCCAATATTTGTTTTCCTCTCAACTATTTTCGATCAGAAAATGTTATTTGGGTGCTGAGAAATGTAACTTTAGATGGCCACTTGCCTCAATAGCAGAAAGCTGCTTGGTAATAACTTGCAAAATCATCATGGATTAAATGTTTAGTTTTATGTCGAACAGGCTCCTCTGTAGCTCATTGAGAAAGTAAACTGTACAGTGTCACATTGAGCCTTATATCAAATGAAGACATCAGAGTTAGCCTTCTGTTAATACTAAGTTAATAGAGTTAGGTCAGGGCAGTGATTGTGTTCCTGCAATTGGTCTCAATTACCCAATAGCTCGGAAACGGAAAAATCTACCAGGATTTCTGTTGTTAATTGCCGTCCAGTGATCTCTGCTGCGTACAGTTGTGTGGGTGTTTGGCAACAAGCTAGCTCAGCTGTGAAGTCTCTTATGCTGACTACTACAGGGACCTTGCCTGCTACATCTGGCCACTTGGACAAGGGATGAGGAACAGCAGACGCTCTGAGAAATATATGTGACTGAAATCAACATTCGCAGAGGAGAGGAAATGAATTCCGAGGATTTTTCTATGTTCACAATTTATTTTCAGGTTGTTGAAATCCCTGGCATTGTCAGAGATTAATGGATATTCTCTTCCCTACCTGTCCATCTTCCTTCACACCTACCTGCTCCAGCCTACTCTCCGACCTATCACCATCACCAGCAACCTTGATCTACCTATTGCATTCCCAGCTACCTTGCCCCCCCCAGCCCCACCTCCCTCCCATTTATCTCTCAGACCCCTTGCCCTTCCCCCCCCCCTTCATTCCTGATGAAGGGCTTATGCCTGAAGTGTTGACTCTCTGCTCCTCAGATGCTGCCTGACTGGCTATGGTTTTCCAGCACCACACTCTTGACTCTGATCTCCAGCATCTGCAGTCCCCACTTTCTCCTCCTTAAGAAGGTGACAGCTTAGTTTTCTTCCTGAGCTGCATCGTGCAATTGAATTGCTTGCCACACTGTTCCAGTGAGTAATTAGTCCACTGCAATAATGTGACTGAATTAACACATACATTTAAACTGCCTTCTCAAAAGTATAGCCGTGAGTCTATTTGGGTGTTTACGACAAACTAACAGCCTGTACTCAATTTATAAACTGATTAGAATTCCCAAAGGCAGATGTTAAGAGCCATTCACTGGATTACCAGCACTGCACCATTATACCCATATCTGAGTGCCAAGGATTAAAGTAAGTCTTCTCTCTATTATTAAATAGGTTCTTGTAATATACTGCATTGCTTTCATAGACTGCTAGCACATGGCACAGAGCTTTGTAGATATTTTCTAATCAACTGTTCAGAGTTAGTACACAACTCTGGAGCAGGTGAGCCTCAAACCTGGGTGTCCTGCTTCAGAAGCAGGGACACTGCCATGCTAGAGGAGGCACTGTAGAATAGGAGCATCAAGCAGACTTTCAGACATGAGGTTGGCAGGCCTGTTTTGGAACACACTCCAGCTTTCTCCCCATTGGTTGGCTGACTTAAGACGCTCAATTGCCACCCATCAAACCAGGGCTCACCTTACAAATGATGTGCGACTAAATGGAAATTGGAAAGCCACACACAGCCCAGCACAGCTGCAGGATGCTGAACGCCACAATGAAAATTAATTACGCAAAGGATTACAGATTGTGTTTTCTCTTTCTCTCTTGGAACCCGCTCAGCCAGGCAAGCAACTGGACCATGTTGCCTAAATGAGCTGTTAAGCGGGAATAAAATAATCTTTCTCTTACGAAAGAAATTTCCCACTCAAGCTTCCAGTTTCACAACACAATCTCAATTATAACAGAGCCACAGGAAACACATGTCGACACTGACTGCTGCTCAAGGCCAGCAGACCTTCTGATGAATGGTTCCAGTTAACTGCCAACTATTTGCATTGCTAAGTTGCACATCAGTTTTGGATGAAGAATCATCACACAGGTGTCCTTCCACTTCAAGTTATTCGAATGAAGAAAACGAAAACCTGGGTGGAATCTGTCAAGCTCCTGAACGCTGTGAGCCGTGGCAAGAAATTTGGGAAAAGTGCGTGAGGTTTCGAGACCTTCTTCACTTGGAGAGCAAAAAGTCAGATGTTCCAACCAAGATGTTCCTAATTCTCAATTCAAGATTCTCGGGTAGTGAGCAGCAAGAAGCCCATTAGCGTGGTTTATCATTCATTAACACCTTCATTATCACATAAATCTCACCTCAATAATATGCAATCTCCCAATCTCCCACTCAACAGATAACAAGATCCAATAATTCTCGACATGACGACTCCAGCTCAACACTTGTTCATCCAGATATTCCTGTTGGACACCCTGATCCAACATTCAGTGGACCCTGTACGGTCACCCATCCCACACCCACAGAAATTCGACATGTACCAGCCTCACCACACCAATGTACACCTCCAACTCACTTACTGTATGACTCTGCATGTTAATGGTTGAAAATGTGTTGCTGGTTAAAGCACAGCAGGTTAGGCAGCATCCAAGGAATAGGAAATTCGACGTTTCGGGCATAAGCCCTTCATCAGGAATGAATGATTGGGCTTATGCCCGAATGAAGGGCTTCCTGATGAAGGGCTTATGCCCGAAACGTCGAATTTCCTATTCCTTGGATGCTGCCTAACCTGCTGTGCTTTAACCAGCAACACATTTTCAACTGTGATCTCCAGCATCTGCAGACCTCATTTTTTACCCTCTGCATGTTAATGTTCAACTTTGAAGTTTGAAAGGCTGCCGCTCACAGAGACAGGCGCCCAGCTTACAGACTGGGCCAATGTGTTTCAGAGAATCCCTACAGTATGGTAGCAGGCCATTCAGCCCATCACAACAGACAAGATGGCAGCAGCGGTGGAGTAGGCAGCATCTAGGCTTCTGTGCGCGTGCTTGTCCTCTTCACCCACTTCTTTTCCTTTTCATTTTTCCTTCATTTTTGTTGTGGTTCTGTTCACTGAGCTGGGAATTTGTGTTGCAGATGTTTCGTCCCCTGTCTAGGTGACATCCTCAGTGCTTGGGAGCCTCCTGTGAAGCGCTTGCGTGATCTTTCCTCCGACATTTATGGTGGTTTGTCTCTGCCACTTCCGGTTGTCAGTTTGAGCTGTCCGCTGCAGTGGTCGATATATTGGGTCCAGGTCGATGTGCTCGTTGATTGAATCAGTGGATGAGTGCCATGCCTCTAGGAATTCCCTGGTTGTTCTCTGTTTGGCTTGTCCTATAATAGTAGTGTTTTCCCAGTCGAACTCATGTTGCTTGTCATCTGCGTGTGTGGCTACTAAGGATAGCTGGTCGTGTCGTTTTGTGGTTAGTTGGTGTTCGTGGATGCGGATCGTTAGCTGTCTTCCTGTTTGTCCTATGTAGTATTTTGTGCAGTCCTCCATGGGATTTTGTACACTACATTGGTTTTGCTCATGCTGGGTATCGGGTCTTTTGTTCTGGTGAGTTGCTGTCTGAGAGTGGCTGTTGGTTTGTGTGCTGTTATGAGTCCTAGTGGTCGCAGCAGTCTGGCTGTCAGTTCGGAAATGCTCCTGATGTATGGTAGTGTGGCTAGTCCTTTGGGTTGCAGCATGTCCTCGTTCCGTTGTCCTCAGAACAGCCAGGGAATTCCTACAGGCATAGCACTTATCCACAGATTCAATCAATAAGCACATCGACCTGGACCCAATATATCGGCCACTGCAGCGGACAGCTGAAACTGACAACCGGAAGCGGCAGATTCAAACCACTACAAATGTCGGAGGAAAGATCACAGAAGTGCTTCACAGGAGGCTCCCAAATACTGAGGATGTCACCTAGACAGGGGACGAAATGTCTACAACACAAATTCCCAGCTCGGCGAACAGAACCACAACAACGAGCACCCGAGCTACAAATCTTCTCCCAACCTTTGAATTCCTTCTTTTTTCTCAAACTTGCCCGATAAAGACAGCTCTTCGGTGGAAAGGCAGCTTCCAGAGGCAGTGTGGCTCCAGAGAAGGTGGGTTGCCTGGAACGAGACTCTTGCTTCCATCTGAGGGGGCCCATGGAGGTAGCAGGGCATGGGCTGGGAAACTGTAGTGGGACTGTTGCAGCTGAGACTCTCTTTAACTTATCTTTTTTTAAATGTTATCCTGAGTTAATGTGAATGGTGCCAAAGTACGGGGATGGTACACACCTTTTACTGCATTTTATATTGAATACACGGGACAATAAATGATTCAATTCATCAACCTTCCAAAGAGCATCCCACCCTATCCCTGAATTCCCCATGGCTAAGCCACACTTCCCTAGGCAATTTAGCATGGCCAATCCACTTAAACTGCACATCATTGGTGTGCGGGAGGAAACCGGAGTACCTGGAGGAAACCTACATCGTCTTGAGGTGAATGTCTGTGTAGAGTTTGCATGGTCACCTGAGGCTGGAATCAAATCCAAGTCTCTGGTGCCGTAAGGCAGCAGCATTAACCACAATGCCTCAGTGCTACCCTCCAAGCTGCTCGCTCACTCTCTTGCAGCACACTCACTTTGCGTCTACCTTACCTTCTATCACCTTACCCTCTCAGCCGGAGCTTCAAGGCTCACAGGTCTACTGCCCTGCCTAGCTGTTCAGAGCAGACTCAAAACCAGGCACCTAACAACCAGATTCATTCCTCCTAATGACCAACCAGGTCTTACCCACCACCTGTATTCACCTGTCAGAACCTTGCCATTCCACTCCCCCTTCCCAACAATCACCCCTCCGCCCCATCTCTTTATCTTCAGCTCCACCTACCCCATTCCTAAAGAAAGGTTACATTCAAAACGTTGACTTTCCCACCTCCTGATGCTGCCTGGATTGCTGTGCTCTTCCTGCCTGTCTACCTTAGATTCCAGCATCTGCAGTTTATTTGTCTCTGTTGCCATGGTCAGCAGTCATCAGGGTGGTCAATTTAATGTACAGTATTGTCCCATCGCAGTCCCACACCTTATAGCACGTGCCAGCAGCCTACACAGCAAACACACTGCATTTGAATGAACCAAATGGCCTTGTCTCACTGTCAAAGGGGATATGCCCTTAGTCACATCAGGATGGGTGGTGATGGCTGGTGCAGTCAGTATCAGTCCAAGAGCTTGGACATGGTCAGTTTAGATTAGATTAGATTCCCTACAGTTTGGAAACAGGCCCTTCAGCCCAACAAGTCCACACTGACCCTCCGAAGAACAACCCACCCGGACCCATTCACCACATTTACCCCTGACTAATGTACCTAACATTATGGGCAATTTAGCATGGCCAATTCACCTAACCGGCACATCTTTGAATTTTGGGAGGAAACCTACGCAGATACGGGGAGAATGTGAAAACTCCACACAGACAGTTGCCCGAGGTGGGACTCGAACCCGGGTCCCTGGCGCTGTGAGGCAGCAGTGCTAACCACTGAGCCACTGTGCCGCACCTTTCTTTTTCTTTTTTTAAAATTGTTTTTGGCTCTCTGCAGCAGAATCCCATATTCTCATTTCCCATCTGTCCCCAAAACCCTGCAAGTTTAGATTAGATTAGATTACCTACAGTGTAGAAACAGGCCCTTCGGCCCAACAAGTCCACACCGACCCTCCGAAGAGTAACCCACCCAGATCCATTTCCCTCTGACTAATGCATCTAATACTATGGGCAATTTAACATGGCCAATCCAACTGACCCACATATCTTTGGATTGTGGGAGGAAACCCATGCAGACACTTGGAGTGGTCAGGTTCAGGATCCTCGCCTTGTAGGTGGTGGGGAGCTGAATGCTAGGGACCCACCTAGGAGAAAGTGAGGACTGCAAACGCTGGAGATCAGAGTCAAAACATGTGGTGCTGGAAAAGCACAGCAGGTCAGGCAGCATCTGAGAAGCAGGAGAGTCGAAGTTTTGAGCGTAAGCCCTTATCAGGAATGCGAAGAGCTGATGCTCAAAACATCGATTCTCCTGCTCCTTGGACGCTGCCTGACCGGCTGTGCTTTTCCAGCACCACACATTTTGACCCACCACCCATCTTGCCATTTTCTGTCTTGTTGTGGGCTGTTTCCTCCTGGAATGAGGTAGAAGGAGGGACTGAGTGAGACAAACTCGGTGGCACAGCTGCTAGTGCTGGTGCACGTGGGGACACGTCCCGAGTGTGAGAGATCAGCACCAAGGCGATGCAGGGGGTTAGGATCAGGTGGGTATGAGTTAGTATGGGGAAATGTTGCATGTGAGAGTGGGAGTGGTCAAGCATGAGCCTTGATGGAAGGTGGGTGCAATAGGAGAGGTCGAGTGAATAAAAGGTTACAGAGACAGAGACCGAGAGAGACAGAGAGAGACCGAGAGACCGAGAGAGACCGAGGGAGACAGAGGGAGACAGAGGGAGACAGAGAGAGACAGAGAGGGAATGGTGGTACTTGCCCTGGTATGGTGGAGAATTTCTCTAGCCTATCCTCAGCATTGCCAGGCATTCCTCCAGAATGCACTGGTGCAGGGAAGGAGTAGGGGTGGGACAACCTTGTACCAGGCTGGCAAGTTCTAATGTAGCGGCATCCTCTACCAGTCCTGGTGGATGGCGGAATGCCCTTTCACTGTAACTAGCCTGTCCACCAGAATCTCCAGGTCCCTGTCCACCAAGCGAAGTGCCAACGTCCCCCCTATCTGATATGTCCAGGGCAGATGTCACAAACCATGCAGGGCAGCTGAGGAGTGACAGTGTTTTGTCGAGAAACATTATGTCTTCCTCACCGGTGCCAGGAATCCTGGGATATCCTGGTAGTGGCATGTACCTCTGCCTATTGCAACTGGGAGAATTGGGTTAACATTGGACGAGAGTGGCACCATAGGGACGCGGGGGGTGAGTTTGGGATGATAGTGTGAGAAATCTCGCTAGGCCTCAGAGAGAGAAACCCTCCATAAAACCTGACAAAAATGAACACTGCTGATTTCATGCAAGATTCAACCTAAGGTTTCCGTTCATCCTAGAGTCCCAGTGAAAAAGACTTCATGAGCTGGGGTGGGATCAAAACGATTGGTCCATTTTTTTTCCAAAATTAACCCAACAGTTTGTTTTTACTCTTCATTCTTGTGTGCGATTTGGGTGTCACTGACAAGAGAGGCATTTATTGCCCATCCCTAATTGCCCAGTGGGCAGTTAAGAGTCACCCTTGTAAGGAGGTCAGCTAGGTGGAGTGTGTCAGAGATACTATTCACTCTGTGATGATGATGCTCCTTTAACAGGATTATGTTGTCCTTGACTTTTTCAGGAGGCCGTAAAAGCGCAGGTTCTGAAAAGTCTGGGGTTGAAGGGTTTTAGGGCCAATTTGATGATAGCTAATAGATATTGCCTCAGGCAAAAGGCTTTTACATTTTAAATAAAACACTTCTACAATGAAAGGGGTGTGACCAGTTCTCCCAGCTCAGCTTTTCTATGGTTTGGTTTGGTCTGGCTGTTCACTGAAACAGCTTAAAAATGTGTTGCTGGAAAAGCACAGCAGGTCAGGCAGCATCAAAGGAGCAGGAGAATCGACGTTTCAGGCATAAGCCCTTCTTCAGGAATGAGGAGGCTGTGCCAAGCAGGCTAAGATAAAAGGTAGGGAGGAGGGACTTGGGGGAGGGGCTCTGGGAATACGATAGGTGGAAGGAGGTTAAGGTGAGGGTGATAGGCCGGAGAGGGTGTGGGGGCGGAGAGATTGGGAAGAAGATTGCAGGTCAAGAAGGCGGTGCTGAGACTGAGGGTTGGGACTGAGACAAGGTGGGGGGAGGGGAAATGAGGAAGCTGGAGAAATCTGCATTCATCCCTTGTGGTTGGAGGGTTCCTAGACGGAAGATGAGGCGCTCTTCCTCCAAGTGTCGTGTTGTCATGGTCTGGCGATGGAGGAGGCCAAGGACCTGCATGAGCTTGGCAGAGTGGGAGGGGGAGTTAAAGTGTTCAGCCACGGGGCGGTTTGGAAAAGATAAGTTCTTCTGTATCCTGTTCTCTTTTGTTTGTGTTTCTTTGGTAATCTTTTAAATAAATTATGTTTTGTTTAAAATAAGTGGTTTGACCAGCTGCATCATTCCTCAAATATCTGCTATACACCTGCTTAAAACAAGTTAGGGTCTTGGCTACTTTCTTGAAATGTTTTGAGGGAGTCTGGCCTGGTCCATAACAATTTACAGAGCAGCTCTGAGGGAACTGGACCATTGTCAAGGAGTCTCCATGGATAAATAAAGGGTGACTTGGTGATGGCATACCAGCCTCTGTGGAGTTATTTCAAACCCCATGGCTGTGGGTCTGGAGTCCTGTGTGGGCCAGACTGGGTAAGGATGTGCAGACAGCATTCCCTCTCAGCTTTATGGTCAATGTTCCATACACAGCAATCAGCACTGGCACACCAATCGCAACACTGACCTCCACTTCTGGAAGTCACTGCTGAACACTGACCTTCGAGGCCTGTAGAGCTGCTCAGAAAATGAGAATGAACGTTGAATGCAGGCTTCCTACACAAAGGGATGACTTTACAATCAACAACAGTGACATGGTCATTAGACCAGCCTTTAAGTAATTCAGGTCCCACCACCTGTACCCATGTTCTCCAGACCATTAACCTCCTGATATTTCCACTGCGCCACTGCCTATCCTAGTAGATTAACAAAATTAACCTTAAGACCATAAGACCATAAGACGTAGGAGTGGAAGTAAGGCCATTCAGCCCATCGAGTCCACTCCACCATTCAATCATGGCTGATGGGCATTTCAACTCCACTTACCCGCATTCTCCCCGTAGCCCTTAATTCCTCAAGACATTAAGAATCTATCAATCTCTGCTTTGAAGACATTTAGCGTCCCACCCTCCACTGCACTCTGCGGCAATGAATTCCACAGGCCCACCACCCTCTGGCTGAAGAAATGTCTCCGCATTTTTGTTCTGAATTGACCCCCTCTAATTTTAAGGCTGTGCCCACGGGTCCTAGTCTCCTCGCCTAACGGAAACAATTTCCTAGCATCCACCCTTTCCTAACTATGTATTATCTTGTAAATTTCTATTAGATCTCCCCTTAATCTTCTAAACTCCAATGAATACAATCCCAGGATCCTCAGCCGTTCCTCATATGTTAGACCAAGCATTCCAGGGATCATCCGTGTGAATCTCCGCTGGACATGTTCCAGTGTCAGTATGTCCTTCCTGAGGTGTGGGGACCAAAACTGGACACAGTACTCCAAATGGGGCCTAACCAGAGCTTTATATAGTCTCAGTAGCACACCGGTGCTTTTATATTCCAACCCTCTTGAGATAAGTGATAACATTACATTCGCTTTCTTAATCACGGACTCAACCTGCATGTTTACCTTTAGAGAATCCTCGACTAGCACTCCCAGATCCCTTTGTACTTTGGCTTTATGAATTTTCTCACCGTTTAGAAAGTAGTCTATGCTTTTATTCTTTTTGCCAAAGTGCAAGACCTCGCATTTGCTCACGTTGAATTCCATTTCCTGGATCCTCTCCCAAACTGTCTAGATCCTTCTGTAGCCTCCCCACTTCCTCAGTACAACCTGCCTGTCCACCTAACTTCATATCATCTGCAAACTATCTCTATTTAGAAGTCCAATGCTTGATTGGGCTCCATGCATCCATCTTGAACCTATTATAATTTCATCATTAACCCTGGAAGGGAATTTCACGGATTCAAAACTTAAGCAAAGATGTTTCCCCTATCCTGGGTTCAAAAATTCATACATTTCACAGTAGAGCTATGTCGCTATGTTCATGTCAGTCTATTTCCACCTCTCTAGTACTGAGTTGCATCAAATGAGATTTTATCAAATTTGAGCTATGATGGATGTAAACAATCAACTTGTCTGCAATTATGATTTAAGTCTACTACCCTTTAAAACCTTAATGCTCTTCATCAATTTTTATTTGACCTTTCAAAATAAATATGAAAGATAGCCAGCACTCAGGCTGTGGAAGAGGCTCCCTTATTGATCTTCTGTCATCTGTTACATGATCAATAATGTAAACAAACCTATAAAAACTCTGATGCTGCACTTACATATACCATTCTCATGGTAGAGTTTGACATATAGCAAATCAGCAGCAAATACTTCAAACTAAGGTACCTATTCAATTTGATCCTTGGTAAGATCAAAGGTCATGGTAGAGCTGTGGGTGTTTCAAAGGGAAATCCACTTATCCTACAGGATGGAGGTTAAAACACCATCAACACCAGCATCACTGAGGGAGCTATTCAAATAAACCATCACAAAATATATCGATTACTAAGTCATTGAATGTAAATCTTCCTCAATGACTGTGGAAAATCTCAAACAGGAGATCGATGCAGTTTGGCTGGGAATCTCGCTGGCTTAAAACCTGAGAAATGGACAGAGAAACGCACAGCATCAAGAGGATGTTGTGTCTCTTTGAATGCAGAGATCAGTTGGTAATCTGCCTGATGAAATTGGTCTCAGCACCTCACTTACCTTGCAATGCTATCCTAGGAGATTGTCAAAGAAAATATCTTATAATTGATAGGAACTCACTGTTGAAAAGGTATCAGAAACAAATTCCACCAACAGGGAACTGGATAAATATCCCTGAAGTAAAGGAAACTTTTGCTGAGTTACAGAGGAAAGAGCAAGTTGTAAGTGTGAGATTAACTGGATAGTTCTCTGATATTACAATCGTAGTGGAAATGGACTATCAGAACTTAACCTTTCATCATTTGCCATTAAAATCTGAGGTTTTCATGGAATATTGATCGTTTTAGAATGGACGCTGCTTACCCAAGATGGCAGCCATGATCACCTGAGAAAGGCAGGCAACTCACATGGAATATACAAAAGCAGCTTTCTTGGAATTAGCATTTTAATTAGAGGAACTGAAGCAGTGAATTGTTGAGAAATTCTCATTTCATGTTTTCCTCACACTTGCATGATTACAGTGCTGATTGGAGATGCAACGTTACCTGTTGAGTGTTCACTTTGGAAAAATACATTGGAGTTGGAGTTCAAACATGCATATGAACTCCATTTTAAGTGGATTTCCTTTGGTGTCAAAGCAGAAAAATCATGTGGACTGATGACAGCAAGGATACAGAAATCCCTTATCTCCCACTGTGTCTCTTTTAATCTGCCTGAAGCTCAGAAACTGGCTGATGTAAACCAGCTTAGAACAACAACAATTGACCAGCACGTCCAGGACATCTGCAGCTTTGTCATTAAGAAGGAAAGAAGATGGTAGTGCACAGTTAGATTCAGGGTTCAGTCACACAACTCAAAGTCTCTTTAAAAAAACCATGTAGATTGCTGCTGCCTTTATCTTCTTACCTGTATCAAATACAAAACTCCCCACAACCCAACTCCTCCAACATCACCAGCCCTCAAGCTCCCTAATCTCACTCCCACATATTTTGTAAGCTCATTATCTGTTTCTTCTGTATGTGTTTGATGTCATATTTTATTAGTTTTATGCACTACCACATCCTAAAACCCCACTTTTTCACTCAAGGAAACCTTGGAATTGGTTCCCCATTGTTTTTGATCTGGTTAACTAAGTTTAATTGCCCTCGCCAATATCACAACTTCAGCGATTACATATTCCGCTGTTTCACTTAAAATGGCAAGGCCTGGCCTTTCTCAGCCAATATAGAACTAAACTAAAAGCCACTATCCTGACTCTCAAACACAGAGCTTTGCATCTACTTCAAACAGTTCACTTAAACAGTTTTAAACACTATTAAGTACCGAAAGCAGTCTGATGGTTTTTAAATATGAGAATAAACAAGTGAGGAGCAGTTCTTTCTTTCAATGCAGAGTACAGGTGCAGATGCTGTACTAAATTAGGTGGTTATCTGAAGTTTATGCACACCTGAGCTGCATTCCTGTAATCTAATTGTCCATCGATCTGAAAGCATATGGGAGTGCCGCAAATGTTTGAAAATTACAATTGTTTCGCAAATAAAGGGAATCAGTAAATACAGTGAGTAAACGTACCAGAACTTTTTTCACATTGTTTTCCTGCTCCAGAAGATGTACAGGGTATTGGTTTTAATTCTTCTCCAAAAGAGTGCACCTTCAACATTGCAGCTCTCCCACAATTCCGCACTGGACTGTCAGCCTAGACTATTTAACATCGCTTGGCATATTGGTGCCGTGGCAATTCAAAGCTTAAAATGACCAAAATAAAAGCTATCTGCCAGAATTGTTGATATTTCTTTCAGAAATCTAGGTGAGGGGTCTTGCTGAGAGACCAAGACAGCACAAACATTGAAATGAGGAGCAGAAATCTTTTCTTAAGTCTGTTGATAAAGTTTGCCAAATTAAAAACTGGATATGGCAATGGGCTAATTAATTGCAATGTGATCTCACGGGAAGCCAGCTGAAGTCAACAACCAGCTGCCAAAGCAGATAAAGAGAAAATATTCGGCCCCTGGCTTTGATTATGAGGCAGACAAAGTATTCCAGATCCAACAATTCAAGGCCTAAATTAATTAGCTCTTCCAGACTATTGGCTTAACCACAGAAACATGTACTGAACCAATTTGACTCTCACCTTGAAGTCAGTCTGCCTTGTCTTCATGGTTAACACAGCATTTTGGAAGTGATGGTTATCTTGCCTTAAGTTGTCTGTTCAAGTAGAAACCAGATGTTGCCAGTGCCATCATCAGGAGTGCTCGGGGATTACTACACTGAAGGAGGTGCTGTCTTTTGAGTGAGGATTTAAACTGAGGTTATATTTGCCCTCTGAAGAGAAATACACTGCGACTGATTCACAGAATACAAGGGTGGTTATCCTGTTCAATATAACAAGTGACCTACTCATTATTGGACCCTGCTTGTGAGACTTTGTGGTGTGCAAATTGGTTGTTGTACTTAGGACATCGCACCACTTCAAATTCTGAAGGGTCACTGGACCTAAAACATTAACTCTGCTTTCTCTCTACAGATGCTGCCAGCCCTGCTGAGTTTTTCCAACAATTTCTGTTTCTGATTTCCACCACCTACAGTTCTTTGTTCTTTTGTCAAAATTACTTCTTTGGTTGGAAAGTGCTTTGGGAATTCGTCTGATTATGCAAGGTGCCACAGAAATGCAAGTCTCTTTCTCATTTGGAGCTAATTTCTAATATATTGGTTTCAAAACTTTTCTGTTGGACTTGGAAATGTCCACACACTCCTATGTTAAGGTCATGAAATCTGAGAAAAAGCAATGCTTTGGTCAGAGAAGTAAATATGCACGTTATTTCTTAAATGCTAAAAAGTTGGAAAACGTAGATGTGCAGAAGGACTGAGGTGACCTTGTCAATATTACACTGAAGGCTAACACACAAGTGTAATAAGTGATTATGAAGTACACTGGAATGTTAGCCTTTATTGCAAGAGTACTGGAGTACAGGAATGGGAAGTCATTCCTCAATTGTGTAGGAGCTTGGTTAGACTGCACCTGGAGTACCGTGTACAGTTTTGGTCTTCTTATCTCAGGAAAGATATTATTTCCATCAAAGCAAGTTCAATGAAAGTTCAGGATGCTGGATCTGTCCTACAAAAAGGACTTGAGCAAACTGGACCTCTATTCTCGAGAGTTTCATAGAATGAAAGGTGATTTCATTGAACCTTACAAGTACCTTAGAGGGACAGGCTGAAAAGATGCAGATGTTTCCTGGTTGGGAAGTCCATTCAAAACTGAAGACAAAATTTTAAAATACAGGGATGCCACTTAGGTCCAAGATGTATTTTACTCAAAAGGTTGTGAACCGTTGGAATTCCTGACTGCAGAGGCTAGTGAGAGCTCAGTTATTGAGAATATATAAGGCGGGGGTTGATAGATTTCTGATCACCAATGGTGCACAGGGCTAGGTAATGGCATACATGTTCATCTCACCCTAACACTCTATGCTTCTATTCATTTCTCCACCTCACAAGCTTCCTCTTAAATATGTCCATACTTTTTCCCCATGCTAATGAGCTCACCACTCTAACTGCCCTCTGGGTAAAGTTTCTGTTGAATTCCCGACTGGATTTATCAATGAACCATCTTGTTCTTATAGCCCTGAGCTTTGGATTTCCAGAAATGCAAACATATTTTTTGTGTCTGTACCAAAAGACCCAGGTTCAAATTCCATCTGCTCCAGAGCTGTGTAATAACATCTCGGAGCAGGTTGTTTAGAAAACTCCCTGCAATTATAGAGGAGGGATCAAGACACACATCAGAAGATGGAAGAGGCCAAGTGATTTGGCCTGCACAAATAAATAAAGCTTCAAAACATTTCAGCATCGATCACTGCTGTACAACCTCTAGCTAGCAAACCAATGTAAAATTAAAATAAATTTTCAGCAGTAATAAGCCATCTGGAAAAACAGCATCCAGTCTCTTTATGTCACATCTAATAAGTGGCGCGCACCCAAGAGAGGATTTAAACACTTTTTTAGTATTTTGGCTCAGGCATTGCCATCTGTCCTGGTTAAATCAGGCAACTTGTGGACCTTCACTGCAGCTATTTCCCATTCGCTGAAAACAATAAGTTTGCGATGATAAAAGTAAAGCTGTCCCACACGGAATCCAGTTTCCAAGCTGTGCAACATGGCTTGGGCTAGACAGAGAGGAATTTGCTCAAACTCCTTGCTCTGCATTGTATCATAGTGAGACTTAGTTTGAAAGGAGTTCTGTGCAGACATTGCATGAGGATATAATGAGACCGATGATAATACCTCCAGTCAAGATGTTTGCCAGTTGAACCCTGTCAAGATTGACATTCAAAGAGAAGTTGTGTTAAACTTATGTAGAATATTAATTAGATCACACTTGGAATATGGTATGCATTTCTGGCCTCGATATTATAAAAATGATATCAAAGCACTAGAGGAGATAAAAACAAAATACTCAAGAGCCAGAAATGACGGATTATGCCTATAAGGAAAGATTAAATGGGCAGAGATTCTTTTCTAAAGAAAAGAGAAGATTAAAAAGTGGCCAATAGAGGTAACTAAGATTATGAAATGGTTTGATAGAGTTGATGTAGGGAAAGTATTTCTATTTGTGGGGTGAGACATTACCATCGAGCCATAAATATGAGGTGGTCATGAACCAAACCAAAGAAAACTCAGTAGAAAAGTCTTCACCTAGAAACTGATGTGAATATGGCCTCGTTATAACAAGAAGGAGTTGAGGTGAACAGCATCAGTGTCTTCAGTAGGAAGCTAGATACCCCATGAGGGGGTAATGGATTGATAGAATATGTTAATGGGATTGAAGGTGGAGGGTGGGAGAAAGCCAATGTGGAACTTAAACACTGGCATGGGTCTGTGGAGCTGACTGGGTTACTTCTGCACTCCAAATACAATGATATATGAGAAAAATATCCAATTGGATACAGGACTGGAGTTTCCAGTTGAATAAGGTTCTGGAGTTTGGAAGGAATTATGAACTAATTCCAACAGAGGAAATGCCATCATGAAGAATGAATGGGAACAACTGTCAAGATAAAGCTCAAAAAAATTAAATATCTTATGCTATATCATCTAGGGATCCCAGTGATTGACATGGCATTAATTATGTTTGTCCAATAATATTGGCTAAGTTTTGACAGTTCTCTTGTTCCTGGGAACTATTAATAATGTCAGGCAGTGTATCACAGTTGCCAGTCATGACTGATGTTCATACTGTTGATCACAGTATTTCAGGAAGCTATTGATGAGAAACTGTCCTTTGTGAATGAAGGTGAGAACATCATTGCTGGCAATCAGAATATTTCTCATGTTTTCTTTTCGTCAAGCAGTTGAAAACCAAATAGAAACCCAAATTTGGCATAAACCTTTTTCTGCGCTGTTCTGCTAACATCCCTGAGCTCAGTTCAGTTGAGCATGTCATCTTGTTGACACTTACAATTCTCAAAACAGCCACCTCATGGAATTCTTGTTACAGCCGCGTTGTAATGAAAGATACAAAATTGACATGGACGGTGTTGCGCTGAAATTGTATTTCCCAAGGACATCACTGAAGCTATCCAATGTTTTTTCAGTTAGGACACCACTCAGAACTCTGGGCCTGCATCTCTCATGACAGGCTAAAAGTGAGGACTGCAGATGCTGGAGATCAGAGTCAAGATTAGAGTGATGCTGGAAAAGCACAGCAGGTCAGGCAGCATCCGAGGAGCAGGAAAATTGACGTTTTGGGCAAAAGGCCTTCATCGGCAATCCTGATGGAGGGCTTTTGCCCGAAACATCGATCATCCCTCATGACAGTAGTGGTTGTTCTGCTATAACCTGCATTTTGTTAACGCAAATTCACTGTAACGCGATTGGCAAATTGGGAACTTGGTTTCTAGAGCATAAACTTTTAACATGTGTGTTAGCTGTAACACAATTACATCGCCAACACTTTAAGTACTGTTTCTGAAGCAGCCATTGTGTCATAAAAGAAATATCTGTATGTACAATACAAAGTTAAACTCAGCATTTTTATTTAAAAATTCATTCATGGGATGAGGGCATTGCAGGATAAGCCCATCCCTCATGGCCCAGAGGTTAACTACATCGGTGTGGGTCTAGAGTCACATGTAGACCAGACCAGATAAGGATGGCAGTTTCCTTCCCTAAAGGACATTAGTGAACAGATGGGTTTTTCTGACAGTCAGCAATGGATTCATGGCCACCATTAGACTCTTAGTTCCTGATGTTTATTGAATAAATATTCCACCATCTGCCATGGCAAGATTCAACCAGGTCCCCTGAACATTATCTGGATTAACAGTCCAGCAATAATACCACGAGTTATCGCGAGGTGAGGAGACTAACATATTTTGGTGCCTGGGTTGAACATGCTGTTCGTGAAGGATTGGTGCAGAAACTCTTGGGCCATGAGGTGCAAACAGAATGATCTAGAGAATAAGAAACCCCAGTGAAGATAGGACTGAGTGGTCACGGATTTGTGGGAATAGACAATAGGTGCAGGAGTAGGCCATTCTGCCCTTCGAGCCTGCACCACCATTCAATATGATCATGGCTGATCATCCTCAATCAGTATCCTGTTCCTGCCTTATCTCCATAAACCTTGATTCCACAATCCTTGAGAGCTCTATCCAACTCTTTCTTAAATGAATCCAGAGACTGGGTCTCCACTGCCTTCTGAGGAAGAGCATTCCACACAGCCACCGCTCTCTGGGTGAAGAAGTTTCTCCTCATCTCTGGCCTGAATGGTCTACCCCGTATATTTAAGCAGTGTCCTCTGGTTCGGCACTCACCCATCAGTGGAAACGTTTCCTGCCTCCAGAGTGTCCAATCCTTTAATAATCTTATATGTCTCAATCAGATCCCCTCTCAGTCTTCTAAACTCAAGGGTATACAAGCCCAGTCGCTCCAGTCTTTCAGCTTAAGGTAGGAATTGACCTCGTGAACCTACGCTGCACTCTCTCAATAGCCAGAATGCCTTTCCTCAAATTTGGAGACCAGAACTGCACACAGTACTCCAGGTGTGGTCTCACCAGGGCCCTGTACAGCTGCAGATGAACCTCTTTGCTTCTATACTCAATCCATCTTGTTATGAAGGCCAGCATGCTATTAGCCTTCTTCACTACCTGCTGTGCCTGCATGCTTACCTTCATTGACTGGTGTACAAGAACACCCAGATCTCTTTGTACTGCCCCTTTACCTAACTTGATTCCATTTAGTCCATGGGATCATTGTTGGTGGGAGGGTGTGAAAATTCATGAGTCAATAATCATAGTGTGCCCCATGGAAACGCGTCTTACAAATCATGGAGTGAGGGCAGGGGGGGAAGGTGGGAAAATAAAACCAGGAGAGTCAGCGAGGGGAGGAGGAGAGTAATTTTTAACCAGGTGAGGCCTGTGGTATCCTCTTGGGGACACTGATTGTTGTACTTTCTGCTGTAGAGGCTATGCAGCATTAAGGTCTGAAGTCAAACTGGCTGATGCTGTTGGCAGTAACTTTGCAATTTAAATTAGACCCTGCTCCTCTGCCCCAATTCAGCAGGAGGAGGGGGAAATTAAGACTGAGAGGGGATGTAGCATTAACCCAGCAATCCCCTTCCCATCATTATGCCCTATTTTCACCAGGGAGGTGGCAGGGGAGGAGGGGTGTGAAACCAGCCCTACATTATATTGCTGTGGCAGTACTGAGGGAGTGATGTGTTGTCTTTCATACGAATCAAAGCTTTGTCCAGATGCATCAGATGGATTTAGCAGATCTATTGGATTACTGGAGAGTAGAAACCATCCTAATGCTTGAGCTTATATTTCTCTCTCAAATGGCACTAAAAAATACCAAAGAACCGCATTTACATCTCATGGCCAAAATTTTTAAAAATAGAAGCTGTGTTTTACACAGTGGTGGTCAACTGTATTACAATGCATGCTAACTGCTTTGACTTGAGCAGTTTTGGTCTATCCTCGCTAGAGTTAAGAAGAATGAGAGAAGATCTAACCATGGTATCTAAGGGGATTGACAAAGGAAGCGTAGAGTAGTTGTTTCCTCATTGTGGGGCGATCGGCAGCAAGTTTTAGGCTTAGGGGGAGCAGATGGAAAGCAGAGATGAGAAGAAATGACTTCTCTGGAAGCATTGCGAATTTGTGGAATTAACATCCCCAGAGCATGGTGGATGTTGGAATAAAATAAAGAAGGAGACAGGCAGATTGTTAATGAGGGATGGGTTAAAGGATTAGGAGGAGAGGCAGGAGAGCGGAGTTGAGGCCAAGGTAAGCTCAGTCCATCTTAAATGGAGACAGTGGGCTGGAGGACATGAATTGTTTATTCCTGCTCCTACTTCTTCTTCCTCTGTTCCATTATTATGTTATGCCCTTATTCCTGTTGGACATTAAAATCTCGTTAAAGAATTAAGCTATTTTATTAAAGTATTTCTAGCTGGAGTCTAGTATTTGACAGAACTACTTAAATATATTCCAGATGATTTTTTTCCTCTAAATGCTTATTATCCTATCCTTACCTTTCCATCACTCTAACACCAGCTGACCATTTTGCACATGGGAGCAACTTCATGAAAAACTTATTCCTTGGCTGAATTCCAAACTTGATTAGTCAGTTTTTTTTAATGGAAGGAGAAACGCTGATTGCAAAAATTGAGTGTGAAATGAGAAGGGGTTAGAAGCAAGAAGCAGACCCACATACTGATGGGCTGAAGGGTCTCTTTGTGCATTGTGTTATTCTACAACACTGCTCGCCGAGCTCTCACACTGTTGGAGGAATTAAAGAGTCGATGAGGAATCAGTAAATTAAAGGACCAACCAATAAAACAGGTAGTGTTAACACTGTCAACAGTGACACCAGCCAATCATACCAAGGCAAACTTGATCTTCATTTTCTGCACTATTGGAGGGGGACAAAAATAATTACTTGCAATATAATTTTCAGCTTTTGCTGAGCGAGTTACTTTGGTGCTGTTTGACACGTTATCAACCAAATTGAAAATTGCTTTAGGTTCTTTGACTGGCTTCATTCAATGTGAATCTGAGAGTGATAATGACTGGGTTGCTTGTCTCAGGCCCAGAGTGCACAAAGCCTGGTCCATATGGATCAAGGAACAATTCTCAAGCAGCACAAACTCTTCTGACACCAAAGCAGCTCATGTCCACATGCAGCAGGACCTAGGCACCAGTCGGGCTTGCGCTGGTAACTGGCAATATTTGTTCCATCCAAGTGTCAAGCTATGACCATCGTCAATAAGAGAATCACAATTCCCTATCCCAACAACAGAGAATTTACCTAGGCGAAAGTGAGTACTACAGATGCTGGATTCAGAGTTGAGATTAGAGTGGTGGAGGAGAAGAACAGCAGGTCAGGCAGCATCCGAGGAGCAGGAAAATGGACGTTTCAGGCATTTGTTGTGCTTCTCCAACACCACTCTAATCGTAACAGAGAATTTAACAATCACCTTTCAAAAACGTCACCTCGTTAACAGTACTGAACATCCCGCACCGTCACCATGCCAATTGCATTGATCAGATATTTAACTGGATTAACCATGTAAATATTATAGATACAGGAGCATATCAAAGCCCAGTAACTGACTCCCCAGCGCCTGTTCACCATCTACAAGGTACAGGTAATGAGTGTGAGGGAATATTCTTTCACTTGCCTGGATGAGTGCAGCTCTGACAACATTAAAGAAGCTCAATACCATCCAGTTCATGAGCATCATCTTAAATATTCAGTCCTTCCATAATGAGTGCTCAGTGGTTGCTATGTACCATCTACAAGGTGCAGTGTGAGAACATGCCAAGGCTTTCTGGCAGCACGTTACAACTCAAAATCTCTGCCACTGAGAAGGACAGTAGAAACAGGCATATCATTATATGGAAGTTTTCCCCCAAGCCCCACACCAGCCTGGCTTGGAATTATATTGCCATCCCTACAGGGGTATCTGTAGTTTGGGAGGGGGAATGATGTGGGGTGAGTGAGTGTATGGTGCTGTTGGAGAAAAGATGTTGGTAGTTCAGATTAAGTGATCGAAATGTGGGAATGGCAGATCAATGGTGTGTCTATGTGCCAGACTTGAAAGGACAGAAGTCTCACTGGGGTGGGAGGAGGGCAGAGAGGACATGATAACAGGAGTCCAAAAGTGTGGTGCTGGAAAAGCACAGCCGGTCAGGCAGCATCCAAAGAGCAGGAGAGTTGATGTTCCGAGCATAACCTCTTCATCATGAATGTGGAAAACAGGATGTAACAAGCTAAAAGAAAAGGAAGGAATGGGAGATGGTTCACAGTTTGAAGGTGTTGAACTCAGTATTAAGACCAATAGTGGCTAGTCTGAAGATAACATGTTGGTCCTTCAGTTTACATTGTGATTCACTGGAACACTGCAGCAAATGGTGCTGATGAAGTGGCCGGGAACAGATGTGTGGGCAAGTGAGCAGGGCGGTGTGTTAAAATGACTGGCTATGGGAAGGTTAGGGTCATGCTTGTGGACAGACCAGAGGTGTATATCACCACCACAAGCTCCAATGGTTCAAAAAGGCAACTCACTACCACCTCCTCTTCATCAACTAGGAATGGAATGGCTAATAAATGTGAGCCTTGCCAGTGATACAGACATCCAGGAATGAAGACATTGTCTAAAAGTTCCCAAGTTCACTTTCTACAAAGGTCCTCTCATGTAGTTACTTTACCATATCTCAGACTAACTTACATCTAGAAGCTTATTAAATCAGGAACAACTGCACACATAGATATATTGTAAATGACCAAGTTGGGATTTAACTATGATAGACTTCTAGGCAGTAAGCTGTAATCTTTTTACAACCAGAACTCTATGAATACTCCACCTTCCTTTGTGCATCCCCAGCTCCGTCAACAGTGGTCTTGGTTAGAACTAGCTTTAATGCCCTTCCTGAACTTTTCCATCTCACCATCTCTCTTGTATAATGTTCTCCTTGGATGCCTCACCAGTTACATCTTTCAGTGGTCCTAAAATAGCTACGTCACTGGGTATTGAATTTTGCCTGATTGCCGTCCTATGAAGCTCCATAGAGCCCTACAGCATGGGAACAGACCCTTTGTGTTCAACAAGCCCATGCCGAACATTCTCCCAAACTAAACTAACCCCACCAGCCTGCTCCTAGTCCATATGCCCCCAAAACCTTATCTATTCATGTAATTATCCAAATTTCTTTTAAACGTTGTAGTCCAACCCACATCCATCACTTCTTCAGGAAATTCATTCCACACACGAATCACCCTCCATGTAAAACATTTGCCTCTCATGTCTTTTTTTAATTTCTGTTCTCTCATCTTAAAAATGTGTCCCTAATATTCCATTAAAAGATGCTCTATAAATACAGTTTGTTCTTGTATTATATTGACAGGACACTGCAGTACATAAACGCAATAGAGCCACCTTACTAACAGAACACGGGGATTATCTTTATTTTAGGAGCCATGCCAATGACAGTCCTCTTTTCAGAACTTATGTCTCTTGCAAACCTTTTATTATTACATAAAGCTTTGTCATAATTCCCTTTCATTTCTCAGTCAGCCCATTAACTTTATTAAACATGTCTAAAGATTAGGTTGTTGATCTCCTCACAGTCAACACTTTATGAACTACATCACCTATACCTCCCAGTATCTTTCCAAAGGCAATGCTTCTCTTCTGTGTTTGCCAACTCAGTCTACCTTCTTAGACTGAAATGAGTGCCATACTGAAGTTTTAATTAGCCAATCCAAAATATTAAGACTGAAGCTATATTCGCTTCAACTTCCACACAACCACAGTGTGCTCTAAAATAATGCAAAACACAAGCAAACCTCCATGACGTACCCTAGTTGGCCATTACCACTCTGTACCAAAGCTAAAGTTACTACCCAACACGACTCACATCCCAAACCCGTCCTCACCACAAAGATGAAAATGTGTTGCTGGAAAAGCGCAGCAGGTCAGGCAGCATCCAAGGAACAGGAGAATCGACATTTCGGGCATAAGCCCTTCTTCAGGAATTGCAGTCCTCACTTTCTCCTCACCACCCAGTTCCCAGAGTCAGCTCATGATCCAGATGAACTGACAGCTGAGAAATCACACACTCATTTTTAATGTGGAGCAGATCATGTGCTGTGTTCATTTTAGGTTTGTTTTCCAAAAAAAAAGCCAAAATTCAAAATGATAGATATTGGCACTGAAATAAATTGGTGCATAATTTGTGACTACCAATGGGAGTTCAGAACTCAATGATCCTTTTTATTTTCCCCGTGCAAAGCTGTGTGATTTCATAAAAGGCTTGCCATTTATCAAAGTCTTCACATCTCTCAATAAATGCTTGGAATGGTTTTCTGACTAGCTTTTAAATCATTTCAAATTTTGTAAGAGACACCAGTTAGCACCAGAAACAAATCATTAGTGATTGGATTCGTCAGTTTAGACATAATCACAATTGGGGATCTGGGGTGAACAGTTTAGAACCCAGAGTGTGGATTTTTCTGACATAACATTGATTGTTTGTAAGAAGGCATTTGATAGCATTCTTAGGTCTAAAGGGAATCATAGGGCCTTTAGAGAAAGCAGGGAGTAGATACGGACTTAGACGATCAACCGTGATCATATTGAAAGATGGAGTAGACTCAAAGGCTGAATGGCTTTGTCCTGTTCTCTATGTTTCTACATTGTTGCTTTTAGTCTATTACAGAAAAAAATATACAGCTACATTCATGCTGAATAACTCACCCAACCATACCAGGAACAGTGTGATGGGTATTGTGTGGTCCAGTGGCCACCATCTACTGCTGTATGCAATTTACCAGCTCACCCAATCATAGTACATGAACAGCCACAATACTGTAATTTCTTAAACTTTGTTCCATAGGGAAATTGAAAAAATTCATAAATTTAATTGGAAAAGGATCATTGCAATGCAAAGGTTAATTCCTTTTCATTTAAAATTTTAATACGGCCTAAACATTTTCATTATGTTACTAGCTTAAAGCCAGGTGCTGTTGTCTAGTTACAATAACATCAAACAAGATGCACAGCCTTAGGTATCAGAGCAGAAAAAAATCTGTAATTGCGAAAGCTGTAAGGGGGTCTCAGCTCCAATGTGCTTTCAGTTTTTTGTTCTGTGGGTTGGATGGGTTGAGTTGACAGCAGTTCCTATCAACAAAAGTGAACTGTGACACTGTCAGATTGTCAAGAAAATCCACAAATGGTTCATTAATGTTCTTCTGTCAATTGGAGTTTAAAGGGGTTAGGTGTCTTTTATTTTACCTTTTAATAGTCTGTGTCTTTTATGACACCTTTTAATAGTCTGTGTCTTTTATGACACCTTTTAATAGATCTTTTTATAAATGCTGCATTTCTCTTCTGTCAAAATGCCTTCAGTTCTTACTCTGCTTTTAACTGATTGCATGGCTATTGTTCCAATCTGATTGTTCTGCCTGCCCTCTATAATATCTCCTGGTAACTGAGGAAGAGGGGCAGTGGGGGTGGGGAGGTGGGGGGTGGGGGTGGGGTGGGCGAAAACCACTACATGAAATGACACCCTCCACAAGGGACAGACTTGCCATGTATCCCTGGTGGTTGCTGGGACAGTACAGATGGATAATTTTCAAACTGATAGCTCCAAAGGATAATGATCATCGCTGGAGGAGAAGGTGGTGTCGAGACAGTGTCACAGTTGACATTAGTCCAGGCTAATTGTTTGGTGACACTCAAATCCCATCATAGCAGGTAGTGAAATTTCAGATCAATTAGTACACAATCTAGAATTGAAAGCTAGTAATGGTGACCATGAAACTATCTTTAAGTGACTTAAAAACAAATCTGCTTCATTAATGTCCTTGAGGGAATAAAACTCGCTGTCCTTATCAAGTCTAAGTCAAAAATCACACAAGACTAGATTATAGTCCAACAGGTTTATTTGGAAGCACTAGCTTTTGAGGCGCTTTCTCTTCATCAGGTAGCTACTCGACAAAAGCTAATGTTTCCCAATAAACTTGTTGGACTCTAATCTGGTCTGGTGTGATTTTTAACTTTGTCCACGCCAGTCCAACAACTGCACCAGCTGCTGCGCTTTTCCAGCAACACATTTTCAGCTCTGATCTCCAGCATCTGCAGACCTCACTTTCTCCTCAACAACTGCACCACATCATGGCTTATCATGTCTGACCAACACATTACTCCAAACCCCAGCAATGTGGTTGGCTTTGGACTACCCTCTGAAGTGGCCATTCAGCTTAAGAACAATGAGAGATAGGGAACAAATGCAGGCTTTGGCAGTGACACCCAAATCCCATGAAAGATTAAATTGAGAAAAAGGACAATCCTCAGTGAAGCTCTTTCCTCTAAGGACGATGTACTTTCTAGCTAAAAAAAACACGAAAAAGTTGCCGATGCTGTAAATCAGAAGTAAGAACAGAAATTGCTGTAAAAGCTCAGCAGGTCTGGCAGCATCTGTGGCGAGAAATCAGAATTAACATTTCAGGTCCAGTGACCCTTCCTCGGTATTTTCTAGCTCCTGGCGCCATCCTGCTAGCAAACATATTACCCAAATTGTCTCCAGTTACTAGCATGATCTGTTGAGATGTTATTCTGAATACATGTTATTTGCGAAGTGGGACCCATATTCATGGTGTGCATTTTGCAATGTGTGTTACTTTCCTTGTCTTCTGCCAAATATTCTCTCCTCTTTTCTTGAAAGTTCCCACTCATCCAATGGAAGTAGACCCTCTGCATTGTTCCTCTGGTCTATGTCCTCTACATTAATCGTTACCATTTGTGCCAATTCTGTGGAGCCATTAACTGCCTCCTGCCTCCAGCTTTAAGCTTTGGTTTTCTTCCCCTCCTCCAGTGTTACCCACTTCCCCTGTTCATAAGCACTGAGGTCAATTGTAGCTCTGGTCATTGTCATGAGTGGTAGCAGCTAAATCCACGAATTCATTGAAATCACACCAGGATCTCGCTGACCTCAAATAGCTGTCATTCTAGCCCCAGCAATCAACAAAAAGAATAAAAGGCAATAGAAACTGCTAAGGAAGCTCACTCATTAATCATGTAATGTTCTTACAGTGAAGTAGTCTTGAAAACATCACACCTACACACTGTATGACAATCCACAGACAACACGTTCCATTAAGAGACTGGCATATCGCATGCATTAGAAGCTGCACACAAAGTGATAAGAACACAGCTTGTTCTTTGAAATACTTTGTTTTAAATTGAAAACAAAAGGTAGAAACAGCGTTCATGTCCTGAAAGGCATTGAAGTAAAAGTAGCCATAGTCTCACTCTTGTATTACAGAGAGACAACTAGTGGCTGTTTAACCTGAGGGTCACCTTGCCTGAGGCAAGGGGAGAGATTGCGACAGGAGGGTCTTCTTGGTGATCTCAGTTGGTACAGGAATTGAACTTATGCGGACGGTGTCGCCCTGCATTACAAGCCAGCCATCCAAGCTAACTGACGCCCGACTGAACGGACAACCCACTCCATGGTGAGTTATATTTTATTGTATATAATTATTTTATATATAAAGCACAGCAGCACTGCACACTAGGGTTCTGGATGTAGGTTTGCTCGCTGAGCTGGAAGGTTCATTTCCAGACATTTCGTCACCCTACTAGGTAACATCTTCAGTGGGCCTCTGGGCAAAGCACTCCTGATGATTCCTGCTTTCTACGTTTGGGTTTCTTTGGGTGGGTGATGTCATTTGTTGTGATGATGTCATTTCCTGTGATGATGTCACTCCCTGTTCTTTTTCTCAGGGGGTGGTAGATTTGGTCTAACTCAATGTGTTTGTTGATAGAGTTCTGGGTGGATATACAATCAGGTTACCTGGCGTTGAGGAAAACTTGATCAGACCTATCAGTATAGTGGTCAGACCACAGATTTAATGCCACTTGCAGTTCTAGTCACTGAGACGCAAGTAACTGGTCAGAAGCCGTGCAAAGAATTGCCACATGGCTTTTACCGAGTGTCAGTGATCTGAAGTACAAGAAAGCCAGGAATGCATTGCCTGTACTTGTGGTATAGCTCTGAAACAGCAGGTGAGACCCAGGTGAACAGAGGAAGTACCTCAGGGATACCCTCCAGGCCTCACTGTGTCATTCCCATAGACACAGAGGAATCACCAGCCAGCCCTAGACCGTCCAAAGTGGAGGAGGAACTTCCAGGAAGGCATCAAGTACCTCGAGGCTTGTCGTCGGGAAAATGTGGACGCCAGGTGGAAATAACGAAAGGAGCACGTTGCCCCTCCAACCATCCCCTTCCCATGACCACCACCTGCCCCCCAGCGTAACTGAGACTGTGGTAGCTGCAACGCTCTGTACAGTCACCTACAGACGCACCCTGAGAGTGAGAGAGAGTTACCCTTGTCTGTGAGGGACCATCAGTGGTGATGATGATACTATATAAATTCAAGTCGTTAACTATATAGCAACTCTACCAGCCTTTGAGTTGGGAGGCTGGGCTGGACTTTGGGGGAAAGTAATACACTTTATAGTAAAGTATATTTATTCAGTTTACAGAATCTATTTCCTACATTCCACTCTCAAATATACAATACCCTCATGTCAAAAGTGAATTGAATATTGCAAAAGTAGCTTAAGACTTAAAAGGGTATGAAGCAACTGATATAGATACCTGCCTAGATATACTGACTCATTCATCAACTGATCATAGACTCCTAACAGCGTGGAAACAGGCCATTCAGCCCACCAGGTCCATACCAACCTTCCGAAGAGCATCCTACCACAGACTCACTGCCCCTACCCCACCCCTACGGTTCCCATGACCAATCCACCTGGCCTGCACATTCATGGACACTATAGCATGACCAATTCACCTAACCTGAACATCTTTGGACAATGGGAGGAAGCCCATGCAGGCACGGGGAGAACATGCAAACATTACACAGCCAGTTGCCCAAGGCTGGAATCAAACCCAGGTCCCTAGCGCTGTGAGGCAGCAGTGCTAACCACTAAGAGACTATACCCCATGATGGGACTACACTGTGAAACAAGAACAGAACATTTCTGAGTATGCTGCTCCTTTGATGGATTAATTATTATAAATTCCCTTGTGAATCATATTGACTGGAGTGATAAATCAGAAATAAAGGTACTGCTGGTTAATCTTGGCCTGATGTTAATGGGATAAGTGCTGCATTTCTGCAAAACTTGAAGTTCTCAGCTGCCTACACAGGAGTCTATTTTCTGAACTCTGTCATGTGAACTGTTAATTAAGGGTTACTTTGAACTGAAAGTGTTATCAATCAATCTTCTGAGCTACATCAAGGTACAGGAAAGGTTGTAGACAGACTAAAGGAATACAGAAGGCGGAGGAATGACCTGACTGAGATTGTTCAGATTGTGAAAGGGTTTAATAGGCTAGACCTAGTTCAGTTGTGGGAGACTGGAAGTAGTGGTCATAAATCCAAGATAACCACTAATAAATCCAAGCAGGAATTCAGGGAAAACTTCCTTATTCAGAGAATGGTGAGAATGTGAAATTCACTGGGACACAGTTGAGGCAAATATGATAGATGTAAAGAGGGAGTTGGATAAATAGATGCGAGAATGGAATAAAAGGATATCTTAATGAGGTGAGTGAGGAGACCTGGAAGGAGTACAAAGAGCAGCATAGAGCTAGAGAGAGTGGGTGTGTATCAGAGTGTGGGAGTGTGTGTCAGAATGTGTGTGTGTGTGTGTGTGTGTGTGTCAGAGTGTATGAGTGAAATGCTTATTTCAAGGCAAACAAACTTATGCCTGAGACTATAGCTATGAGGTGCAATGAAAATGGGGCATGCTCCAGCAAAATGCAGGAAGTGCCAGCGTCTGAAGGTCTGGCCTCCCTTGCAAATCCCTCAGGTAAACAGCAACCCTTCACTGCTCTACCCGCTTCCAGCAGCGCTCCCCCAAAGCTTGTGATTTTAAATAAACCTATTGGACTATAACCTGGTGTCATGTGACTTTGTCCACCCCAGGCACCTGCATCACCACATCATAATACTGGAAGGCCTTGGTATTTAAGTCTCCAACTTGTAACTTGAACCCACAACCTTCAGATTTTCAGAAGTATGAGTGCTATCCTCCCAGCCACAGCTGACACCATGGTGAACAAAAACCATTAAGTTAGAAAATGGGGCATGTAACAAAGCAGACTAAGAGAACCACCTTATGACAGGGTTATTTCTGCAGATGCACTCAAGGATTATGGGGCTTTTATTGAGCTAGTTAGACTGGTGTGATACACACTGTGTCTACAACCTAAAATGACCTCATTCGATAAACAAAAACAATCCTTACACCATCCACGATAGATCCAGAAACAAAAAAAAATCATTATTTAGCTAGCTTGCAAAAACAAAGGATGGATTGCAAGAGGAAACTAGCTACGATGTTGTTGCCAAGTTTCATGGCAGCCATAGAAAGGCCTGAGTGAAGCCAGTGCTGAGGTCTTGTTTTTGGTCCTGGAAATTTCAGTTAGTACTGTATTGGTACTCAAATCATAAGAGGCATCTAACGTACGGCCAACCAGGTAGTAATCTATGATATATACACACTTAACTCCAATTGCCAAGAAAGCCTCAAAGATCGGTTTCTTAAAAGAGCCACACACCAGAATTTGATTAGGATTTTTAGAATGGGGCAAGTACATGTCAAGAGTACATAAATGGCAGCAAATGAAATGCAGAGTTTCTTGCAGTGTTCAAGTTGAATGACCTTTTTTAAATATTAATTTATGGGATGTGGGTATCACTGGCCATTTATTACCCATCCTTACCTGCCCAACAGGCAGGCAAGAGTCAACCACATTGCTGTGGGTCTGGAGTCACATGTAGACCAGACCAGGTAAGGATAGCAGTTTCCTTCCCTAAAGGATATTAGTGAAGCAGTTGGGTATTTTCCTGACCAGAGTTTCCGAATGTATTAACTCTTAGACTCATCAATTCCAGAGATTTAATGAGTTAAATTCCACTGTGTTAGGAATCAAATCCGGGTCCCCACAGCCTCTGGGTTAATAGTCTAGTGAAAAAAGCTATGAGGTCATCACCTCATCAGTGGGAGGTGACTAATGGCACAGGTGTGATTACAGCCTGAATCCATCTCCACAACTTAACTGATGTTAAATCCATACCGTCAGGAGTTCTAATTTACTTATGGAAGCAAAATGAAAGCACTTTCTTTTTTAATGTTTAATCCTTCAAGTTGTGGGTGAAACTAGCAAGACCATATTTACTGAGCTGAGAGATTGTCTGAGAATGGCCAGGATATTGACATAGCAGCCTGGGGACATGTGACCAGACTCTTCAAGCTCATTTGACAACATCTACACATTGGACAGAACAGCAATTTCTCAATTATCTTATGGATGTTTTGGGCTTCCCCCCCCCCACCGAGATGGAATGGGGCAGAGGGGAAACAGAGCCAGGATGAAAAGAAGTAAACTTTAATTCTTTCATGAGCTGGGGGCATGTCACTGGTGAGGTCAGGCTTCATTGATTAACCCGAATTACCTACGAACCCAGTGGCTTACTCAGCTTGTTCCGAGGGGCGGTCCAGAGTAAACTATGTGGATGGGTCAGCTAGAGTCACATATAAACCAGAGTGGAGTCAGGACAGCAGGTTTGTTCTTATTAATGAACCAGATGGGTTTTTTCACAGTGATCACAATAGCTTCACTGAAGCTATTTTTAATTCCAGATTTTTACTCTTCAATGAATTTAAATTCCACCAGCTAACCTTGGGCTATTTGAACCCATGTCCCCAGAACATTAGGCCAGGCATCTGGATATTAGCCCAATGACATAGCCAGCATCGTACTATCTCTAGATATAAGGCGACACCATGACAGATAGAGCAGACATTTTGGATGCACTGGCCTGCAACTGCCCTTTTGGGGATGACGCAGTGGCATCTCTATGACTCTATGGCTAGCACTGCTGCCTCACCACGCCAGGGACCTGGGATTCGATTCCAACCTCAGGCAACTGTCTGTGTGGAGTTTGCACATTCTCCTTGTGTCTGTGTGAGTTTGCTCCAGTTTCCTCCCACAGTCCAAAGTAGGTTAGGGTGGATTGGCCATGGAAAATCGTCCAAAGTATCCAGGAATCTGCAGGCTAGGTGGGATAGCCATGAGAAAAGCGGGGTTACACGGATAGGATGGGAAGCTCTTTGCCGGGTCAGTGTGGACTCAGTGGGCCAAATGGCCTGATCTCATGCTGTAGGGATTCTATGATGTTCACGAGGTTGTAACACGTGTCTACTGTCTTTGAGACGCTAGTAACAGCTCTTCTACTATGTGGGCAGTGGTTGCTATGATAACACTAATCTACACAATATAAAGAAAAAGGTCATAAAAAAGATGGAGCATCAAACCAAGCAGGAAAAAACATCCGATCCATATCATATCAGATACTGCCATAATAACATGTGAGAAAAAGCTTCAACCCAGAAACCTTAATTCACTTTCTCTGTCTACACATGATGCCAGACCTGCTGAGTGTTTTTCAACAGTTTCTGCTTTTATTTCAGTCTGCCAGCATCAAAGCTAGGAGGCATCAGTTTTACTGTATTAATAAGTCACACTTAACAAAATCTTCAATCCCCTTCTAGAGTGATTTTGTCAGGATCCCGTAGGTTTCTATGCTGTGAATGTGACTGTACCCATTAATGTCTATGCTTTATCTTCTCACAGCTCTGTTTCACCTTGCGTTTTAATTAGGTTTCTGTGCCTCTTATGATATACTTTCATGCATCAGAGCCACCTGAATGTTTAAACTCACTGATAGTTAGGCTTTAATTCCTTCGCTTCCTTGAAATAGGGTCGCAAAATTGGGTGAAATTAGCTGCAAGAAAGTGTATGCTGGAAAACCGTATGTTTATAAATCAGCAGTGCAAACCTACAAAGAGCAAATTAAACAGCACAAGTAAATAATAAACACAAGATTTTTCACAATGCATCAGGCTAAGAGCAGTTAACATGGATCATTAACTGAACCATTAGTATCTCCTCCCTCTGTGAAACTTCATTCAACTGTCGGTATGTGGCGCAGACACCTGAAGGTGGGTATTCCATCAAAGCTGCCTGACAGTAAAGGAGGATTGAGTGTTCTCTCTACCAGAGGAGACTGCTGCACACATTAATAGTTTGTCAGAATTTGACATTTTTGAAATTCATTTTTTCGGGGTCTGGTAGATCATGGTTTTGAACATTCCCCTCCTTTGGAATTCTAAGCCACAATTCCCCTTCTATTTAACCTGCATCTATTCACAGAGCTAACCCAATGCAAGATGGAAAATTATCTTCACCGTGTAACCGAGGAAATGGAGAATTCCCAATCAGAACGTGAAACCTGTCAGCCAATCAGCTCACCTTGCTTGTGCTGGCTTCTCAAATGAACCCTTCAGTTAGGTCCTGATGAAAGGCTCTGGCCCGAAACATCGAATTTCCTGTTCCTTGGGTGCTGCCTGACCTGCTGTGCTTTAACCAGCAACACATTTTCAGCTCTGATCTCCAGCATCTGCAGACCTCACTTTTTACCCTTCAGTTAGGTCCACAGACCGATATCCACATGTTGTGTTGGGTAGCAATAGATTTTCAGAGATTTACAAAAGGTTTCATTGTACATCTGGAGTTTAGCACCTGTTTTCCACCTCTCCCATAGAACATAGAAGGATACAGCGCAGTACAGGCCCTTCGGCCCTCGATGTTGCGCCGACCGAATCCTACCTAACCTATACTAGCCCAATAACTTCCAAATGCCTATCCAATGCCCGCTTAAATGACCATAAAGAAGGAGAGTTCACCACTGATACGGGCAGGGCATTCCATGAACTCACAACCCGCTGTGTGAAGAATCTACCCCTAACATCTGTCCTATACCTACCACCCCTTAATTTAAAGCTATGTCCCCTAGTAACACCTGACTCCATTAGCGGTAAAAGGTTCTTAGTATCTACCCTATCTAAACCCCTAATCATCTTATACACTTCTATCAGATCTCCCCTAAACCTTCTCTTCTCCAATGAGAACAGTCCCAAGTGCCTCAGCCTTTCCTCATAAGATTTTCCTACCATTCCAGGCAACATCCTGGTAAACCTCCTCTGCACTCGTTCTAAAGCTTCCACATCCTTCCTATAGTATGGCGACCAAAACTGCACACAATACTCCAGATGAGGCCTCACCAGAGTCTTATACAACTGCAACATGACCTCAGGACTCCGGAACTCAATTCCTCTGCCAATAAAGCCCAGTACACCATATGCCTTCCTCACAGCACTATTTACCTGGGTGGCAACTTTCAGAGATCTGTGTACATGGACACCAAGATCCCTCTGCTCATCCACACTACCAAGTAGCCTACCATTAGCCCAGTAATCCATCATCTTGTTATTCCTACCAAAGTGAACGACTTCGCACTTAGCTACATTGAATTCCATTTGCCACATTTCCGCCCAGCTCTGCAACTTATCTATATCCCGCTGTAACCTACCACTTCCTTCCTCACTATCCACAACTCCACCGACTTTTGTGTCATCCGCAAACTTGCTTACCCAGCTTTCAAGTCCTTCCTCTAGATCATTTATAAAGATAACAAAAAGCAATGGTCCCAAAACAGATCCTTGTGGTACACTGCTAGTAACTGCGCTCCAAGATGAACATAATCCATCAACTACTACCCTCTGTCTCCTTCCAGCCAGCCAATTCCTAATCCAAACCTCTAATGTATCCTCAATGCCATACCTCCGTAGTTTTAGCATTAGCCTACCATGGGGAACCTTATCGAACGCCTTACTAAAATCCATATACACAACATCTACTGCTTTACCCTCGTCCACTTCCTTAGTCACCTTCTCAAAGAACTCAATAAGGTTTGTGAGGCACGACCTGCCCTTCACAAAACCATGCTGGCTATCCCTGATCACGTTATTCCTACCCAGATGTTCATAAATCTTATCCCTTACCATTCTCTCTAAGACTTTGCCCACCACTGAAGTCAGACTCACTGGCCTATAGTTACTAGGGCTATCCCTACTCCCTTTCTTGAACAATGGGACCACATTCGCTATCCTCCAGTCCTCTGGTACTATTCCCATTGACAATGACGACATAAAAATCCAGGCCAATGGCTCTGCTATCTCCTCCCTAGCTTCCCATAGGATCCTGGGGTAAATGCCATCAGGCCCAGGAGACTTATCTATATTCATCCTTTCCAATATTCCCAAAACCTCTTCCCTGCATATTTCCAGGGCATCCATTCTAATTATTTGTGATTCCATATTCACATCAGCAACAGTGTCCTGTTCCTGAGTGAATACTGATGAAAAGTACTGATTTAATGTCTCTCCAATCTCCTCCGCCTCCACACACAACTTCCCACTACTATCCTTGACTGGACCGATACCTACCCTAGTCATCCTTTTATTCTTGACATACCTATAGAAAGCCTTTGGGTTTTCCCTAATCCTACCAGCTAAAGACTTTTCATGTCCCCTTCTCGCTTCTCTTAGCTCCCTCTTTAGCTCCTTCCTGGCTACCTTATAACTCTCAATCGCCCCTACTGAACCTTCACGCCTCATCTTTACATATGCCGCCTTCTTCCCTTTCACAAGGGACTCCAATTCCTTACTAAACCACGGCTGCCTCACAAGGCCCTTTACACCATGCCTGACTGGTACATACCTATCGAGGACACGCAGTAGCTGCTCCTTGAACAATCCCCACATCTCATTAGTGTTCTTCTCTTGAAGCCTGTTTTTCCAATCCACACATCCTAAGTCATGCCTCACTGCATCATAATTTCCCTGCCCCCAGCTATAACTCTTGCCCTGCAGCGCACGATTATCCCTCTCCATCACTAAAGTAAAAGTCACCGAGTTGTGGTCACTGTCCCCGAAGTGCTCACCTACCTCCAAGTCTAACACCTGACCTGGTTCATTACCTAGAACCAAATCCAATATAGCCTCCCCTCTTGTTGGCCTGTCGACATATTGTGTCAGGAAACCCTCCTGCACACATTGTACAAACACCGACCCATCTAATGAACTCGAGCTATAGCTCTCCCAGTCAATATCTGGGAAGTTAAAGTCCCCCATAACAACCACCCTGCTACCTTCACTCTTTTCCTGAATCATCCTCGCAATATTATCCTCTACTTCTCTAGGACTATTAGGAGGCCTGTAGAAAACACCTAACAGGGTGACCTCACCTTTCCTATTTCTAACCTCAGCCCAAACTACCTCAGATGGCAAGTCCTCTTCCATCGTCCATTCCACTGCTGTGATACTATCTTTGACAAGTAATGCCACGCCTCCCCCTTTTTTACCCCCATGTCTGATCCTACTAAAACATTTGAACCCTGGAACGTGCAACAGCCATTCTTGTCCCTGTTCTACCCACGTCTCTGTAATGGCCACAACATCGAAGTCCCAGGTACCAACCCACGCTGCAAGTTCACCTACCTTATTCCTTATACTTCTGGCATTGAAGTATACACACTTCAATCCACCCTTCTGGTTACAGGCACCCTCCTTAGAGATCACTGCATTATTCCTAACCTCCCTACACTCAAGGTCCTGTACCCTAAAGCTACAGTCCTGGTTCCCATGCCCCCACGGAGTTAGTTTAAACCCTCCCAAAGAGCACTAGCAAACCTCCCCCCAAGGATACTGGTGCCCCTCAGGTTCAGGTGTAGCCCATCCTTTTTATAGAGGTCCCACCTTCCCCAGAAAGGACCCCAGTTGTCCAGAAACCGGAATCCCTCCCTCCTGCACCATCCCTGTAGCCACGCATTTAACTGCTCTCTCTCCCTATTCCTCGACTCTCTATCACGATGGGACTGCCCATCTGGACACTTTCCCTGTCCAGAAGCTAACATCCCACTCAGAAAGCACCCAGTCCTTTTTACAGCAAGAAATTCACCAGTAAATTAACCAATGAGCCACTGAATACATTACAAACACTGCCCAACATACGCAGTATAATAATAACAAAAAACAAAAGGGGGTAAACACTTTGTTGGGGGGGGGGTGATGATGAGGAAGACAGGATTTGACCGTGTCCAAACAGACCTTGTCAAATTTATTACCTGATATACATAACTACACAACTATGATTAAAGACCCAGAGAACCCAGCTCTTTTTGGTTTGTAAAATACACCAACCACCAGTTAACCTCCCAGTTAATAAATTACAGATACTGCCCATTCGGGACAAGAACAAAGAAAATCAAAGGAGGAAACAAGGCGGTTTAGTTGGGGGGAGGGGTGGGTGGGTGGCAGGGTGAACTGAGTGAATGTAGTGTTATTTTGAATCCCATACAGAGTCATAGAGATGTACAGCATGGAAACAGACCCTTTGGTCCAACTCGTCCATGCCAACCAGATATCCCAACCCAATCTAGTCCCACCTGCCAGCATCCATCCCATATCCATCCAAACCCTTCCTATACATATACCCATCTAGATGCCTTTTAAATGCTGCAACTGTACCAGCCTCCACCACTCCCTTTGGCAGCTCATTCCATACACACACCATCCTCTGCATTAAAAAGTTGTCCCTTGGGTCTCTTTTATACACTTCCCCTCTCACCCTAAACCTATGCCCTGTAGTTCTGGATTCTCCTATCCCAGGGAAGAGACTTTGCCTATTTACCTTCTCCATGCTCCTCATGATTTCTGAAACCTCAGCCTCTGAAGCTCCAGGGAAAACAGCCCCAGTCTATTCAACCTCTCCCTATAACTTAAATCCTCCAACACCCTTGTACATCTTTTCTTATCTAGGGAAGGATTTGTTGTTGTTGGAGTGGGTCCATAGGGGGTGTACAAGAATGATCCCAGGGAATGAAAGGCTTGTCATGTGATAAGCAGTTGAGGGCTCTGGGTCCATACTCAATGGAAGTTAGAAGGATGAGGAGGAGATCTGCTTGAAACTTACAAAATACTGAGATGCCTGGATAGAGTGGACATGGAGAAGATGCTTGGTACAAGAGATTAGGATACAAAGGCACAGCCTTTGGGGGAAGGAATGAGGAGAAATTTTTCAGCCAGAGGGTGGTGAATCTGCGCAACTCATTGCCACAGAGGGCTGTAGAGGCCAGGTCACTGGAGTGTATTTAAGACAGAGATTGGTAAGGGGATCAAGGATTATGGGGAGAATGCAGGAGATTGCGGTTAAGAAACATATCAGCCATGATTGCTTGGCAGATCAGAGTCATTGGGCCGAATGGCCTCATTCTGCTCTGATAGTTTATGGTCTTATGATTATTGGGAGAAATAATACAACCCCAGCCATGCAGTGCCCACTGTCCCTGAGTGCTTTGAAGCTACTGGCAAAAAATAAAATATAAAATATAAAATAAAATAATAACGCGATCACCAATTCACCAAAGAACCCAGCTTCTCTTTTTAAAAATATATAAATAAACCCACCATGGCATTTACAAAACACCCAATCAATCAAATAAGGAAAATACCTCATTTTCCTTTACTTTAGAAATGCACCAAACTAAGCCCTCACCAAATTAACCGACAAAGTACGGGCAGTGCCGACAAGGAGTAGTGTAATAACTACAAAAACAGAAAAAGGAGAGGGGGAGAACAGGTCAGGGAGGGGTGTTACTAAATCAAGGTAAATTGGAGTGGGGGGGGAGGGGAAGGACTAATACACTCCAGCCCCCATAGAACCCAAATCGAAGAAGCCAGCTGTTCATCTTTCATTTTGAAAGATGTGCTACCAAATCACTTCAGCAACTATTTATCAAATAACAGCTAACACATTGGCCACCAGTGTGCTGTAGATCTCTATGATCTATGAATCTGACCAGGAGCAGGGTAAATGGCCAGCTGTGTGTTTTTTAAATCAACCTGTTCAAACATGTTACAGCATGTGGTTGGAGCAGATGTGACTTGAAACCAAATCTTCTGTGCCAGAGATAGGGACATTACCACTGCACCTTAAGACATTCAGCACTTACATTTAAAAGGGAGAAAGAGATGCAGGGGGCTAAATTAAATGAAATTGGAGAGTGAAACAGTGTTTCCCAGTCCCTATAGTGACCCCCCTCTCTCTGACGGTGTTGTGGAAGTTGATGCTTTCTGCATTCTCTCTCTCTCTCTCTCTCTCTCTCTCTCGGGCACTCAGGTCTATGACTGCCTCCAAGACCGGTTTTCTGGACCAGTTGATGTGAGAACTCAGCACTTTATTTTATTTTCTGTTATCACACACTACCAAACTGTTTTCTTCCCCATCTCCCAATCACCCGTGGTAATTTTCATCTATTAACCGCTATTAATCAACCATGTTCCAATTGATTATCTTACATGCAAAGCATGTTAAGGGGCAGTGCAATGACATCAAAGGTGAGGGAGAGGTAGGAACAGAGGAGAGAGGAGATTAAATCAATATGGAGTTGGGGGAGGGAGTTACAACGCACCCACTCCCTGCGGTGCCCACCTTTCTCTAAAGACATTGAGCACATCTATGGGGATCACATGCTCAGTCTCAAGGACACTGGGAACAAACAAAGCCATGGAAGAGGGGCAGGCTCATCAACCATGACCCCCTCACTGCCCAGATCAACCTGTGCTGAGATGCTAGTACACATCTTTGGAACAGGTGGGACTTAAACTTAAGCTTCTTGGCTCAAAGGTAGGGACACTACCACTGTGCTACAAAAACCCTATCAAACCGAAGGAGCAACTTTTCATGCAGATGCGGGCATGGAATGAGCCGCCAGAGGAAGTGGTGGAGTTTGGTACAGTTACAACATTTAAACGGCACCTGGATGGGTATATGAATAAGAAGGGTTTAGAGGGATAGAGGCCAAATGCTGGCAAATAGGACTAGATTAGGTTAGAATATCTGGTTGGCATGGACAAGTTGAAGTGAAGGGTTTGTTCCCATGCTGTACATCTCTATGACTCTGACTATAATGGGTGGCACGGTGGCACAATGGTTAGCACTGCTGCCTCACAGCGCCAGAGACCCGGGTTCAATTCCCACCACAGGCGACTGACTGTGTGGAGTTTGCACGTTCTCCCCGTGTCTGCGTGGGTTTCCTCCGGGTGCTCCGGTTTCCTCCCACAGTCACAAAGATGTGCGGGTCAGGTGAATTGGCCATGCTAAATTGCCCGTAGTGTTAGGTAAGGTGTAAATATAGGGGTATGGGTGGGTTGCGCTTCGGCGGGTCGGTGTGGACTTGTTGGGCCGAAGGGCCTGTTTCCACACTGTAAGTAATCTAATCTAATCTAATTCTAGCTTCATCTGCCTTGGTGGGATTTGAACTGATGCCCTCAGAACTTTCCATCCGAACCCACAGCTTAAGTACCACATGCGATGGGCATCATCTGCTCTCCAGGGATACCCTTAAAGGGGCCAAAATTTCTAACAACAACAGAAATTGCTGGGAAAATCAGGCAGCATCTGTGGAGAGAAAGCAAAGTTAACATTTCAGATCCAGTGACCCTTATTCAGAACTGATACTAGCCCAGAAAAGGTTGGTATGTACTGAAGATGGGGCTATGGGGGTGAAGTAAACAATAAGTATAGATGGAGGCCAGAGGGAGAGACGGAGAGGAGACAACAGTTAGACAGAAAGGAACATGTAACGGTCAGCCTGGGGGAATCAATAGCAGGTAGTGGGCAAGTTAGTAGGTGATCATGGGTTGTCTATAGTAACAGTTCGTGTAATGGCCTGGTGTGTGGGGGTTTGGGTAAGGAAATGGGTTTTGCATGTTCAGGCTCTAAAATTAGCAACCTCGATATTGAGGTCCCCAATGGAAACTGAACTGTTGTTCTTCCAGCTTACACGGAGCTTCCCTGGAGCACTGCAGCAAGCCTGAGACAGAGATGTTGGCCAGCGAACAGGGTGTCCAGATTGTCCAGGAGAATCAGGATTCCTGATGAAGGGCTTATGCCCGAAACGTCGAATTCCCTGTTCCTTGGATGCTGCCTAACCTGCTGTGCTTTAACCAGCAACACATTTTCAGCTCTGATCTCCAGCATCTGCAGACCTCATTTTTTACCCAGAGAACAGGGTGGGGGGTTAAAGTGGCAGGCAACTGGAAGCTGAGGGTCATTTTTGTGGAGGGAACATCGGTGTTGTGCTGAGCGGTCGCCCAGCCTATGTTTTGTCGCCCCAGGTGGAGGGGACCATGTTGTGAGCAGTGTTTCTAACACGAACACAAAGACCTGCAGACATTTTTTTTCCACTAGTTTCCATCCTATCCTTTATTTTGCTTCAGGCTTTTGTGGGTTCAAGTCTCACTCCAGCAAGATGAGCCCATCAGGCCAGACTGACACTCCGAGGCAGTACCGAGTCGGTGCTGCATTGCCAGAGGTGCTGGCTTTTGGCTGAGCCATAAAGCCAAGGCTGCACTTGCCTTCCCAGCTCGATGTGAAAAAAAATCTCCTGGCACTGTTTCAAAACAAAGGACATCTCTTGTGCCAGATTTATCCTTTAGCTAAGCTCTAAAAATAGGAAGGATATTATTAAACTGGAGAGGGTTTGGAAGACATTTACCAGGATGTTGCTGGGATTGGAGAGTTTGAGGTATGGGGAGAGTCTGAATAGGCTGGGATTTTTTTTCACTTGATTGTAGGAGGTTTACTGGAGAGGTTTATCAAATCATGAGGGGTACAGATTAGGTGTATGGCAGGTGTCTTTTTTCCCCAGGTGGGAGATTTCAAGACTAGGGACATGTGTTTAAGGTGAGGGGAGAAAGATTTTACACAGAGAATGGTTCATGTGTAGAATGCACTTCCAAAGAAAGTAGTGGGTACAATGTTTAAAGGATAGCTCGATAAGTACATGAATAAGAAATGTTTGGAGGGTTATGTGTCAGGAGCAGGCAATTGGGTCGAGTTTAGTTTAGGATTATGTTCAGCAAGGACTGGTTGGTCCAAAGGGTCTGTATGAGTCTATGGTCAGTGCCATAAAGTGAACAGAGGGGTTCAGCAGAGTCTATCACAGCTTTGAAAATGTGTTGCTGGAAAAGCGCAGCAGGTCAGGCAGCATCCAAGAAACAGGAGATTCGACGTTTCGGGCATAAGCCCTTCTTCAGGATTCCTGAAGAAGGGCTTATGCCTGAAACGTCGAATCTCCTGTTCCTTGGATGCTGCCTGACCTGCTGCGCTTTTCCAGCAACACATTTTTTCAGCTCTGATCTCCAGCATCTGCAGTCCTCACTTTCTCCTCAATCACAGCTTCGCCAGGAAACGAACGTGATCATTGGCCTCAGATGTTCACATGTTCTCTTCTCGGAGACACCTGCCTGACCATTTCGGGCAGTTTTAGTTTTTATTTCAGATTTGGAGCACTTTGCTTTTTCTCCAAAAAACTACTTCCTTGGCTGCAAAACATTCCAGAATATTCTGGGGGGGGGGGGGGGGAGGTGGGTGGTGCTGTGAGGTGTAGGCTGACCACAGTCCAGGGTTAACAAAAAACAAACTTGAATTCTGAAGAAGGGTCCTGAAACTCTCTCTCTCTCTCCCCTCAGATGCTGCCTGACCTGCTGAGTTTCTCCAGTAATTTTGGGGGTTTTTTTGGTTAAAATGAAACTTGGTTGGACTCCCCAGCAATAGAGGATGGAATGGGAGATCCAAATCCAATGGTGAATCTGAACCTTCCTCATCCCTAATGAGCTCAGTATCTCTCTCTCTGACTTGGCAAGGGTGCAGAGCTCATTCACCTGCATTTTCACAGGCTGTACCTTAGAGAACTACCCTCGGGAGCTGGAGCGGGGCGAGGGAGGGTGTTGAGGGGGGGAGGCACTGATGATTTCTGTGGAGAGGCATTCCTGGAGAATCGCTGTCAGACTGAATTCAGGACCGGTTTATCCGCCTGAGCTGAATGTTTAAGACATCGTCCTCGTTCGGTCTAACCTCTCTCGTGTCGTTCACACAAATGTCCAAGTCTCCCAGCCAGCATTTTTTTTTCAATATTACTCATGAAACCCCCTCCCCGCAGCAGTGCCCCCATCCCAAACCCACAATAACACATCCCTTCCCAAGCCTCTATCACTTTGCAAACCGCTGCTCCAGTAAACAGCATCCCGTGCTGCCACAACAAAAGGCATCTGCTACAAATTGCCTTGCACCCAGACACAGAGAGAGAGAGAGAGAGTTCCCTTTAACGTTTACAGCAACTTTCCAGTGTGTGAGAGACATCCGGGGAGGATAATACTATGAGCAGATCATCGCTTCGGTGTAGAATTCAGGGGTAAAAACAGGGCACCAAGATATTAACGAGACACCTTGGTCAAAAAGATTGGAGAGGAATTCTACTGCACAGCGTGCAATGAGAGAGAAAAAAACACCCTGAACCAGAAAGCTGGCTCTGTCGCCTTCAGCAGCATCTCTGGAAATGTTGCCCTGGATATTTCAGGAAGGAGAGAGAAATTTACAAACCCAGCGATTCACATTTTGCAGTTGTTAAGACTGGGAGGAGAGTGGAACAGATAAAATAAGAAGGGGGAATCTGCTACTTACCTGTGAGCTCCGCAGCGGCCAGCTTGCCGAGTATTGAAGGCAAGTACAGGAGAAAGAAAGTACCCAGTCCCATGTTGTTGCTGTGGACGGGAGCGTTTTGAAAATAGCAGGCAGTCCCCTGAAAGCGGACGGTGCACTGAGCAACGGTGATGCTCCCTCAGCTCTCACCTATGAGAGTTTTAATGTCCAAAGTCCATGAGGAACAGATGCGAGAGATTGCTTGAAGACTCGATGTTGGGGAATATCTCGTGGTCTTTATCCCTTCCCCTCTGTGGCTGCCTTTCCAACAGATTATTTTTGCATATCTCTCTCTCTCTCTCTCTGGCTGTGTTTGTTTAAGAACTGTGCGGAGCTTGCAAAGCACGCCACACTCTGTCAGACTTTCATCATAACACGGAGAAGACTAAGTGGGACACAAAGAGAGATTGCAATAGGAGGGTGTGGAGGATTTACACCTGAATCCAACCAGCCCGCTTCTTATCCAGTTCCCAACCAGAAGAAACGTCCAATCCGATTCACAAACACGCCTGCCAATCTTAGCTGCTGAATAATTCATTCTCCTTCAGAATGAAGCTCTTCAAAACTTGCTACATTCTTGGTATGGAGATGCTGGTGTTGGACTGGGGTCCACAAAGTTAAAAATCACACAACACCAGGTTACAGTCCAACAGGTTTATTTGGAAGATCAGCGCTCCGAAAGCTAGTGCTTCCAGTTAGACCTGTTGGATTATAGTTTAGATCAGAGTGGTGCTGGAAAAGCACAGCAGGTCAAGCAGCATCCGAGGAGCAGGAAAGCCCTTCATCAGGAATGCGGCTGTAATTAGGCTTTTGGAAGGCCTTTTGCCTAAAATGTCAATTTTCCTGCACCTCGGATGCTGCCTGACCTGCTGTGCTTTTCCAGCACCACTCTGATCTAAACTCTGGTTTCCAACATCTGCAGTCCTCACTTTTGCCTGTTGGATTATAACCTGATGTTGTGTGATTTTTAACTTGCTACATTCTTCCTCTAGATAATTTTTTTCAAATGTCACACAGGAAATGTCTCCTAACAACATCTCCTTTCTGTTCCTGGTTATGCTGAATAACCATGGGGTAGCTGTAAATCTCGGGTGTTGAAAAGGAGTTACAGAGTTGAGGTGTAACTCCATAAATGCTTCCAAAATGTTTTATTTACAAAGTGTTCAGATACTTAAATTCCCGCTGATCGGTCCCCTGGCCCACGAGTGATTCGCTCACGTTGTAACAGATTAAAAGCGAAATACTGCGGATGTTGAAAATGTGAATAAACAAAATGCTGGGGAAACAAGGCAAATCTTATTTGGAGAGAGAAACAGAGTTAACAGTCCAGTATGACGTCTTCTGAACTGATTTGAAGCATTAACTCTTTCTCTTTCCATTGATGCTGCTAGACCTGCTGAGTTTCTCCAATATTCTGTGCTTGGTTCTGTAACAAAAAATGTCCCTCTCTCTACCACCCGTTAGAACCTTCTTGCAATAAACTTAACTGGCAGTCCGTTTTAATTGCACTGCAAGATGTACTTCTGTCCTCTGTGAATTATTCTCACAAATTGTAGATTTCTGATAAAAAAAACTTCCCCTTTCTCGACTATCCCTTTTTTAAAAACAAGCAAAGCACATTCCACATCCTTGGAATGTGCCAAGGAGTTTATCACCAGTGAGGTGCCTTTTGCAGTCATAGAGTCATAAAGTACAGCATCAGACCCTTTAGTCCAACCAGTCCATAGTGACAATTGTTCCCAAACTAAACTAGTTCCACTTGCCTGAGCTTGACCCATACACCTCCAAACATTTCTTATTCATGTACCATTCCAAAAGTCTTATAAACATTGTGACTGTACCTGCACCCACCACTTCCTCTGGAAGTTCATTCCACACATGAATCACTGTGTAAAAAAATTGCGCCTCATGTTGTTTTTAAATCTTTCTCCTTTCATCTTAAAAATATGTGCCCTTGTCATGAAATCCCCCATCGCAGGGAAAAGACATCTGCCATTCACCTTACCTTTATCACTGATGATTTTATAAACCTCTGTCAAGTCACCCCTCAACTTCCTACGCTCCAGCTTCTCCTTCTCATCGATGTAATGGAAGCAAAGACCAGAAACTCAGTTCCAAGAAAAGCAGAATGATAACAATCACAATACTACTGCCAAGGAGATTTCTCCACTCTCTTCAGAATGCTGCTACTTGGGAGAGCAGAGAGAACCTAACATCACATCAGAAAGATGGCACCTCAGACAGTGCAACACTCCCTTACTACTGCACTGAATTCAGTTCTGCAGTTCACCAAAGGACAAGGGATAAGGCTATTTTCCAACAGCAGGTATAGGCAGCAAGTGAAAGCTGCTCTCTCCCCTTTCATAATACCATTCAACACAGGGATCAAAATAATTAGGTGGTTGCTTTTGACTGGCACAGACTTGATTAGCTGAAGGCCTCTTTTTGTGCTGGATTATGACTGCACTTTTCATGTACCTTTCTTCTCCTGGAAGTATTTCTTGGTGGGTGGATTGGAAGAAGAGTTTTGATGATTCAGCACACTCCACAAAACTGTTGAAGAAAGGTGGTAAGGAAATGCCAGGGCATGATAGACAGAGGAGGCTGATGTCTGTGGTGGTTAAAGTATTGGAGGGAATCCTGAGGGACATGATTTGCATTTTTTTGGAAAGGCAAGGAATGATTATGGATAGTCAATATGGCTTTGTGCAAGGGAAATTTGTGTCTCACTAACTTGATTGAGATTTTTGAAGAAGTGGTGAAGGCAGAGCAATAGATGTTGTCTATGTGGACTTAAGGAAGGCATTCGATAAGGTTCCGCATGGTAGACTGGTAGCAAAGTTAGATCACATGGAATACAGGGAGAGTTAGCCATTTGGATACAAAATTGGCTTCAGGGTAGGAGATGTAGGGTGGTGGTGGAAGGTTTGTATTTGGACTGGAGGCCTGTGACCAGTGACGTACTACAAGGGTTGGTGCTGGGTCCACTGCTTTTTGTCATTTATATAAATGATCTGAGTGTGAACACAAGAGGTATAGTTAGTAAGTTTGCAGGTGACACCAAAGTTGGAGGTGTGATGGACAACGAAGAAGGTTACCTCAGAGTACAATGAAACTTTGATCAGATGGGCCAATGGGCTGAGGGGTGAAAGATGGGGTTTAATCTAGATAAGTGTGAGGTTCAATGTTTTGGAAAGGCAAATCAGGGTGGGACTTATACATTTAATGGACAGGTCCTGGTGGTGTTACTGAACAAAATTTCATTGTTCCTTGAAAGTGGAGTCACAGGTTGACAGGGTAGTGAAGAAGGCATTTGATACACTTGCCTTTATTAATCAGACCATTAGGTAGAGGAGTTGGGAAGTCATTTTGCTGCTGTACAGGACATTGGTTAGGACACTATTGAAATATTGCATTCAATCCTGGTTTCTCTGCAAAGGAAGGATGATGTTAAACTAGAAAGGGTTCAGAAAGGATTTACAAGAATGTTGCCCAGGGTTGGAAGGTCTGAGCTATAGTGAAAGTCTGAATAGGCTGGGGCTGCTGTTCCTGGAGCATTGAAGACTGAGAGGTGACCTCATAAAGATTTATAAAATCATGAGGGGCACAGAGAGAATGAATAGCTGTCATCTTATTCCCAGGTAGGAGAGTCTAAAAATAGAGGGCATAGGTTTATGGTGAGAGGGGAACAATTTAAAAGGGACCTAAGGGATAACTCTTTCATGCAGAGACTGGTGCGTGTATGGAATGAGCTACCAGAGGAAGTGGTGGAGGTTGGTACAATTACAGTGTTTAACAAGCATCTGGATGGGTACATGAATAGGAAGGGTTTAGAGGGATATGGGCCAAATGCTGGAAAATGGGACTAGATTAATATAGGATATCTGGTCAGCATGGATGAGTTGGACTGAAGGGTCTGTTTCCGTGCTATACATCACAATGACTCTAAAAGCAGCTAATCCCTGGGAAACGAAGAGCTGCCAATTCCAGCTTTGCTGTGACTCCACTTGCAGCCTGCCTTACTCTCAACCAAACAATTCAGCTGAAATAATTAGGCCACACATGCACATTTTAATCACTTTATTATTTTCTACACCTTCATTAAATGAGTTTGTATGTTCGATCTGTATTGCAATTTGGCCTTCACATCTATAATCCAGTTCTCCGTTAATGTGTTCTCTTGCTGAAACCTGCTCTCTGTGTGTTGATCAATGCTAATTATACATTGATCTCATTATGGCTTATGTCCATCAAGGGACTTGTCAATTTTCTCCCCTACTATCTTGAATGGACTGATTTATTTTGGGCTAACAAACCTATAAAGTGTCCACACTGGGATGCAGTGTCTGTTCATATTGTGTTGCAGAACCCGTGTTCATTCATCCATCAAGGTGTTGGAGCCACATTATCCATCCATGCTGGGATATAGAAGCTCACTGTTGTTAAAGTTAGTCTGATTTAGATGTATTTTTGTAAAGCAAAGATATTAAGGGATATGGGTCAAAGGCAGGTATATGGAGTTGGGCCACAGACCAGCCATGATCTCATTAAATGGTCAACAGGCACAAGGGAATGGTGACTGGTCTCCTCCTGTTCCTGCGTCTCTCCCTCACTGTCGATTTAAAGTGATCATTCTTGACAAGTGAACTTAGACAGTCTGTACAGCTGGAACTTTGAGAATAAATTCCAAAGGTGCAAGAAATCACAAACACAGTCATGTGCAAGAGACTAATACGAACATCCAATGAAGTAGGACTATTGACACTTTCCGAAGACATAGAGTGAGTACAGTACAACATTTGTACTGCCATGGGTCTGTCAGCCCTACAATCCATTATTATGCTGTACATTGTGTGTATGCACAAAACTAATCTTTCTAAAGTCTGCAGGCAAATATGCTGAGAAGGAATACGGGAGAGGAATCAGGAGAAAGGAGCCCTACTAATTTTCCTTTCTATATTCTGGGAATATTGATTGTTATTATGCAATGCTTCCTGAGATCAAGTACCTCAAAACAAAAGTGAGCCTTGGACTTGAACTTCCTGAGAGTTACCTTTCTAAGGGCAGCAGGAGACAGTGTTATCAGCTGGAACTGGGACTGGTTCTTATTCTCTGCTCTCATTGGACATAATGACATCTTTTAAATTCTGACATAATATGAATCGTGATTTAATTAGTTTTGCGTTGATATGAATTTAAACATCATATTAGTCCACTAATAACACAGTGAAAGCAAAGTCAAGAGACTCTAATGGGCGGATAATCAATGTGACAATGAGTATTCACTACCAATCTCTAAATGATATAAAACACATTTTATTATTTCTCTACCATGTCGAAGTTGGAACTGCTTTGCATTCTCACTGTAATTATGTGAAAATCTTCTGTGCTAACCTCTACATTCCACCTGTGACACAATCAGGAAAAGGTCAAAATTCTCAGTGGGCTGACCCAATATCAGGGACATATCCTTGAATGAACCCTTGCCTCATTCTGTGGTTACAGCTATTTTAATCAACCTGTTGAGAAAATGTCATAAGGCCTCACGGTGGCACAGTGATTAGCACTGCTGCCTCACAGTGCCAGAGACCTGGGTTCAATTCCCGACTCAGGCGACTGACTGTGTGGAGTTTGCACGTTCTTCCCGTGTCTGCGTGGGTTTCCTCCGGGTGCTCCGGTTTCCTCCCACAGTCCAAAGATGTGCGGGTCAGGTGAATTGGCCATGCTAAATTGCCCGTAGTGTTAGGTTAGGGGTATGGGTGGGTTGCGCTTCGGCGGGTCGGTGTGGACTTGTTGGGCCGAAGGGCCTGTTTCCACATTGTAAGTAATCTAATCTAATCTCACTGGTGCAGGTGGGACTCTAAAGTTATTCCTAATGAGACTTGAGGATTTTTCCACTGGTAAGACTGAGAGGTTTACTACTGTAAATGCATTCATATTGCCTGAGATGTGTAGGCCATGAGTTCATTGAAGCACCACTCCCTTTGTTGCCCTAACGTTGACACGAAACCCCAAACATGGACAAAAACTTTGACTAAAGCTAGTGTTGGAGCAGGAAGAGCCCTGAGGAGAATTGCAGCCAGAGACTCAAAGCCAAAAGATTTCGGGTCCCAATCCCAGCAGAGGTGATTCTGGCTTTTCCTTTTTGGAGATGGATATTGGGGCAGAAATCTAACCTTGCTGCTTCTGGTTCCTGACAAATGAAGAGCAAATGGGACCAATTTTGTAACACAATATGTCACACCAATCAGTGTCCTTTTGCAGGTAATAGGATGCAAATATTTTCTGAAGGGATTGTTTGCATTTCCAACAAGAGTACCAGCAAGTTAATTTTGTTATTGTGTAAGTAACCTAAAGTCAATTTGGAAAGATAATGATGATTTATGTGGTTGTATTGTCTGCAGATAATCTGGTTGCTATGAGTTTTGTCAGAGAAACATAAGCAATGGAAAAAAAAAGTGTAAGATCTAACCCATTTCTGAAACTTAAATCCCAACAGCAGTAGGTCCCATGAAAAGGAGGATCTTTAACAGGTCTTGCTGCATATTTTGTAATGCCTGGGAGAGTCTATAGTCCAAGAGCTGGCAAAAAAAATCTCAGCAGGAAGGGGGACTGGATAAATTGACAAGATCACTGGAGTATTTAAGAACAGAGAGAGAGAGAACCTACGACCTTCACAGAGTCAAAACAATCTAGGAGAGTTAGCATGTAATTTCCTCATTGATCGGTCAACAGGAGAGCCCTGGAGTTTCCAAGAATTAAAAACCTAATTCCCTGGACACCACTACAAGTAACCGAAAAAGAAAAACCGCAGTGGCCTTACAAATGGTGTGTTAAAATATCCTTGAATATTTTGCGCACTTAGTTATAAAAATCTGAGTGACACCATAACTTTGAGCTTAGGTACACTAATTGGAGCGTAAGAAACACTATATAAAATTTATCAAGCATCTGACTCAGGGTGGATAGATGAATGGACAAATGAGTGGAAATGTAGATGAATTGGAATGAAATGTGATGTGCCATCTGAATGGTTGTGACAAATTTGATTTAAGTACTGAGAATGGTGCTATAATTCCTGAGGAAGGACTATTCCCGTCAGCGATTGTAATGAATAAAAAGAAGCTGAGGTTAAAAAACTCCAATCTCTCTCACATATCCTTTTTATGCATAATATAGTGTAACCTTTCTGTTCTAACATTGTTTCAATGTATCAGCTGTTTGAGTATTATTGGCTGACAGTTTGATGGAAGAGATAAAACAGTAATTTGCTTTTCAAGAAAGTTGAGTTTGAAAAGGGTGAATTCTTAACATTGACTCAGAAAATCTCGTGGCTGCAAAGACAGTTTTGTGATTTGTATTTCTTCAGGTTCAAAAAAAAGGGAGCATTTTGCTGTATATTCCAGGTGCACAAAAATAAATCCCCTCCAACATGTCAATGTAATGATTGCCTTTAAGAAGCAATCAGACGTCACACGACACCAGGTTATAATCTAACAGGTTTATTTGAAATCATAGGCTTTCCGAACTTGTGAAGTGTCCACCTGACAAAGGGGCAGCGCTCCGAGAGCTTGTGATTTCAAATAAACCTGTTGGACTATAACCTGGTGTCGTGTGACTTTTGACTTTGTCCACCCCAGTCCAACATCAGCACCTTAAAAAAAGCAGAGTAGACAGCTCTGATGAAACGGCGAAAGTGAGGACTGCAGATACTGGAGGTCAGAGTCAAGATTAGAGTGGTGCTGGAAAAGTACAGCAGGTCAGGCAGCATCCGAGGAGCAAGAGAATTGATGTTTCGGGCATAAGCCCTTCATCAGGAATGGTGAAGGACGTATGCCTGAAATGTCGATTTTCCCCACAGATGCTGCCAGACCTGCTGAGTATTTCAACCATCTTTTGTGGATCATTCAGATTTTCAGTGTCTGCAGTATTTTGCTTTTGGTTACACTTTGCATTAGTTGTAGGGACGATAAATAATAAACAATTGTGGAACTTCAAATCATACCAATGTTATTTTTGTACTAAAGTAATCATTAACATTGGTTTAAAAATCAATTTCCCCTGAACATGATCCAGGTCACTAGATTGACCTCCGTCCGATCAATAGACTGAGGATGGTGAGCTTCCACTTGCTCAAAAAAAACTCTCCAAATTGAGCTTGCTTTCTAGTATGCATGTTTGAAATTTTTTAATGAAATATTTAAATGATTAAGAAAAAAAGTAGTGTACAACAATTAAGCAAATGATTTATGGTTTTCAGAAATGTTCAGTTTTCTAAAATATCAGTGCAAAGATTGTGGACTAGTCATTGATTTGTTGTGTGTTTGTAATCTAAATCGATTTAGTCTTTTCAAGTCCTGCTGCTGGAATTTTCTGTGGAACACTTTAGTTACAGCTTGATCCAAACATCCATTCTCATAGCCTGCCCCTTCCATACCTTTTCTTCATTTGTGGAAGGTGGGGGGTTGCTGGCTGGCTCAGCATTTATTGCCCATGCCTAGCTGCCCCTTGAGAAGGGGGTGGTGAACTGCCTTTTGAACCGCTGCAGTCCATTGGCTGTGGATAGATCCAGAATGCCCTTAGGGAGGCAATTCCAGGATTTTGACCCAGTGACAATGAAGGAATTGCTGATATATTTCCAAGTCAGAACTGTGAGTGACTTGGAGGGGAACTTACAGGTCATGGTGTTCCCATGTATCTTCTGCTCTTGTCCTTCTAGATGGAAGTGGCCGTGGGTTCAGGCAGTGCTATCCAAGGATCTTTGGTGAATTTCAGAAGTGCATCTTATAGGTGGTACACACTGCTGCTACTGAATGTCTGTGGTGGAGGCAGTGGATGCTTACAGATGTGGTGCCAATCAAATAGCCTGCTTTGTCCTGGGATGGTGTCAACATTCTTGGGTATTGTTGGAGCTGCACTCATCCAGAAAAGTGGGAAATATTCCATCGCACTCCTGATTTGTGCCTTGATGGTGGACAGGCTTTGGGGAGACAGGAGGTGAGTTACTCGCCACAGTATTCCTAGCCTCTGACCTACTCTTGTCACCAATGTTTTTTTTTGGTGTGGTGAGTTCAGTTGAGTTTCTGGTCAATGGTAACCCTCAGGATGTTGATAGTTGGGATTCAGTGATGGTAGCACAATTGAATGTCAAGGAATAGTGGTTAGATTGTCCCTTATTGGTGATTCTTTGAGGAGAAAGTGAGGTCTGCAGATGCTGGAGATCAGAGCTGAAAATGTGTTGCTGGAAAAGCACAAGAGGTCAGGCAGCATCCAAGGAACAGGAAATTCGATGTTTCGGGCATAAACCCTTCATCAGGAATGATGAAGGGCTTATGCCCGAAACATCGAATTTCCTGTTCCTTGGATGCTGCCTGACCTGCTGCACTTTTCCAGCAACACATTTTCAGCCCTTATTGGTGATCGTCATTGTCTGCCATTTGTCTATTGCAAATGTTACTTGCCACTTTTCAGCCCAAGCCTGGATATTTTCCAGATGTTGTTGCCTTTGAACCTGGACTGCATCAATATCTGAGGAGCTGCAAATAGTGCTGAACATTGTCAGTGAACATCCCCATTTCCGACCTTCTGATGGCGAGAAGGTAATTGATGAAGCAGCTGAAGATGTTTGAGCATCGGGCCCAACCCTGAGTAACTCTCGCAGAGATGTGTTGGAGCTGAAATAGCTGACCTTCAACAACCATTGCCATCTTCCTATGTGCCAGGTATGACACCAACCAGCAGAAAGTTTGCCCAATACCCATTAATTTGTTTTGCTCAGGCTCCTTAATGCCACACTTGGTCAAAGGTAGCCTTCATGTCAAGGGCTGTCACTGTCTTCTCCCCCTGGAATTCAGCTCCTTTGTCCATGTTTGAGCCAAGGCTGTAATGAGGTCAGGAGCTGAATGGTCCTAGCGGAACCCAAACTGGATGTCACTGAGTAGGTTATTGCTGAGCAGGTGCTGCTTGATAGCGCTGTTGATGACACTTCTATCACTTTACTTATGATCAAGAGTAGACTAATGGGGCATTAACTGCACAGGTTGGATTTCTCCAACATTTGGTATACAGTACATACCTGGGCAATTTTCCACATTAGCAGGTAGATGCCAGTGTTATAACTGTATGGAACAGCTTGGCTAGGGGAGTGGCATATTCTGAAGCACAAGTCTTCAGTACTATTGCCGGAATGTTGTTACGGCCCATAGGCTTTGCAGTATCCAGTGTCTCCAACCATTTCTTGATATCATGTGGAATGAATCAAATTGACCAAAGACAGGTATCAGTGATGCCAGGTCATTCACTCAGCACTTCTGCCTGAGGTTTGGAGCAAATTCTTCAGCCTTATCTTTTGCATTCTTGTGTTGGGTTCTTCTATTATTGAGGAGGGGGGTATTTGAGGAGCCTCCTTCTCCAGTGAGTAGTTTAATTGTCCACCACCATTCACTACTGGATGTGCCAGCACTACGGAGCTTAGATCTGTTGGGATTGCTTAGTTCTGCCTATCACTTGCTACTTATCATGTTCTGCATATAAGTAGCCTTATAGAGTCAAAGAGATGTACAACACAGAAGCAGACTCTTTGGTCTAACTTGTCCATGTCAGATATCCCAACTCAATCTAGTCCCATTTGCCAGCATTTGCCCCATAGCCCTCTAAACCCTTCCTATTCATATACCCATCCAGATGCCTTTTAAACTTTGCAATTGGACCAGCCTCCATCAGTCCCTCTGGCAGCTCATTTCATAGACACACCAGTCTCTGCATGAAAAGGTTGGCCCTTAGGTCCCTTTTATATCTTTCTCTTCTTACACTAAACCTATGTCCTCTAGTTCTGGACTCCCCCACCCCAGGGAAAATACCTTGTCTATTTACCCTATCCATGCCCCTCATGATTTTATAAACCTCTATAAGGTCACCCCTCAGCGTCTGATGCTCCAGGGAAAACAGCCCCAGCCTTTTCAGCCTCTCCCTGCAGCTCAAATCCTCCAACCCTGGCAGCGTTATTGTAAATCTTTTCTGAACTCTTTCAAGTTTCACAACTTCCTTCCAATAGGAAGGAGACCAGAATTGCATGCAATATTCCAAAAATGGCCTAACCAATGTCCTGTACAGCTGCAACATGACCTCCCAAGTCTTATACTCAATGCCCTGACTAATAAAGGAAAGCATATCAAACACTTTCTTCACTATCCTATCTACCTGCAATTTCACTTTCAAGGAACTATGAGCCTGCACTCCAAGGTCTCTTTGTTCAGCAACACTCCCCAGGACCTTACCATTAAGTGTATAAGTCCTGCTCTGATTTGCTTTTCCAAAACACAGTACTTGGCATTTATCTAAGTTAAAGTCCATCTGCCACTCCTCAGCCCATTGGCCCACCTGATCAAGATCCCATTGTACTCTTAGGTAACCTTATTCATTGTCCACCATACCTCCAATTTTGGTGTCATCTGCAAATTACTAACTATACCTCCTATGTTCATATTTAAATCATTTATATAAATGACAGAAAATAGTGGACCCAGCACCAATCCTTGTGGAAGACCACTGGTCATAGGCCTCCAGTCTGAAAGGCAACCTTCCACCACCACCCTCTATCTTCTACCTTTGAGCCAGTTCTGTATCCAAATGGCTAGTTCTCCCTTTATTCCATGAGACCTAACTTTGCTAACCAGTCTACCATGTGGAACCTTGTTGAATGCCTTACTGAAGTCCATATAGATCACATCCACCACTCTGTCCTCATCAATCCTCTTTGTTACATCTTCAAAAAACTAAATCGAATTGAGAGACATGATTTCCCATGCACAAAGCCATGTTGACCATCCCTAGTCAGTCCTTGCCTTTAGTCTAGTTTGGTAGTTTCACCAGGTTGATACAGCATTTTTAGATATGTCTGATGCTGCTCCTGGCATGCCCTCCTGCACTCTCCATTGAACCAGGGTTGATCCCCTGGCTTGATGGTACTGGCTTAGTGGGGGATATGCTGGGCCAGGAGGTTAAAGGTTGTGCTGGAATATAGGTTTGCTGCTTTTGACAGTCCACAGCGCATCACAGTCTTGAGTCATTAGATCTGTTTAAAATCTGTCCCATTTAGCATGGTGATAGTGTCACACAACGCAATGGAGATGATTCTCAGTGTGACGGCTGGGCTTTGTCTCCATAAGGACTGTGGGGTGATCACTCTTACCAATACTTACATGGACAGATACATCTGCAGCTGGCAGATTGGAAAGGATGAGGTCAAGTATGTTTTCCCTCTTGTTGGTTCCCTCACCACCTGCTGTAGATCCAGTCTCGCAGTTTCTGCTCGCTTCCAGCATCTGTACGTAATTATGTGACTCTGGTATCATTGCTACATTATACATGCTTTTGATTAATCCCATTATTGTACAGACCCTCATTAAAAGCTTACTTCCTGCAATGAAATAATCTTCAGCTGAATTCGTGATAAGGTGAAGCGGCCCCTGTCCCACTCCCTCAGGGACATACAGCTGGTGTTGGTTTAAACTGAGGTGAAGGAGAAGAGATTATGAAGGAGAATTCTCCATGCTAATCTTAGCTGGTGTGAGACTTGAACTTATGCTGCTAATGTAATGCTGTATTGCAAACTAGTCATCCAGCCCACTGAACTAACAAACCCCCATTAGTCAGAAAATTGTGTCAGGTTACCAGACATCATATTTTTCCTTCTTCAGTCATGGCACGTGGGTGTCAGTGGCTGTACCAGCATTTATTGCCCATCACTAATAGCATCAGTTAATATTTTTGAAGCACCAAAATAAATATCTTCAATTATGATGATGGATGGTTCATGGAAGATTTTATGTTAGGGGTTAGTCAGATAAGTTTGAACAGAAATTTGAACTGAAACTGAACCAATGCAATTTCAAGCACAATTTACACCCAATGAATTTAATATGTTCATTCAGTCTAGAGGCAGAAATTAAAGTCTCTAGTGGCTAAATGAGGCTGTTTCCCTGCTTTCAGTAATTGGTCTTTCCAGTGGGACATTAAACTTGGGGCCCATCTCTTCTTGCTCTCCTGCGGTTTCCATTGAAGCAAATCAAACTTAAGGCTCCAGGAACATTGCAGTTTCCTTTCTCAAAGGAGATGGAGGAGGGAGGTACTGGGCACTAAGCTCTTAATGGGTTTGTTAGTGATCTGTAGCTGTCGAGCATTTACAGCGATTACAGCTTGCTGCTTGTACCGCACGTGAGGTAACTTTCCAGCTAATATTCCAAGGAGCAGGAAGCCTGCTGGATTAATTCAATTTTTCAGACCTTGGTATGATGTACAGAATCATAAATGGAGGACAGACTGTATCATACTGTGGTTTATATAATCCATGATGTAGTTTGATTTTGTAACACATCCTTAAATGACAATTTGCAGTTTACGTCGGATAACTTTGGCTCACTTGGCAGCTGCCTCATTTGAGTAGGCAAGTTTGTAGTTCAAATCATATCCTGCAGACCTCATTAATGCATTACCCCCCGAGGAAGCACCTCACTGTCAGCGAGGCAATGACAGGGCAGCGCAGAGGGAGCACTGCACTGTCAGAGGGGCAATACCGAGGGAGTGCCACTCTGTTGGAGCGTAGTACTGAGAGACCAGATAGAAGTGCCATCTCTCATATCAGGTGCCAAAGACGTGCCTCCTATTCCCCCTCACCAGTGGGTGTAAGAAATCCTATGAAGTGATGTGGAATACAGCAGAAGAGTTTATTCATTGTCCTGGGCAGTGTTAATTTCCCCAGTCATGACCATCAGAAATAAATGTTGACATCTGATCCTTTCGCCAGCTCTGTCATCACAGCCCAGCTTTCTGATGGCACAGAAAATCGACAGCTCCTTCACATGTACCTTGAACACTTTCATTCGGAGGAACTAGCATTCGGAATAGAATAGCGTGTTAGACCTGATGTAATGATGGTCGTTGCATATTTGGATGCAATGGGTGCTTTGGTTCGATGATTTCCAAAGTTCTCCATCACTGGGGGTTTTCATGTCTCATATCTGGGTCCATTACCACGTAACAAATAGAGATCGATTGCTACAGTTAAAGGAATTCCAGGGATAGTATGTTGCGTGGACTTTGACAACCATCCCATCACCACAGGATATGCAAAGACATCCTCCGCACCTCCACTTCTATTGGGGAGTATTTGAAGAAGATTAAAAAGTTCAAAGGGGTGTGCTGTTTGCATTAAATAAAGAAAACAGAAAAGGGAGGACCTGTTAGCTCAGTTGGCTGGACAGTTTGAGTGAAAGTTATTCAGAATAACACCAGCAACACTTCCAATGCTCCCTCAGTACGGTCCCTGGGACAGTCCAGCATTCACTCATATCTTCCCTCTGACATTGCAGCATTCCCTCATTCTGTCCCTCTGATGGTGCAGCATGCAACTGAAGGAAATTTGGAGACTGTCTCTTCCTCCTCCTGCCCCTTAGCAAAATCATAGCATTAGCCACAGCTCAGCAACCCTCAAAACATCAAGAATTCTACCTAAAGGTAAGGCTCAGTCAATTTGTCAGAGGGTAGTGAGTCGAAGCTAAAAGCTGTGAAGACCCATTGTAATCTGTGTTCTTAATGACATTTATTGCCATACAAACAGGCTATTTGGCCCAACTGGTGCGTGTTAGTTCACATGAGACTTCAAGCAACCATAGCTACATAACCATATTCCTTTCTCTCCTTAACAACATAGAGTCATAGAGCATGGAAGCTGACCCTTCGGTCCAACTCATCCATGCCGACCAGATATCCCAACCTAATCTAGTCTCATTTGCCAGCACACGCCCATATCCTTCGAAACCCTTTCTATTCATATATCCATTCAGATGCCTTTGAAATGTTGTAATTGTACCAGCCTCCGCCACTTCCTCTGGCAGCTCCTTCCAAAAACACACCACCCTCTGTGTGATAAAGTTACCACTTAGGTCCCTTTTAAATTTTTCTCGATTTTCCTTTTTGGTGCTTCTTTGCAACAACAAACCCCATGAGTCTCAGTTCAACATTCTAATGACTCCCTGTGAGAAAAAAAGATTTATTGTCAATTACTCATTGGATTTATTAATTACTATCTCATATTTACAATCCCTAGCTTTGGGCCACCTGTGAAAATCCTCATCCAAAATAGGTCAAACAAATTTCAGGAAGTTCCCATTATCAGAAGTGTGCTGTACTTCCTGTATTCCCCAAACGACCCGGCTTTGGCAGCCAGCCATTCTTACTGAAGCAATCAATCAGTTTCTAGAAATTTGCTGCCTATGTTCCTTCTTGCTTAGTGAGGTGCAAATTTTCAACAGTTTTCTTGCTGTCCAGTCACAGTTCAAGTTCTTCCCACTTTTGAAAATTCTGCAAACGTGCACTGCATTTCTCCTGTGCTGCTCAAACCAAAATCTTTTGACCCTTGATCAGAAAAAAGAGATGACCCATCAATCATCATGCTGGTCACAGAAGCAAAATGCAAAACCCTTTGGCATGGAACAACAGAGCCACAGGTCGTGCATTTGTTCTCCATTGGCGAGTATCCTTTGTAATAGTGCCATTTTCTTTAGGGACTGCCTTTATGGAAATTGAAGTGCTAAATTCATTCAGGTCCATGTCCCAATCATCATTACCATCATCCAGGGGTCAAGTTGCGGAGTTAGTGTAGTTCAAACAGTTAGCAGACCCATGTCATTCAAAATCCTGAGCCTGGTGGATTTAATCTGGTGTTTTAAAAAAAATATTTATTCGTAGCCAGCATTTATTTTCTATCTCTATTTGCACAGAGGGCACTTAAACATAACTACATTATTCTGGGTCTGAAGTCATATGTAGAGCAGACAGAGTAAGGATGGCAGATTTCCTTCCCCATTTGTCATTAGTGAAGCAGGTGGAGAAATTCAGCAGAATTAACATCTCAAATCGAGTGATGTTTCTTCAGAACTCTCCACAGATACTACCAGACCTGCTGTGTTTCTCCAGCATTTTGTTTTTGTTTCAGGTCTTCAGCATCTGCAATTATTTTAGTGAACCAGATGGGTTATGGGTCAACAATAGCAACAAGTGACATGGTCATCAATTTTTTTTTAAAAATCAAACTTAAAATACACTGTCTGCCATGTCACAGTTTGAATCTAGATCCCCAGAAAAATTACCTGGATCTCTGGACTAGTAGTCTATCAATAATGTGACAAGGCCATCGTACTCAGATACTGTTCCTGAAGATCTGCTTCAACTTGTGAGACCATCAGTAAAATTGTCATTTCACCTTTGATCTTGGCTTGAGCCTTTGAGCTAACTTCATCTTGGTTCCTGGATCTTTTTCTTTACTGAGTTTCTTGTAGGATACTGTTCTGCAGATGCCTCATGATCTGGATAAGGTCTGAGAGAGGAAACTCACATGCGCCACATTCCTCAACCACGTCTATCAGGTGAAATGCCATCATCTGCATTTCCCCACTCACTGTTCATTGCCAGACCACTGCCATTTCAGAGGGAGATGATGCTGCTTGGGAGGGACAAAAGCATCTGGTGTCTGCATCAAAAGCAATGGAGAGGACAAGTATAGTGTGAAATAACTCTGGAAAGGCCAGTATCCCATCACCAAGTCACCCTTTAATCATACGTGTAAAGTACATGACACTGACTCAGCTAGAACAGAGCTAGCTCCTAGACTGAGCAGAATCTATGACACTCTTGTTTCTATCTATCAGCCAGGGTTCCTTAATCTGGTCCAATTCTGGGAACTCATATTCTATGAGATACACCTTGCTAACCTCATTACAATCACTATGCGGAGTGGGAGAGATGGTGAAAGGAGGGAGGTGGGAGAACTGTTATCAAAGAAATCAGTCAGGAGAGGGGAAGGGGAAGGGAATGAAATGTTTGGACAGAGTCACAATATTTCAGCTTCTTTGTGGAAAATGTTATGGGGAGGTGCTCCTAACAATATGAAGCTTTATGTAGATTTTTTTTCATCATGGGTTTGTTGTTCTCACATCCTCCCAAATTTTGTCACCCTCGGCAACCATTTCAAAACTGCACCAGTTCCGTACGTGTGCATGTGGGATTATTGGATAAGGATGTTTCTTGAGCAAGTGCCTTCTCTTGGTCTCCAAGCCAACAAGGTCTTTCAAAAGGTATTTGAGCCTGTGGTTCTAAGCTCCAGTTAAAGCTGCCATCAACTGGAGGCTAGCAGATAAAAATGGGTATTAAAGATTGCCCAGCCTGAATGAACTAGTTAAAGCCTGTTAGTCAATAGTGGGCGGCACGGTGGCACAGTGGTTAGCACTGCTGTCTCACAGCGCCTGAGACCCAGGTTCAATTCTCAACTCAGGTGACTGACTGTGTGGAGTTTGCACATTCTCCCTGTGTCTGCGTGGGTTTCCTCCGGGTGCTCCGGTTTCCTCCCAAAGTCCAAAGACGTGCAGGTCAGGTGAATTGGCCATGCTAAATTGCCCGTAGTGTTAGGTAAGGGGTAAAATGTATGGGTGGGTTGTGCTTCGGCGGGTCGGTGTGGATTTGTTGGGTTGAAGGGCCTGTTTCCACACTGTATGCAATCTAATCTAATCTAATAGTAACATGGCCCACAGTCTGGTTTGGAACTGTGTTCTCTGTTCTCCTTACCGAATCTTAAGCGCGGGCACGTTCCTTGGCCAGTCTGTAAAGGGAGTTGTGCATTGGCTCCAGTCTGTATCATTTAAGAATTTTAAGATCTAAGATTGAACAATTTGGCCCTTAAGGCCGAAAATACATGGAGCAATTCCATGTAACACAAACTAGCTCCTTTTTAACAAATGCATTAAACAACAAGGTATTGCAAAGGATGTCAACATGGCTGTGCTTAGATTGAATTGTGCATGATTAAATAGGCTACTTTTAAACAAAGTACATTGCAAGTGAATGAGTTTAATGAGGAGAGCCTACGAAATGTCTGACCTGACCATAAAATTGCACTGTGCAGTTTATAGGGAATGCATCTGCGTTGGTCCACCTAACAACAAGCTTTCCTTTTACCACACAAATGTCCTGTTGTGTTCAGCGCTGTTATACACGGCTGTTAAATGAGAAACCAAGCTTATAAATGCTGCAAAGTTTCTGTCAGCACTCATAAAGCAGTTTTCTGCACGCAAGAGTTTATTTTGAAACTGGAAGCAAATCTATTAAATAATTAATTAACTGGTCTGTGTGGAAAGGTAGTAAACTAACCAAGTCCTTGATTTCCTGTCCCGTTTCCAATGTACATACTCACATCTGCAGAAAATCATGAGCTGGAAAATGTACTCCAACACTGAACAAATTTTTATTTTTCTGAAATTAAATTATTGCATCAGTGAGCTGTTTGATTAAGTGCTGGCAGTGGGATAAGGAGATAGGAACAGAGGTTCCAACTTAAATGAATTTGGATCCAAAGCTGCCCTCAACAGTGAGATTAAGATGAATCCGGTCTTGTCACAGGCATATTTCATAGTATGGAAACTGGATGCAGTCCTGCTGTTTATCTATTTAACTGACTTTCGCTTTATCTATTGCTATCGCTGTTCATCTCTGCTTTGAATTCATTTCACATATATACATATATGCTCTAAGCTATAAAAAGTTTACATTTTTATTACGTGTTGAAATTTTCACCTCTACTGGATTTTCTCCAGCTGCTGTTGTCTTAATGCTTTGTCTTCATCAGACTCCCTCATCCCACAGTTCCTACATAAACAGGTACACAGTTCAAAGCCACTGTGTCCTTTGCCAGCTTTTACCCTTGTGAAATTGTGGAACCTCACTTCAAGTTAAAGGAAAAGAAATCTTCAGAAATAATAGACAGTCTGGCTTTTGGATTTAAAAGTGAGGAGGTGAATCTGACTGGGACAGGGAGGCTAAAGGGGCAATGCAGTAGAGCAACAGTGAAGCCTCCTGCTTTGATGCTCAACTCTAGTGAAGTCACAGCTTCAAAACAAACCCATGTTATGCTGTAGCTGGAGACATAGTCTTCACCACACTTTATAGTCTCAGGGGCAAAGGGGAACATAAATATGGAGTATTCACTGCTAACAGATCCGTCTGGGATTCACGTCACTGGTGCCATATTTAACGCACTGTTTTGGAAATACTGCCAGTCATGCACAACCCTTCACAGTTTATGGAGTGTAGGGTGGGGGGGTGGTAACGAAAAGAAAATCAAAGCTTCTGAGCTGGCTGGGGTGATAACTCATTCGAAATGGAAAGTCATATTCATAAATGACTCACCCCATTGCAGCACCACCCTTCGGACCAGCTGTCATTGTAACTGCAGCTGTAAGGAGGAAGATGGAGAGGCCATTCATCCTTAGTGCTATAACATAACAGAACCCTGTCTGAAAGAGTGCTGCTCTTTCCCCTTACACCCAACATCGCATAACATCTGTTAGTTTAGATTAGAGTGGTGCTGGAAAAGCATAGCAGGTCAGGCAGCATCTGAGGAGCAGGAAAATCGACGTTTTGCCCGAAACGTTGATTTTCCTGCTCCTCGGATGCTGCCTGACCTGCTATGCCTTTCTAGCACCACTCTGATCTAAACTCTTGTTTCCAGCATCTGCAGTCCTCACTTTTGCCATAGCATAGCATCTTGTCACTGTTGAATCCAGGAGTAGCACCTGTTGCCAAACCTTTAAACAGTTGTTAACATTAACGTTTACTTGAACGGCAGGAAAATTGAAGAAAGAACAATCAAAGAGAAATGTGTCTGGGATTAAATGAGGGTCTTCTTGCATTTTGAGCCATCAGTGAAGGATAACTCTTGGAAGCCAATATCCTTTAACTTACAGTCTGACATGCTGTGCCTAGGTTGTACCACTTTAACTTGGTGAAGGTGATATCCCTCCTGCTCAATGCCCTCACCTTCCTCCTCAGAAAGCTATTCCTACCCTCCCTGCATCCTCAGCGTCCATTACATTCCCTCTCTGCCTGCTCTAGTGTGCAAGGCACAGGAAGCAAGGACACACAATTAAGAGTTTACCCTTGTGTGGCATGCAGGGGTCTGACAGGGACGATCATGGAATGCCTTTGAATAGAGGACCTTATTCCAACATATGTAGCAGAAGCCATAACACACAAATAAAGTAAGAGATTCTAAATACAGAAGGGTTAGTCAAACTTTGTCCCTGCCCTCCTCCACATTACCCAAGAAAGGCAGAGGTGCAGGTAAGATCAGTATGAAAGGGAAGTAATTCCACACCTTCTGCAGCCAGAGTGACCTTGCAATGGCTTTGAGAATTGCAGGCCATACCTGAGTCTTTATAGGTCACCTGTTATTACGTCTGCCTCATAACAATAGCTGTGCTTAACTAGTAATGATCAATGACATCGTTTGTCAAGATTGATATTCAACCCATTTCAACACTGAGGACTTTCACAAGCAGAATTTAGTGATAGTAGCTGTCTTTAAGCTGAATTATATAAGTACCTGATTAATGCAACTGTCCCTTAAAAAGCCTTACCATAAGACCATAACAGATAGGAACAGGAGTAGGCCTCTCGGCCCCTCAAGCCTGCTCCGCTATTCCACAGGATCGTGGCTGATCTGATATTCCTCTGTCCACTTTGTTGTGCTTTCCCCATACCATTGATTCCTCTCTTGATCAATAATGTATTTATCCAAGCCTTAGATATTCACAAGAACTCTGTCCCCACAGCTCTCTCTGGCAAAGAGTTCCAAAGACTCAGAATCTGACAAGAGAAGAAATTCACCTTCATCACAGTCCAAAATTGGCGCCCCTTTTTTCTAAGGCTATGGTCTCTGGTCCTAGACTCTCCCATGAGGGAAATACCCTCTCAGCATTTACCCTGACAAGCTCAGTGGCAATCCAACATGGTTCAATATGTCAAACACAAGTAGAGACTGATCCCTCAGGCAGAGAAAACAGGTTCCAGTGTTTAAATGTTTTAGTAGGGTCAGAGGTGGGGGTAAAAGAGGGGGAGGTGTGGCATTGCTTGTCAAAGATAGCATTACAGCGGTGGGAAGGATGATGGATAAAGACTCGCCATCTGAGGTAGTTTGGGCTAAGGTTAGAAATAGGAAAGGTGAGGTCACCCTGTTAGGAGTTTTCTACAGGCCTCCTAATAGTCCTAGAGACGTAGAAGAAAGGATTGCGAGGATGATTCAGGAGAAGAGTGAAAGTAATAGGGTGGTTGTTATGAGGGACTTTAACTTTCCAGATATTAACTGGGAAAGCTATAGCTCGAGTACGTTAGATGGGTCGGTGTTTGTCCAATGTGTGCAGGAGGGTTTCCTGACACAATATGTAGACAGGCCAACAAGAGGTGAGGCCATTCTGGGTATGGTTCTGGGTAACAAACCAGGCCAGGTATTAGAATTGGAGGTAGGTGAGCACTTTGGGGATAGTGACCACAATTCAGTGACTTTTACTCTAGTGATGGAGAGGGATAAGTGTGCACTGCAGGGCAAGAGTTATAGCTGGGGGCAGGGAAATTATGATGCGGTGAGGCATGACTTAGGATGCATGGCTTGGAAAAGTAGGCTTCAAGGGAAGGGTGCAATCGATATTTGGAGCTTGTTCAAGGAGCAACTATTGAGTGTCCTTGATAAGTATGTACCTGTCAGGCAGGGAGGAAAGGGTCGTGTGAGGGAGCCATGGTTTAATAAGGACTTGGAATAAGGGAAGAGGGCAGCCTATGTAAAGATGAGGCGTGAAGGTTCAATTGGGGCGATTGAGAGTTATAAGGTAGCCAAGAAGGATCTGAAGAGAAAACTAAGAGCAGCAAGGAGGGGACATGAAAAGTCCTTAGTTGGTAGGATTAGGGAAAACCCAAAGGCTTTCTATAGGTATGTCAGGAATAAAAGAATGACCAGGGTAGGAATAGGTCTAGTCAAGGATAGTAGTGGGAAGTTGCGTGTGGAGGCTGAAGAGATTGGGGAGACACTGAATGAATACTTTTTGTCAGTATTCACTCAGGAACAGGACATTGTTGCCGATGTGAATATTGAGTCACAATTAATTAGAATGGATGGCTTTGAGATATGTAGGGAAGAGGTGTTGGAAATTCTGGAAAGGGTGAAAATAGATAAGTCCCCTGGGCCTGATAGCATTTATCCTAGGATTCTCTGGGAAGCAAGGGAGGAGATTGCAGAGCCATTGGCCTTGATTTTTATGTCCTCATTGTCTAGAGGAATAGTGCCAGAAGACTGGAGGATAGCAAATGTGGTTCCCTTGTTCAAGAAGGGGAGTAGGGATAACCCTAGTAACTATAGGCCGGTGAGTCTCACTTCTGTTGTGGGCAAAGTCTTAGAGAGAATTGTAAGGGATAGGATTTATGAACATCTGGATAGGAATAATGTGATCAAGGATAGTCAGCATGGTTTTGTGAAGGGCAGGTCATGCCTCACAAACCTTACTGAGTTCTTTGAGAAGGTGACTAAGGAGGTGGACGAGGGTATAGCAGTAGATGTGGTGTATATGGAGTTTAGTAAGGCGTTTGATAAGGTTCCCCATGGTAGGCTACTGCAAAAAATACGGAGGTATGGCATTGAGGGTGCATTGGGGGTTTGGATTAGGAATTGGCTGGCTGGAAGAAGACAGAGGGTGGTAGTTGATGGTAAAGGTTCATCTTAGAGTGCAGTTACTAGCCGTGTTCTGCAAGGATCTGTTTTGGGACCATTGCTGTTTGTCATTTTTATAAATGACCTGGAGTAGGGGCTAGAAGGTTGGGTGAGCAAATTTGCGGATGATACGAAAGTCGGTGGAGTTGTTGACAGTGAGGAAGGATGTGGCAGGTTACAGCAGGATATAGGTAAGCTGCAGAGCTGGGCAGAAAGGTGGGAAATAGAGTTCAATGTAGCTAAGTGTGAAGTGATTCACTTTGGTAAGAGTAACAAGAAGATGGGGTACTGGGCTAATGATCGGATACTTGGTAGTGTGGATGAGCAGAGGGATCTTGGTGTCCATGTACACAGATCTCTGAAAGCTGCCAGCCAGGTAAATAGTGCTGTGAAGAAGACATATGGCGTACTGGCTTTTATTGGTAGAGGAATTGAGTTCCGGAGTCCTGAGGTCATGTTGCAATTGTATAAGACTCTGGTGCAGCCGCATCTGGAGTATTGTGTGCAGTTTTGGTCGCCATACTGTAGGAAGGATGTGGAGGCACTGGAACGGGTGCAGAGGAGGTTTACCAGGAAGATCGTATGAGGAAAGGCTGAGGCACTTGGGGCTGTTTTCATTGGGGAAAAGAAGGATTAGGGGTGACATGATAGAGGTGTACAAGATGATTAGGGGTTTAGATAGGGTTGACCATGAGAACCTTTTTCCACGTATGGAGTCAGCTATTACGAGGGGGTAGAGCTTTAAATTAAGGAGTGGTAGGTATAGGACAGATGTTAGGGGTAGATTCTTTACTCAGCGGGTTGTGAGTTCATGGATTGCCCTGTCAGTAGCAGTGGTGGACTCTCCCTCTTTATGGGGCATTTAAACGGGCATTGGATAGGCATATGGAGGATAGTGGGCTAGTGTAGGTTAGGTGGGCTTGGAACGGCACAACATCGAGGGCCAAAGGGCCTGTACTGCGCTGTATCATTCTATGTTCTATGTTCTATAATAATTGGTCCACCTGCTCTGGGTGTAGTGGCAGCCATTTTTCACTTCCTTTCCTCTTTTGCAATTTAGAATGAGATTTGGATTCAGATTCAGTTGCAAACTTGGATTGAGATTGGGATTCAGATTTGCATTCTGATTTGGATGAAAATGGAAGGCAACCCAGACACAGGCTGAGGTTCAGGCTCATCCTGTCAATGTAGGTCATCACCAATGACAACCCCCACTTCCACCCCACATCAATACCAGCAAATCTTCTTGTTCCTGTCTGCCTTACATATCCTGACAACATCATCAGATCCCCATGTTGCCACTCAACTTTTTCATTTATGTTTCCAATCCCTCACTTTATCATCTGAGGCTCTTAACTTAGTTGTATTAAATTTCTTGATGCAATCTATCCCCATTGAAACAAGGGTCTTAGTTACCATTAAGGGTGGCACGGTGGCTCAGTGGTTAGCACTGCTGTCTCACAGCTCCAGGGTCCCAGGTTTAATTCCAGCCTCGGGCGACTGTGTGGAGTTTGCACATTCTCCTTGTGTCTGCGTGGGTTTCCTCTGGGTGTTCTGATTTCCTCCCACAGTCCAAAGATGTGCAGGTCAGGTCAAATGGGAGGAAATCAGAGCAAGCTAAATTGCCCATAGTGTTAGGTGCATTAGTCAGAGGGAAATGGGCCTTGGTGGGTTACTCTTTGGAGGGTCGGTGTGGACTGGTTGGGCCGAAGGGCCTGTTTCCACACTGTAAGGAATCTAATCTACTCTCACATTGCGAATTGTTGCTGTTTAGTTTCTCTCCACTGCCTGGGAGAAAAGCAACTTGCATACAAATGAGTAAAGAATAGATAATAATGATATTAATGCATGCAAATAGACCCTGACACTCAGTACCAACATTCATTGTTTCATACAGTGCAGAAGAGGCCATTCAGTCCATTGAGTCTATACCACCAGAAATATATTATGACCTACACTAGTCCTACATTCCTGGAGTCGGCCCATAGTTTTGAATGATCATCCAAGTGCTTTTTGAAGGCATTAGATTCTCTAAACCTCCTATATTTCACATTAAAATTATGCCCCTTTGTTGTTCACCCTTGCACTAAGGGGAACAGCTGCTTTCTACTCACCCTGTCCATGCCCCTCATAATCTGATACACCTCCAGCGGGTACCCCCTTCAATTTCTCCTCTCCAAAGAAAACAGCCCAAGCTTATCCAGCCTCTCCTCATAGCTTGTACTTTCAAATAAACCATTTGGACGATAATTTGGTGTTGTGTGATTTTGAAATTTAGCTAAACTGCTCCAGCCCAGGCAAGATCACGGTGAATCTTCTTTCGATGTTAAAAAAATTGTGTTCAAAATCGGGATAATTTTCTCCTTGACTTTGAGAATCTCATTCTTTCAATCACACCACATGTTCCCACTGCCTCACCACTGCAGGCATCATGCCTGGAAAAATTCCACCGTTGGAGTATTGATTTCCTTTTCGGGAATTGGTCATAAATGAGGCTACTTTGAGTGAGATATGAGCAGTGTGCATTACAGATCTTGGGTCATAGCATCAGGAAACATTCTTGTGGGAGGAGAGAAGGGCAAAATTGAAGCAAAAACTCTATAAATTAATTGTTTTACTTTGGATGCAGATCGCAAGTACTTGTCTCATTAAGAGATTAAACTTCAACCCCAAGAGTGAATATGAATTGATTTGTAACTTATCATCCGAATCACAATACTGGATTAGTGTCTTGAGTACATTACATGTTTGTCTTGGATCTCTATACATATAATTTTGGAAGTGTGTTTTCTGAGGTCTCCTAGTTCAGTTCTAGTGCTGAACATTCACTTCGACACAAATTGCTGGCATGTTGACACTCATTAATGTGCAACACAGTTCAATCCAGTTAATTCATGATGGCGCAATTCTCACTGTGAATAAACAGAGGTTGTTTACAGTTGGCTGTCAGTGGGATGGAGATGGATGAACCATCCAAAATGACCAAACCAGACCAATGTGCAACATGACAACATTGAAAGCTTCTACATATTCTGCTCCAGGATTTTCCACACATTGTTAGTAAAAGAACATGTTGCATTAACAATGTCATGAACAGGGCAGTAACATTCATTGCATTATTTCTTATTCCAATTTGTTTTGTTACTTTTAACAGCAAATATCAGCTGTAACAGTGCAGAATCAGAGCTGTAATAAGCTCATGTTACAGCAGGTAAAGTCACCAAAGTCCTGTTAGACATGCTGCTGTCTCATTACAGATAGAGAGATAACTGGTGACAGCTTAAACTGAGTTCACCATGCCTCAGATTAGGGGAGAGGTTAAGAAGGAGAATCCTTCACGATAACCTCAACCAGTGCAGGAATTGAACTTTTGCTGTTGTGAGACTGTACATTGCAAATCAGCCACCAAATTAAGGGGAAAGCAATGGCCTAACATTGTTATTATGATTTATTCAGAGACCCCCAAGTAATGTTCTGGGGACCTGGGTTTGAATCCCACCACAGCAGATAGTGGAATTTTAAGTCAATAAATATCTGGATTTAAGAATCTAAATGATGCTCATGAATCCATTGTGGATTGTTGGAAAAACCTGTCTGGGTCACTAATGTCCTTTAGGGAAGGAAACCGCCATCTTTACTTGATCTGGCCTACCTGTAACTCCAGACCCACACCAACTTGGATGAATCTTAATTGCCCTCTGAGCAATTTGGGATCGCCAACAAATGCTGGCCTATCCAGCGACACCCTCACCTCAAATGAATAAGAAAAAAAACCCATCCAATTGAGTTATCCTCTTTGTTAAATCTGCTTCACCATTCATTGCTGCATAGTTGAAAGGTTTTTTTAACTCATTTCTTGCTGGTCTCACAAATAGCTCTATTTCCTCAATTTTCACCAACAAAACCCCTATGCAATCCGACAGGATGTGATTATTCATTCATTTTACACTCTGCTTCATTATTACTTTCTATCAATAACAACTGCTTCATATATTCTCTAATCTTGGGCTTAATTTCTGGTTCAAGATCACTGACTGCATAAGCATAGCAATCAAAACATGCATATTTGAAATAACTGCAGAGACTGATATCCCATCACTAAGTCACTTTTTATTTACTTGTGCTACAACTAGCCAGCTCAAAGTTGGTCACCAAACTGAGAAGATTTTTTTTTAAGGATGTACTCCCAAACTCCAGGATGCAGCAAGTGCACAATCCAGCATACAACCAGGTGTTCAGTCTTTAGAGGCCTAGTCCTAGGGCCAAGCCTACCCACAGGAACAGCTCAAGATGCATTTTCTCAAAAGGGGTCAGTCCAAATACCAAAAAACAGTGAAGACACATACAAAACAAAAACAAAAGTGGAAGGGCTAAGCTCTGCCACAAAAATCAACATCATCCTTTTCTCAAAAGGAAAGAGTAACACACACAAGCTGTAACCAGACAGTGAAACAACAGTTCCCTAATAAGAACTGATTTACACCTGAAATATATTAACTGTGTAGATCAGAATCACCTGTTTATATTGGTTAGCCAGGGCTCCCTGACTGGCCCAGGTTAACAATCCCAATCAATGAGATTCATCTGATTCCAATTGCTACAATAGTCAATTGGGTTCATAAGTAAGTTAACTGGTTAAATAAGGCCCCCATGAAAGTCTAATATCAATCTCCTGAAAATTCTTTGGTTTAAATTGTTGGATGTAGGAATGGCTATGATACATGCACATGAGAAATATTGATCTCAATTTAAGCAGCGTTTCGACATTAACTGCAACTTCAAGCTGACTATATAATTAGACACGAAGTCTTTTGTTTTAAAAATTTCCCAATGACTCCCCTGCAAATAAATGAATATTATTTTGAATATAATTAAAATGAAACCTTAGCAATTTCTTTTTCATTGCTTCTTAATTGTCACTCCATGACTAGCAATACAATTGTGTGTTAATTGCTTTATAATTGTATTTATTAATTGTGAAATCCACAATGGAATAGTGTTATTGCAGATGAAATGTACAAGCATTAAGCAGTCTTAAGTATTACATTAAGCTCAGAATTGACTGTAGCCCACCCAGGGAAACCCTTCCATTTGAGAACACCAGGCTGCTGACTTCCTGACTGATGAAGTGCTTGCTGCATGATTCCATATTCAGTATTTCATTGATCTTAACCATTCTGTGTTTATTTCCTGCAGCATGAATCAAATGAAAGTGAATATTATTTGTTATGAACAAGTGTGCCTCAAAAAATGTCAGCAATCTTTTGCAGGCAGGACAAAAGACACAGACAGTGTGGGAATTGAGCTAAGAGATTAGTTTTCATTGGAAAAATAGAAAAATCTTGTCATTTGACCTGAGATGATATTATTTTATAATATCTTGGAAGTAATTAATGAAGCAATCAAGCTGTCGCTGATACAGGTTCTAAAAATAGAATGAGCAATATTAGACCATTGGGTTTGGTGATTCTTGTTCCTGGGATATATTTGTACAGGCTAGCACAGAGAGAATAGCCAATTCACATGACCCTGAAACAACCTTGAGTTTAAATCACCCAAAATAACATAAGAGGTAAGTGACAATTATGTCGTTATTAATAACTCTTCCATCTTGATGAACTGATAATTCTGCATCTCTCAAGGCAATTAAATTTCTCTCATTAGATAGTCTGCATAGCTAATGCACTGTCTGAAGTAATACAGGTTTGTGATTCTGTGAGAACCTGACTCATCCCAGAAAACAGGTTAAGTTCAAGAGCTGAACAATCAGAAATACTTAGCAAATGGTCACCTGGAAAAAAATGTACTTCTTGTAGCTTTTTACCCGAACAGTTAATTAAATCTCAGTTATCAATGAGCATGAACTGTCCAAAGGCTGACAGTTTACTCCCCTTGATCACCATCGTGGTGTTGTGGTAATATCACTGAGCCTCTAGATGTTTAGGGTAATGCTCTGGCAGACTGGGCAGACTGTATCCCACAATGACACCCGGTTGAATTTAAAAGGTTTAGAACATGGAACATTTCAGGCCCTTCAGCCCACAATGTTGTGCCGAGCATTTATCTTAACCTAAAGTCAACCAAACCTACACACCCCTCAATTTACTGCTGTCCATGTGCTTGTCCAGCAGTCGCTTAAATGTCCCTAATGTATCTGACTCTACTACCACTACTGGCAGTGTATTCCACCACTCCCTGTGTAAAGAACCTACCTCTGACATCTCCCCTAAACCTTCCTCCAATTACCTTCAAATTATAATCCCTCCTGACAGCCATTTCTGCCCTGGGGGAAAAGTGTCTGGCTATCCACTATATCTATGCCTTTCATCACCTTTGTACACCTCTATCAAGTCATGTCTCTTCCTTCTTCTCTCCAATTTGAAAAGCCCTAGCTCACTCAGCCTCTCTTCGTAAGACATGCTCTCCAATCCAGGCAGCATCCTTGTAAATTTTCTCTGTACCATCTCAAAAGCATCTACATCCTTCCTGTAATGAGTTGACCAGAACTGGACACAATACTTCAAGTAGGCAAAAGTGAGGACTGCAGATGCTGGAGTCAAGAGTGTGGTGCTGGAAAAGCACAGCAGGTCAGGCAACAACCGAGGAGCAGGAAAATCAACCTTTTGCCGGCAACATTGATTTTCCTGCTCCTTGGATGCTGCCTGACCTGCTGTGCTTTTCCAGCACCATGCTCTTGACAATACTCCAAGTGTGGTCTAACCAGGGCTTTATAGAGCTGCAGCAAACCTCACAGCTTTTAAACTCAATCCTCCATTAATGAAAACCAAAATACCATATACCTTTTTAACAACCCTATCAACTTGGCGGCAACTTTGAGGGGTCTATATAAGTGGACCCCAAGATCCTGCTGTTCCTCCCCACTGCCAAGAATCCTGTCTTTAACTCTGTATTCAGCATTCAAATTTGGCCTTCCAAAATGAATCATTTTGCATTTATCCAGGTTGAACTCCATCTGCCACTTTTCAGCCCAGCTCTGCATTCTGTCAAAATCTTGTAGTGCCGAGCACTGTTGCAGGCTATAATCTGCAACACCACCGACCTTTGTATCACCAGCAAACTTACTAACCCACCCTTTCACTTCTTCATCCAAGTCATTTATAAAAACTACAAAGAGCAGAGGTCCAAGAACAAATCCCTGTGGAACATCACTGGTCACCGACCTCCAGTAGAATACATTCCATCCACAACCACTTGCTGTCTTCTTTCAGCCAGCCAATTTTGTATCCAAACAGACAAATTTCCCTGAATCCCATACCTCCTAATATTCTGAATGAGCCTATTGTGGGGAACCTTATTAAATGCCTTACTGAAATCCATATACACTACACCCAGTGCTTGACCTTCGTCAACTTGTCTCGTCATATCCTCAAAGAACTCAATAAGGCTTGTGGAGCATGACCTGCCTCTCATAAAGCCACGCTGACTATCTTTAATCAAACTATGTTTTTCCAAATAGTCATAACTCCTATCTCTCAGAATCCTTTCCAGTACCTTACTTACCACTGACTGGTCTGTAATTCCCAGGGATTTCCCTATTCCCTTTTTTGAAAAGAGGAACAATATTCGCCACCCTCCAATCATCCAGAACTACTCCCATGAAGAGTGAGGATGCAAAGAGATTGCTCGCCAGAGGCACAGCCACCTCATTCCTCTCCCCTCCTGTAGTAACCTTGGATATATCTTGTCTGGCCCTGGGGACTTGTCTACCTTGATGCTTTCCAGAATTTCCAGCACAAACACTTCCTTAATATCAATCTGTACAAACCTATTAACCTAGTCCACAGTGTTCTCACGATTAACAAGATCCCTCTCTCTAATGAATACTGAACCAAAAAACACATTTCGGGCCTCCCCTACCTCTTCAAACTCCAGGCACAAGTACCCTCCACTATCCCTGATTGGCCCTACCCTTTCTCTGATCATTCTCTTATTCCTCACTTAAATGTAGAACATCTTTGGGTTTTCCCTAATCCTTCCCACCAAGACTTCTTCATGCTGTCTCCTACCTCTCCTCAGTCCATTTTTAAGTTCTTTCCTAGTGACCCTGTAATCCTTTAATGCTGTACCAGATCCTTGCACCCTCAACCTCAAGGAAACTTCCTTCTTCCTCTTGACAAGAAGCTACTCTTGTCTTGTCATCCAAGGCTTCTTCAGCTTACCTTGCTTGCCTGTCTTAGTGAAACAGTTATCCAACACTCTCAACAAGTGTTTCTTAAACAGCCTTCACATTTCTGTCATGCATTTCCCATAGAACAATTGTCCCCAGTTTATACTCCACAACTCCTGTCTAATAGTAGTATAATTTTTCCTCCCCCAATTAAATACCTTCCAATACTATCTGTTCCTATCCCTCTCCGTGACTATGGTAATAGTGCAACAGTTGTGATCACTGTCACCAAAATGTTCACCCACCGAGAGGCTGAGACCTGGCCTGACTCGTTGCCGAGCACCAATTGTAATATGGCCTCCGCCCCCCAGTCGGTATCTCTAAATAATGAATCAGGAATCTTTCTTGGGTACCTGACAAAATTAGCTCCATCCAGACCATCTGAACTAAGGAGGTTCCAATCTATATTGGGGAAGTTGAAGTCACCCATAACAACAACTCTGTTACATCTGCAACCTTTCAAGATTTGCTTCCGAATTTATTCTTCCATCTCTCTAGTGCTATTGGGGGGTCTATAGAAAACACTCAATAAAGTGACTGCTCCTTTCCTGTTACTGACTTCCACCTATACCTACTCAATAGACAAACCCACCTCAACAACCTTCTTTTCTGCAGCTGTGATGCACTCTCTAATTAACAATGCTACTCCCTCTCCTCTTTTACCCCCCTCTCTGTTCTTCTTAAAAGATCTAAACCCTGGACTATCCAGCAACCATTCCTGCCCTTGTGAAATCCATGTTTCCATTATGGCCACACATCGTAGTTCCAAATACTGATCCATGCTCTAAGTTCATCACTCTTATTCCTGACACTCATTGTATTGAAACAGACATACTTTAACACATCCCTTTGCCCTATTCAACTGTGTATCCTTCCTGACAGACTCTGCATTCAATTTCTGCCCGTTCAACAACAACCCCTCCCTCTGATCTGTAGCTCTGGTACCCATCCTCCTGCCAAACTAATTTAAACCTTCACGAAGTGCTCTAGCAAATCTCCCACCCAAGTCATTGGTGCCCTCCAGTTTAAGTGCAACCCATCCTTCTTGTTGTCACAACGCTAGTCCCTTTTTTTTCTAAAAGCTGTTGCTTGGCTCAAGGAGACTCTGTCCTTGACTTATTTCAGAGGGGTAATAAACCGGGCCAGACTCTGATCAGTCAGATTTGGTACAGAGATGAAAAGGATTTTGAGAGGCCTTTTGTTTATATGTGAACAGATGAAACTTCAGGCCAAAGTGGTCATGTTTTAGAAGTGACCTGTATTAAGAGAGGTGGGTGGTCAGCTCTTTAGCGAGCTGAGCAGTTTTAAGTCAGTCTTTAACTGGGAAGTTCAACAGGGGGCTGTGTGGAAACTCTGTTCTCTTTTCTGCCCTTCAACCTCAACCTGTAAGCATGTGTTCCATTTATACTGGGTTTTAAAGGGAGTTTGCTTATTGGGACTGCTGTGTGTATTCAGAACAGCATAATTAAGTCTAATTGGATAGGTTGAGTTCTACAGGGATTCTTTATTCTGTTCTTTGTGGTTTATTGTGTAATTTTGTGAATAAATTTTTTTGTCTGTTTTAAAATCCAGTAGTCAACATAGCTATCTTATTCCTGGTAATTTTCACTGTACACTTACTGAAATAAATTGCAAAGTTAGGTCTAGGGCTGTCTGCTTAAGAATGTTTTGAGTGGTCTGGCCTCGTCCATGATAATGTATAGGTTCCACCTTCACCTCCCTAAACTGAATGGCTCACTAGGGAAATTTCAGTGGATAGTTAGGAATTGAGCACAAGTGTGAATCGTGTAAGGATGGCAGATTACATGAAATTGGAATACAAAGCAAATCTCTAAAACAAAGTCCCATGGTGGCGTTAATGTCTTTACCTCGAGGTTAGAAGGCTGATGTCCCATCTGCCCTATATTGTAACATATTTGATTAAAATGCTAGACCAAAACCACTTTCCCCACGCATTTCCATTTGCTGAATGGCTATTCTTTGGGAATACTGCAAAAACCTGTAATCTGAAGTAATGGGAATTGATTTCAAGTGAATATCTACAAGATGCAGAGCAGAAATTCACTAAATATCTTTGAACAGCATCTTCCAAACTCATTCCTTCAGTGTCACTGGGTCAAAATCCTGGAATACCCTCCCTAATAGCATTGTGGGTATGGCTACAGCATGTGGACTGCAGCAGTTCAAGAAGGAAGTTCATTACTACCTTCTCAAGGGCAATATGGATGGACAATAAAGCTAGTCCAAATAGGAACAGGTCCCATGAGTGAATAAAGAAAAGCAAATGGAATTGTGGGCTTTATAAACAAAGGCAAAAAGCACAAAATTCAGCACATTACACTAAACTTTATGTTTTGCTGAACCCAGGACTGAGCCAGATATCTTTCGACCTCTCAGTCTAACACTCTCCCAAATGAGCTATTGGACTGAAACCTGTGTAAAATACTGGATTGAACCCAGCTGGAATATTGTGTCCAAATCTGTGGTCTGTGTTTTGGGAAGGACATTAAGGCTTTGGACAAGAAAGATTTACTAGGGTGATTCCAGGGATGAGAGATCACTATCTCAGAGATACGTTGTTTTCCTGTGAGAAGAGAAAGCTAGGAAGTGATTAAATAATGAAACAAAATGAAGTGTTTGGATAGAGCTAATTGTGCCTGTTTGCTGATGGATGCTCAGTTAAGAAATGATTCCCAAAAGAACCAGAGACTACATGAGGAAACGTCTTCCTTTCCTTACACTTGATGGGGTGTGTGTCACTAGCAAAGCCTGCAACTGTCACCCATCCCTAACTGTACCATCATAAACTGATTTGAAGAAGTCGGGGTGTACTAAAGTTATAGTCCAACAGGTTTATTTGGAAGCACAAGCTTTGGGAGCGCTGCTCCACAACCACCTGATGGAGGAGCAGTGCTCTGAAAGCTAGTGCTTCCAAATAAACCTGTTGGACTATAACCTGGTGTTGTGTGATTTTTAACCTTGAACTGAATAGTTCACTAGGGAAATTTCAGTGGATGGTTAGGAACTGACCGCCATAGTGTAAGTCTGTGTAAGAATGGCAGAATGCATTCTCCAGAGGCTAAGTCTTTTTACAATAATAGATGATTGTTGCAATCTGTGATGCATTAGTATACTTTCTCATGCATAACTCAGCTTGAATATGGGAAGATTAGTGACACAGCAATCTGAGAGGAAGGGGAGACACAAGGTGAGAGTGACTGCCCTTGACATCAAGGCCATTTCTGACTGAGTATGACATCAAGGAGCCCGTACAAAACTGGATCAATGGGAATCAAGGAAAAACTCTCTGTTGGCTGGAGTCATACTTAATGCAAAGGAAAATGGTTGTAGCTATTGAAGTCAATGATCTGAACTCCAGGACATCTCTGCAGGAGCTCCTCAGGTTAGCATGTCCGAGGCACAGCTACCTTCAACCGTCCCATCAATGATATTGCCTCCATCATAAGGCCAGAGGTTCAGCATCATTCATGATTCCTCAGATACTAAAGTAATCTATGTTCAAATGCAGCAAGGCCAATATGATATCTAGTGCTTGGGCTGACAAATGGCAAGTAATACTCATTCCACACAGACAATGGCCATCTTCAATCAGAGAGAATCTAGCCATTGCCTCTTGAAATTCAAAGGTACTGCCATCACTGAATTTCCCACTGTCAATATCCTGGGGGTTACAATGGACCAGAAACTAAACTAGACTAACCATGTAAACACAATGGCTATAAGCACATGTCAGAGGATAGGAATCCTGCAGTGAGCAACTCACCTCCTGACTCCTCAAAGTCTGCCCATATTCTAAAAGACACATGTTCAGAGTGTGATAGAATATTCCCCACTCTTCTGGATGAGTGCATCTTCAACAACATTCCAAAAGCTTGAGACGATCCAGGACAAAGCAGCCTGCTCAATCAGCATCAAATCTACAAGCGTCAACCCTCTCCACCACCTCCACAGCAGTAGCAGCGTTCTACCTACAAGAAGCGCTGCAGAAACTCAACAAGGCTCCTCTGACAGCACCTTCCAAATCCTCAATCATTTCCTCCCAGAATTCAAAGGCAGCAGTTACATGGTAACACCATGCCCCGCACATTCCTGTCCAACCCACTCAATATCCTGACTTGGAAGCACATTACCATTCCTTCATTATGGCTGGATCAAAATCCTCAAATTCCCTCCCTAATGTCATTCTGCCTACCTATAGCAAATCGAATGTAATGACCTTCTCAAAGTCAATTAGAGATGGGACTAAATGCTGGCCCCACCAGACATAACCAAATTCCCAGAAAGAATTTTAAAAAGTATGATCATAATGTAAACTCATTTACAACACCATAAAGGTTAAGTAAGAGTTAATAAAGAATTACTTGACAAATGCTTATTTTTCTCTCTGTCTGCCGAGTGGTGGTTCAATTATATTACGTCTTTTCACATTGGCAATATATAAGAATATTGTCTCCTTGTTCATGAACATTTTGACAGTTTAGATGAAATATGTACCATTTCACTCTCTCTTTTTGTTTCAGTTTTGGGAAATAGAATCACTCTCGCTGCTTCATCATTGTTGTAATGGAATCTGATTTTGTCCCTTGAAACTAGGTCTGCCTATTATCTCACTGTACAATTTATGAAAACTTCCACAAGTTCTTCAAGAAAAACATTTTGTGAACAGAAGGTACAAGCAACATAATGCCCTGGCTTTATGAAAGGAAATATTTCATAGAATCGCAGAGATGTACAGCACGGAAACAGACCCTTTTGTTGGAGTTATGTTTCGAGTTCGTTAAAATTGCAGATTCTCTAAGGAAATTTAATTCTGTGCAATATATCCCAATTGTCTAAGGGTTACAGAACTGCATTCTCAACCAGAAAATTGTGGATCCAAAAGTACACCTGAGGATTTGCTTCACTTCAAACCAACTAATACAGTCAAAATGATATTTTTATGATTTATTTATTTGTCATTTTTATCATTTGAGATCGAAGGAAACGTTAACTCTGATTTCCATGGGAGACTGATTAGCAAGGTTAGATCTCATGGAATACAGAGAGAACTCGCCATTTGGATGCAGAACTGGCTCAAAGGTAGAAGACAGCGGGTGGTGGTGGAGGGTTGTTTTTCAGACTGGAGGCCTGTGACCAGTGGAGTGCCACAAGGATCAGCACTGGGTCCACTACTTTTCATCATTTATACAAATGATTTGGATGTGAGCATAAGAGGTATAGTTAGTAAGTTTCCTGATGACACCAAAATTGGCGGTATGGTGGACAGCGAAGAAGGTTACCTCAGATTGCAACAGGATCTTGATGGGCCAATGGACTGAAAAGTGGCAGATGGAGTTTAATTTAGTTAAATGTGAGGTGCTGCATTTTGGGAAAGCAAATCTTAGCAGGACTTATACACTTAATGGTAAGGTCTTAGGGAGTGTTGCTGAACAAAAACACCTTGGAGTGCAGGTTGATAGCTCCTTGAAAGTGGAGTCACAGGTAGATAGGATAGTGACGAAGGCGTTTGGTATGCTTTCCTTTATTGGTCAGAGTATTGAGTACAGACGTTGGGAGGTCATGTTGCGGCTGTACAGGCCATTGGTTAGGTCACTGTTGGAATATTGTGTGCAATTCTGGTCTCCTTCCTATTGGAAGGATGTTGTGAAACTTGAAAGGGTTCAGATAAGATTTACAAAGATGTAGCCAGGGTTGGAGGATTTGAGCTATAGGGAGAGGTTGAATAGGCTGGGGCTGTTTTCCCTGGAACGTTGGAGGCTGAGGGGTGACCTTATGAAGGTTTATAAAATCATGAGGGGCATGGATAGAGTAAATAGACAAGGTCTTTATCCTGGATTAGTGGTGCTGGAAGAGCACAGCAGTTCAGGCAGCGTCCAAGGAGCAGTGAAATCGATGTTTCGGGCAAAAGCCCTTCATCAGGAATAAAAGGAGAGAGCCTGAAGCGTGGAGAGATAAGCTAGAGAAGGGTGGGGGTGGGGAGCAAGTAGCATGAGTACAATAGGTGAGTGGGGGAGGGGATGAAGGTGATAGATCAGGGAGGAGAGGGTGGAGTGGATAGGTGGAAAAGGAAATAGGCAGGTAGGACAAGTCATGGGGACAGTGCTGAGCTGGAAGTTTGGAACTAGGGTGAGGTGGGGGAAGGGGAAATTAGGAAACTGTTGAAGTCCACATTGATGCCCTGGGGTTGAAGTGTTCCGAGGTGGAAGATGAGGCGTTCTTCCTCCAGGCGTCTGGTGGTGAGGGAGCGGCGGTGAAGGAGGCCCAGGACCTCCATGTCCTCGGCAGAGTGAGAGGGGGAGTTGAAATGTTGGGCCATGGGGCGGTGTAGTTGATTGGTGCGGGTGTCCCAGAGATGTTCCCTAAAGCTCTGCTAGGAGGCGTCCAGTCTCCCCAATGTAGAGGAGACCGCATCGGGAGCAACGGATACAATAAATGATATTAGTGGATATGCAGGTAAAACTTTGATGGATGTGGAAGGCTCCTTTAGGGCCTTGGATAGAGGTGAGGGAGGAGGTATGGGCACAGGTTTTACAGTTCCTGTGGTGGCAGGGGAAGGTGCCAGGCCAGGATGGGAGGGTGGGTTGTAGGGGGGCGTGGACCTGACCAGGTAGTCATGGAGGGAACGGTCTTTGTGGAAGGCAGAAGGGGTGGGAGGGAAATATATCCCTGGTGGTGGGGTCCTTTTGGAGGTGGCGGAAACGTCGGCGAATGATTTGGTTTATGCGAAGGTTGGTAGGGTGGAAGGTGAGCACCAGGGGTGTTCTGTCCTTGTTACGGTTGGAGGATTGGGGTCTGAGAGCGGAGGTACAGGATGTGGACGAGATGTGTTGGAGGGACTCTTTAACCATGTGGGAAGGGAAATTGCGGTCTCCTTCCAGATGGCCTCCTTCTTTAGAAACACCAGATGGCCTCCTTCTTTAGATTGCAAAAATGCCATCCTGTATTCCCAATTCCTCCACCTCTGCTGTATCTGCTCCCAGGAGGACCAGTTCCACCACACAACACACCAGATGGCCTCCTTCTTTAGAGACGCCTCCTAGCAGAGCGCTTTAGGGAACATCTCCGGGACACCCGCACCAATCAACCACACCACCCCGTGGCCCAACATTTCAACTCCGCTTCCCACTCTGCTGATGACATGGAGGTCCTAGGCCTCCTTCACCGCTGCTCCCTCACCACCAGACGCCTGGAGGAAGAACGCCTCATTTTTCGCCTTGGAACACTTCAACCCCAGGGCATCAATGTGGACTTCAACAGTTTCCTCATTTCCCCTTCCCCCACCTCACCCCAGTTCCAAACTTCCAGCTCAGCACTGTCCCCATGACTTGTCCGCACTTGTCCTACCTGCCTATCTCCTTTTCCACCTATCCACTCCACCCTCTCCTCCCTGACCTATCACCTTCATCCCCTCCCTCACTCACCTATTGTACTCCATGTTACTTTTTCCCCACCCCCACTCTCCTCTAGCTTATCTCTCCACGCTTCAGGCTCTCTGCCTTTATTCCTGATGAAGGGCTTTTGCCCGAAACGTCGATTTCGCTGCTCGTTGGATGCTGCCTGAACTGCTGTGCTCTTCCAGCACCACTGATCCAGAATCTGGTTTCCAGCATCTGCAGTCATTGTTGTTACCAAGGTCTTTATCCTGGGGTGGGGGAGTCCAGAACTAGAGGGCATAGGTTTAGGGTGAGAGAGGAAAGATATAAAAGAGATTTAAGGGGCAACCTTTTCACTCAGGATGGTGCATGTATGGAATGAGCTGCCAGAGGAAATGGTGGAGGCTGGTACAATTGCAACATTTAAGAGGCATTTGGATGGGTATATGAATAGGAAGGGCTTGGGGGATATGGGCAGGGTGCTGGCAGGTGGGACTTGATTGGGTTGGGATATCTGGTTGGCATAGACGAGTTGGACCGAATGGCCCGTTTCCATGCCATACATCTCTATGACCCTAGATGTTGCCAGATCTGCTGAGCTTTTCCAGCAATTTCTGTTTTTGCCTCTCAGAGTCTTCATTTCTTTCGGTTTTTATTTGTATTAATTAGGTGGCTGGATGCAACTTATTGAAATGGTTTTGTATCCTGTCACCACATCCACGGGGTGGTTTTCTCCTCTAAAAGATCAACAAATGGATTAGTTGACCTACATTGGCTCCCAGTTTGACAATGCCTCAATTTTAAAATTTGTCTTTGTTTTCTGAGTGTTATGGACCAGGCCAGTCCCCTCAACACATTTCAGAAAGGTAGCCCAGACCCTAACTTTGTTAGTTGTTTTAAGCAGATGTAAAGTGGGTATTCCAGGAGAGATGCTGCTGGTCAAGCCACTTAGTTTTAAATAAAACAGAATTCATTTACAAGATTACTGAACGAAACACAAACAAAAGAAAACAGAATACCGAATAACAACCTCCCTGAAAACCCAACAGATCATCCCAGCTTAATGATGCTGTTCCAAATTCTTGCAATAATTCCCATAGACACCCCTTGGCAGAAAAGGTAAAATCAAACACAGGGTCTTACAGAAGAGAAGTCAGAGAGAAAGGACCAGCCTGGACCTGATTCTGCGGGTCCAGCAGCCTTTTTTTCACACTACTGCTAAAAACCAAACCAAGCTGAGCTAGAAGAACTGACCATTCCCCTTTCATTGTACAAGTCTTTTTTTAAAACTTGAAAGTCTTCTGCCTGAGGCAGTATCTGTTAGCTATTATCAACTCGGCCCAAAAACCCGAGAGCCCAGACTGTTCAGAGTCTGCATTGTTTACGACCTCTCTGGAAAAAAAAACCTCAAGACTGCATCACCTTGTTAGAGGAGATGGGTTTTACACTGAGGGACTAGAAAAGTCATGTGGCTCTGCTTAACTCCCTGAGCCACAATAAGTTGTGATGGACTCAGGAATGATTGGTATCAATTGACCCATTAATGAGCTTGATTGACATCCTATTAACAGGAATCCTGTCTTTGTCCCTAACACCCTCCTCCTGCTTGGAGACTGAGGTGGAAGCTCAGCTGTGGTGAAAGGGCCTCTAACCTGCCCTGGTACCCACCGTGACAGGCCATGTTGCATCCTGACTTGGAATCCAAATGAGTTCACCGAACTACTCCCAGATTTTTGGAAATATTTTATGACATTACTTGAAATCGTCACACCCTTGTAGCCAGTGCCAGTTATCCATCTGTATGTGTTTTTCGTGTGTGTGTGTGTGCTTGTTCTTCAAAGGAATTTACTGAGATTTGTGATGGGGCCATACATTTGTAATATATTTTCTACACATTTTTAACCCACATAGATTCAGGAAGTGTCTCAGCAATACTTCAAAACCTCCGAATATAAAATATTGGACATGCTGGTTCTGGACTTTCAGGCAATGGTGCATTCAGGCATTGTAAAAATTCTTTATCATCTTTGAAAGATTGATTTTTACCAAGATGGAAGCAAGCCAAGACATTCTTGCTTTTCCCATATTTTTAACTCTCTGTAGTGTTTGATGGGAGTGACAATCTCCCAACACTATAGTAAAACAAGTAACTGCAGAGGCTGGAGGTCTGAGGTAAATGGAAACAAGAAATTTCAGGTGAAACTCTGCAAGTCTGGCAGCATCTGGGGAGAGAAAACAGAATTAACATTTTGAGATCAGTGACACTTCATCAGAGTTTCCCATTTGTTGCTGATGAACTCTTCTGTCCACACCCTGCATGGAACCTCTGATGGCTTTCTCTCCAACTCTGTCAGGATTCACTCAATAACTGATCACACTGCCTCTGAATCTCAACTGCAATTTTACAAGGATCTCAAAACTATGGACATCCTTAAATTTACTCAATCTGATATAAAGTTCGCTCTGAAACTACTTAGGGCAGCACAGTAGCTCAGTGGTTACCACGGTGCCAGGAACCTGGATTCGATTCCAGCCTCAGGCGACTGTCTGTGTGGAGTTTGCACATACTCCCCCATGTCAGCATGGGTTTCCTCCTGGTGTTCCGGTTTCTTCCCACAGTCCAAAGATGTGCAGGTTAGGTGGATTGGCCATGCTAAATTGTCCATAATGTCTAGGCATATGCAGGCTAGGTGCATTAGCCATGGGAAATGCAAGGATAGGGTAACGGAGTGGATCTGGGTGGGATGATCTTCGGAGGGTTGGTGTGGAGTTTATGGGCTGAATGGCCTGCTCCCACACTGTAGGGATTCGAGGACTCCTTTGGATTGGGGAGTGTTATGGCTGGCAGCTTAAGTCAGTCCAGACACTGAGTCATGAGGTCCCTCCTGTCCCTCCTCACTCAGAATGGTGACAGAGAAGATGTAATTCTCTAAATCTTCCTCAGGCCAGTAGTTTGCACTTTGGGTTAGGCCACCAGTCAATGTGGGGAAACAAAGTACTGGAAACATTCACCTGGCAGCGTTCCTTGCTGAATTGATCAATTTGTGGCTGATAGGTAACTCATCCTTACTCAGGTCTGCCACAAACAAAAGGTAAAATGCCTTTGTGGTGCCAATGATGACATCAGATTGTGATATTCCAAAGAGGCTCCTGTCCTCTGAGATAGTCCATATGGGCGCAAGGTAACAGAAAGCACTTCTGTGTGTCCCTCTTCCATCTTGACCTCCAGCTGCGCTGCCCTAATTAGGCAGGGAGATTACAAATGACACGGTATTGTTCCTGAGAGCTGAAAGCACAGAAAATGCCCTTTTGGACCATTTAGTCTGCAGAGGTGTATAGGATGGGGCATGGGCTAAATGTTAATGATGATATTCGAAAGCTGTGTGAGACAACAGATTGTCTATGATAGGCTCTAATGGTTGGTGATACTCAACAATCTGCCTGACCTTGAATGAGTGCTGTAAATCCAGTCTTGGTTTCTGTACTAGCAAGCAGTTTTATCTTCTGCATTTGTGCCTTGCTATTTGTTATACTGTATAAGAGAGAGAGTTTCGTTCCAAGTCATTGGACTTCACCTCAGACTGGAATCGTAAATGGTGCCAAGAACAATCTAATCCTCCAGACCAGCCGTCGGTCGAGGGGTCCCTGATGGACAGGAGGGTGTGAGGCTCATTACTTTCTTTTCCTTCCTTTTCCATATTGTTTTACTACTCAATCGATGTTCATAGTTCAGCATTTTATTTTTCCTTCCTTTTCTATCTTTTATTATGACTCAATAAATGTTCATATTTACGCAAATTGCTATTGTTGAGTCTTCTCTTAACTACACTTAACTGAATCTGAAAAGTACCGTTTGGGTACATGCTGTGATCCAAGACATCTGGTTAACAGCCTCCTAATTATCCAATTCCCATTTTCCAGCCCCATAGCGTTCTTTGCCTTGGCATCACAAGTGAACATCTAAATATTTCCTAAATGTTCTGAGAGTTTCTGCCTCTCCCACCTTTACAGGCAGTGAATCCCAGGTTCTCGCCACTCTCTGGCTGAAAAAATGTTTCCTTACATCCCCACTAAACTTCCTGCCCCTTACCTTAAATCGATGCTCCCTACTCATTGGTCCCCCCCACCAAGGGGAGAAGTTCCTTCCTGTCTGCTCTGTCAATGCCCCTCCTCATTTTATCCATCTCAATCATGTCCCCTCGCAATCACCACTGCTCGAAAGAAAACCACCCCAATCTGTCCAATCTCTCTTCACAATGTTGTCAAGTGAAAGATGGGTAAATATAGCCTGACTAACATTGACCAGTTTGCAGTAACCTGATTTTCACTCAGGCATGATGCAGCAGGATTGATAAAGGGACCAGATTCAGTGGAAGCTCCAACACAACTTGATTGAACGCTTTATCAAGGAGAAATAATACTCATCAGACTTTACCAATGTACTTTAACTAAACTCTAACTAACACAATCAATCTCTTCACAAGTCTCTTCAGGAAATTGTCTTAAATCTACACTGACTATGTACTCTGACACGCACTCCAAGGATTCACGACACCTGATCCACAGCTCCTGCCCACTGTATTTGAACTGTTTGCCTGAAGGATTGGTAGTACCTCTTAAATAAGGCAGGACCGTGCTGTTCCTTGGTCTTTGAGGATTGGTTGATGTTTCAGGATCTGCATTGATTTCGGCTTCCCCTCTTGTCTCAGGCTGGCCCTGGTCTTCTGGTTATCTTACTGAGGTGATCTCTCTAGAGACATTGTTGAAGAAGGAGCAAAAAGCAGAGAGAGCTAAGGCACCTGGTTTTCCCTTTTACCCCCTTCTTCTGGTACTTCTCAAAGACTCTGTGGTCTGTGGTGCAGAATGATCCAATGAAGTGAGTACTTTCGATATTTGGAGATTGTAGAACATTGTTTTGAAATTGGCCCATTTGGCCCAACATGTCTACACTGACCCTCAGAGTATCCCACTGAGATGTATTCCCTAACCTATTACTCGACGTTTCCGATGACTAATGCACCTTACCTACACATCTCTGAACACTATGGGCATTTTAGTACAGCCAATCCATCTAACCTGCACATCTTTGGATGGTGGGAGGAAACCAGACCACCCAGAGGAAACCCACACAGACTCAGGGAGAATGTGCAAACTCCACACAGAGAGTCACCCCAGGCTGGAATTGAACCTGGGTCCCTGATGCAGCGAGGCAGCAGCACTAATCACTGAGCCACCATGCTGCCCCAATTTAGGATATCAGATCGATATGGACGGGTTGGACCAAAGGGTCTGTTTCTGTGCTGTACATCTCTATGACTCTATGCTCAATCTGATTATGAAGAGTCTGGTAATTCCTGAGTAGAAAGATTATGATGAAACAGGCATGCCATCCTATTGCAGTCGGTCCTACCATAAAAATCTTTCGGTTGTCCTCAATCGACCTCATTTTATTGAGAGTACAATTGTTCCAAGATTTCATTTATTAGAGGTTCTACTTAGATGGGTTAGGCTTAAATCTCATTTTACTTATTTTGTTTAAACCACAGTGGCACAGATTCATGCTCCAATTTCAAAAAAGAAAAAGGTGCTGTGTATAGAATGAAAATAATTACTTGAGAAAGAAAAGCAGCAAGGGAACCCTCCGCATTCATACAGCAACAAAGCAAACTTCAATTCTATACCTTCGAAAGGGGTTAATTTAATCTGTCTTTCTATCAGTGGATAAAGGAAAGATATAAGAATGACTGAAATTGAATTTGAGGGAAAAAAGCATCTAAGGCAAAAATAAAACAGTGAAATAGATCTTAATGAAACGACAGGACAATGCTTAAGGACTCAAGGAGATTCGTTGATGGGAGTGAGTAATGGGCTTTGACAGTCAAGTCTTCAAGACCAAAGTATCTGCAGTATTTAAGTGGAGCCTCACCTTCAATTTACGGATCCTGACAAATAATAAATAACAGTTTGTGTCCCAGGCCATTTCTGCAGATTCCATTAAACAAAGATATAGAGGATGTTCAACAACAGACCAGTGAACATCTAACATGCTCACTTGACTGTGTAATCTATGTGAAATGGAGTGACATTGCAATTCTGTCATCAGGCGTGCAACTTCTGACAAAATTGACGGCTGTGACCAGCAGTTCTCTCTTTTCACTCAAGCACATACAGGAAGAGGCCATTCAGCCCATTATGAACTTTGGTAGACTTAGCCAAATAGTCCGAATTCCCAGCTCTTTCTCATATCCCAGCAAGTTTGTTCCTTTTCAAGTGTTCATCTAATATCACTCAGGGGTGTTATTGAATTTTCCACTTTTCAGGCTGCACATTTTTTTTTCCCTTTTATTCATTCACAGATGTGGGCATCACTGTCTGGGCCTGCATTTACTGCCCATTCCTAAGTGCCCAGAGAGTGGTTAAGTGAGTTGTGCGGATAAGAGTCATAGAGTCATAGAGACATACAGCATGGAAACAGGCCTTCCTATTCATATACCCATCCAGGTGCCTTTGAAATGCTACAAGTGTACCAGCCTCCACTACTTCCTCTGCCAGCCCATTCCGTACACGCACCACCCTCTGCGTGAAAATGTTGCCCCTTAGGAACTACAGTTTCCTTCCCTAAAGGGCATTAGTGAACCAAGTGGGTCTTTCTACCCCCAACTATGGTTTTTCATGGTCATCATTAGACTCCTATTTCCAGACATTTTTTAAATTGAATTCAAAATCAACCATCTGCCACAGTAGGATTTGAACCCAGGTCCTCAGAACATTACTGGGATCTCTGGATTAATAATCTCATAATAATACCACAAGGTCATTCGCTCCTCCTTCTTCCAGGCCAGAACTGGTCCATAAATTCTTTATTGCCATGCAAATTCTGTTTTCTTTTATTATGTTAGCTATCTTAAATCTGTGTTCTTTGGTCATGATCCTTCTCCCACCAGAAACAGATTCTCTCTTGCTGATCAATGCAAATCCTTCCTGATTTTGCACACTCCTATCAAATCTCAATCCAACCCTAAAGAGACCCGAAACCGAAAGAACTGTGGATGCTTTAAATCAGAAACAAAAACATAAACTTCTGAAAAAACTCAGCAGGTCTAGCAGCATTTGTAAAGAGAAATCAGTTAGCGTTTCGGGTCTGGTGACCCTCTCTCAGAACTGTACTGAGAAAGGGTCACCAGTCCCAAAACATTAACTCTGATTTCTCTCCACAGATGCTGCCATACATGCTGAGTTTTTCTGGAAATTCCTGTTTTTGTTTATAAAGAGTTTAGCTCCAGCTTTTCCAGTGTGTTAAATCACTAAAGTCTAGGCACCAGTCTTGTAAATTCCTTCTATATCTTTACCCAGAGAGTATCAGTCACCAAGTGGACACAATTTAATTTCTGTTCAGTCATTGAATTGATTCACGATATTTCAGTACCTGAGAAGTTTCTAAGTTTCTTTCTGCCCGAACAGAGGCAAATGGCAAAAGCTCCAGATTCTCCATCACACGTTCAAAGATGGCACTGGCATGGTTAGGTGGGTTCAGGCTCGTTGGGGCATGCGCCCCTGGCCAGCAGCATCAATTTTTTTATGTATCTTTTGTCTTTATTATTTTTCTTCTTCATTTCATCTTCAGACCAGTATCGGGGGAGCAGTGGCTGCACCATTGGCATGGATCAAGACCCCTGGTGGCAATAGGCCCAGAACTTGGACCACTGGCAGTGATAGGTCCAGGGCCTGGATTCCTGATGGTGTAGGCCCAGAGCCTGGACTCCTGGTGGGGGTAGGCGTGGAGCTTAGATGCCTGGTGGTGGTAAGCTCAGAACCTGGATCTCTGGTGATGATAGGCGCAGAGTTAAGGTGCTTGGTGGTGGTAGACCCAGAGCCTAGACCCCTGGTGGTGGCAGGCCCGGAGCCTAGATTCCTGGTGTTGGTAAACCCAGAGCCTGGACCCCTGGATGTGGAAGGCCCGGTGCCTGGACTCCTGGTGGTGATAGGCCTGGAGCCTTGATCCCTAGTGGCAGGAGGCCCAGAGTCTGGGCTCCTGGTGTCATCTCCTGGGATACCATCCCCTGCTGGAGGCAGAGTCTTTGGGAAAGATCCCAGTATTTTGAGACCCAGCAACAAGGAAACAAAGAGAAAAGGTTAAAGTATGCAAGGAGCAAACTGCTCACAGACAACAAGACATCCCACATGACAACAAATGCCCAATTCACCACCAAGTCTGCAAATTCTACATCAGCTGCAGATAGTTCGCCCCAAATTAACCTGCTCAGAGAAGTTATGACAGCCACTAGAGCAGGTGGGACCAGAACTCAGACGAGCTAGACGACATTACCATTGCACCACAAGAGCCCTCAGTCAGCCCCAGACTCATGGAAGATAATCAGCCTCACACTGTGAGGAATAACCAGTAATAATTTAATATATTGTAGCTTTATTGTCCTTGTGTGGACCCAAGCTCACAAGAAGCTGTCGGTGTCCAGTGACAATAAACGGAAATTTACTTTGTTGCTGTAGGAATGCTGAAAATTTATTGTTGCCTGGTTTTTCCCTCAAGTAATGATTAGCATGTGCAAACCTTGTCTTAAAGCTGACTCAGCCCTTCTGATTCAAATGTGAATGGGCTTCAGTGACAGTCAACTTGGGGAACAAAAACAGAAAGTATTGAAGAAACTCAGCAGCTTTGACAACACCTGTGGAAAGAGAGACAGGGTTAACGTTCCGAATCTGATATTGTTCTTTTTCAGCCTCTGCAGTATTTTGCTTTAACTTTATTATGTTTGTGGAATTGTTTTGCAAGCAGACACTAGCTTGGCACAATGACATTAGATTAGATTAGACTTACAGTGTGGAAACAGGCCCTTCGGCCCAACAAGTCCACACCGACCCGCCGAAGCGAAACCCACCCATACCCCTACATTTACCCCTTACCTAACACTACGGGCAATTTAGCATGGCCAATTCACCTGACCCGCACATCTTTGGACTGTGGGAGGAAACCGGAGCACCCGGAGGAAACCCACGCAGACACGGGGAGAATGTGCAAACTCCACACAGTCAGTTGCCTGAGTTGGGAATTGAACCCGGGTCTCTGGCGCTGTGAGGCAGCAGTGCTAACCACTGTGCCACCGTGCCGCCCTAAGAATAATTAGACATGTTCAATTAGTGAGTTTTGGGAAGATTTGTAGCCCAGGTTGAGGGTTTGGATGTAGGTTTGCTCACTGAGCTGGAGGGTTCATTTCCAAACGTATCGTTACCCTACTAAGTAACATCTTCAGTGGGCCTCAGACGAAGCACTGCTGAAAATTCCTGCTTTCTATTTATAAGTTTGGGTTTCTTTGGGTTGGTGATGTCATTTCCTGTGGTGATGTCATTTCCTGTGGTGAAGTCACTTCCTGTTCCTTTTCTCAGGTGGTGGTAGGTGGGGTCTAACCCGATGTGTTTGTTGGTAGAGCTCTGGTTGGAATGCCACGCTCCTATAGAGCAAACCTACATCCAAATCATGTTCAATTGTTCAAAGGTCAAGCTGAAGAAACTGCACACAATATTTCTAGTAGATATCTTCCAGCCTTAATATTGACTAAATCCACTTTAGATCATAACTACTGCACCAATTTTCTTGGACAGCAGATGTTAGTGACGCTACCATTTACACCTCCTCCAAATCAGTCACTTTGTTCCCATGACCATCCCATTACCATCTTCTTTTGCCTTGTACATCATCCCATTGAATCTCTCCTCCCATCCACCCCACCACCTCTTCATTCCTTCCTCCCTCACAGTTTTGCATGGCTCTCTACTTGTCCAGAAACTTAAATCTCTTATTTGACAGGTTCTTCAAATTTGGAAGAAAAGTGCTCAAGAACTTCAAGTGTTGGAATGAAGTTTTCCCTTGCCACTGAGGTGAGGGGATAGCGAGGGTTGGAGCAAAGTTGCCAAAGCAGCATGCTGAGCCATCCCATTGTGGAACTACCTCCCGTCGATCTTGCTGAAGATGAGGTCGATGTGATAGACGCTATCCACCTTAACCAATCAAATTTGTCAATGGGATAATTGGAGGAAAGGCAATGGTGATGCCAAGGTTCTTGGGGTTAGAAACTTCAGTGATGAGGAGAGATAGGAAAAGTTGGAGAGAAGAAGGCTGAGAACAATGGGGTTGTGAAAATCCTGAGGTAGAGTAGATAAGGAGAAGCTGTTCCCATTCTTAAAAGCAACAAGACTGACAAGGCGTAGATTTGAAACGATTTGCAAAAGAATCAAGTCTAAAGAGAGATAAAAACATGCCTTCTTGCATGCACCTCATTGATTTTCTTTTACTCATTCATGAGATGTGGGGTCGCTGGCTGGGTCAATACTTTTTACCCTTCCCTAATTGTTCAGGGGGCAATACAGAGACATTCACATTGCTGTTGGTCTGGAGTCAGTTTCCTCCTGTACAGAGTATTAGTGAGATTTTCCAACAATCTATAAGGGATTCACGATTATCATTAAATCCAAGTGTTTTGATTTTTAAAGGTTGAATTCATCTAGCATGACAGGATGTGAACCTACGTCTCCAGAACATTCCCTGGAATCACAGGATGAATAGTCCAGTGAAAGTACCAGTAGGCCACTGCCAGAGAGACAGCAGCCATGCAAATGTCCCCTCCACAATGACATCCTGACAGCTGTGACTGTATATGTTTTATTCTTTTTTAACAAATAGTGCAGGAGTACTCTACATTTTGTGGAGTACCCTTGCAGTCTCCTGCCTGTCTCAGCAGTGCCTACCTCTCTCAGTGATGGACCCTCCCAATTCTCTGGCCTGCCTACTGTCTTCCGTTGGACAGAAACAAAAACAAACTGCAGACGCAGATGGGCGGGAGGCTAGAAGAACACAGCAAGCCAGACAGCATCAGGCGGTGTTACACCTGAAACGTCGACTTCTCCACCTCCTGATGTTGTCTAGCTTGCTGTGTTCTTCTAGCCTCCTGCCTGTCTTCAACTAAATGGCCTCCAGGATGCTCATGACTGAGGTCATACCATGGCTATTTCAGGATTTCTGACCCATTCCCAAAAGTCCACCCTGTTTATCACTGCCAATTTCACAGCAGCTGCTGCTTGACCTGCCGACTGTATTGACCATTTTCTGGTTCAGTTCAGATTGCGACTCCCTCAATAATGTAAACCAATGGCTCAGCAATCAGAAACTAATGATTGAAGTTAATCAGCTAAACTAGTTCAGGGTAAATGAGGAGACATTGCTTCACCACACAGATCTGGGACAGAGTGTCTGAAAGGATGCTGGGATCAGAATCTATAACAATTTTCAGAAGTCAAACTGCATGCCTACTTGAAGAGGATAAATTTTCAGGATTGAAGGGACTTGAGACAAATTAAAGAGTTAGTTCAGTTACTTTTGGGCAGTTTGATTCTATGATGGTTTCAGAATCAATCAGTTTATGAAGGTGATGATTTTTGTGATATTAACACTAGACTATTAATCCAGAGACATAAATAGAAATTACTGGAAAAACTCAGCAGGTCTGGCAGCACCTGTGTAGAGAATTAATATTTTGGTTCCGATGACCATTCCTCAGAATTTCTAGCATTTGCTATCACAGAGTCATAGCGTTGTACACATGGAAATAGACCCTTCAATCCAACTCATCCATACTACCCAGACATCCTAATCTGATCTACTCCCACTTGCCAGCACCTGGCCCATATTCCTCCAAACCCTTCCTATTCAGGTACCCATGTAGATGCCTTTTAAGTGCTACAATTGGACTAGCCTCCACCACTTCCTCTGGCAGCTCATTCCATACGCACACCACCCTCTTGTGAAAACATGATCCCTCGGGTACGTTTTAAATTTTTCCCTCTCTCTTTAAATCTATGCCTTCTAGTTTTCAAATTCCCATCCCAGGGAAAAGACCTTGTCAATTTACACAATCCATGCCCCACATGATTTTACAAACCTCTATAAGGTCACCCCTCAGCTTTTGATGCTTCCAGAGAAAACAGCTCCAGCCTATTCAGCCTCTCCCTATAGCTCAAATCCTCCAATCCCAACAACATCTCTTTAAATCTTTTCTGCAGCCTCTCAAGTTTAACAACATCTTTCCTCTAGAAGGACAACCAGAATTGTATTGAGTGTTCTAAATGTCTTTGGTGTTTTTATTAATCCAAAGACCAAGGTTATGTCATAGGGTCATAGAGTTGTACAGCATGGAAACAGATCTTTCAATCCAAGTCATCCATGCCAACCAGAATCCTAAGTAAATCTAGTCCCCTTTGCCAGCATTTAGCCCATATCCCTCTAAACCCTACCTATTCGCATACTCATCCAGATGCCTTTTAAATGCTGTAATTTTACCAGCCTCCACCACTTCCTCTGGCAGCTCATTCCACCACATGCATCACCCTCTGTGTGAAAAAGTTGCCCCTTATGTCCCTTTTATACTTTTCCCCTCTCACCTTAAATCTATGTCCTGTAGTTTTGGACGCATCCAAGCTAGGAAAAAGACCTTGCCTATTTTTGCTGCCTGACCTGCTGTGCTTTTTCAGCACCACACTCTTGGCTCTAACCTCCAGCATCTGCAGTCCTCACTTTCGCCACCTTGCCTGTTTACCATATCCAAGCCCCTCATGTTCTGGGGCACCCTGTGTTTGAATCCCACCATGGTGAGACCTAAATCCAAACAAATCTGGAATAAATACCATGAAGCAGTCACTGAATGTCAGAAGGAAAAACCCCATCTGGTTCACTAATGTCCTTTAAGGAAGGATACTGCCATCCTTACCTAGTCTGGCCTCCATGTGACGCTAGACCCACAGCAATGTGGTTGACTCTTAACTGCTCTCTGGGTAATTAGGGATGAGTAATAATGCTAGCCTAACCAGTAATGTCCACATCCTGGAAATGAATAGAAGAAAAAAAATCAAATGTATATTTCATTTGCATACACAGGATTGTTTCCTCTTACTGATTTGACCATTTTATTTGTAAATATAAAGCAGCAAGAAATAAATTCAGTTCTTGAAATCAATGCTCTGTTTGTTGTTAACCTGTTAACCAAAGCAGAGACAACATGCCAAAACATACAAGCACTGCAACTTCCCATCACTAGCAGAACATGTGCTGTAAAATCAATATCATGTTTGTCTTGAAAATAGCATTCCTAAGTGAAACTTAAATCGACAGATAACAGTGCAAAAGTGCATTGTAGGATATTGTTTTTCACTTCACTCTGAAGCTGATAAGCTTTATGAATCCCATTGCACAGGATTCTTGACCAATTGAACATGTTGACCTGACAGCAGAGCTCCTATTTAGTGCTTCCTCCAATGACCTCTTCACATCCACAAAATTGTGGGTGGGAATCAAAACTTGTTGGTCCTGTGTTGTCAAGTGTTAACCCCTTACAGTGTATAATTGGAGCCATGATTTGGAGATGCCGGTGTTGGACTGGGGTGTACAAAGTTAAAAAAATCACACAACACCAGGTTATAGTCCAACAGGTTTAATTGGAAGCACACTAGCTTTCGGAGCGTCGCTCCCTCATCAGGTGGTAGTGGAGGGCTCAATCCTAACAGAATTTATAGCAAAAATTTACAGTGTGATGTAACTGAAATTATACATTGAAAAATTGATTGTCTGTTAAACCTTTCATCTGTTAGAATACAGTGAGAGTTTCACTTCTTTCATGTGTAAATCACAAAACTTTTTAAAGAAGAGTTGCATTCTCAGGTTAGCTGTTAACAATGGTGATAGCTAGACAATATGTTACATCACACTGTAAATTTTTGCTATAAATTCTGTGAGTTAGGATTGAGCCCTCCACTATCACCTGATGAAGGAGTGTCGCTCCGAAAGCTAGTGTGCTTCCAATTAAACCTGTTGGACTATAACCTGGTATTGTGTGATTTTTAACCTGAAGCCAGCCACATTTCTCAGTGATTAAAGGAGAATATACAGGAGCTGATAAAAACACAGTCTGCCTCAACTTAGTAACTGAAGTATATTCTCAACTTGTGGTTATGTTTAACCTGTTTGGAACAAATGCACTGCACCAGGAATATTTGTCAATCTAAGTTGGCAAATGCCCCTTGTAGTGGAACGCTGAGCCACAGTTTCCAACAAGCTACTGAGTCCAAAGCCAGATCTGCCTTGATTGTGGCAGGGTGTGGGGGGTATGACTTTTATTCCACATTTAGAAGAGATAGAGAGGGGTGCTGAAAATGTGTTGCTGGTCAAAGCACAGCAGGCCAGGCAGCATCTCAGGAATAGAGAATTCGACGTTTCGAGCATAGAAGGGCTTATGCTCGAAACGTCGAATTCTCTATTCCTGAGATGCTGCCTGGCCTGCTGTGCTTTGACCAGCAACACATTTTCAGCTGTGATCTCCAGCATCTGCAGACCTCATTTTTTACTCGGAGATAGAGAGGGGTGTCATGATAATCTCACCAGGCTAGTAATTCACACGACCCAGGCTGATATTGTGGTGAGTATGGGTGCAAATACCACACATTAGCTGGGGATTGGTTATATTCCTCCCCACTGCTTCCTGCTAACTTACTTCAGCTCATCTTATCAGTGTATCCTACAACTGCTGAGATGCTTCCCTTTTTGCTATTTGCTCAACTACTCCATGTGGTAGTGGGTTTCACATTTTAACCATTCTCTTGACTCCCCTCTTGAATTTGAAAGTGTTTATTTAATATTAGTTAACCCTCGATCTGTCTCCCCCCTCCAACTCCCCTCCACCCCCCAACACCTTCTATTCATCTACGCTGTGAAAATATTTAATTTTTTGAAGTCCAAAATCAGGTCACACCAAAGTCATTGCTATTCTACAGAAAACAGATACAGGCTGTTCAATTTTTGACTTTTTTCACAAACTTAAAAAGTATTTTATGTTACTGGTGAGAGACGCAGGGTTATCTGTGTGCCTTTGTGTATGAATCGCAAAAGGTTAGTGGGCAATAATTAGGAAAGGTAAAAACAATAGCTGCAGATGCTGGAAACCAGATTCTGGATTAGTGGTGCTGGAAGAGCACAGCAGTTCAGGCAGCATCCAAGGTGCAGCGAAATCGACGTTTCGGGCTTTTACCCGAAACGTCGATTCCGCTGCTCCTTGGATGCTGCCTGAACTGCTGTGCTCTTCCAACACCACTAATCCAATAATTAGGAAAGCTAATGGAATGTTCTCATTTATCACAAGAGGAATTGAATGCAAAAGTGTGGACGTTATGCTAAACAGTTCACTGGTGGGATCATTCTGGTGTATTTTGTAGAGTATTTGCTACCTTACTTAAAAAGGGATATAAATGCAACGAAGGCAATTAAGAGAGACCATGACCTGGAAAGGTTGGTGTGATTAACTTATGAGGGAAAGCTTGGACACCTAGGCTTGCACCTGCTTCAGTGCAGAAGAATAAGAGATGACTTGATTGAGATGTAAGATTCTGGGGATTTTTAACGGAATAGATGTGGAAAGGATTTTCCTTCTGCCAGAGAATCTAGAAGTAGGGATCATTGTTTAAAAATCATGGGTTGCCCATTTAAACCAGAGCTGAGACAATTTTTATTTCTTTCACAGGGTCATCAATTTTTGGAACTCTCCTCCTGAAAAGATGCTGAAAGCAAAGTCCTTGAATATTTTAAAGCAGAAATAAATGCATTCTGGCTAAGCAAGGAGATGAAAGGAGGACAGGAGTACGGATTTAAGTGTACAGTCAGATCAGCCATGAGCTTATTGAATGGCAGAGCAGTCCTGATTGGCTAAATGGCCCACCCTTACTCTGTATTTGTGTCATGTTTTGGAGATGCCGGCGTTGGACTGGGGTGTACATAGTTTAAAAAATCACACAATACCAGGTTATAATCCAACAGGTTTATTTGGAAGCGCACTAGCTTTCAGAGCACCACTCCTTCATCAGGTGGTTTGAAAGCTAGTGCTTCCAATTAAACCTGTTGGACCATAACCTGGTGTTGTGTGATTTTTAACTTTGTATTCGTGGTTTCATATGTAACTTTGTTTCTGAGAGTTATGACCTTTCAGTTGCTCAGAGTCATCCTTGCACTTTCGCCATTGTTTCTATAAATGTTGTATATTATTTGATCAATCACTGTTGTACGTACACTTATGTTCCTCTGCTTTTAACCATACACCTTTAGAAATGAATTCCAATTTTGACTTTATTTTCATACAGTCCTAGTAATCTGTGCCATTATTCACACCGATCTGTGAATGTTTAGCCCAGATCCCCTTGTTTTATATTTTAATTATCCAGGCAATTGGCTGATCTCAACAGAGCCAAGAACGATAAAAGTATTGGCACAGCAGATCCCTGGGCAAGACGGAAAATGTGAGATCCTTGTTAGTATCTCAGTAAATCCTTTAGAAACTCTGCTTCTGTGGGTGTTATTTGATAATTAAACAACTCACTGGAGGAAGAGCAGGATCCACAAATATCCCAATCCTCAATGATGAAAGAGCCCAACACATGAATCCATAACATTTAACTCCAGGAAAGGTAAGAGAGGTAGAGTCATAGAGTCATAGAGATGTACAGTATGGTCTAACGCGTCCATGCCGACCAGATATCCCAACCCAATCTAGTCCCACCTGCCAGCACCTGGCCCATATCCCTCCAAACCCTTCCTATTCATATATCCATCCAAATGCCTCTTAAATGTTGCAATTGTACCAGCCTCCACCACATCCTCTGGCAGCTCGTTCCATACACATACCACCCTCTGCGTGGAAAAGTTGCCCCTTAGGTCTCTTTTATATCTTTCCCCTCTCGCCCTAAACCAATGCCCTCTATTCTGGACTCCCCGACCCCAGGGAAAAGACTTTGTCTATTTATCCTATCCATGACCCTCATAATTTTGTAAACCTCTGTAAGGTCACCCCTCAGCATCCGAGGCTCCAGGGAAAACAGCCCCAGCCTGTTCAGCCTCTCCCTGTAGCTCAGATCCTCCAACCCTGGCAACATCCTTGTAAATCGTTTCTGAACCCTTTCAAGTTTCACAACATCTTTCCGATAGGAAGGACACCAGAATTGCACACAATATTCCAACAGTGGCCTAACCAATGTCCTGTACAGCCGCAACATGACCTCGCAACTCCTGTACTCAATAATCTGACCAATAAAGGAAAGCATACCAAACACCTTCTTCACTATCCTATCTACCTGCAACTCCACTTTCAAGCAGCTATGAACCTGCATTCCAAGGTCCTTTGTTCAGTAACACTCCCTAGGACCTTACCACTAAGTGTATAAGTCCTTCTAAGATTTGCTTTCCCAAAATGCAGCACCTTGCATTTATCTGAATTAAACTCCACCTGCCACTTCTCAGCCCATTGGCCCATCTGGTCCAGATCCTGTTGTAATCTGAGGTAAACCTCTTCGCTGTCCACTACACCTCCAATTTTGGTGTCATCTGCAAACTTACTATCTATACCTCTTATGCTCGCATCCAAATCATTTATGCAAATAACAAAAAGTAGAGTGCCCAGCACCAATCCTTGTGGTAGTCCACTAGTCACAGCCCTCCAGTCTGAAAAACACCCCTCCACCACCACCCTCTGTCTTCTAGCTTTGAGCCAGTTCTGTATCCAAATGGCTAGTTTTCCCTGTATTCCATGAGATCTAACCTTGCTAATCAGTCTCCCATGGGGAACCTTTTCGAACGCCTTACTGAAGTCCATATAGATCACATCTACTGCTCTGCCCTCATCAATCTTCTTTGTTACTTCTTCAAAAAACTCAATCAAGTTTGTGAGACATGATTTCCCCCATGCAAAGCCATGTGGACTATCCCGAATCAGTCCTTGCCTTTCCAAGTACATATTCATCCTGTCCCTCAGGATTCCCTCCAACAACTTGCCCACCGCCGAGGTCAGGCTCACCGGTCTATCGTTCCCTGGCTTGTCTTTACCGCCCTTCTTAAACAGTGGCACCACGTTTGCCAACCTCCAGTCTTCCGACACCTCACCTGTGACTATCAGTGATACAAATGTCTCAGCAAGTGGCTCAGCAATCACTTCTCTAGCTTCCCACAGAGTTCTCAGGTATACCTGATCAGGTCCTGGGGATTTATTCACTCTTAACTGTTTCAAGACAGTGCAGGAGTCTTCTGTGGCCATCCCCATTTCAGACAAGTATGCAGTTTTAGGAGGTGATGGATTCTCAGAGGAATGTAGCATGAACAGCCAAGTTTCTGATATTGTGATGGGCTCTAATGTAATGAGGGGTTTGTCGGATTCCAAGAGATCGATTGCGTTAGGGGACTCTCTAGTCCGAGGCACAGATAGACGTTTCTGTGGCCAGCAGAGAAAAAATCAGAATGGTGTGTTGTCTCCCCTAGTGCCAGGATGAAGGAGGTCTCAGAGAGAGTGTGGAATGTTCTCACGGGGGAGAGGGCCCAACAGGAGGTCATTGTACACATTGGAACCAATGACGTAGGAAGGGAAAAGGATGAGATTCTAAAATAGAATATAGAAAGTTAGGAAGAAATTTGAAAGGGAGATCCTCGAAAGTAGTAGTATCTGGATTACTCCTGGTTCCATGAGCTAGTGAGGGTAGGAATAGAAGGATAGAGCAGATGAATGTATGGCTGAGGAGCTGGTGTATGAGAAAAGATTCACATTTTTGATTCTTCTGGGGTAGAAGTGACCTGTACAAGAAGGACAGATTGCACCTGAATTGGAAAGGGACTAATACACAGGCAAGGAGATTTGCTCGAGCTGCTCGCGAGGATTTAAGCTAGTAGGGTTGGGGATGGGACCCAGGGAGATAGTGAGGAAAGAGGTCAATCTGAGACTGGTACAGTTGAGAACAGAAGTGAGTCAAACAGTCAGGGCAGACAGGGACAAGGTAGGACTAATAAATTAAACTGCATTTATTTCAATGCAAGAGGCTTAACAGGAAGGCAGGTGAACTTAGGGCATGGTTAGGGACATGGGACTGGGATATCATAGCAATTATGGAAACATGGCTCAGGGATGGGCAGGACTGGCAGCTTAATGTTCCAGGATACAAATGCTACAGGAAGGATAAAAAAGGAGGCAAGAGAGGAGGGGGGTGGTATTTCTGACAAGGGATAGCATTACGGCTGTGCTGAGGGAGGGTATTCCCAGAAATACATCCAGGGAAGTTATTTGGGTGGAACTGAGAAATAAGAAAGGGATGATCATCTTATTGGGATTGTGTTATAGACCCCCTATTAGTCAGTGGGAAATTGAGAAACACACTTGTGAGGAGATCTCAGCAATCTGAAAACATTCCAGCAATGGCACTGAAGATTAGATTACTTACAGTGTGGAAACAGGCCCTTCGGCCCAACAAGTCCACACCGACCCACCGAAGTGCAACCCACCCATACCCCTACATTTACCCCTTACCTAATACTACGGGCAATTTAACATGGCCAATTCACCTGACCCGCACATCTTTGGACTGTGGGAGGAAACCGGAGCACCCGGAGGAAACCCACGCAGACACGGGGAGAACGTGCAAACTCCACACAGTCAGTCGCCTGAGTCGGGAATTGAACCCGGGTCTCAGGCGCTGTGAGGCAGCAGTGCTAACCACTGTGCCACCGTGCCGCCCGTAAAGACTTGAGCTCCAGAACTTGCTGCTCCTTTTGGTAAGATTTTCCAGGACAGTTACAACACTGGCATCTCCACAACAATGTGAAAAATTGTCCATTTATATCCTGTACACAAAAAACTGGACAAATCGAAACAGGCCAATTACCACCCAACAGTCAACTTTCAAACATCAGCAAAGAGAGTCATTAACAGGGGTCATTAACAGTGCTATCATTAACCTGCTTAGTGATGCCCAGTTCATGTTCTAACAGGGCTATTCGGCTCCTGATCTCATTACAACTGTCGTTCAAAAATGGAGTAAAGAGTTGAATTCCAGTGGTGAGGTGAGAATGATAGCCTTTGTCATCAAGATCCTGCATTTGACTGAGTGTGGCATCAAGGACCCCTCGCGAAATGGAATTAATGGATAATGTGGGCAAACCGTCCACTGGTTGGAGTCATTGGAAGATAATTGTGATTGTTCGAGGTCAGTCATCTCAGCTCCAAGGCATCTCTACAGGAGGTCCTCAGGGTAATGCCCTAAGTCCAACCATCTTCAGCTGCTTCATCAATGACTTTCCCTTATTCATAAGGTCAGAAATGGGGATGTTCACAAATGATTGCACAATGTTCAGCACCATTCGCAACTCCTCAGATACTGAAGCAGTCCAGGTTCGAATGCAAGTCACAAATAACATTCAGACCAGACAAATGCCATGCAATGACCATCTCCAATTAGAGACAATCTAACCACTGCCCCTTGACTTTCAATAGTGTTATCATCACTGAACCCCACTATAAATATCCAGGAGGCTACCAATGTTGAGAAGCTCAGCTGGCCTCACCATATAAGCACAGTGCCGAGAGCACGTCAGAGGCTAGGAATATTGTGACAAGTAACTCACTTCCTGACCCCCAAAACCTGTCCACCATCCACAAGGCACAAGTCAGGAGTGTGATTGAATACTCCTCACTTATCTGGACAGATGCAGCTCCAACAACACTCAAGAAGCTTGACACCATCCAGAACAAAGCAGCCTACTTGATTGGCACCATATCCACAAGCATCCAATCCCTCCACCACAGACGGTCAGTAGCAGCAGTGTGTTCTACTTACAAGATACGCCGCAGAAATTTACCAACAATGCTGACAGCGTCTTCCAAATCCACAACCACTTCCATCTAGAAGGATAAGAGCAGCAGATACATGGGAACACCGCCCCCTGCAAGTTCCTTTACAATCCACTCACTATCCAGGCTTGGAAATATATGGTTGTTCCTTCACTGTCTCTGGGTCATAATCCTGAAATTGTATCTCTAATGGAATTCTGGGATAACCTACAGCGCATGGACTGCAACAGTTGGAGAAGAACCTGAGAAGGTTCTCTCAGGCAAATAGAGCCGAACAATAAAGGTTGGCCAGCCAGCGACACCAATGTCCTGTGAGTGAATGAAAGAAAATTCCCAAAGGAAGGCCCTATAGTTAAGGAAGAAAGCACCTCAGACCTGGTAAGAGAAGCATAGATGCGAGTGGGAGAGAGAAGCTTTGTGGGGCTGGTATACCAGTCATTTCTGAAAGTTACAGACTACATCAGGACTATGGAATAAGCAGGACTTACAAGCAGTACCCAGCTATTAAGAAAGTATGTTACTCTGTAAAACAATGAGTCTTTTCCAGAGGATGTGCACATGTGCATCATTACAGAGCTGAGGCATTCAAGTTGCCACTCAGGCAAAAATGTTATTGAGGTAGAGCAACCAGCAATACAACAGACATCCAATGCATTCCTAGGGGAGTTGTTGATCCATCCAATTGGTTTTGGCTAGTAATAATTATGTCAATAATTAATGTCACTATATATTTAGTCACATATCACAGGTGAAGAAACAAAGATTACGGCCTACAGAGGTGAAACTACATAGTTTAGGAGATGTAGAACTCAAATTTAAAGTAAGCTACAAGCAACTCCTCAACACAAATGGTTTAGGAAAGTAGATGTATGTGTTCTTCACAATCAAGCAGGTGTTGTGACCTCAGCCTTATTCAAATTGCCAAATAAATTCTATTGGTTACAGGTTTGTGCGAAGATTTGTAGCTCGGGTGCTCGTTGTTGTGGTTCTGTTCACCAAGCTGGAAGTTTTTGTTGCAAACGTTTCGTCCCCTGGCTAGGCAACATCATCAGTGCTTTGGAGTCTCCTGCGAAGCGCTTCTTTGATGTTTCTTCCGGTATTTATAGTAGTCTGTCCTTGACGCTTCCGGGTGTCAGTTTCAGCTGTCCGCTGTAGTGGTTGGTATATTGGGTCCAGGTCGATGTGTTTGTTGATGGAGTTTGTGGATGAATGCCATGCCTCTAGGAATTCCCTGGCTGTTCTCTGTCTGGCTTGCCCTATGATAGTAGTGTTTTCCCAGTCAAATTCATGTTGCTTGTTGTCTGCGTGTGTGGCTACTAGGGATAGCTGGTCGTGTCGTTTCGTGGCTAGTTGATGTTCATGTATGCGGATTGTTAGCTGTCTTCCTGTTTGTCCTATATAGTGTTTTGTGCAGTCCTTGCATGGTATTTTGTACACTACATTAGTTTTGCTCATGTTGGGTATCGGGTCCTTTGTTCTAGTGAGTTGTTGTCTGAGCGTGGCTGTTGGTTTGTGTGCCGTTATGAGTCCTAAGGGTCGCAGTAATCTGGCTGTCAGTTCTGAAACGCTCCTGACGTATGGTAGTGTGGCTAGTCCTTTTGGTTGTGGCATGTCCTTGTTCCGTGGTCTGTCTCTTAGGCATCTGTTGATAAAGTTGCGCGGGTATCCGTTTTTGGCGAATACCTTGTATAGGTGTTCCTCTTCCTCTTTTTGCAGTTCTGGTGTACTGCAGTGTGTTGCGGCTCTTTTGAATAGTGTCCTGATGCAGCTTCGTTTGTGTGTGTTGAGGTGGTTACTTTCATAGTTTAGGACTTGGTCTGTGTGTGTTGTTTTCCTGTGTACCCTTGTGGTGAATTCTCCGTTCGGTGGTCTCTGTACAGAGAACACCGAACGGAGAATTCACCACAAGGGTACACAGGAAAACAACACACACAGACTAAGTCCTAAACTATGAAAGTAACCACCTCAACACACACAAACGAAGCTGCATCAGGACACTATTCAAAAGAGCCACAACACACTGCAGTACACCAGAACTGCAAAAAGAGGAAGAGGAACACCTATACAAGGTATTCGCCAAAAACGGATACCCGCGCAACTTTATCAACAGATGCCTAAGAGACAGACCACGGAACGAGGACATGCCACAACCAAAAGGACTAGCCACACTACCATACATCAGGAGCGTTTCAGAACTTACAGCCAGACTACTGCGACCCTTAGGGCTCATAACGGCACACAAACCAACAGCCACGCTCAGACAACAACTCACTAGAACAAAGGACCCGATACCCAACATGAGCAAAACTAATGTAGTTTACAAAATACCATGCAAGGACTGCACAAAACACTATATAGGACAAACAGGAAGACAGCTAACAATCCGCATACATGAACATCAACTAGCCACGAAACGACACGACCAGCTATCCCTAGTAGCCACACACGCAGACAACAAGCAACATGAATTTGACTGGGAAAACACTACTATCATAGGGCAAGCCAGACAGAGAACAGCCAGGGAATTCCTAGAGGCATGGCATTCATCCACAAACTCCATCAACAAACACATCGACCTGGACCCAATATACCAACCACTACAGCGGACAGCTGAAACTGACACCCGGAAGCGTCAAGGACAGACTACTATAAATACCGGAAGAAACATCAAAGAAGCGCTTCGCAGGAGGCTCCAAAGCACTGATAATGTCGTCTATTGGTTACAACTGACAGGGAACACATCAAAAGACAACCAACTAGAAACTGACAGAACTATGGATGCTGTAAATCAGAAACAAAAATAGATGTTTCTGGAAAAGTTCAGCAGGTCTGGCAGCATCTGTGGAGAGAAATTAGAGTTAACAGTTCAGGTCCGGTGACCCTTCCTCAGAATCACTGAAATGTTTACTCTGATCTCTCTTCACAGCTGTTGCCAGACCTGCTGAGCTTTTCCAGCAACTTTTGTTTTTGTTTCAAGAGATAGCCAGTTATGTCAAGGCTGTTCAAAGAGATGCCATTAAGAAATGATTTGTCAAGGAGCAGACAGTTAAGGAAAAGAAATGTAAAGTGTTGAAGATCCGGTTAATGGACAACCTGCAGAAGATTTCAGTAAACTTCCTAGATTTATGGAACGAGTCCATTAAGAAGAGAGAAACCGCTAACGTTAACAATATTGTAATGGAGAACTGTTTCACACTGTCAGCAAATTGGAAATCCACATTATGGGCGGCACAATGGTTAGCACTGCTGCCTCACAGCGCCAGAGACCCGGGTTCAATTCCCGCCTCAGGTGACTGTCTGTGTGGAGTTTGCACATTCTCCCTGTGTCTGCGTGGGTTTCCTCCGGGTGCTCCGGTTTCCTCCCACAGTCAAAAAATGTGCGGGTCAGGTGAATTGGCCATGCTAAATTGCCCATAGTGTTAGGTGCGGGGGTAAATGTAGGGGAATGGTTTGGGTGGGTTGTGCTTTGGCGGGTCGGTGTGGACTTGTTGGGCCGAAGGGCCTGTTTCCACACTGTAAGTAATCTAATCTATACAGGTTTGGCAGATATCTTTTCCATTCCTATCATTACTGAAGGAAGTTCAGATGACTGAGGACCAAGAGGGGACAAATGATGAGGAAAAATAAGAAGTACTATTTTGACTCACTAATAAATCTTTAACTGAGGCTAGCACAGTCTGCTGAACAAATTATTATGGCAGATTTGAATTTTATGTCTGATGATAAGATGACACAAGTTCATGAAGAATATTTCAATCCTTCATTCTGCAGGGAAGAGTTATCAGTGTCAGTGATGGCAATCATGCATGTCAGTCGCAGTCCCCAAGTAGAATGACTGACAAAGTGAACGTTCTATTTTCACCAGCAAAGTAACCACATGGCCAAGAGTCCAACTTATTCAACAAGTTAAGTCCAGACTCTGCATATTTCAGAAAAGATTTCCAGCACATTGGGAAGAAAGGTTTTCTGACACAGATTGAAGGCTGGATGCATTAGACTTCATCACTGAGGTGGGATGACCAATGACCACAGATTCAGGACTTGGCCAAAGAGCACTCAGAGTACTGGACAAAGAGAAATCCCTATTTCAGCAGGGCAACTCTCATCCATGAAAGAAATGCATGAGATTAAAGGTCCCCCAGATGATGTTACAGGAAAAGTGAGTTTCAACAGGAGAGGAAATTCAGAGGATTAAGTGTCCTTGAAATAAGGAAATGGACCAATTACCTGGTTTGGTTGGAAAGGTGCCCCACACAAAGGAGATAGCACTGTAAAATGCCTCAAGTGGAGAGAGATTTTGAAGACTTCTTCGGGCCCAGAACAGAACCAGGTTAACAGTCCCCAGACCAAAGTCCTACCAATCCTAAGTAGATCAGGTTCTGGCTAATTTCACGAAAACCCCAGACTGCCTAAATTTGTGAAGTCAGGGACTTGGGAGGGGCACAGTAATGAAAAAGTTACAAATGAATGCATAAATGTTAGTGATGGGGAAAAAGACTTGTGAATGGGTAGGAGATATTGCATAGGGTAATGGTCACAAAGCGGTCAATGCTGAAGATTGCCTTAAGCTCCACCCAATCTGATGATATCATAAAGATCTGCATGGGGAAAGGCCACACAACTCTGGACCTACCAAACATGTCTCTTCATAGTGAAAACAAAAAAAATGCTGGAGATCGCAATGGGTGGGCAGCATCTATGGAGAGAGAGCAAGCTAATGTTTCAAGTCTAGATAACTCTTCAACAGAGCTCTGATGAAGAGCCATCTAGATTCAAAACATTAGCTTGTTGTCTCTCCATGGATGCTGCTTGACCCGCTGTGATCTTTAGCATCTATTGTTTCCAGTACAGATTCCAGCACCTGCAGTAATATGCTCCTGCAATGTCTCCTTATAATAGTAATAATGTCCACCCCACTAATGTAACCTGTACCTCAGAGCTATCATGCAATAAACTCCCTCTTGTTTAAGATCAAGATCTACTTTTCATTAAACTGAGTAGGCCCTGTAGTCCCAGTCAGGAAAGGGGATTGAAGGAGCTATCTAGCCAATCACACATTGGCATTTGTTGGCTTTGCATGATCATGCAATAATCTAAGTTAGAGACAAAAAAAATTCACACCACTCCATTCACTCCACCCAAGAATTCCTGAACACCATCAAAGATACCAAGATAGAAGAGGGTGAAATAATGGTCTCCTTTGACGCTACAGTCCGTTTCACATCCATTAACATCGACCTGGCCAAAGAAACATTGGCATCACTACTGGGAAAACTAGGACCACAAACACCAGATAGCACCAACTTCATCAGCAAAGGCAACATCCTCAAGCTAGTGGACCTGTGCCTCACCACCCACTTCACATTCAATAACAAAACCTACAAACAAGTCAATGGAACACCCATGGGATCACGAACATCAGGGGTCATAGCAGAAGCAGTAATGTAGAGAACTGAGCAAGCTGCTCTCCCATCTAGGAGACAGTGAGGTCTGCAGATGCTGGGGATCAGAGGTGAGAGTGTGTTGCTGGAAAAGCACAACACATCAGGAATGAGGCTGAGAGCCTTGGGGGTAGAGAGATAAATGGGAGGTGGGTGGGGCGGGGGAGAAGGTAGCTGAGAGTACAGTAGATGGGTGGAGGAAGGGCTAAAGGTGATAGATCAGAGAGGAGGGTGGAGCAGATAGATGGGGAGGAAGTTCGACATGTGAGACAGATCATGAGGGCGGTGCTAAGCTGGAAGATTGAAACTGGGGAAAGGTGTGGGTCTCCTTTAGATTGGGGAGATTGGACTCTCGCAGAGCGCTTTAGAGAATATCTCATGGACACCTGCACCAACCAACCCCACCGCCCAATGGTCGAACATTTCAATTCCCTCTCCCACTGTGCCAAGGACATGCAGGTCCTGGGCCCCCTCCATCGACACACCCTCATCACCCACTGCCTGGAAGAAGAACACCTTATCTTCAAACTCAGGGCATCAATGTGGACTTCACCAGTTTCCTCATTTCCTCTCCCCCCACCTTACTCCAGTTTCAACCTTCCAGCTCAACATTGCCCTCATGACCTGCCCACCTATCCGCACCACCCTCCTCTCCGACATATCACCGTTACCCCCATCTCCATCCACCTATTGCACTCTCAGCTACCTTCTCCCCAGCCTCACCCCATTTATCTCTCCACCCCCGAGGTTCCCAGCCTCATTCCTGATGAAAGGCTCCAGCCTGAAATATCAATTCTCCTGCTCCTCAGATGCTGCCTGACCTACTGTGCTTTTCCAGCACCACACTCTCAACTCTGCTCTCCCATTTATCATACCCAAAATTTGGGTCCGCTACGTAGATGACACCTTTGTCATCACAAAACAAAACAAATTAGAGGAAACAGACAACACTATCAACAATATCCAGACAGACACAAAATTCACAAAAGAGGATGGGAACAACAACAGATTCCCATTCCTAGACGTGACAGTTGAACGTACGCTTAATGGAGAGCTTCAAACCAGGGTCTACAGAGAAACAACAAACACAGACCAAATAATTAACTTCAGAAGCAATCATCCCAACCGCCCCAAACGGAGCTGCGTGAAGACATTATTTCAATGAGCTACATCACCCAAGAACTACAAACGGCATTAGAAAAATATCTATACAATGTTTTCAAGAAAATCAGATATCCAATAAACACAATCTGCCGATTCCTCAGAAACAAACCCAAACAAGCAGACACAACGCAGCCAAAAAGTAGAGCCACATTACCTTACATCAAAGACATATCAGAAATGACTTCCAGACTACTCAGGTCCCTTGGCATTATGGTAGTCCACAAACCTACCAATGCACTTAAAGGACGGCTAATGAACCTAAAGGATCCATTAGATACTACCAGCAAATCTAATATCATTTACAAGATACCATACAAGAACTGTAAAAAAAACCACTACATTGGGCACATAAGCAGGAAACTTGCCACCAGGTTGCATGAATACAACTGACCACCAAAGGCATAACCCACTGTTACTAGTTTCCATACATACAGACAAAGAAGGACAGCACTTTGACTGGGACAACAGTCCTAGGACAGGCGAAACAAAGACACGAACAAGAATTCCTAGAGGCCTGGCATTCCAACCAGAACAAGCACTTCGATTTAGACCCTATCTACCTTCTCTTGAAAAAAAGAACCATAAAAGACATCCCCGATCTTAAGAAACCAAGGCCTGTAAATAGAGAGGCAGGACATACCACCAGCACTTCACCGGAGACTCTCACTGATGATGTTGCCTAGTCATGGTGACAAAACATCTGAAAACAAACCTTCTAGCTCAGCAAGCTAACTTACATACAAAAAAAACTGCAGATGCTGCAATCCAATGTAGACAGGCAGGAGGCTGGAAGAACACAGCAAGCCAGGCAGCATCAGGAAGTGGTGAAGTCGACGTTTTGGGTGCAACCTTTCTTCAGGACCCTTCAGTTGACCCGAAATGTCAACTTCTCCACCTCCTGATGCTGCCTGACTTGCCATGTTCTTCCAGCCTCCTGCTTGTCTACCTTGCAATAATCTAAGCCCCTTAAATGCTTGTTATTTACCTTCTTAAGGGTGTCAATTATCGTCTGGCGGGAAAAATGCCCACAAGCGTTCCACCCTGGACTTAATCGAAGGGAACCATAACTGCAGTGACATCATCCACCCAACACCCACATGTCCAATTACACACCCCAGGTGCTCTACCCCTTCAAGAACCTGCCCTGTGTTTCAGCCACAGTCAGTTACCAGGGAGAGGAACAGTAATGGTGTCATGACACAGAGTTGCAGTATTTCTTTGGAGGAAGTCATTGCTCAGACAACAGTCTGATAAATCAGAGGGAGTGGTTTGGCCAAAAGTGATGATGGTGAGATGCAGCTCTGCATTGCCAGAGATATATTAACCAAAATCAGCACAAGTACAATCAGAACTGATCAATCCCGTTTATTTTAAACCTTTTTCTTCTACTGCGAACAGAAGGTGCCGTGCAATGAACATGAAAGAATTTCAAAAACACGCTGAGATTCTCTAAAGAATTTTTTTTTAATAGATCTGCTATTCGAAACATCACAGTCAGCGTTTGTGCATAATAAATCATTTAGGACACCCTATCTACTAGCTAATAAATTCACACCAATTTACACATGCAACCAGACTTCAATTTAACATTTGACATGTCGCATGTTAATACATGTTTAATGTATGAAGAAAAAATGATGGTATTGTTTGACTGGCATTCTCTGTGTGTGTGTCTCTGTCTGTGAGTTCAGCCAGGTACTGCAATGATGCAAATATATACCTTCAGGCAAAAGTCTTCAGAGTATTCCCATTGATTTCTAAGATATATCTACGTTGCACAATGAACCATCAAGGAGAAAAGGTTCCTGATTCAATCACTGGCCTCTATTGAGATAGTCCACCTCAGTAGGTTGACCTTAGACGTCTTGGGTCTGGTAGGACACCTACCATTCCTTGTGGAAAACAGTTCTGAAAACCTTATTTACTCTTAATGTCTAGATTGTGGTTTTAACATGAATACCTAACAAAATCAGAAATTGCTGGAAAAACTTAGCAAACTGGGCAGCATCCATGGAGAGAAAGCAGAGCTAATGTTTTGGGTCCTTCTTTGGAATCTCAGGTTTACTGTCAGTTTGTAGTGAGGGAAAGTCGATGGGTGGTACAGATTGGATTCAGAGGGTCCGGGTGGGGTGGCGTGAGGGGGAATGGTGGAGCTGCCAGGATTGTGTCAGGGGCAGACAGTGGGAAAGGTGGTGAAAAGCAGCCCAGAAATTAAAATGGAGGTTATTGACTTTTTATTGAATTCAAAATGGCTGCAGATTCGGCCTGAGAAATCTGGCAGAGGGTTGCTCATATTTGTCAGGATTTTATTAATTTTCCTTCAAGGCCGTAAATGGAATATAATTCTTAAACTGCCTGCACAGCCATGTTACGCTTAAGTCCAGAGGTAGGGTAGCTAAAACTGTGTCATAAATTCCATTCTTGCCCACCTTTCTGATTGCAGGCCTGGTATTTATTCACTAATTTTCAAGCCTGTTGTTGGTATAAAAGTGAGAATATTAAAGTGAGCATTGCAGATGCTGGAGATCAGAGTCGAAGAGTGTGGTGCAGGAAAAGCACAGCTGGTCTGGCAGCATCCGAGGAGCAGGAGAGTCGACGTTTCGGGCATAAGCCCTTCATCAGGAATCAGAATATTGCCAGCTTTGAGGAAGGCAAGGGGAGGAGAGGGAGATGGGAAATGTGGATAGAGGGCAGAGAACTGAAGTCCTTTACAGAGTAGTGAGAATGTGGAAATCAAGGCAGTATTTGAGGTGAGCATTTAAGGAGAGCCTGGATAAGTATTTGATTGAGAGGCAGCATAAACGCTAGCATGGACGTATTGGGCTAAGTGGCCTGATTCTGTTCTGTATCTTCTATTCACATTGAATGTCTCTATAATACAAATGTCAGGAGTGCAGTTCTATAAATATGAAACAGTCAGGTGCTTTTTTATGTGATGGAAAAATATTTGGATGTCCAATTTAGTGCTGGGTGCCAACACTGTATTCTCCAGTAATTAAAGATTAATATTTTGATCACTGCTGTGAGCAACTCAGGAGAAAAAAAACTCAGATCATTATGAATAAAGGCGTGTTTCATTTTCACTTTTGTTGAAAATGTTTCCTTATTAGTTATTAACTGATGGCAGGGAAAACGCTATTTGACCCGGTAAGGTGGCTGAAGGCAAAATACCAAGTGATAATAAATCCAGGAATGCATGTAACTGAAGGTGGATAATGTTTGATAACTATCATTTTATTGATGCTGTGTCCTAGCTTTTCAAAAGAATCGATGAAGATTCCTCTTTCAACAGCATCCTACGTTCACTTCTGCCAAAGATTTACAAAGCTTAGATTCACAGACTGCAGTAATCAAAGATAAATTACTAGTTCCTGTCATTTTAGTAAACCACATACCTATTAAAATGATCATTAGCCTCAAAATCTGAGCACTGACAATGAATGCTACACGAACTTCCATTCTCTAATGATGTTGTTAGAAGTACCCTTGGGCCATTTGAAGTCTTTTCATACAGTATTACTGTGTAACAACCAATAAAGCTTATCAGTCTTTTCAGCAAGTTTTTACAAATGGTAAATGAAGACTGAAATAAAGTTGGCTGCTGTCATTGTAGGGAAAGATTTAACTCTTTCCTCATTTATCTTTAACATCTTTAACTTGTGCACAATTCTTAGTCCATCTTGTGGTCATTTCAAAGCCTGTGCTGATCAGAACATAAGAACTAGGAGCAGGAGTAGGCCGCAGGCTCTGCCAGCCTGCTCCGCGATTCAATAAGATCAGGCCTAATCTTTTCGTGGCCTCAGCTCCCATCCTTTCACCAAAACCCTTCATAGTTTTGCTAGTCAGAAATAAAATCTACCTTAGCTTTAAAAACATTTACTGAGGAAGCCTCAACCACTTCAATGGGCAGGGAATTCCATAGATTCACAACCCTCTGGGGAAGAAGGTCCTTCTCAATTCAGTCCTAAATCTGCTGCCCCTATTTTTGACGCTGTGCCCTCTTGTCCTAGTTTCACCCGCCAGTGGAAACATCCTCTCTATTTTGATCTTATCTACTCCCTTCATAATTTTAAATCTTTCTATAAGATCCCCTCTCATTCTTCTAAATTCCAATGAATATAATCCCAGTCTACTCAGCCTCTCCTCATGATTTGGAGACGCCGGTGTTGGACTGGGGTGTACAAAGTTAAAAATCACACAACACCAGGTTATAGTCCAACAAATTTAAGTGGAAGCACTAGTTCTTACAATCTTATTTTTTTTTAAGACTCCCTACAATGTGGAAACAAGCCCTTCGGCCCGACCAGTCCATATGACCTTCTGAAGAGTAATCCACCCAGACCCATTTCCCCCTGACTAATGCACCTAACACTATGGACAATTTAGCATGGCCAATTCACCTGACCTGCACATCTTTGGATTGTGGGAGGAAACCGGAGCAACCCCACACAGACACAGGGAGAAATTGCAAGCTCCACTCAGATAGTCACTTGAGGCTGGAATTGAACCTGGGACCCTGTTACTGTGAGGCTGCAGTGCTAACCACTGAGCCACCATGTTATTCTCCACCATCTAATGAAGGAGCAACGCTCCAAAAGCTAGTGCTTCCAAATAAACCTGTTGGACTATAACCTGGTGTTGTGTGATTTTAACAGTCTCTCCTCATAAGCCAATCCCCTCAACTCCAGAATCAACCTAATAAACCTCCACTGCACCCCCTCTAGTGCGCTCTCGTGATTAGAAAGATGATGACCGGAGCTCAAGTTTCTAAGAGATGTTGTGAAAATTCTCAGACATGCTTGTACCTCCAGACACAATTATTCAATGCTCTGTTGGTTCTGCTCGCCGAGCTGGAAGTTTTTGCTGCAAACATTTCGTTCCCTGGCTAGGGAACATCATCAGTGCTGTTGGAGCCTCATGTGAAGCGCTGCTTTGATGTTTCTTCTGGTATTTATATTGGTTTGTTCTTGCCGCTTCCGGGTGTCAGTTTCAGCTGTAGTGGTTTGTATATGGGGTCCAGGTCGATGTGTCTGTTGATGGAGTTTGGGGATGAATGCCATGCTTCTAGGAATTCTCTGGCTGTTCTCTGTCTGGCTTGTCCTATGATAGTGGTGTTTTCCCAGTCAAATTCATGTTGCTGGTTGTCTGAGTGTATGGCTACTAGAGATAGCTGGTCGTGTCGTTTTGTGGCTAGCTGATGTTCATGGATGCGGAATCCATAAAAAAACATAAGAAAACATACTTTCATGAATATTCCTTCCCTTCTAGTCACTGGATGAAACAAAGATTCTCGTTAAAGTCCATGCAGTTGTCAGTTCCTGTACTGCTTCCAATCTCAGTGGACGAGAATAGGGCTTGTACTGCCAAGCCTCCAGAATTAAATTCACATCTGCACAATCCACAGAAGCAAGATTAAAAATATAAATTGTACTTTTAAAAATTTATCTTTGATTACTATTGATTTGCTATTTCTAAGAAAAGATGTAGGGGCATAGACGTGGACAGGAAAGCAGTGCCAAACCAGGGACCAAAGAGGTCAATTCACTTCCACTTTCCAAAGGACATGGGAATGTATCTGACTTGGAGGAGGGGCATTTCGGGTGACCAGTGCAGGGGAAGAGTGACAGAAGACACGAGATCATGCAAAGTTTCCAGGAATAAGTTAAATTGGTTTTGGTAATGCTAGACTAGAGCCAGGGTAACTGTGAACTCCTGTGTGGAAAATGCCTGGAGATTGACCATTGCAAGAGAAAAGGAGCCATGGACATAAATCTGTGCCGTGGCCATCACTCTGTGGGCAAGCAGCATTCTCGGGTGAATTTTACATAAATGGCAATACCTGGCCCATTTAAATAAATAGACAGAGGAAATAGTAAAAAGGAACTTGGACAATTTCTCACTGCACAGTAACAATGGATGAGAATCTTTGCCAAAATATGTTAATCTGAGTGAAAATAAATCAGGTTCACATCACGATGGCTATCACGTCTGTGCCCAGCTGCAGGACCAGGGCAGGGGAGTGACCGTGTCAGAGAAGGAACAGTGTCAGAGAGTGATACGCAAGGAGGGATTGGCCAGCTCCAAACGTGGAGAGTAAGTTCAGTGCCGTCAGAATCCAGAGAGAGGGAAAAGCCTGCAAAACGATGCGTTTTTTGGTTTCATTGCAGCACGAGGGAAGGGCTTAGATCTTCCCCTTTGATTGGATTTTTGTTGAATCTTCAGTAAAGTTGGTTATGCTCCCTCCCGACTGCCATCTGCCATGTTGCTGACCTGGGCACCCCCTAGTCCTATCGGGATGAATAAGAGTAGAGTCAGTGGTATCCCAGGTGATGTGAGAGAAGCTGCTCTGGAAATGCATTGACGATTCTGTGGCAAACCCAGGAACCCTGTGGCCATCAGGGCAGCTCATGTCAGGAGAGAAACAAAATCCGTTTCAGAATTTGTACCAGTTAATTGTTCATCATATGCTCAATTAAACTCCTTATGGAAAGCTAGAATGTGATTCTTCACAGCAACTCTCATAATGTCATCAATTCCATTGACTCCTTATTTGATTATATCTGCTTTCATATTCAATGGAAAATTACAGAGATGATGTGTAGAGATGGCTGCAAGGATGGTGTAGGAGGGAGGGCTTCAGGTATTTGGACAATTGGACTGCATTCTGGGGAAGGTGGGACCTGTACAAACAGGACGGGTTGCACCTGAACCAGAAGGGCATCAATATCCTGGGGGGTAGGTTTGCTAGCACTCTTCGGGGGGGTTTAAACTAATTTGGCAAGGGGAGGGGATCCGGACTTGTAGTCCAGCAAGTAGGTTAGCTGTTTGTCAGGATGTCCAAGAATGTAGGGAGGCTGTGGAGAAGGTAGCACTGACAGGGAATACTTGCGGACACAGAGATGGGCTCAAGTGCGTATACTTCAACGCAAGGAGTATCAGAAATAAGGTGGGTGAACTTAAGGCGTGGGTCGGTACCTGGGACTGCGATGTTGTGGCCATCACGGAAACGTGGATAGATGAGGGACCGGAATGGTTGTTGGAGGTTCCTGGTTACAAATGTTTCAGTAAGATTAGGGAGGGTGGTAAAAAAGGAGGGGGTGTGGCATTGCTAATTAGAAATGGTATAACGGCTGCAGAAAGGAAGTTTGAGGGGGATCTGCCTTTGGAGGTAGTATGGGCTGAAGTCAGAAATAGGAAAGGTGCAGTCACCTTGTTGGATGTTTACTATAGGCCCCCCAATAGCAGCAGAGATGTGGAGAAACAGATTGGGAAACAGATTTTGGAAAGGTGCAGAAGCCACAGGGTCGTAGTCATGGGCGACTTCAACTTCCCAAATATTGATTGGAAGCTCTTTAGATCAAGTAGATTGGATGGTGCGGTGTTTGCGCAGTGTGTCCAGGAAGCTTTTCTAACTCAGTATGTAGATTGTCTGACCAGAGGGGAGGCCATATTGGATTTGGTACTCGGTAATGAACCGGGACAAGTGATGGGCTTGTTAGTGGGTGAACATTTTGGTGATGGTGACCACAATTCTGTGACTTTCACCTTGGTTATGGAGAGAGATAGGTGCGCACAACAGGGTAGATTTTACAATTGGGGGAAGGGAAATTACGATGCTGTAAGACAGGATTTGAGGAGCATAAGTTGGGAGCATAGGCTGTCAGGGAAGGATGTGGTGGAAATGTGGAACTTTTTCAAGGAGCAGATACAACGTGTCCTTGATATGTATGTACCTATCAGGCAGGAAAGAGATGGTCGTATGAGGGAGCCTTGGTTGACGAGGGAGGTTGAATGTCTAGTAAAGAGGAAGAAGGAGGCTTACATAAGGTTGAGGAAACAGGGTTCGGACAGGGCAGTGGAGGGATACAGGATAGCCAGAAGGGACCTGAAGAAAGGGATTAGGAGAGCTAAGAGAGGGCATGAAAAATCCTTGGCGGATAGGATCAAGGATAACCTCAAGGCATTTTATGCGTATGTGAGAAACATGAGAATGACGAGAACGAGGGTAGGTCCGATCAAGGACAGTAGTGGGAGATTGTGTATTGAGTCAGAAGAGATAGGAGAGGTCTTGAATGAGTACTTTTCTTCAGTATTTACGAACGAGAGGGACCGTATTGTTGAAGAGGAGAGTGTGAAACGGACTGGTAAGCTAGAAGAGATACTTGTTAGGAAGGAAGATGTGTTGGACATTTTGAGCAACTTGAGGATAGACAAGTCTCCCGGGCCTGACGGGATATATCCTAGGATTATGTGGGAAGCAAGAGAGGAAATTGCAGTACCGTTGGCAATGATCTTTTCGTCTTCACTGTCAACGGGGGTGGTACCAGGGGACTGGAGATTAGCGAATGTTGTGCCCCTGTTCAAAAAAGGGAATAGGGTTAACCCCGGGAATTACAGGCCAGTTAGTCTTACTTCTGTGGTAGGCAAAGTAATGGAAAGGGTACTGAGGGATAGGATTTATGAGTAGCTGGAAAGACACTGCTTGATTAGGGACAGCCAGCACGGATTTGTGAACGGTATGTCTTGCCTTACAAGTCTTATTGAATTCTTTGAGGAGGTGACCAAGCATGTAGATGAGGGTAGAGCAGTGGATGTAGTGTACATGGATTTTAGTAAGGCATTTGATAAGGTTCCCCATGGTAGGCTTATGCGGAAAGTCAGGAGGCATGGGATAGAGGGAAATTTGGCCAATTGGATAGAAAACTGGCTAACCGGCCTAAGTCAGAGAGTGGTGGTAGATGGTAAATATTCAGCCTGGAGCCCAGTTACAAGTGGAGTTCCAGAGGGATCAGTTCTGGGTCCTCTGCTGTTTGTAATTTTTATTAATGACTTGGATGAGGGAGTTGAAGGGTGGGTCAGTAAATTTGCAGATGATACGAAGATTGGTGGAGTTGTGGACAGTGAGGAGGGCTGTTGTCGGCTGCAAAGGGACTTAGATATGATGCAGAGCTGGGCTGAGGAGTGGCAGATGGAGTTCAACCCTGCCAAGTGTGAGGTTGTCCATTTTGGAAGAACAAATAAGAATGCGGAATACAGGGTTAACGGTAGGGTTCTTAGTCAGGTGGAGGAACAGAGGGATCTTGGGGTCTATGTACATAGATCTTTGAAAGTTGCCACTCAGGTGGATAGAGCTTGTAAGAAGGCCTATGGTGTATTAGCGTTCATTAGCAGAGGGATTGAATTCAAGAGTCGTGAAGTGATGTTGCAGCTGTATAGGACCTTGGTAAGGCCACATTTGGAGTACTATGTGCAGTTCTGGTCGCCTCACTTTAGGAAAGATGTGGAAGCTTTGGAGAGGGTGCAGAGAAGATTTACCAGGATGTTGCCTGGAATGGAGAATAGGTCGTACGAGGATAGGTTGAGAGTTCTCGGCCTTTTCTCGTTGGAACGGCGAAGGATGAGGGGTGACTTGATAGAGGTTTATAAGATGATCAGAGGAATAGATAGAGTAGACAGTCAGAAACTTTTTCCCCGGGTACAACAGAGTGTTACAAGGGGACATAAATTTAAGGTGAAGGGTGGAAGGTATAGGGGAGATGTCAGGGGTGGGTTCTTTACCCAGAGAGTGGTGGGGGCATGGAATGTGCTGCCCGTGGGAGTGGTAGAGTCAGAATCATTGGCGACCTTTAAGCGGCAATTGGATAGGTACATGGATGGGTGCTTAATCTAGGATAGATGTTCGGCACAACATCGTGGGCCGAAGGGCCTGTTCTGTGCTGTATTGTTCTATGTTCTAAGAGAAAAGGCTGAAGGTGACCTGCAAAGGTGGGTTTCAATAAGACACATGTACAGTTAAGTGCTGTGAGTGAGTCCAAAGCTAGGGTCAGAAATCTGACATAGTACAAATCATTCCAGTTGGGGATTCGGGAAATTCTTCCTTACCAGATTGAGGAGTGGTTGAGTGGAAAAACATTTAAATTTTTCAGGGGAAGCTGTAAATGTGTATGAAGGGAGAAGGAGAAGAACGATTTCTAAGGGAAAGTTCGATGAGAAAGGGCAGAAAGAGTGGAACAGAAACACCACCACAGGTCAGAGGCTGAAATGGCCTGTATCAGTTCTGTCATAGAGTCATAGTCATAGAGGCATACAGCACAGAAACAGACCCTACAGTCCAACCAGTCCATGCTGAACATAACCCCAAACTCAACTAGTCCTACCTGCCTGCTCCTGCCCATATCCCTCCAAACATTTCCAATACATGTACTAATCCAAATTGTAATTGTACCCATATCCACCACTTCCTCAGGAAGGTCATTCCACATGCAAACAACTCTCTCTGTAAAAAAATCTGTCCCTCATGCCTCTTAAAAATCCTTCTCCTGTCAACTCAACTAGATTCAATTTAAAGTGACCTGAAAACCATGAACAGCTGCTGGAGAGACCAAATTGTCCGTGCCAACCCAATAACCTTGAATGGCTGAAAATCATAACAGCACAGGAGTGTGATCATCAATCAATATCACCCAGCGAGGGTCAGCAGTGATCACATCTCCACAGGTTGTGACTGTCTGAAAAAGTAGAAACTTGAGATGAAAGTAGAGATACTTGCACAGTGACAGAGACTGTCCCTGCTGTGCAGCGGACCAAGAAGCTGTGGCTCTACGTGTCCAATGTATGCCAGCAAGACGTGAAAAAAAACTCACATGCCGAGTTCCCTGAGCCGGCTGAGGAAGTAGAGACATTGTTGTGCTTTTTTGACCATGGCATCTACATGGATGAACCAGGAGAGATTGTTAGTGATCATTGCTCCGAGGAACTTGATGCTCTCAGCCATCTCCACCGCATCTCCATTGACATAGACAGTGGTGTGCCATCTGCCTTGCTTCCTGAAGTCAATGACCAACTCTTTCGTTCTGTTGTTTGAAAAGACTGACCGCTTTTTTCACAGATGCACAATGGAAAGCATTCAATCTAGATGCATCAGGGTTTTGTACGGCAACTGCTCTGCCCAGGACTGTAAGAAACTGCAGAGAGTGTGAATACAGCCCAGTTCATCATGCAAACCAATCTTCCATCCATTGAGTCGAGAGTGTGATGCTGGAAAAGTACAGCTGGTCAGGCAGCATCCGAGGAGCGGGAGAATCGACGTTTCAGACATAAGCCCTTTATCCATTGACTCCATTTACACTTCTCACTGCCTTGGGAAGGCAGCCAACATCACCAAATACCCTTCCCACCCCGGTTATAATCCCTTCCATCGGACAGAAGATACAAAAGCTTAAATACACGTACCAACAGATTCAAGAACAGCTTCTTCCTGCTGTTATTAGACTTCTGCTAAATTTGATGTTGATCTCACTCTCTATGTACCTTCTCTGCAGCTGCAACATTGTATTCTTCACTCTGTTCTATTACCCTAATGCACTTTGTATGTATGCTCTGCCTGTACTGCACGCAAAACAAAACTTTTCACTGTACGTACGTGCGTGTGACAATAATAAATCAAATCAAATCAAATCAATTCAAAGATGCCATGACATCTTCCACCAGCGTTACTAATGTAAGATCCTGGGCATCATTTGGGCAGACGGTGAGGCAGGGTGACATACAATGGTCCCAGGAAGTGTGACAGAGAGACGGGTGAGACTGGCAATGTACAAATTTCACCTCCTAAACATTTGGCCATCTCCACCTCATCTCCAGTGATGTAGACAGTGGTGTGCCATCCATCTTGCTTCCTGAAGTCAATGACCTGTTCTTTTGTCATGTTGTTCGTAAAGGTGGGAAAAGAACATCTGGCTGACCCAAGAGGACCTGGTAAAGTAATTATAAGGAGGGACATCACCTCAGCTGCAGTGGCTGTGGTTGGTGGTGGAGTATTGTTGTCCATTATTCTGCAAGTTACCAGAGGAATCAATTCTAGGAGAGTTAAAAGACCAATAGAGATACTAATATAATCCTTTCTCATTTAGGACAAGTCTAGAATGGTCTTGTGCTACACTGTTAATTGTCCCTAAGATTTACACAACTGTACTTTAAATTGAGATATTTACACTGTTATGGGATAACCAGTGGAAAAGCCTGATTCCAAACACAACAATTCCTGGGTTCTGGAAGATTCTGCCCAAAGCATCATATGCCATTGGTTCCAACACCTTAGCCATGACAAAGGTAAGAAGCCCTTTTAAAATATGTAGACATAGTCAAATCCTTCACATTCCAGGCATATTCTGTATAATAAAGAACACCGTTACAATCTGGGTAAATTGGATGTGGATGCAAAAATAATTGAAATCAATATTTTTTGTGATTCAGTCTCAGCTAAACTGGATCAAAGATTGAAAGGAGAATTTTTAAAGGCTACTCACAAACAATGCTTCACATGGGTAGCTTTTGCTCTATTACATCGCAATTTCCAGGGAGTCTCCACGTTGCTCAATACCAAAGAGCATCTCAGGCAACAATCCCTCAGCTACCCATTATCCACCGATACTGGCACTGGAACATGGCGTACCTTGTGACCAGGCTGATCCTGGTGTTGACGATGTCCACTATGAGCTACACTCTGTCATCATTCGTCATTAATTGACAGGCAGGAGGCTGGAAGAACACAGCAAGCCAGGCAGCATCAGGAGGTGGCGAAGTCGGCGTTTCGAGTGTAACTCTTCTTCAGGACTGGGGATGGGCGTAGGGGGAGCTGCAGAACTCCCAACCACTCCCTTTCTGACATGACCATCCTTGGCCTCCTCCTTTACCAAAACAAGCCACAGCTCCTATTGGAGGAACAACACCTTATCTTCAGCCTGAGCACCCTATAGCCTGGCAGGCTCAACACTGAGTTCTCCAATTTCCAATAATCTCACTTCCCATTCTCCAACTCCCTTCCCAGCCCCATTCCGCCCCCCACCCCTTCCACTCCACCCTGATACCTACCAGATTCATTCCTCCCATTGACCAACCAGGTCGTACCCTCTACCTGTCTTCACCTGTCCCCACTTCACCACCCTGGTCCCACCACCCCCTTTATCTGCAGCTCCCCCTACACCCACCCCCAGTCCTGAAGAAGGGTTACACCCAAAACTGGTTCTGGATTAGTGGTGCTGGCAGAGCACAGTAGTTCAGGCAGCATCCAAGGAGCAGTAAAATCGACGTTTCGGGCAAAAGCCCGTTGATTTTACACCCAAAACGTCAAGTTCTCCACCTCCTGTTGCTGCCTGGCTTGCTGTGTTTTTCCAGCCTCCTGCCTGTCTAATTCGGATTGCAGCAGCTACAGTTTTTTTTGTCTCTAACCATCATTCACCCCAGAGGTCTGCATTCAATGAGATCATGGCTAATTGTTACTCATTCACAGACAGTATTTATTGCCCAGAGAGCAGTTAAGAGCCAACCACGTTGCTATGGGTCTGGAGTCACATGTAGGTCAGAACAGGCAAAGATGGCCATTTTCCTTCCCTGAAGGATGTTACTGAACCAGATTTTCCTGAAAATTGGTCACTGAATTCTGGTATTTTTTCAATACTGCCATGGTGGTAAATGAGAGAGGGTGTTTCGACACAATGCAGTAAAGATAAACAACTGTGTGGCCAGGTGATTAAACAGCAACTAGGGTGAGAGAATGGGTCTGTGTGTGCATGGAACAGTCAGTCATGTGCGTTCTATGTGCCATCAGCAGTATGGCTTTATTGCTGCTAGTTCTGAAGAAGGGTGACTGGATCCAAAATGTTGACTCTCCTTTCTCTCCACAGATGCTGCCAGACCTGTTTTGAGTTTTTCCAGCAATTTCTATTTTTGTTTCTGATATCCAGCATCCTTTGTTTCTTCTCATTCATTAGGCGTCATGGCTGGTAAGCGGTAACACCAGGTTGCCAAATATAAGCCGAAAGAACACCGTTCTGAGAAGGATCACTCAACCTGAAACATTAACTCTGATTTCTCTCCACAGATGCTTTGGAGGTTCTAAGCCTTTCCAGCAATTTCTGATTGTGTGTGTGTGTGTGTGTGTGTGTGTGTGTATATGTGTGTGTGGGGTGTGTGCATATGTGTGTGCCTCTGTGTGTGTTTGTATCTATGTATATATGTGTAAGTGTGTGTGTATGTCTGTGTATGTGGGTGGGTGTGTGTCTGTGTATGTGTGTATGTGGGTGTGTGCATATGTGCATGTCTCTGTGTGTGTTTGTGTGTATGTGTGTGTCTGTGTGTGTGTTTGTGAGTGCCTGTGTGTGTATGTGTGTGTATGTGTGTGTGTCTGTGTATGGGTGTGTATGTATGTTTCTGTGTGTGTACGAGTCTGTGAGTGTGTGGGTGCCTGTGTGTGTCCATGTGTATATGGGTGTGTATGTGTGTGTATGTGGGTGTGTGTGTTTGTGGGTGCGTGTGTGCTTGAGTGTGTGTCTGTGTGGGTGAATGTGTGTGTGTGTCTGTGCATGTATGTATGTGCCTGCGTGTGTGTGTGTGTGTGTGTGTGTGTGTGTGTGGACCAGATTGCCGGCTCTTGTCTGACCGTTCAGCACCCTTTGAAGGATGGTGTGAGGGATGGCAGTCTTTCAACAGTTAACCAGGGATCTAGGCACGGTGTGTAGTAAGATGGAGCTAGAATTGGATGTGAGGGACGTGGTGGGGTAGAGTGGGTAACTAATGAGGCATGTTGGTAAGGTACCCTGAGACATCTCGCTCATTCTCACAGCACGAAACCCTCCAATAATATAGAAGATGGTATTAGTAATAACATTAGCAAATTTGCTGGTGATACTAAGCTGGGTGGCAGGGTGAAATGTAATGAGGCTGTTAGGAGATTACAGGGTGACCTGGACAAGTTAGGTGAGTGGTCAGATGCATGGCAGATGCAGTTTAATGTGGATAAATGTATGGTTATCCACTTTGGTGGCAAGAACAGGAAGGCAGATTACTACCTAAATGGAGTCAAGTTAGGTAAAGGGGCAGTACAAAGAGATCTGGGTGTTCTTGTACACCAGTCAATGAAGGTAAGCAGGTACAGCAGGTAGTGAAGAAGGCTAATAGCATGCTGGCCTTCATAACAAGAGAGATTGAGTATAAAAGCAAAGAGGTTCTTCTGCAGCTGTACAGGGCCCTGGTGAGATCATACCTGGAGTACTGTGTGTAGTTCTGGTCTCCAAATTTGAGGAAAGACATTCTGGCTATTGAGGGAGTGCAGTGTAGGTTTACGAGGTCAATTCCTGGAATGGTGGGATTACCTTACACTGAAAGACTGAAGCGACTGGGATTGTATAGCCTTGAGTTTAAAAGACTGAGAGGGGATATGATTGAGACATGTAAGATTATTAAAGGATTGGACACTCTGGAGGCAGGAAACATGTTTCCGCTGATGGGTGAGTGCTGAACCAGAGGACACAGCTTAAATATACGGGATAGACCATTTAGGCCAGAGATGAGGAGAAACTTCTTCACCCAGAGAGTGGTGGCTGTGTGGAATGCTTTGCCCCAGAGGGCAGGGGAGGCCCAGTCTCTGGATTCATTTCAGAAAGAGTTGGATAGAGCCCCCAAGGATAGTGGATTCAAGAGTTATGGAGATAAGGCAGGAACAGGAATAGGAATGATCAGCCACGATCATATTGAATGGCAGTGCAGGCTTGAAGGGCTGAATGGCCTACTCTTGCACCTATTGTCTATGGTCTAATAAAACAGGATGCAACTCGCATTTACTCAAAACAAGATGTAAGAATCAGGCCCTAGTGAGACACATCTCGAAGTGACAGATCTGAACTTTGTAAAATGGAAATTTGCAAGTTGATTTTTCATGATTTTTACTTGCTTTGACTTTGCAATGGCACAAAATTATAATTTAGACTTGCTGTTTTGCACAAATCTTGGAATTCTCCCTTTCCAGTCAATTTCCCTTAGGAACAGTAATTTAGCAGTTCCCATTATTCTGACCGAGGTCTGATCAAGAAAAATATATTTACCGTGGGCGGAACAGATTGTACTGGAATCACGACAGAAGTCCATCTGAATAAATAACAACGTATGAAATTACGTTCAAGTACAATTTTATGAAGGGAGCCTGTGGAATAGGATGAAAGTCCTTTTGATCCAACATTGGCTGTTCAATCACTTCAGCTGTTTGTATAATATAGAGAGGAAGCTTCCTTGAAAGATAGTGCTATGGAGTAGGCCAGACCACTCAAAATATTCTTAAGCAGGCAACCCAGACCATAACTTTGCAATTTGTTTTGGTAAATGTACAGTGAACATTACCAGAATAAGCTAGCTAGGTTGACTACCAGGTTATAAAACAGACAGAAATTTATTCACAAAATTACACAATGAAACACAAAGAACAGAATAAAGAACTCCTTGATAGAACTCAGTCTATTCAAACTAGACTTAATTATGCTGTTCTGAATATACACAACAGTCCCAATAAGCAAACCCCCCTACACAGTAAAGAAACTAGAACAGATGCTTACATTTTGAAGTTAGAAAGGGCAGAAAGAGAGAAAGCCTGTTCACACAGTCCACTGCTAAACTCACAGCTAGTTCTGGGCTAAACTGCTCAGTTGGAGAGTTGACCACTTCCCTTCCATTATACAGGTCACTTCGAAAACATGACCACTTTGGCCTGAAGTCTCATCTGTTTACATATAAACAAAAGGCCTCTCAAAATCCTTTTTCATCTCTGTACCAAACTAGTCTAATCGGAGCCTGTCCTGTTTATACCCATCTGAGAAAAATCAAGGACACAGAATCCTTGAGAAAAGGAACAGCCTTTAGAAAGAAGGAACCAGCTTTGTGACACCTCCCCCCCCCCTTTAAAAATGAATCATTAATACCAAAAGATGGCTTCATTTTTAAATCCCTTCAAAAACAAACTGGTTAGTAGTCTAACACACACATATACACTATACTAACTACAAACATGTAATCATACACAACCACATGCAATTTCAGGCTGTGGCACACCCACCACCGAATGCCTCCACATCTCATTCGAGTCTCGATAACACATCGGCAAACACGTTTCCGTGACCTGCCACCGACACAATTGTCAAATGGAATGGCTGCAACAACAAGCTCCATCTTGTTGTTGCAGCCAACGAGCCAGATGGAAGGAAAAGGACAAGCCTGGGAGTTTTGTTGGAGTAGTAACAAAAAGCACAAGGAAAGTTAGACAACCGCCTCAGAGTGTACAAGATGATCAGAGGTTGGTTAAGGAGGAAGTGCCAGATTTGCTTAAAAATACACATATGCAAGGGTAATGTTTATTCACATAGGCCAGGAGTGGCAGGTAAAGAGGTTGCAATATTAAGGGACACAGGATCCTCTCAGTCTGTGATGCTGAAGGATGGGGAGATATGTACACCTGAGGGATTATTGCCAGAAAAGTGCTGGTAACAGGTATTCACGGTGAGACAAAAAGTGCTCAGTTACGTAAAGTGAGACAAAAGAGTCCAGAGATGAGTGGAGAATTTATGGTAGGAGTACTGGACAAACTCTCAGCTCCAGGCAAATGATATCGCTGATTCACCAGGAGGCGTGCTTACTACTCTAGTTGAAAAGCCAGTGGAGACACAGGCAACTGAACACGTGAAGAATATTTATCCAGGAATTTTCCCAGATTGTGTGATCACAAGATCACAGAGGCACAAGTTGAAGCAGGAGAGCTCAAAATGCACAGATAAGGAAGCTGACATAGCTTTATCTGAGATTTGTTTTGATCAGATACATGGGACAGAGCAGGAGCAATTAAGTGAACATGCAAGTATCTTTAGCTCTGATATGCTTATCAAATTACAGCAAAAAGATGAGAACATAAAACAGTTGTATCAAAAGGCATTTACAGAGAAGGAGAGTGAATGCATCCCTGTATGTTATTACTTAACAAATGATATGTTAATGAGGAAATGGAGGCCATCACACAATCAAGACGATGAGAAATGGGCAGAGATTCATTAAATTGTTTTGCCAGTAGAAAGGGTATAGAAAGGAAGTGCTTTGAGTGGCATATGAGCTACTACTTGGAGGTCATTTAGGGGTGAGGAAAACACAGGCTAAAATACAAAGACATTTTTACTGACCTGGAGTACACAAAGATATAGCTGAATTGTGCCAGATATGTCATACGTGTCAGTAATCGGAAAACCACTGGCAGTAATAAAACCTGCACTTTTAATGCTTATTCCAGCATTTGAGGAACCTTTCACAGGAGTCTCTATTGATTGCATAGTTCCTCTACCTCAAACAAAACGTGTGAATAAGTATTTGCTAACAATAATGGATATGTTGACTAGATTTCCGAGGCAATCCCATTATGCAACATCACAGCTAAATGGGTTATAGAAGAATTACTTAGTTTCTTTACCAGATACGGACTATGAATAGAGATCCAGTCAGATCAAGAATCAATGTTCACTTCCAAACTATTCAAGGAGGTAATGGATAACTTGGGAATAAAGTGATTTAAATCACCTGCATCCATCCGGAATCACAGGGCATGCTAGAAAGATAGCATCAAACATTAAAAACCATGTTGAGGGCTTATGGTCAGGATTGTCCAGATGATTGGGACAAGGGAGTTCCTTGTGAACAGAGATACACCAAATTCAGTCCATTTGAATTAATTTTGGGCGCTTGAAGTTAGGGGGCCATTAAAACTGATTACAGAGAAATTAATAAGTCAGAATCCAGAGACCACCCATTTGGACTGTGCGTCAAATTTTAGGGAATGATTAAATAGAATTAAAGAGTTGGCTAGTTAGCATTTAAAAGTGTCACAGCATACATGAGGTGGATAAGAAATCACAAGTTCATAATTTTGCAATTGGGAGTAAGGTGTGTTACTTTCAGTAACAGGTGAGCCTTTAAAAGCAAAGTTTAGTGGACCTTACCAAATGAGAGGAAAAGTGAGTGAGGTGAACTCCTTGACAAGGACTCCAGACAGGAAGAAATCTCACAGAGTGTGAATATGCTCAAAGGGTATTTTGATAAGGAAGGAAAGCAAGAGGAGATGGTGTTCATGATTACAGAACAGAAGGAAGAACCAAGTTCAGAGAATTCTGAACTGAACTTTCCTTAAATCAAATTGGACAGTGAGGAAGTTGTCAAAAGATTGGGATAAATTAGATTACTTACAGTGTGGAAACAGGCCCTTCAGCCCAACAAGTCCACACTGACCCACAACCCACCCAGACACCTACATTTACCCCTTCACCTATCACTACAGGCAATTTAGCAAGGCCAATTCACCTAACCTGCACATTTTTGGACTGTCGGAGGAAACCGGAGCACCCGGAGGAAACCCACGCAGACACAGGGAGAATGTGCGAACTCCACACAGTCAGTCACCTGAGGCAGGAATTGAACTCAGGTCTCTGGCGCTGTGAGGCAGCAATGCTAACCACCGTGCCGTCCACTGAGTTATTGAGTTACCTTACACAAAAAAATCAAAATGATCTGAAAGAGTTATTACCATCACATGGGAAGATATGTGGAAATAAACTGGGAAGTACTAACCGAATTGTGCATGATGTAGATATAGGAGATACTGTTCCGATTAAGCAACATCCTTGTCAGCATAACCCTCTAACGTTGGCACAGGTTCAGAAGGAGAGAGAGCACATGCTCCAAGATAGCATAATCAAAGTGAGTTATAGTGACTGGATCTCACCCATAGTCATGGATGCTACCCAACAGTTATGTGTGAACTATCTCAAAGTCAACGCCGTTACAAAGACTGATGCATATCCAAATCCACGGTTGGAGGACAATGTGGAAAAAGTCGAACAAGCAACTTACATTTCTAAGTTGGACTTGCTCAGAGGCTACTGACAAACACCTCTGTCAGAGAGAGCAAAGGTAATTTCAGCTTTCATAACTCCAAATGGACTCTATCAGTCCAAAGTCATGCCATTTCGTAAGAAAAACACTCCAGCCATATTTCAGTAATGGACTAATTAGGTCATTGCTGGGTCACCCAACTCCATGGTGTATATTGATGACCTGGTGATTTTTAGACACTCATGGAAGGAACATTTACAGCATTGATCGGACTTACTCGATCGACTTTGGAAGGCTGGCTAGGTGGTAAACCTAGCTAAAAGTGAATTTGCCAAAGCCCACGTCACCTTCCTGGGCCATGTCATTGGACACGGACAAATGGCCCCATGGGATGTGAAAATGAAAGTAATTGGGGAATTTTCCACACCGTCTTCAAAAAGAGCAGTACTCCGGTTCCTGGACTTGAATGGATTTTATTGAAAGTTTGTGCTAAACTTTAGCAGTGTAGCTGCTCCACTCACCAAATTGTTAGAAAAAGACAAGATGTTTCAGTGAACAGCAGACTGTGAAAAGGTATTTGACAGCCTAAAACCTGTGTTAACCACTGCCCCAGTATTAGCCACATTGGACTACATGAAGCCTTTCAAGGTGGTTATCGATGCCAGTGATATGGGGGTCAGTGCAGTGCTTCTGCAGGAGGATGATAAAGGAATATTTTTCCAGGAAGTTTAATGTTCATCAATTGAAATATTCAATGGTGGAAATAGAGACTTTAAGCTTGGTGTTGGCATTACAACATTTCAGTGTTTATATTACCAGCAATGCATCTGAGACAATCGTATACATTGATCACATCCCATTGACATTTGTGGAAAAACTTAAGGACAAAAATACCCCATGATTTCGTGTGGCCCACTTTATTACAATGAAAACATCTACCTATTGCATTCCCAGTTACCTTCCCCTCCAACTCTATCCCCCTCCCATTTTTCTTTCAGCCCCCTTAGGCCTCCCCCACATTCCTGATGAAGAGCTTATGTTTGAAACATCGACTCTCCTGCTCCTCAGATGCTACCTGACTGCCTGTGTTTTTCCAGCACCACATGTTTTGACCCTAGAATATTGGTTTGAGGTTCTGGAATTCTAGACCAATGACATTACCAATCAGCTATCACTTCCCAACAAAGCCCACTCCCCATGAATGAGAAATGAAAGATTCCTGGTGATGGGGAATGCAGGCGGGAAAGTGGTCACAGAATCACGGAGACACAGGATAGTTGTGGAACAGAAGGCAGCCGTTCAGCCCATCATGTCTGCTCAGGCTGTCTGAGCTTTGTAACTCAGTGTCAATCTCCTGCCTTTTCGGTATCACCTTACCTGGTGTTTCTATTGAAATAATCATCCAATGTCTCAACTGAATCTCCAGCACATTTCCATCCCAGGAAGTTAGCCACCAGGATACACGAACACCAGCTAGCCACAAAAGGACATGACCCTCTCTCCCTCGTAGCCCTACACACGGATGAAAAAACCCACCAATTCGATTGGGACAATACTTCTATCCTGGGACAGGCTAAGCAAAGACATGCCAAAGAATTCCTAGAGGCCTGGCACTCCAACCACAACGGCATAAACAAACACATAGATCTAGATACCATCTATCAACCCCTCAGAAAACGAACAGGAAATGACATCACCACAAACCCCAGGAACCCCATCCAGGACAAAAAAACATGTAAATAGAAAGCAGGAGACAACAGCTTCGCTTCACTTGGAGGTCGCCACTGATGTTGTTACCTAGCCAGGTAATGAAACGTCTGGATATCAAACCTACAGCTCAGCGAGCAAACCTACACCCTAAACTTCAACCTGAGCTACAAACCTTCACAAACCTTGCATTTCCATCCCAGTACAATCCTGACCCAAACTACTCACCTGCCTGAAACAGTTAATACCCACCTTGGTTTTGCAAAACATTTTAAAACTGTGTCCTCTGGTTCTCAATCCATTTTTAAATGGGAACAGTTTCTCCCTCTCTACGCTGTCCAGAGGCTCCCCGACCCTGGATTTTGAGAACTCTTATCGAATCTCTCTAGATATACCAGATTTGCCTACAAGTGGTTCCAATTTCTCATGTTCTTCATTGTATCTGCTGCTGTATATCAGCTATGGTTTCCTTTGCAAAACTGACTGCACCTCATTCTCATTTCCTCCCCCATTTGTTGTCTCTTTTGAGGAACCAGCTCCTAGCTGGGAGAATGCTGGGTCAGAAAAGCACGAACCTACTCCAGCAAGTAAAAGGTTGGAAAGGGGCTCCCAGATTTGAAATGGGCAAACCACCTGATCTGCAGCCAATTGCTGTAGGATGGCACGGTGGCTCAGTGGTTAGCACTGCTGCCTCACAGTGTGAAGGATTCAGGTTTAATTCCAGCCTTGGGTGACTGCCTGTGTGGAGTTTGCAAATTCGCCCGGTGTCAGTGCAGATTTGCTCTAGGTTCCACCCAAAGATGTGCAGGCTCAGAGAATTTTCCTTGAGAAATGTGGAAATAGGGTATTGGGTGAGTTTGCGTGGGATGCTCTTTCGCTTGTTGGTACTGTGCACTTTAGTGATTCTATGAAATGGTCAACTACACCTCCAGGCAATGAAGAACTCTGCAATGGGTTATAGAAGTGTGTTGTAGGCAGGAACTTCTCAATTTCCCAGTCCTGACTTACTTCCCCATCTGGTCTGCTTTCTAGAAGCCTCCAATTTATTCTTTAATATTTATTAAATCCCGTATTTCCCTCACAGGCTGGTGTGATGATGCCCTGCTATATAAGTGCTGGTAAATGCCTCCATTCTGATTTCAATCTGGATGGATTTTCAGATGCAGCAGGAACTGAAACATTGACAAGAGCAGATGAAAGGATGAAAGATCTGCATTATGCATCCTGTCTGACGTGGTTGATGTTCTGTTTGTGAGTACTGACTGGGGACTGGTTTGATTGACAAGCTCGTGGTTAATTACGTGCAAAGACACAGGTGGCGGAATGCAATCATTCATTGATTGATTTCGTTCTAAAGCGGGACTGAGGTTTGAAGGGGGGGGGCGGGGGGAGGGTGGTTGGGGGGGGGGTGGTTTGGTTGCGCTGACGGTGCTGTTCTGAACTGCTTTCTCACTGCGAAGGAACAGAAGTGATTTCAGAGAGTGTGCAGAGTGTGGCCTGCTGGGAAATACCTTGGGTAATTTGAGGGGTCTCCTTGTAATGGTGGCTGTGATGTGCGAGTCCTACACTGTGTCACATTGAAGTCTCTAGAAGCTGAGTGTTGGAATGCCCTCCAACTGGACCTGTCTTGGGTCAAGGTTAATGAGCAGCAATTTGTGATATTTGTTGCTGTATGGAAAGGGTAAGGCATAGTGCAGGAGGTCACACAGAAATATTGAAGGGGGAAGCAGGACAAGGCCATTCAGCCACTCAAGCCTGTTCCAAACTGATCATAGCTGATTATCCATCTAAGCACTGACGTAACTCCACAAAGGCCAATATCTAGTCACCGGTCACCCTTTAGTCACATATGGAGAGTCCTTAACACTGATCCAGCTCCCTCAGAGCCAGCTCTCAGAGTGAGCAGAACCTCTTACACTCTTGTTTATATCTGTCAGCCAAGGGTCCCTGATTGGACCAGATTAACAGCCCCAATCAGAGAACTCAGATTCTATGAGTCCACTTTGCCGGCCTCGTTACAATCAGCACAAGTAGCCTGTGCTCATTTCCTCCCCATACCCTTTGATCGCATTAGCCCTAAGGGCTATATCTAACTCCTCTTGAAAACTTTCATTACTTTAGCCTCAAACAGTTTCTGTGGCAGAGAATTCCACAGGCTCATCAGTCTCTGGGTGAAGATATTTCTCCTTATCTCAGTCCCAAATGACCCAACCCATATCCTTAGACTGTGACCCATCCATCCAGAAAGTTTCCATGTGCTTTGGTATTTGTTCTTGAGATGGAAGAAGATATTTGTTATGGTGAGGCTTTGTCAGCATTGTACTATTTGTATTTGCTTTTCTCATCCTTACCTCCCAGCAGTGCCACTGCAGACATTGGAGTCGTGGATAACCCTGGACTTTAAGTCTCTCAGTTTCCTTTGGGATAGCCATGAGAGCTTTGTGGTTGAAGGGAAATAGTGAAACCGAGGGAGGAATGTTTGTGGGGAGTGAATGCGAAGGTTAAAGGAAAACAAGGCAACGGTGGAAGTAATGCAGGGACACAATTTCATCTTTTCACCTGTACTTTACTCTATATTAATTCCTCCCATGTCAGCACTCACAAACAAAAACAAAAATCCAAATCACCCAGAATAAACTTAATCAGTCTTTTTTTACATTTTCCTCCTTGGATCATTACCAGTGTTCCAGTGCCTGCTATAGCAATGAATCTGAAAATCCATCTCGATTGAGGTCAGAAAATGGAACTTGCCAACTTTTATATGGTTAGAGTCTTCAAAGCAGCTGTGAGTGGAGTGTTTAGTAGATGTTAGGGAATAAATTTGAAACTCCCAGTGAGGAGTCACTCACAGAAAAAGTGAAGGGGAGATATTAGATTAGATTACATTACATTACAGTGTGGAAACAGGCCCTTCGGCCCAACTAGTCCACACCAACCCGCCGAAGCGTAACCCACCCATACCCCTACATTTACCCCTTACCTAACACTATGGGCAATTTAGCATGGCCAATTCACCTGACCTGCACATCTTTGGACTGTGGGAGGAAACCGGAGCACCCGGAGGAAACCCACGCAGACACGGGGAGAACGTGCAAACTCCACACAGTCAGTCGCCTGAGGCAGGAATTGAACCCAGATATGTGGCGCTGTGAGGCAGCAGTGCTAACCACTTAGAAATTAGAAACTTTTACACTTTACTTGGCGAGAGGGTGTAAAGCTATGTTAATGAAGGAGAGAATGGTTTTCACTCGATCTGCAGATTAATTCCAAAGCCGTACATGTCCGCACGAATGTCTGAGCCAGAAGGAGGAGTAGCCCCTAAAACAAAACAGAAAACTGCTGATGCTGGAAATCTGAACCAAAATCAGAAATCGCTGGAGAAACTCAGCAGGCCTGACAACATCGGTGAAGCGAGAAACAGCATTTATGTTTCAAGTCCTGAAACGTCAGTAGATTCGAAGCACTAACATTGATTTTCTCTCCACAGATGCTGCTAGACGTGCTGAGTTTCTCCAGTGCTTTCTGCTTTGGCAGGATTAGACCATTCGGCCTGTTGAACCTGCTCCACCATTCGATAAGATTCAACTTTGTAATGCTGCCTTACCAATGACCTTTCACCTCCCTTGCTCAACAAAAAATTGATAAATGTTCACGGGCTCTACCTGCTGTCTCCCTTGTTCAAAGGTGATAGTAGCCCCTTTAACTCGGCAAATTAGGAGTCTTTCCTGGTTGAAGGTGTCATTTGGGAAATTAGTGGCAACCGACTAGAGGGACAGGAGACAGGGTCTGGGCACCAACTGTTAATGTTCCTTTGATTAAAAGACTCACACCACTGTATCACAGTTTGCACTCAGTAACCCACTTCAATTGTTTCTCTAGGAGAAAGTGAGGACTGCAGCTGCTGGAGATCAGAGCTGAAAATGTGTTGCTGGAAAAGCACAGCAGGTCAGGCAGCATCCAAAGAGCAGGAGAATGGCTCATGCCCAAAACGTCGATTCTCCTGCTCTTTGATGCTGCCTGACCTGCTGTGCTTTTCCAGCAACACATTTTCAGCTTCAATTGTTTCTCTTCCAAGATGTACCTGAGGACCACAATAACGAAGCTTGTCATTGACCCTGCAGGGTTATATCTGCGCTAGTCAGTGATCAGTTGGTAGCTTTCCCACCTCTGAGTCATCAGGTTACAGGTTAAAGGCCCGCTCCAGAGTTTAGAACACAACAATCCAGCCTGATAGCCAATGCAATACTGAGGGAGTGCTGCGGAGATGATGATGTCTTTTGCAAAATGCCCTTGTAGGTCGATGGAAGACATCTCATTGCATTATTTTGAAAAGGAGCAGGGGAGATACCCCGAGGGTTCTGATAATAAAAAACTTCTCTATCAACATCACAAGAACATATAATCCGGACAGTACCACTGTTTGTGGAAGCTTGCTGTGTACAGCAGCAATTACACTTCAAAAGAATTACTACTTGACTGCAGAGCACTCTGGGACCATGACTGTTGTCAAAGACACCATTTAAGTGCAAAGCTTTCTCCTTTTCACCTCTCCACTCAATTGCTCTAGTTGTGAAGCCATGATCAGTACGTTGCCGTGAAGCAGGGTCTGATTTCCGTCGGTCCTCTGGGACCTTCTGTGTGGGGGTGTATCTGTGACTCATCTTACAGTCTTGCCCGATGCTAATTTTGAAGTTTGACTCTTCATCCTTCCAACTTGGAAGCAGTGATAAGTGATCTGAGCCAGAGTGACATTTGTAAAGTTGAGGGAACGAGAGAAATGAAGAACCTTCAATGCTTGCAATGGCCCATGTATCTTGCCAAGTGTAAAGTTGCAGATAACCCATCCAATAGATTAAAGGCATTCTCTTGGGGTGGCACGGTAGCTCATGGTGCCTCACAGCGCCAGGGACACAGGTTCGATTCCAGCTTCGGGCGACTGTCTGTGTGGAGTTTACACATTCTCCCCGTGTCTGCGTGGGTTTCCTTTGGGTGCTCCGGTTTCCTCCCACTGTCCAAAGATGTGCAGGTTAGGTGAATTGGCCATGCTAACTTATCCATAGTGTTCAGGGATGTGTAGGTTAGGTGCATTAGTCAGGGGTAAATGTAGAGTAATAGGGTAGGGGAATGGGTCTGGGTGGGTTACATTTTGGACGGTTGGCGTTGGCTTGTTGGGGTGAAGGACCTGCTTCCACTGTGTAGGCATTCTACAATTCTGGATGTAAAGCAGCTTAAGACAGACTTGTGGAAAGGGAAATAGACCATTCTACCCTTTTGATCTGTTCTGTCATTCATTCAGATAATTGGCGATCTGTGTCTGAGAATCATGAACCTATCTTGGTCGTATAAGCCTTAATGTCACTTTTGTAATAAAACCTGTTCACTTTCAGCTTTGGGATTTTTAATGAACCCCTCTCAGCACCCCGTCCCTGCAATTTAACCTGGGAGGCAGATTGAAAACAGAGATAAGGCGAAATTACTTCACTCAAAGTGTCCCAGAGTGCAGCGAACACCAGGGAGGAGATACAGAGGTTTTTAATTAGTAATGACTGGAAGGGTTATGGAGAGCAGTCAGGAGAATGGAATTGAGGCTGAGATGAGATCACACGTGGTGATATTAAATGGTGGAACAGGTTCGAAGGGCTGAATTGCCTACTCCTGTTCCTGGCTTTTATCATAGAAGCATAGAATCCCTACAGTGTGGAAACAGGCCCTTCGACCCAACAAGCCAACACCAACCGTCCAAAACGTAACCCACCCCAGACCCATTCCTCTACCCTATTACTCTACATTTAAGCTGAAAATGATTTGCTGGAAAAGCGCAGCAGGTCAGGCAGCATCCAAGGAACAGGAAATTCAACATTTCGGGCATAAGCCCTTCATCAGGAAAGGGATTTACTCTACATTTACCCCTGACTAATGTACTGACCACTATGGACATTTACCCCTGACTAATGTACACACATCCCTGACCACTATGGACAATTTCCCATGGCCAATCCACCTAACCTGCACATCTTTGGACTGTTGGAGGAAACTGGAGGACCCAGAGGAAATGAGGAGAATGTGAAAACTCCAGACAGACAGTCACCCGAGGCTGGAATCAAACCCCGGTCCCTGGTACAGTGAGGCAGCAGTGCTAACCACTGAGCCAGTTAGTTGAAGGACAAGAATCCAGATTCAATGACCTTTTCTGTGAAGGGGTATTTCCTGACTTCAGCCCTGACCAGTTTAGCTCTAATTTTAAGATTATTTCTCCCTGTTCTGGACTTCACCCGACCAGAGGACAGTTTCGCTCTGTTCACCGTGTTAATCATCTCAATCATCTAACCTTTTAACAGAAGGGATTAGAAGCTTAATCTATCTGATCTTTCTGCTTAATCTCACGCAATGAGAAGAAACTTTCATGTTTATCGAGCAATTTTGCATTATGTCAAAGCCCTGTACAGATATGTGAACTTTTTTTTTGATGTGTCATCATCATCATCACTGGTGATCCCTTAGAGATGAGGATGACTCTCTCTCACTCTCAGGCCGAGTCTGTAGGTGGTTGTACAGAGCAATGCAGCTACTGCAGGCTCTGTTATCCTGGGGGGGGGCAGGTGGTGGTCATGGGAAAGGGGTGGGTGGGGTGTCGCCTGGTTTCCATTTTCTCCTGACAGTGAGTCTCGGGCTGCTCGAAGCCTTCCCTGTTGCTCCTCCTCCTCCACATTGGATGGTCTTTGGCCAGAGATTCCCATCTGTATGTGGGAAAGCCACATTGACCAGTCAAGCCTGAAGGGTATCCCTGAAGTGGTTCCTTTGTCCACCCGGGACCTGCCTGCTGTTTCGGAGCTGGGAGTGGAGAACCTGCCTGGGGAGTCCTGTGTTGGTAGTGCGGGTGTAGCAGGACGTGTAGCAATGAAGGAAAAACTGCACTTTGTGTCCACTCAAGGGACACTTCATCGAAACAACAGCACCTCCGCTAATGCAGTACTATCCCAATACTGCACACAGATATTGCCCAAGTGTTGCACTTGAGTGGCCAAGAGTTGGGGAGTGGGGGTTTGGAATCCATAGCCTTTGAACTTCACAATGACTGTACTACCCAGAGAGCCATGACAACCTTGCTGTCATCCTGTAGACACAGCCTCCTGTACAGTTACACACTCTAGTATGTGTTTTAACGTGTATTTCAGCACAAGGATGAAACCAGTCTCTTATCCCCAGTAGCAGCAGAAACAGATTTCACATTCTCCCAGGACCATTGTCATTACCTTAGTTGCTCATGCTGAACACTGAATTAATCTAAAGGAGCAATGAATTGGAACCAGAGCTGCCTGACTTTGTAGCCAAATGCTTTTCTTCAAACATGTTGAGATGTAAATTCATTCAGTGTAAAACCAATGTCATTGTCTACCCTGATTACTAGCATTTATTGCTGAAGAATTGCAGTTGAAACAATGTCCAGAATATGAATGATGCAGGACAGAGTTTCCAATACCACCCTGAGTCATTCTACAAGATTCAGTGGTCAACTGGCTACTTCCAACACAGCCACCAGAGAATCATAGTGAGCCCAGTGTGTGGGGGGGAGGCAGTAAGCCCAGTGCGAGGGGAGTGTGAGTCCAGTGCAGGGGTAGAGTGAGTCCAGCGTGAGGTGAGAGTGAGCACTGTGCGAGGGGAGTGTGAACCCAGTGTGGGGGGAGAGTGAGCCCAGTGCGAGGGGAGAGTGAGCCCAGTGTGAGGGCAGAGTGAACCCAGTGCGGGTGGAGAGTGAGCCCAGCGCCGGGGAGAGAGTGAGCCCAGTGTGAGGGCAGAGTGAACCCAGTGCGGGGGGAGAGTGAGCCGCGTGTGAGGGGAGTGTGAGAACAGTGCAAGGGGAGAGTGAACCCAGTGCGGGGGGGAGAGTGAGCCCAGTGCGAGGGGAGAGTGAGCTCAGTGTGAGGGCAGAGTGAACCCAGTGTGGGTGGAGAATGAGCCCAGCGCCGGGGGGAGAGTGAGCCCAGTGTGAGGGCAGAGTGAACCCAGTGCGGGGGGAGAGTGAGCCGCGTGTGAGGGGAGTGTGAGAACAGTGCAAGGGGAGAGTGAGCCCAGTGCGGGGGGGAGAGTGAGCCCAGTGAGAGGGTAGAGTGAGCCTAGTGCAGGGGGGAGAGTGAGCCCCGTGCAGGGGGAGAGTGAGCCCAGCGTGAGGTGAGAGTGAGCACAGTGCGAGGGGAGTGTGAGCCCAGTGCTGGGGGGAGAGTGAGCCCAGTGTGAGGGCAGAGTGAGCCCAGTGCGGGGGGGTGGGAGAGTGAGCCTAGTACGAGGGGAGTGTGAGCCCAGCGTGAGGTGAGAGTGAGCACAGTGCGAGGGGAGTGTGAGCCCAGTGCAGGGGGGAGTGTGAGCCCAGTGTGAGGGCAGAGTAAACACAGTGCGGGGGGGTGAGTGAGCACAGTGTGAGGGGAATGTGAGCACAGTGCGAGGGGAGACTGAGCCCAGTGCAGGGGGGAAAGTGAGCCCAGTGGAAGGGGAGAGTGAGCCCAGTGGAAGGGGAGAGTGAGCCCAGTTTGAGGGCAGAGTGAACCCAGTGCAGGGGGGAAAGTGAGCCCCGTGCGAGGGGAGAGTGAGCCCAGTGTGAGGGCAGAGTGAACCCAGTGCAGGGGGAGAGTGAGCCTAGTGGGGGGGGGGGGGGAGAGTGAGCCCAGTGCGAGGGCAGAGTGAACCCAGTGCAGGGGGGAAAGTGAACCCAGTGCGGGGGGAGAGTGAGCCCAGTTTGAGGGCAGAGTGAACCTAGTGCAGGGGGAGAGTGAGCCCAGCACTGGGGGAAGAGTGAACCCAGTGCGGGGGGAGAGTGAGCCGCGTGTGAGGGGAGTGTGAGCACAGTGCAAGGGGAGAGTGAGCCCAGTGCTGGGGGGAGAGTGAGCCCGGTGTGAGGGCAGAGTGAGCCCAGTGCAGGGGGAGAGTGAGCCCAGTGCGGGGGCTGAGAGAGGGAGCCTAGTGCGAGGGGAGTGTGAGCCCAGCGTGAGGTGAGAGTGAGCACAGTGCGAGGGGAGTGTGAGCCCAGTGCAGGGGGGAGTGTGAGCCCAGTGTGAGGGCAGAGTAAACACAGTGCGGGGGGGTGAGTGAACACAGTGTGAGGGGAATGTGAGCACAGTGCGAGGGGAGACTGAGCCCAATGCAGGGGGGAAAATGAGCCCAGTGGAAGGGGAGAGTGAGCCCAGTTTGAGGGCAGAGTGAACCCAGTGCAGGGGGGAGAGTGAGCCCAGTGCGGGGGGAGAGTGAGCCCAGTGTGAGGGCAGAGTGAACCCCGTGCGGGGGGAGAGTGAGCCCAGTGCGAGGGCAGAGTGAACCCAGTGCGGGGGTAGAGTGAGCCCAGTGCGAGGGCAGAGTGAACCCAGTGCAGGGGGGAGAGTGAGCCCCGTGCGAGGGGAGAATAAGCCCAGTGTGAGGACAGAGTGAACCCAGTGCGGGGGGAGAGTCAGCCCAGAGCCGGGGGAGAGTGAGCCCAGTGCAGGGGGAGCAAGTCCAGCGCAGGGGGAGAGTGAGTCCAGCGCAGGGGGAGAGTGTGCCCAGTGTGGGAGCAGCGTGAGTCCAGCGCAGGGGGAGAATGAACCCAGCGCAGGGGGAGAGTGAACAGTCTGGCGAAAGCCCAGTTTGGAATATCTGCAGACCCATGGCTTTAGAAAGGACTGTTGTGTCTGACTTTTTAACTTTTTTCTTTACTTTTCTATTTTGATACTGAGAAGACTGCAGCACTGAACGCTTTAATTAATTTCTTTATTTTTGATTGATTGATTTTTGTCATGTGTACAGAAATACAGTGAAAAGCTTTTGTTTATAAGCAGTACAGATCAATCATAGTAAGGAAGGATGTACAGATCAAAAAGACTTTAGATTGAGGCATACAGGTTACATTGCTTATTGAGGCTAAAGAGTCCATTCATCAGTGTAATAACGGCCGAGTATAAGCTGTTCCTCATCCTGATGGTGTGTGAGCTCAGGGTTCTTACCTTCTTCCTGATGGAGGAGGTTACAGGAGATCATTATCAGGGTGGGAAGGGGCTTTGATGATATTGGAATCCTTTCCACAGCAGTGAGCCATGTAAATGGAGTCTGTGGATGGAAGGTTGGCTTCTGTGATGGTCTGGCTTGGGCACACCACCTTCTGTAGTTGCTTCCAGTTTGGGGCAGAGTAGTTGCCATACCAGGCCATGATGCACCCGGCCGGTATGCTCTCAGTGGTGCATCCGTAGCTGATGGTGAGGGTCCTTACAGACATGCCGAATTTCCTCAGCCACCTGTAACTAGTACTTTGTCCCTAAGGTGGCACCATCTGTACACTTTTCACTGTACTCTTGTGCCCTGTACTTGAATACACATGACAATAAAACCTAAATCCAACACTGCAATAACCATTGAGTCAGCAAAATCACCGAAGTCCCAGAGGAACATTGGACTGCTCTCTCATTAAAAAGAGTGATAAGCATTGGTGGCTTAACCTGAGGGTCACCACACAGAACAAAATAAAATCAAACCCGGGCCACCAATTGCTACTCCTGTAGTTTGAAATTCCTCGAGAGACCCTGGAGGTATTCAGCACCTATGGAGAAGGAAACAGAGTTAAGTTTCAAGTTGATTAATTCATTTTATTTTGGACTAATTTCAGGGGGGCACTGTGGTCAGCACTGCTACCTTCCAGTGCCAGGGACCTGGTTTGACTCCTTCCTTGAGCAACTGTGTGTGTGAAGTTTGCACGTTCTCCCCATGTCTGCATGGGTTTCCTTCACGTGGTCTGGTTTCCTCCCAAAAGTCTAAAAATGTGTAGGTTAGGTGGTTTGGTCATGAGAAATGCAGGATTGGGTGGGATGCTTGTCAGAAGTTTGAATTGGACTCGATGGGCCAAATGGCCTGTTTCCACACTATAGGGATTCTATGATAATAGCATCTGCAGTGTTTTCCTTCTATATTGGGGTTTCTCCTAATTGGCTGCTTTTTCTTTAGCAGAAGATCTGTTTAAAAGTACATTCAGAATTAACAGCAATCTCCTCCTGACATTAGAATGGATGATGATCAGCAGGATCACTTGGGAAATTATCCATGTATCTGAGGTTTTCCAGATTTTCTGAAACATAATTCTTTAGGGAATGGAGGCATAATGTTCAGTCCTGAGGCAGCAATAATGAAATAAATTCAAAACAATCTCGTTCAGTTTTCTGGGAAATAATATCAATAAAGCCCAAGCAATGATTTACAATTTAATGTGACCTATATATTTCTTTCTTGTAACAGGATGGGAAGCAATCAGTTCTCATTTTGCAACTTTTTGTTTTCGGATTGTTGTTATTTTCTCTCTCCCTGTCTCTCTATCTCTTTCCTCTTGTCTGTTCCTGTTTTGGATAGTCTCTGTCTGAGGTCAGGATGGCTTTAATGCATTTAAACCCTCCCTCATGCTAATCATTTTCAGCCCCAACTCTAACCATATTTGCCTTGACCAGCATGAAATTTTATGTGACCATTACATAATGTTTTGCACATCCAGTTTTCATTCATCTGCCTCTTATCTCGAGGTTCCAAGGTCTTATCTCCTAAAAGGGGCCTAAACATTCCAATCCCGCTGTTGAACAAGCATAAGCAACTTCCACAGACACCCTCAAAGTCTTAGATTTTTTGCTACAAATAAGGTCTTCTTTATAAAATTTAATGGAATTTTCCCATGACCCCAGAACTGATGTGGTCTATTTAATACCATGCCCTATTTCCAAGTTTTCCCAGTTTACTATAACCACCAAAGACAAGTTCGTAATAAAATTAGACACTAGCTTCTCATCATAAATTTAGCTTTCAACAGTGAGTGTTCTGGTTAATAGCCCAAATATCTTACAGCATGTTGGAAATCTCCAAGAAAGAGCCCAGCTGGTGTGGGAAATGGAATGTAATAAGTAGAGCAGTAGAGATTATTTTTCAAAGATCGAGGTTGAGGTATGTTGATATGGCAGTGTTCAGAGAACTCAGCTCTCTCATTAAAACAACAATAAAAGCAGAAAAGGCTGGGAACACAAAGGCAGCATTTGTTTAGTTCTTCATTTGTGTGGATATTTATTATGGGCAGCTAAGAATCAACATGGCTGTTGGTTCTGGAGCCACATCTACACCTGGTAAATACAACAACTTCCTGACCTGGAAGAAACTGATGAGCCGGATGGGATTTCCCCTAGCAACTGGGAATGGTTACATGATCATCATTAGATTCATGATTCCAGATTTTTCTTGGTTCCAAATTTGGGAGATTTGAACCCCTGTCCCCAGAACATTACCTATGTTTACTCAGCTGGTGAGCACACCACAAGACCATCACCCTCCCTGCATGAGGAGGGAAGGGAGGTCATGAATGAGAGAAAGAAACTCAAATTAATGCCCTTCCTTGGAATTGGATGGTGTTGGAGATGACCAGCTTTGAAGCAAAAACAGAGCCAGGAAATTGGGGTGATAGGATGGAAGAATGGAGTGCTGAGGTGGAATAGGTCAGGCTGGCTGTGGTAACTTCCTGGAGAAAGTGAGGACTGCAGATGCTGGAGATCAGAGCTGAAAATGTGTTGTTGGAAAAGCACAGCAGGTCAGGCAGCATCCAAGGAACAGGAGAATCGACGTTTCGGGCATAAGCATTCCTGAAGAAAGGCTTATGCCCGAAACGTCGATTCTCCTGCTCCTTGGATGCTGCCTGACCTGCTGCGCTTTTCCAGCAACACATTTTCAGCTGTGGTAACTTCCTAACAAGATGAAAGTCAGACAGGATCTGATCTGCACAATACTCACTGCCAGTCGACAGCTGGTACAGTCAGAACTAAAATACACCATATCATTTCCCAACCGCCAATCTCAGAATGAGAAGGATGGCAGAAGAAATCTGAGATGAATCATTGGAAATGAAATTGAATCACAGAATTATTATGGCGCAGAAGGAGGCCATTTGGCCCATTGTGCCTGCACCGGCTCTTCAAATGAGCAGAAGAATATCTGTTGACATACAATCATAAATTTCACCAAAGCAGAGGGGAAATCTGAATGCAATGCTGATGTGGGGGCAGAGGCCACCTTGACTGTGAGCCAGGCATTGTGCTGATGCCACATCACTCACTCTCTTCCTCCAGCTTGCTCATACATTAAACTGAGGGTCAAGTAAAAATTTCAAAACAATTTCAAGTTCCACAATTCAACAGTTATAAACAGATCAATGCCCAGGTGTTCACACACACTACAGAGGAGTGACAGCTAATCAAAGGAAAATCAATACATGAAGATCAGAAATGCAGCTTTCTCTCCAATTCAACAAGGCAATTGTTGGTCTTTTACCTCAATGTTACCTTCCTGCACCATTCCTATATCCCTCAATTTCCTGCCCATTCATAAACCTGTCTATTCCCAACCTTCGATATATTAAATTATCAAGAATCCATCATCCTCTTGGGTAGAGAATTCCAAACATTCGCAACACTATGAGTGAAGAACTGTCTCCTCTCCTCAGTCCATCACCTTACCCTGATGTTGTGACCCCATGTTAGAGATTCCTCATCTGGAAGTGACAATCTCTCAGCAGCTATCCTTTCAAGACCTTTCTGAATTAAGTATGCTTCAATTTGATCATCTCTGAGTAAGTCCAATCTTCTCAGAGAACAACCCTTTCATCCAGATGGCAATCTAGTCAACCTTTACTGTAACTGCCTCCAGTGGGAATACATCCAGTTGTAAGGAAAACTAAGACTGCACACAACATACTACCTATGGATTCACAAATACCCTGCCAACTGTAACACAATCTTCTTATTCTTATCCTCAAATATCTTTGCGATAAAATTGCAATGTATGATTTGTCTTGCCGATTGGTTGCTTTACCTGCAAATTAACATACGAACTAAAAGTGCACGTGAGAGAGTCTGGATACCTATTAGAACATAAAACATAGAACAGTACAGCACAAGAATGGGCCCTTTGGCCCACAATGTTGTGCTGAACATGATGCCAAATTAAATCAACCTCTTCTACCTGCCCTTGGTCCATATCCCTCCATTCCTTGTATATACATGTACTTATCTAGAAGTCCTTTAAACACCCCTGTTGCACCTGCTTCCACCACCATTCTTGCAGTGTGTTGCAGACTCCCATCACTCTCTGTGTAAAATATTTGCCCCTGTGTAAAAAACATGCCTCAGAGAGCACGTAACACCAGGTTATAGTCCAACAGGTTTATTTGAAATCACAAGCTTTTGTAGCATTGCTTCTTTGCCACCTGCTCTGAAAGCTCGTGATTTCAAATAAACCTATTGGGCTATAACCTGATGTCATGTGATTTCTGACTTTGTCCACCCCCGTCCAACACCGGCACCTCCACCTCATACACATACCTGTCTATACGGGTGAGTGGTCACACGATTACCTGTGCTGATGTCTGCATGCTTTTACCTATAGTGTGGAAACAGGCCCTTCGACCTGTCGAAGCACAACCCACCCATACCCCTTCACCTAAAACTACAGGCAATTTAGCATGGCCAACTCACCTGACCTGCACATCTTTGTGACTGTGGGAGGAAACCAGAGTACCCAGAGGAAACCCACACAGACACAGGGAGAATGTGCAAACTCCACACAGTCAGTCGCCTGGGGTGGGAATTGAACCGTGGTCTCTGGTGCTGTGAGGTAGCAGTGCTAACCACTGTGCCACCGTGCCACCCCTTTTGCATTTGTATCTATGTGTGTTCTTTCTTTTGCCTTCAACCAGTGTGTTTATGATGATGTATCCTATTACTTTCCACTTCTATTATTTGGCAACTGATTGGAACGAATCAATTTCACCTCCATAGCTCAGTTGTACAGGAAACTGACAGAGTCTGTGGCTGATGAGTAATTTCAGTCACATTATATCAGCTCATTCGCAAAGGTAGGTGAGATGGATTCAGACTGATGGCCACTTGAGCTGCAGTCAAATGTTCCGCAACTTAGCAATGGCTCATGCGTGTCAATGCTGCAATCAGGAGGGAGTTGTCTGCTCACTGGAATGAAAGTTTAATAGTAGGATAAAATAAGTTTTGTAAGCATGAAACCTTCCATAATTTAATTTTGGAGATGAAAGAAACTGTTACACATCCAGATGGTTCATTTCACACATTTCCTAAAGCTTATATCCCAACAGATCTTTCAAGGTTTATTCCTAGCAGATTATATTTCCAGTAATTTTCTGCTTGTCAAGAGGAGAAATGCTGGAGATGAAAAGTGGAGCATTTTAGATTTGATTCTCAGTGTTCTACGAGCCTGACTGGATGCTCCTTCTATACATCGTCACCCAATGAGAGCCCATAATTGGAAACTTCGGCCTGTGCACATGTGTTTAGGGTTTTGTTGGGGAGAGGGAAGGGTTAAAGCTGGGGCTGAGGCTGGTGGTGATGGTGAAGAGATAAAGATTGCCCAACGAGAATACAAACTTCTGTTAACATATCCTCCACTCTGTACCAACAGTACACCTCTACTCAAAGACTCAGAACAATCCAACAGTTAATGTTTCAGGTCAGGCTGTGAAAGGCTCTGTCTTCCTTTCATTCTTTTAACTATTGTACTGGCACTGAGATATGAGTGACAGTCCTTGACATCAAAGCCGCACTTGACCGTGTGTGGCATCAAAGACCCAAGTAGACGTAGACTCTTCAGATGTTAACCCTTGCTTTCTCTCTCCACAAATCCTGCCACACCTGCTGAGCTTCCCAGCATTCTCTGTTCTTGTTTCACATTTCCAGCATCCACAGTATTTTGCTTTTCTTTTAACCAATTTTCAAACCAGCCTGTGCAGTGGCTTTTTTCTGATGCAATGGGACTTGAACTTGTGTCTCCTGGCACCAGTGGACCAGAACAACCCTAATATTTTGATTTGTTTCTCCCCCTCTCCTTTTATACCCAGAGCTGTTATCACATGCTAACCCACCACGAAAATCACCATGGCATTTTTTTTCCCCTTTTGTAAACACTGACTGAGTATTTTGCATTTTTGTAATCTATTTTTCCTAATCAACCTGTATTATCACACACCTCTGGAGCTGGTGGGACTTGATTCTGGGTCTCTTGGTTCGGGTGTAGGGACTATACCACTGCATCATAAAAGAGCCCGAGTATTTTGCTTTTAGGACTTGAGTGACAACTCCTCATTATTAAAAGCTAATTGTGTCAATTGTCATGCAATTATTCAGCACAACCTAGCCTATAAATTGGTAATGGCATTATTAATGCTCTGCTAATTGCCCTTAACTGGTTAACTCTTAACGCTTCTTGCAAAATCTATGTAATGACAGCACTGTTAGCCTCTCCTACATAAGATAATGCATAGAAATAAATCAAATACAATTTTTTTTTCAATTTTTCTTTTTTTTTCTTTGCCCCATACATATATTTTCCCCCAGCACCCATGTTGTGTGTGTGCAGGTGTGAGACACAGTGAAAGACATTAGGTGTACAAACCTTTATTCAATTCCCATCACCAGGAAGAAAGGAAACACCTGCGTGGCCAGTGACAAGCAGTGCCCTTCTCATCAAAAGGTAATGCTGCGTGATCAAACAGTGAAGGGGAGGGTAGGGAAAATCAAAATAGAGTTGGAGGGGGAAATAAAACACTCCACTCTCTGCGGCGCCCACCTCTCCCTGAACAACTCGAGGGAGTTGGCAGACACCGCGCGCTCCTTCTCCAGAGACACCCGGGCTTGATCATAACCACAGAAGAGGGGCAGGCTATCAGCCCTGACGACCCCCTCCATGGCCCACTGCCTGGACCTGTTTATGGCCAGTTTGGCCAGGCCCAGGAGCAGACCCACAAGGAGATACAAGTTCTTCTTTTTGCATCTTTGAATTGCTGTTCTATCAGCAGCCATGTCTTAAGCTACTTAAGTGATCAAATTCCCTCCCTCTCTTTTCACTACATTTCTTTCGCTCTCATTTGAGACATTCCTCAAAGACTTTAGCTAGGCCTTTGGTCACCATCCTTCTTATGTGTTTATGTGACATGGAGTCAAATTTCTTTTGACAATTCATTCCTATGAAGTGCTTTAAGATGCTTGACTTGTTAGCTAGTGTACTTCCAATTAAACCTGTTGGACGATAACCTGGTGTTGTGATTTTCAACTTTGTACATCCCAGTCCAACACCGGCATCTCCAAATCATGACTTGTTAGAGGCACTGTAGAAATTGTGGTGCTGGAAAAGCACAGCAAGTCAGGCAGCATCCGAGGAGCAGGAGAATCGACATTTCCTGATGAAGGGCTTATGCCCGAAATGTTGATTCTCCTGCTCCTCGGATGCTGTCTGACCTACTGTGCTTTTCCAGCACCACAATCTCTACTCTGATCTCCAGCATCTGCAGCCCTCACTTTCTCTTTGTTAGAGGCGCTATATAATTGCAAAATGCTGTTGATGAAGAAATGTTGTTTCACACAAATGAGGTCTTCTCGGAGCTGCTCCTGTCACGACATTTAACGAATGGCAATCAGGGCTTCAGCAGAATTCTGACAAAACCATTGAGATCAAATTCCAGCTAATTCACTTCCACCTCTGATATCATGAAACCACGAACTGTGGCTTGGGGGCCAGCATCTTTATTCCTGCATCATGAGACCCTGGGTCTGACTCCAATTCCAGAGTCCTGAGCACTAACTCTAGGCTGAGACATCAGTCCAATATCAAGGGGGTGGTGAACTGCCAAAGGTACCAGCATTCAGGTGTAACCCAAGATTGAGCCAAAGCACCATTTTGGCTCTCATGTGGATATAAAGGATCTAAAGGTGGTGTTTTGAAAAAGTGCCTAGAGGTTCTTCGAAATGCTAATATTTGTCACTCCCTGGAACCTTGCTGTGTGAAAATTGATTGATCTGTCACCTACTTTGCAATGGTAACTATGCTTCAAAGGCAAATTATAAATATCAAAGGTTTTGATGAAGTTGTGGGTCATGAAAGTCTCTTTCTTGCTTTCATTTTTTTAACTACCATTCTGTCTCACAGTGAGCTGTGAATGACAGCCCTTGGCTGTATATGTGCCATCAAGGATCCGGGTAGAAGTGGAGTCAATAGAAGGCAGGGGAAATGCTGTGCTGGTTGGACTCACATCTGGTATGGAGGAAGCTAGCTGTGGTCATTGGAGGTCAACTCCAAGGCAGCCCTGCAAGAATTCCTCAGGGTAATGTCCTGTGCCCGACCATTTTCAGTTACTTCATCAATGAACATCCCATCATCATAAGGCCAGAAATAGAGATAGAGTCATAGAGGCATAGAGATGTACAGCATGGAAACAGACTCTTCAGTCAAACCCGTCCATGCCAACTAGATATCCCAACCCAATCTAGTCCCACCTGCCAGCACCCGGCCCATATCCCTCCAAGCCCTTTCTATTCATATACCCATCCAAATGACTCTTAAATGTTGCAATTGTACCAGCCTCTACCACTTCCTCTGGCAGCTCATTCCATACACCTATCACCCTCTGCATGAAAAAGTTGCCCCTTAGGTCTCCTTTATATTAGATTAGATTACTTACAGTATGGAAACAGGCCCTTTGGCCCAACAAGTCCACATCGACCCACCGAAGCGCAACCCACCCATACCCATATCTTTCCCATCTCACCCTAAACCTATGCCCTCTAGTTCTGGACTCCCCAAGCCGAGGGAAAAGACTTTGCCTATTTACCCTATCCATGCCCCTCATAATTTTTAAACCTCTACAGGTTGCCCCTCAGCCTCCGACGTTCCAGGGAAAACAGCCCCAGCCTGTTCAGCCTCTCCCTATAACTCAAATCCTCAAAAACCTGGCAACATCCTTGTAAATCTTTTCTGAACCCTTTCAAGTTTCACAACATCTTTCCGATAGGAGGGAGACCAGAATTGCATGCAATATTCCTACAGTGGCCTAACCAATGTCCTGTATAGCCGCAACATGACCTCCCAACTCCTGTACTCAATACTCTGACCAATAAAGGAAAGCATACCAAATGCCTTCTTCACTATCCTATCTACCTACGATTCCACTTTCAAGGAGCTATGAACCTGCACTCCAAGATCTCTTTGTTCAGCAACACTCCCTAGGACCTTACCATTAAGTGTATAAGTCCTGCTAAGATTTGCTTTCCCAAAATGCAGCACCTCGCATTTATCTGAATTAAACTCCATCTGCCACTTCTCAGCCCATTGGCCCACCTGGTCCAGATCCTGTTGTAATCTGAGGTAACTCTCTTCACTGTCCACCACACCTCCAATTTTGGTGTCATCTGCAAACTTACTAACTGTACCTTTAATGCTTGCATCCAAATCATTTATATAAATGACAAAAAGTAGATGACCCAGCACCATTCCTTGTGGCACTCCACTGGTCAAAGGCCTCCAGTCTGAAAAATAACCCTCCACCACCATCCTCTGTCTTCTATCTTTGAGCCAGTTCTGCATCCAAGTGGCTAGTTCTCCCTGTATTCCATGAGATCTAACCTTGCTAATCAATCTCCCATGTGGAACCTTGTCGAACGCCTTACTGAAGTCCATATAGATCACATTTACTGCTCTGCCCTCATCAATCTTCTTTGTTACTTCTTCAAAAAACACAATCAAGTTTGTGAGACATGATTTCCCACGCACAAAGCCATGTTGACTATCCCTAATCAGTCCTTGCCTTTCTACATACATGTACATCCTGTCCCTCAGGATTCTCTCCAACAACTTGCCCACCACCGAGGTCAGGCTCACCAGTCTATAGTTCCCTGGCTTGTCTTTACTACCCTTCTTAAATAGTGGCACCACGTTCGCCAACCTCCAGTCTTCCGGCACTTCACCTATGACTATGGATGATACAAATATCTCAGCAAGAGGCCCAGCAATCACTTCTCTAGCTTCCCACAGAGTTCTCAGGTACACCTGATCAGGTCCTGGAGATTTATCCATCTTTACCCGTTTCAAGACATCCAGCACTTCCTCCTCTGTAATCTGGACATTTTGCAAAATGTCACCATCTATTTCCCTACATCTATTTTCCCTATAGAAAAGGATATTTTCTATATCCTTTTCCACAGTAAATACTGATGCAAAATATTCATTTAGTATCTCTCCCATTTTCTGTGGCTCCACACAAAGGCCGCCTTGCTGATCTTTGAGGGGCCCTATTCTCTCCCTAGTTACCCTTTTGTCCTTAATATATTTGTAAATATATTTGGATTCTCCTGAATTCTATTTGCCAAAGCTATTTCATGTCCCCTTTTTGCCCTCCTGATTTCCCTCTTAAGTATACTCCTACTTCCTTTATACTCTTCTCAGGATTCACTCGATCTATCCTGTCTGTACCTGATATATGCTTCTTTCTTCTTCTTAACCAAACCCTCAACTTCTTTAGTCATCCAGCATTCCCTATACCTACCAGCCTTTCCTTTCACCCTGACAGGAATATACGTTCTCTGGATTCTTGTTATCTTATTTCTGAAGGCTTCCCATTTTCTAGCTGTCCCTTTATTTGCGAACATCTACCTCCAATCAGCTTTCAAAAGTTCTTGCCTAATACTGTCAAAATTGGCCTTTCTACAATTTAGAACTTCAACTTTTAGATCTGGTCTATCTTTTTCCATCACTATTTTAAAACGAATAGAATTATGATCGCTGGCCTCAAAGTGCTCCCCCACTGACACCTCAGTCACCTGCCCTGCTTTATTTCCCAAGAGTAGGTCAAGTTTTGTACCTTCTCTAGTAGGTACACCCACATACTGAATCAGAAAATTGTCTTGTACAAATTCCTCTCCATCTAAACCTTTAACATGATGGCAGTCCCAGTTGATGTTTGAAAAGTTAAAATCCCCTATCATAACCACCCTATTATTCTTACAGATAGCTGAGATCTCCTTACAAGTTTGTTTCTCAATTTCCCTCTGACTATTAGGGGGTCTATAATACAATCCCAATAAGGTGATCATCCCTTTCTTATTTCTCAGTTCCACCCAAATAAGTTCCCTGGATGTATTTCTGGGAATATCCTCCCTCAGCACAAATGTAATGCTATCCCTTATCAAAAACGCCACTCCCCTTCCTCTCTTGCCTCCCTTTCTATCCTTCCTGTAGCATTTGTATCCTGGAACATTAAGCTGCCAGTCCTGCCCATCCCTGAGCCATGTTTATGAAATTGGTGTGATATCCTAGTCCCATGTTCCTAACCATGCCCTGAGTTCATCTGCCTTCCCTGTTAGGCCCGTGGCATTGAAATAAATGCAGTTTACTTTATTAGTCCTACCTTGTCCCTGCCTGCATTGACTGTTTGACTCACTTCTGTTCTCAACTGTACCTGTCTCAGATCGATCTCTTTCCTCACTATCTCCCTGGGTCTCATCCCCCCACCCCCCACCTTACTATTTAAATCCTCCCGAGCAGTTCTCGCGAATTTCCCTGCCAGTATATTAGTCACCTTCCAATTCAGGTGCAATCCGTCCTTCTTACACAGGTCACTTCTACCCCAAAAGAGATTCCAATGATCCAAAAATGTGAATCCTTCTCCCATACACCAGCTCCTCAGCCATGCATTCATCTGCTCTATCCTCCTATTCCTGCCCTCACTAGCTCGTAGCACTGGGAGTAATCCAGATATTACTACTCTTGAGGACCTCCTTTTTAAATTTCTGCCTAACTCTCTGTAATCTCCCTTCAGAATCTCAACCTTTTCCCTTCCTATATCGTTGGTTCCAATGTGGACCATGACCTCTTTCTGGTCCCTCTCCCCCGTGAGAACATTCTGCACCCTCTCGGAGACATCCTTGATCTTGGCACCAGGTAAACAACACACCATTCTGCTTTTTCGCTGCTAGCCACAGAAACATCTGTCTGTACCTCTGACTACAGAATCCCCTGACACAATTGATCTCTTGGAAGCTGACGTACCCCTTGTGGCATTAGAGCCAGTCTCAATACCAGAAACTTGGCTGTTTGTGCTATGTTCCCTTGAGAATCCATCACCCCCTACATTTTCCAAAACAGCATACCTGTTTGAAATGGGTATATCCACAAAAGACTCCTGCCCTAGGTGCCAACCTCTCTTACCCTTCCTGGAGTTAACCCATCTATGTGACTTTATCTGAGTCTTTCCCCCCTTCCTATAACTGCCATCCATCACATACTGTTGCTGTTGCAAGTTTCTCATCGCTTCTCACTGTCTCTCCAGCCGATCCATTTGATCTGATAAGCTTCGCATTTATGGCAGATATAATCCACAGTATCCCTTAAACTCTCTTTAAACTCCCACATCTGACAAGAAGTATATATCACTGAAATAAAGACAATTTTTGCTCCTTCACGATCTACAGACCCAGAAAATAGCACCATCTTTATGGGTAGCACAGTGGTTAGCACTGCTGCCTCACAGTGCTAGAGACCCACATTCAATTCCCACCTCAGGTGACTCTGTGTGGAGTTTGCACATTCTCCCCGTGTCTGTGTGGGGGTGCTCAGGTTTTCTCCCACAATCCAAAAATGTGTAGGTTAGGTGAATTGGCATGCTAAATTGCCCGTTGTATTAGGTGTAGGGGATTGGGTTGGGTTGCGCTTCGGCGGGTCGGTGTGGACTTGTTGGGCTGAAGGGCCTGTTTCCACACTGTAAGTAATCTATTCCTCTACAAAACACTGCCCCAGGTTAAATTAATAGCCAAGGCTTATCTTTTAAGTTTAATTAAGAGACTTATCTCCAAAAACATATAATCAAGAAAGAACCCGCTGTACTCACTACTGCAGCCTTTTTATTGGACAGATTTAATACAACAATTAACTTATCTGAATCTGTGCTGTGAACTTCGCCCAAACAGGTTCCTCCAAGATTAGTTGTGAAATTCACTGTTCGTTAATTTTCCCAGATGCACTCCGATGTCCAACAATACATGAATTCAAAAACAGCAAAGGCAGTAACTGTGCAGGTTCTCTCTCTCTCTCCTGCACTGTCCTCACCAAGTGCTTCCTTTGTCTGTTCTTCTCCCTTTTAAAACTGCTGTTGTTCTGACGTTTTTTTTCCAAAGTTCCAAAACAATGCAACAGCGTACAAAACAGTAATTGCTGCTCCTGGAATTTGAGGAAATCACCTCCAGCACCTAAAATACCTCAAAAAAAGGAGCAGCTGTTACAGCCAGAAATTTTTCTCGTCCTCTATCTTGGATTCTTTATGATATTCAGTGCCATTGAGACTTTTCAAACACTGAAGTAATCCATGTCCAAATACAACAAGGCCTGGGTGAGATCAAGTCTTGGGCTAACATATAGCAAGTAGCAATTACATCACACAAGGTCAAGATAACAAACATCTCCAGCAGGAGCTAATCTAACCATTGCCCCTTGACATCCAATGGCTGATTTCCCTATTATTAACACCCTGGGGCATTTACCATCCACCAGAAGCTGAACTGGACTAGCCATATAAACACAGAGGCTGCAACAGTAGTTCCATAGATGGGAATCCTTAAATGAGTAGCTCACCTCCTGACTTCCCAAAGCCTATCCATCAGCTACAAGACACAACTCAGGAGGGTGATGAATGAGTGCAGCTTCAACAACGCTTAAGAAACTTGACACCATCCAGGACAAAGCAATGGCCCACATCTACAGCATCCACTCCTTCCACCACTGATGCTCGGTAGCAGCAATGTGTGTTATCTGCAAGATACATTGCAGAAATTCATCAAAGATCCTTAGGCACCATCTTCCAAACTCAGAACTATGTCTACCTAAAAGGATAAGGGCAACAGAGTTTTGGAACCCCATCCTGATTTGGAAATATATTGCCATTCCTTCACTGTCACTGGCTCAAAATCTTGGAATTCCCTGCCTAAGGGCATCGTGGGTCTACCTATAGCATGTGGACTGCAGCGGTTGAAGAAGGCAGCTCACCGCCACCTTCTCAAGGGGCAGATAGGGACCGTCAATAAATGCTGGCCCAGCCAGCAGTGTCCACGTCCCACTAGTGAATACGAAAAGCAAAAGGAATACAACTTGAAGAGAGTTCCCAAACCAACACAAACAGCGCTATCGAGCAAATTCTACAAATCCAGTCTTATGAATGGGGTCTGATTCAGAGAAATTGATTCTTGAACCAGGATGAAATTGTAAACAGTGCAGGGAATTTAAGTGATTTATAGTTAAAATCCTGTCAGGATTGCATTGATAGAACAAAGACAAAAAGAGGCAATACTCAAATGCTATCAGAAAAAAAAATGATGAGTGAAATGAACATAGTGAAATTGCACAGAGTTTCGATCCTCGATCCCAAAATGTCTCCTTGACCTTTTCTGAACAAATCATCAGCTCACATATCACCGTGAGACAATTAAAGCTTGCTATACAATTTTGCAGACGTTCCGGGGATCACATTTGGTTTTGTACCACACCCAATGCATTTTCTACAATCTACAAAAATAAATGCAGAAATTTGACCAAGCACCTGAAACAATTGGTAACGAGAGAAAGATAGGATCGTGAGCTACTTGCTCCAGCTCATTCCCTAGTAACTGTATCAATTCAGTATCTGTCAGAGGAGTTCATTGCTGCTGAGATGATTATAGGTCGCACACTACTAAGATGTCTAAAATTAACAGTTCCAAGGCTTGCACATTGCCTGTTAGTTGCACAATCACAAGTTGTGCCAAGAATAGACGTTGATATAGGGTATATCCACTGTGCATCTGTACAGGCTGTACTGTACCTTCAACTCCTTGATTAAAAGCTCACTGTTTCCACATCTTAAAAACATTTATGTTTTTCTGGCACTTAGGGATAGATAATATTTTCAGCATGTTTTGAAATATCTGTCCTTGACAATCACACTGATGGAGCACTATTTGACAGAAGATTATACTCTAATGTCAAGCATTAAGCATTCCTGGTTCACTTGCACAGAATGACAAAGACCGTACCTCTTGTTGCTGAAAGACAGAAATTGGTGAAAAATCCCATGGGGTCTGGAAGCATCTGTGGATAGGGTTCTGAGGAAGGGTCACTCGACCTGGCTATTCGGCCCAAGAGGTCAGTGCTGGTGTTTATGTCCCACACAAGCCTCTGCTCACTCCACTTCATCTAACACCTGTTAGCATAGTCTTGTTTCTTTTCCCCTTCACATGTTTGTTTAGCTTCTTGTGAACTACAACAGCCTTGTTAGCCTCAATTATACCAAGTAGTAGCAAGTTCAAACCCATTCTCTTGAGTAAAATGGTCTCCCTCAATGCTCTATTGCATTTATTAATCATTATGATATAGTAATGGTCCCTGGTTCTGATCTCCTCCACTGGAAACACCATCTCGTTTTAAGCCCATCACATTTTCTTATACCTGAAAGATCTTGATCAGGTCCCTCTTCCAGCCTCTGTACAGAAAGGAGCACTAACTTGTTCGGTCTTTCCTGACAGGGTAAACCTCTGATATAACCCTTGTTGATCTTTTCTTCCTTTGCCTTTATATCCTCTTACAAAGCGCATCACAGATCTGTGCACATACAGTGCTCAGACTGTGCTCTACAACCAAGGCTCTATGCAATTTTAACACCATGTCTCCATTTATTTTCAAACCCTAGAAACAAATCACAGTGCTCGGTTTTTAAACGGGATGTGGGGAACTCATGAAAGTTCTGTGTTTTACATTCAGCACCTGCCCTTCCTCCCTTCTGCATCCCCAAAAGCACAGATAAAGCGCCTTATTGTGTGAGTTTGTAATCACTGCTTCTCACACTGTAATCCTGTGACCTACCTGACCTGATTAAACTGGCCAATTTAGATCCAGTTAATAACATACCATGCTGTGAACCAGTGCAGGGGTCAGCAACAAGAGGTGGCAAAGTTAGGATCATTGAGAAAGAACCAGACAGTAAATGCAGATACATTTTATAATAATAATCCCAGATTAATTGAAAAGGAAAAGCCTTACAAGACTATGTGGATCCATATGGCACTAACTAATGCAACAACATTAACTAGACAACACTTGCAAAGAGGAGAAAGTGAGGTCTGCAGATGTTGGAGATCAGAGCTGAAAATGTGTTGCTGGAAAAGCGCAGCAGGTCAGGCAGCATCCAAGGAACAGGAAATTCGACGTTTCGGGCATAAGCCCTTTCCTGATGAAGGGCTTATGCCCGAAACGTCGAATTTCCTGTTCCTTGGATGCTGCCTGATTCCTGATGAAGGGCTTATGCCCGAAACGTCGAATTTCCTGTTCTTTGGATGCTGCCTGACCTGCTGCGCTTTTCCAGCACCATATTTTCAACACTTGCAAAGAGTCAATACAGGAAACAGGGGCCCAATGGTCTCTATCTGCGCTGTTAGCTTTTGTAAATCCAGGAATACCTCTTTAGGAAGATGGAGAAAAGAAAGATATTTGCATTTGTTTGTTAAAAAACACTTGATGCTGTAAATCAGAAATGAGAACAGAAATTACTGGAAAAGCTCAGCAAGTCTGGCAGCATCTGTGGATAGGGTTCTGAGGAAAGGTCACTCAACTTGAAACGTAAAGTTGATTTCCATTCACAGATGCTGCCAGACCTGCTGAGCTTTTCCAGCAATTTCTGTTCTCGTTTCTGATTTACAGCATCCAGAGTTTTTTCAGGCTTTCTTTTTATGAACAAATATAAATATCTTTCTTTTTTCCTTCTTCCTAAAGAGGTATTCCTAGATTTACAGAAACTAACAGCCCAGATGGAGGCCATTGGGCACTGTTTCCTGTGCTGGCTCTTTGCAAATGATGTCTACTTAGTGCCATTGCATTAATTAGTGCAACGTGGATCCATGTATCTTGTACAGCTTTTCCTTTTCAATTATTCTGGGATTATTATAATTATTGTATCTGTGTTTGTATTTGTGTTTGTATCTATGTCTGTATTGGTGCTTTAGATTAGATTAGACTTACAGTGTGGAAACAGGCCCTTCGGCCCAACAAGTCCACACTGACCCGCCGAAGCGCAACCCACCCATACCCCTACATTTACCCCTACCTAACACTACGGGCAATTTAGCATGGCCAATTCACCTGACCCGCACATCTTTGTGACTGTGGGAGGAAACCGGAGCACCCGGAGGAAACCCACGCAGACACGGGGAGAACGTGCAAACTCCACACAGTCAGTCGCCTGAGTCGGGAATTGAACCCGGGTCTCAGGCGCTGTGAGGCAGCAGTGCTAACCACTGTGCCACCGTGCCGCCCACGGTGTATTTGTGTTTGTGTTTGTATTTGTGTTTCTATTGGTGTTTGTATTTGTGCTTGTATTTGTGTTTGTGCTCGTATTTGTGCTTGTAATTGTGCTTGTATTGGTGCTTGTATTAGTGCTTGTATTGGTGCTGCTATTGGTGCTGGTGTTGGTGCTGGTATTTGTGTTTGCATTGGTGCTTCTATTTACATTTGTGTTTGTATTGGTCTTTATATTTGTGCTTGTATTGGTGTTGTCTTGTGCTTGTATTTATGCATGTAATTGTGCTTGTATTTGTGTTTGTATTTCCGTTTGTATCTGTGTTTGTATTGGCACTTGTATTTGTGCTTATATTTTGTATTTGTGTTTGTATTTGTGCTTGTAGTTGTGCTTATATTTGTGTTTGTCTTGTGCTTGTATTTATGCATATAATTGTGCTTGTATTTGTGTTTGTATTTGTGCTTGTATTGGTGCTTGTATCTGTGTTTGTATTTGTGCTTGTATCTGTGTTTGTATTTGTGTTTGTGTTGGTGTTTGTATTTGTGTTTGTATTTGTGCTAGTATTTGTGTTTGTATTGGTGTTTGTATTGTTGCTTGTTTTGGTGCTTGTATTGTTGCTTGTATTTGTGCTTGTATTTGGGTTTGTGTTTGTGCTTGTATTTGTACTTGTATTTGTGATGTTGTGCTTGTATTTGTGTTTGTATTTGGGTTTGTGTTTGTGTTTATATTGGTGCTTACATTTGTGTTTGTATTTGTGCTTGTATTTCTGTTTGTGTTTGTGTTTGTACTTGTGCTTGTATTTGTGCAGGTATTTGTGCTTGTATTTGTATCTGTATTGTTGTTTGTATTTCCGTTTGTATCTGTGTCTGTACTTGTGCTTGTACTTGTGCTTGTATTGATGCTTGTATTTGTGCTGGTATTTATGTTTGTATTTGTGTTTGTATTGGTGCTTGTATTTGGGTTTGTGTTTGTGTTTATATTAGTGCTTGTAATTGTGCTTTTATTTGTGTTTGTATTGGTGCTTGTATTTGTATTTGTGTTTGTGTTTATGTTTATATTGGCGCTTGTGTTTATATTTGTGATATTGTGCTTGTATTTGTTTGGTGCTTTAGCAGGTCTCTAGAACATCTGAAAGTATTGTGCAATGCACAACTAATAAAAAAACTTTTGCATGTTGTACCAGCAAATGTGACAGGAGTCTGTGGATAGTAAGGTCACAGAAACAGCAAATAGGACAACTAGCCAATTAATCTGCTTCCAGTGGTGTTCATTGAGAAGAACATCAGCGGCAAAATCTTACCCTCTTGTTCCGATTATGAGACGACATGATTTATTATGTCTCTTAAACAGACAGATTTTAAACACTCTTGCAAAGTATAGCATTTTTAAAAATGTTAAGACTTGGTCAAAATTGCATAAATGCAGCAGACCCACTCAAGCATAAAGAAATAATGATTTTCAGATATCTGAAATCTCTTTTTAAATGGTACCAATTTCAACAAGCTTCCCTACAAATGTTATCACTAGGTAAATATTCCTTAATCATATTGCATCAGCACCTCTTTCTTTACTGAGAAAATAATGGTAAACTTTTCAAAAATGAAGTAGTGGGAGGTGGCTGGACCAGTATTTATTGCACGTACCTGGCTTTGAGGAGGTGCTGGTAAGGTGCCTTCTTTAACCACCGCAGTCCATTTGGTGTAGGTGGACCCACAATATTGTTATGGGAGGGTGTTCCAAAATATTGATCCATTGACACTGAAAGAAGGGCGATATATTTCCATGTTAGGATGGTGAGTGGCTTGAGGAGAACTTGCAGGTATTAACATCTCCCCAGAATGTTATTAATCGGGGTTTCAATAATTGTAATGTCACTGAATGCCAAGCGGTGATGGTTAGATTTGATCTTGTTGGAAATGTTCATGATCTTACACTTGGGCAGAGTGAATGCTTCATGCCTCTTGTCAGCCCAAGCCTGGGTAGCGTTCAGGTCGTGCTGTATTTGGACATGATCTACTTCAGCGTTGGAGGAGTCGTTAATGGTGCAGAGCATCATGCAATCATCAGTAAACATCCCCATTTCTGACCTTATACTGGAGGGAAGGCCATTGTTGAAGCTGCCAAAGATGGTTGGGCCTAGGACATTTTCTTAAGGAACTCCTGCAGAGATGTCCTGGAGCTGAGATGACTGACCTCCAACAGCTACAACCATCTTCCTGTATGCCAGATATGACTCCAACTCCTAGGCTCACATGCATTGATCAGTATGTTTTAAATCATTTTTTCCATACCAGAGAATATCTACTGGGCAGTTTTAAGTAGAAATATGTTGCTTTGGCTTGTAACACTGTCCTATCATTCATTATTAAATGAATAAAGCCCTCTTAACATTGCAACCTTCTATCTTGTAAGACAATGAATGACGTTATGATGGTCACTCGGTGTTGTGGTTCAGGAGCTCCACTTCAGCATGGCCATCTTTGCCAGATGAGGGACGGAGGGGGGAGTGGGCTGAGAGAGTGTCTGACGCATTGGCTCTGTTTCTCCTAGAGTCAATTGTCGACCAGCTGAGTTTTTGTTTTCGTTCACCTCCTCCAATAGTCATGAAGGTAAAGTGTATTTAACACAGCTTTGGGACAGTATTGGCCTCTTTATCTGAGGAAGGACGCTCTGGCTACAAAGGGACTGTAACAAAAGTTTACCATACGGATTCCTGTGATGGCAGGAGTGACGTAGGAAAACAGACTGGATTGGTTAGGACTGTATTCACCTGGCTTTAGACAACTGAGCAGGGATCTTGCAGAAACCTATCAAATTCTAACAGGACCAGACAAGACAAATGCAGGAAGGATATTCCCGATGACTGGGGGTGTCCAGAACCGGCAGTCACAATCTAAGGGCGCAGTTTAGGACTGAGATGAGGAGAAATATCTTCACCCAGAGCGCAGTGAGCTGGTGGAATTCTCTGCCACAGCAAACAGTTGAGGCCTAAACATTAAATGTTTTCAAGAAGCAGTTAGAGATAGTTTTAGATTAGATTACTTACAGTGTGGAAACAGGCCCTTCGGCCCAACAAGTCCACACCGACCCGCCGAAGCGCAACCCACCCACACCCCTACATATACCCCTTACCTAACACTATGGGCAATTTAGCATGGCCTATTCACCTGACCCGCACATCTTTGGACTGTGGGAGGAAACCGGAGCACCCGGAGGAAACCCACGCAGACACGGGGAGAACGTGCAAACTCCACACAGTCAGTCGCCTGAGGCGGAAATTGAACCCAGGTCCCTGGCGCTGTGAGGCAGCAGTGCTAACCACTGAGCCACCGTGCCACCCTAAACGCCCTTAACGCTCAAGGGTCAAAGGGTATGGGGAGAACGAGGGACTTGAGTTGGATGATCAGCCATGATCGTTTTGAATGGTGGAGCAAGTTCAAAGCGCGGGTGGCCTTTTCCTACAGCTATTTTTTAGGTTTCCCTGGAATATAAGGGTATCACAAGCAGCAGTGAGAGATGTTATCAAGTACTTTACAACTGAACGACATCCCTATTGACATTGAATTGCCTCAGACAGGAGGTAATGGAGCTGAAAACTCTGTAGCTGAGGATGGCCATGACAGCAATGTTATAGCTGACTGCATTTCAGTTATTGATGTGATTCGCAGCCAGGTCTCCAGGCAGGAACAGGCTTGACAAAGTCCTTTTCTATCCTTCGTTGTGATTTCTGATTGTCTCTTTCTCTCGGTCAATTTCACTGTTTTCCCCTTTCCTGCCCTGTATGGGTAAAAATCCACATTTACAGACATGCAGTATCTGTCTTCAGTTAGAACACGAGACATAGGAACAAGCATAGGCCATTCAGCCCATCAAGCCTGCTCCACCATTCAATGAGATTGTGGCTGACCTGATCACCATCAGGTCACTTTCCTGCCTTTTCCCTTGATTCCCTGCCTGAATAAATATCTGTCAAGCTCATCCTTGAATAGACTTATCAATACAGCTGCTACAGCTCTCTGGGGTCAAGAATTACAACTTATTTTCATTTATGTACACTCACTAATATCTCTGTTATATCCAGTGTCTCTCAAACTCTTCCTCCCACAACTTCATGAAGGCCAACTCCAGGGTATAATCCCATCAACACAGACTCAGTACTGAGGTCCTCACCCTCCCCAACTCATCCATGTCTTCCTTTCCTCTGTTGGACTAAAAGCAAAATACTGCTGGAGATCTGAAATAAAAACAGCCAGTATTGGAGAAACTCAGCAAGTCTGGCAGCATCGATGTAGAGAGAAGTAGATTTAATATTTTGAATCAAGTGACTTGTCCTGAATTGTGTATTTTTTCAATTACTTTTCTGCCTCACTGTTCTTATCCCAAACTTTGTTCACAACAAGGATTCAGGAGTGAGGGCACTTTAATTTGAAAAAACGGGGTGTAAGAGCCTCAGACCATCGAGATTCTCACTTCCACAACATTGGAAATGTTGCTTTAGATTAGATTCCTTACAGTGTGGAAACAGGCCCTTCGGCCCAACAAGTCCACACCGACCCGCCGAAGCACATTTACCCGTTACCTAACACTACAGGCAATATGGCATGGCCATTTCACCTGATCCGCACATCTTTGTGACTGTGGGAGGAAACCAGAGCACCCGGAGGAAACCCACGCAGACACGGGGAGAACATGCAAACTCCACACAGTCAATCTGCCTGAGCTGGGAATTGAACCCGGGTCTCTGGTGCTGTGAGGCAGCAGTGCCAACCACTGTGCCACCGTCCGCTGGATCATAAACAGAAACTCAAGACCGGGAGGGGGAAACAGTGAGTGAGGAGGGTGGTGGCGTTGAGAGAGGTCACAGGTCAGTGGCCAAAGAGATGAGAAAACTCAAACTGACTGGAAGAATCAGGGCGAGAGACAAAACAAATCTGTAGATGCTGCAATCCAAGGTAGACAGACAGGAGACTGGAAGCACACAGCAAGCCAGGGAGCATCAGGAGGTGGGGAAGTCAACGTTTCAGGTGTAACCCTTCTTCAGTGAGCAGGAGGTTCAGGAAGCGGGATGAGAAGGTGGTACATGGACTGTAAGTTCCAAGTTACATTTTTCTTTCTTTTTTTTAACCACATTTCATTTCAGTAGAAAATTAGTGATGCAAAAATCTTGGCTTGGAGGATGTAATAGCTTAGCGTTAGTATTAATACTCATTTAACATTTTAATATTAAACAGTTTAATATTTGTTGTTTTCTCTGTTCTACAGAACCTAACTACAGTTTTAACATTCGTTCCTATGGGAACCACTGCTTCACATAAAGTCAATTCACTTAAAGTCCTGATTACCTGCAAAGCAGCTTTAATTTTAAATAAGGATTTACTATAACTGTAGGGCTGTGAAACCTGGAGTCTTCAGGACACTGCTGTGTGTAAATCTGGGGAAAAAAAATCACAGGGACACGAAAAAAGATTTGATTGTTGTTTGTAATTTTTTGAACATTTTTCTTTTCTAGATATAAAAATATTAACAACATAAGAAAAGGTTTGTTTGACAGAATCGAGCTTCATCCTATTGGGTAAAGAATTTGTTTTTGCATTCCATTCGTTGTAGGAAGGCAGTGGTTATGTCATGTGACCTTTAGGAGTAGGTTTGTTGGCAACTCTAGATAGCTGCCAGGTACTGAATTCTATACCTTGAGCAACTGAACACAGAGCAGGGGTATAGCTCATTGACAAAGCATTTGACTGTAGGTCATGAGGTTTCTGGTTTAAATCCAAGTACCCTTTTGTTTTTGTTTTAGATGTGTTTCCAATTTGGTGCCAACAATTACTCCCCTGTGGTTGCAGGTCTGTTGTACAGTACTTAGTTATGAATGTAGTCAGTAGTGGTACAAGTAACAATGATGGTCGATGGCATTGTCATGCTGATCCAGTTGGGACCAATGGCTATTTTTTTTTCTGGTTACGACAAACATCAACACAGACTCATTAAGAGGGTCAGGGTCTTTAGCTCTAACCAGATTACTGTTGTGGATGTGGGTACAGCTTTAGTTGCAGATAATTTGATTAAAGCTCATGAGGTTCTTGGTTCAAATCCAAATGTCTGCTTGGTGTGAAACTTGGCTGCTTTCTCTTATGACATATGTTTATGACTTTAGTTATGTACCACATCTGTTATGTAAGTTCAAATGGATTGAATTACAGAGGCCCTTGATATTTTTCTTTTTTTTCTGATTTTGTTATTTTTGTTTTCCTTTTTTTGGTGGAACTGTGAGTGAGGTTGTGAGTTGAACGTTGAATAGCCGCATGTCTTAAAAGAAAACAAACACAGATGTTGGTGACTGGCCTAGAAGATAATGCAACTTAATTACTAATCTAAAGAACACTGGGGATGATTCGGCACCGAATGTTGCAATACTTGGGGTTGGCATCTGGTTGGACGTTGAATTGGTCAATCAAAGAAGGACCAATGCTGACCCAGCCAATCACAGAGAATATTGAATTAAAAAGGCATAAAAGAACAGAAAATTGTTTCTGACAGGTTTTGGTAGGTGCAGATGATTTTGGATGCTTTGGGACTCGCTGCTATTTCTTGCTGTGTCTAGGTTTCTGGCCCATTAAAGAATTGTTGAATATTCTGAGAAAAGAATTCCAGTCTGTAAGAAATAAGTAAATACTTCTGGAAGCATAGGTGCCTGTGAACAACTCATTTTCTAAGGATTGCACACAAGGTTTGGCATCTAATATTTTGTTAACTGAATTGGCAAAATAAAGTTCTTTTATTTTCATTTGAATGTACCCTTAACACTGTCAGTCTGTCTGTGTGTGAGTGAGGTTATGATCAAAGAAGATTGGGTTTAAATCATAGTTATCAGTTAACTTATCTTGTTGTTTATCTGTGTTCTGAGAAAGTGGCAATATTAATAACTCATTACTTTTTGTTTAAATAATAAACTTTGTGTCCAAGGTCTGTTATTCTACTTCAAACCCACCGACTCCCACAGCTACCTGGACTACCTCCTCCCAACCCCCTCCTGTAAAAGCACAATCTCTTACTCCCAATTCCTCTGACTCCACCGCTTCTGCTCCAAGGAGGACCAAGGCCACTCCAGAACATCCCAGATGCCTCCTACTTCAAGGACCACAGTTTCCTCTCCCACGTGGTCAACAATGCCCTCCAGCACATCTCCTCTACTTCCCATGCCTCCCCATTTGAACTCCACCCCTCCAATCGCAACAAGGACAGCATCCCCTAGTCCTCACATTTTACCCCACCAACCTCCGGATACAACGCATCATCATTCGCCATTTCTGCCACCTACAATCAGACCCCACCACCAGAGATATATTTCCCTCCCCACCCCTATCTGCATTCCACAGAGACCATTCCCTTCATGATTCCCTTGTCAGGTCCACACCCACCCACCAACACACTCTCCACTCCTAGCATTTTCTCTTGCCACCGCAAGGTAAGTAAAACTTGTGCCCACACTTTCTCTTCACTCACCTCCATCCAAGGTCCCAGAGGATCCTTCCAGATCTGGCAGAGATTTTCCTGCACCTCCAAACACATCATCTATTGCGTTTGTTGCTCTCGATGTGGTGTCCTTTACATTGGGGACACTTGCGGAACATTTCAGAGAATATCTCTGGGACACACACTCTAAACAACCCCGCCACCCTGTGGCCAAACACTTCAACTCCCCCTTCCCCAAGGACATGCAAGTCCTGAGCCTCCTCCACCACCAAATCCAAGCCAACTGTTGGGGAGAATCTGCTATCGGGGTACCTACATTGGGGCTAGGGAGGGGAGCACCATTATTAAAGCAGACACTGTCAGATACCAGCTAAAACACAGCCATGTAAAGTAAACCCAGCCACTGCAGGACTGTCTGCCTGGGGCCACATTCCTGGGGGATTAGAACATGTCCGTCAGTTTCAGATCATCCTGTTACACTCTCATTGTTAATAAAGGAAACCGGTAACTATCGGATAGTGTAAATCGCACCGATACTACACTTGATTGATAAAGTACTTGCTAATGCCTCCGCTGACGTCAAACTCATTCGGGTCCTGTGTTAAATGATAATATCTGTATATTCAACTATGGAGAACTATTGTGAACACCCAGACAGCCAGGCGCATAGCAATGAGGAAACCCTTCCAAACAATAAACTTTTAATTTACAAGATCGGAAACTGCTGAACCCAGGATGTCTACCCATTGTTCAGCACAGCAGGAGCTGGACAGGTATCTCGGGGCAGCCAATAGAGACACTAATCCCTTCACAGACAGGTGAACCGACCAATGAGAGATCCGAACGAGGGGAACCTGACCGGGAACTCGAGGAAGCGCGAAGTATAACTGCTCCAGGACCGTAGAGGAAGACAGAACGCCTTCTCCAACGAATTGCATGCCTTTGAATTCGTTGTATAGTTTGCCAGTCTTGATTCTGTAATAAACGGTGTTTTTGCTCCAAACTCTAGCCAGTCTGATCTCTCCTTCCAAAAGAACACGTGGAGACGAGACTCTACGGGTCCGTCCCAACACAACCGACGCCTGGAGGAAGAACGCCTCATCTTCGCTTTGGGACGCTCCAACCCCATGACATCAATGTTAATTTCACCAGTTTCCTCATTTCCTCTCCCCCTACCTTAACCCAGATCAAACCTTCCAACTTGGCACTGCCTTCCTGGACTGTCCTACCTGTCCATCCTCCTTCCCACCTAGCTGCTCCACTCTCCACTCTGACCTATCACCATTACCCTGACCTTCACCTACCTATCACATCCCCCCAGGCCACCCCATCCCATTTATCTCTCAGCCCCCTTGCCGCAACTCTCCCCCTTCCCGCACCCCCCACATTCCTGATGAAGGGCTTATGCCTGGAATGTTAACTCTCCTGCTCCTCGGATGCTGCCTGACCTGCTGTGCTTTTCCAGCGCTACACTTCTTGACTCTGATCTCCAGCATCTGCAGCCCTCACTTTCTCCCTGTTATTTGTAAAGTCTGGTTCGGAACAATTGGGCAATTTTGAGGGCCATTGAATGTTTTAATTTCACAGTATAGCGAATCCAGTGACAGTAAGGCTGATTTGGCTTGCTGAACCTCAGTCATAGCAGTTGGCACATGTTCAGTATATGAGCACCCTCTGCAGCATTTGCTTTGTGATGACAACAAATATTTAAAAGGTGAACATGCAGCATAGATTAGACCAATGGACTACAGATGGATTCACCTCTAGCACATGTTCAAGTGTCATTTGGGAGTTACCTATTATTTACACGGTGTAATAAGAATGTGCATTTGAAGCTTGCTGTGATGGTTTTCCATGTTAGATTGTATGTAGTATTCTGACACACACCAGTGTTGTTGCTCCTGTTCCTGCAACATTTCTGATAGCTGTGTTTATTTGCCTTCTCATTCAAAGTGAAGCAGCACTTCTTCAGCTGATTAATAATAACAGGTAGGTACCAAACTAAGTCACCTAGTGTGTCGTTAAATAAGAAACACCAGTTTAGAGTTCATTGCAGATAAAGTGGCTCCACACTTAAATCTAGGTGTCATTCACTCCCTTTCTTTCAATACTTAATTTATGAAATCATCCTTCCCATCATACAATAAGTTTGTCTATCTTTGTGCATCTAATTGTCTGGACTGCAAACTCCAATAGGATGGCAGAGGCAGATTCAATCATAACTTCAAAAGAGGAATTGGATATGTATTTAAAAGGGAGGCATTTGAAGGACTATGAAGATACAACAGGGAAGAGGGACTGAATGGTCTGCCCTTTCAAAAGAGCCAGCACTTGTAAAGTTGCAATGATCTCCTTCTATGTGCAAGCCCTTGTGTCTACACAGGCTTGTAGTCTGATTGACCCATGGATAACATAGGAATGAATTAAGGACTCACTCAAGGTCCATATATTTAATAAGGTTTGTTTATTTGACCACACAATTCTGGATGTAAATAGCAACACAATTCCGTTGATGATTCACTCCTATCACTGAAATGTTCTAATGATGTCAAGTAATCAAACACACTTGTTCAACAAGACTCAAAGAAAGATGCGTTTGTTGAAGGTCAATCATCCCAGCCCATGTATCTCCGCGGGAGTTTCTTCCAGTGCTGTCCAAGTTTCAACCATCTTCAGCTGTTTCATCAATGATCTTCCCTCCATCATAAGGTCAGAAGTAGGTATCTTCATTGATGACTGCGCAATTTTCAGCACCATTTGGAATTTCTCAGATACTGAGGCAGTCTCTATCCACATATAGCAAGACTTTGACAATATCCACACTGTTATTAATAAGTGGTAAGTAACATCTGCACCACATGTTTGCCAGGTAATGACCATCTCCAATAAGAGAGAATCTAACCATCTCTCCTTGGTGCTTAATGTCATTACTATAGCTGGAGTTCCTTACTATCAACATTCTTGATCAGATCTATTGACCAGAAATGGAATTGAAAGAACCACACAAATACCATGGAGACAAAAGAGAGTCAGGGGCTGTGAATGCTGCAAGGAGGAACTCCCCAAAGCCTGTCCAACATCTACAGGGCACAAATCAGGAATGTGATGGATAACTCTCCATTTGTCTGGATGGATGTAGGTCCAACAACACTCAATAACCTCAACACCATCCAGGAGAGAGCAGCTCACTTGATCGATACCCCATCCGCCACCTTCAATATTCACTCCCTTTCCCACTGCCAGAGAGTTGCAGCAGTGTGTACCACCTACAAGATGCACTGCAGCAAATCTCCGAGGCTCTTCCAAACCCTAACCCCTGCCGCCTAGAAAAACAAGGGCAGCAGCTAGTATGCTGCTGAAGTTCCTTCCAGTAATTTTCCATTCTGTCCGAGGCTGCAAGAAAGCATTCCTTCAATCTTTTTGTCAAGCCAGCAGCATTGGCAATCTCCCCGATATCAAAGCACCAATTCTCTATCTGAATGAATAAGCTTTGTAGCTTTCTGTTAGTGCAACCTGAAAACATAGAAACATATAAGATAGGAGCAGGAGGAGGCCTTTCAGCCCTTTGAGCCTGCTCCATCATTCATCATGATCATGGCTGATCATCCAACTCAACAGCCTAATCCTGCTTTCTCCCCATAACCTTTGATCCTATTCACTCCAACTGCTATATCTTACTGCTTCTTCAATACATTCGATATTTTGGGATCAACTACTCCCTGTAGTAATGAATTCCACAGGTTTACAACCCTTTGGATGAAGAAATGTCCCCTCGTCTCTGTCCTAAATGGTCCACTCTGAATTCTCAGACTGTGACCCCCTGGTTCTGGAAAAAAGTCATCAACCTCTAAAAGAAAGGCAGCCACTACTGCTCCCTGTTCAGCTCTTCACTCAAAACATCTGGGTTAAATATTAGGCGAAAATTACATACTTTGCTTCCTTTCCTTATGTGTGCTATAATCCAACAACTGAGACCATCATCAAATTGCCCACAATCTCATAGCGTACTGGAGCAGACACAAAGGGCCAATGGCCTACTTCAGCTCCTGTGTTTCTCTTCAATGATTCCACAAACTTTGGTCAGTAGACATTTAACTTAAATTCCTGATCCCCGATGAAGGGCTCTTGCCTGAAACATCGATTTCTCTGCTCCTCGGATGCTGCCTGACCTGCTGTGCTTTTCCAGCACCACACTCTTGACCCCCCCCCCCCCCCCCCCATTGAAATGCTCTCATTTTGATCAATTAAAATTTTTAGGGCAGGGTATTTTTCTGTCGTTCAGTATTTGAATGTAATTGCACAGCCCCCTTGTTCAAGTCACTTGTACAACAGGGGTGGGTTTAGTTGCAGTGTAGGGAGTTGCAATCAAATGTGTGAATCTGACACATTATAGCTCCTAAACCCAACAGCACCCCCTGCTTGCTGGTTTGTTGTATTGCTGTTCTTCTCCACACTAATTGTTCCCTTTGTTTGCGATCTCTTCGTTATTGTGTGAAGCCGGATGAGTTTACATTCACTGTTCCACACCTTTTGTGGAATTTAAAGCAGATTGTAGTGATTGGAACAAGGTCAGCTGGATGGATGTCATAGAATATGAGTCATGCAGTCATAGAGGTGTACAGCAGGAAATAGTGCTGGATTAGGTTAAGGTTAAAACATCACACAACACCAGGTTATAATCCAACAGGTTTACTTGGAAGCACTAGTTTTCAGAGTGCTGCTCCATCAGGTGGTTGTTTAGATTAAGTTAGGATATCTGGTCAGCATGGACAGGTTGGACTGAAGAGTTCTAAGATGGTGCTGTTAACCTGGTCCAATCAGGGAGTCCTGACTGACCGATATAAATAAGACTGTCAGCATTGCCCTTTGATGTGAAAGGCACTGCGTGTCACTGGCCACCCGGGTGTTTTCCTATCTTCCTGGTGGTGGAAATTAAATAAAGATTTGTGCACTTTGTGTCTCTCACTGTGTCTCACAACTGCACACACACCATGGGTGCTGGGGAAAAATAAGCACTACCACAGTTAGGCGGTAGTGTGGGGGTTAATTTAAAAAAAATTTTTTTTAAATTTAACTAGAAAAATAAATAAAAATAAATAAGACTGTCAGAGGTTCTGCTCTAAGAGCTAGCTGGGTCAGTGTCATTTACTATACATGTGTAAATAAAGGGATACCAGCCTTTGTAGACTTATTTCAAGACTTACAGGGGTCTAGACAACTGGCTGGAAAACTGCTGAGAGCCCTTCATTATCTCCCTTCAGAAAGGCCTTGCATATTGAATTCCAGCTGGGAACTTGCGTGGCCCACAGTGAGTTTTCCCCAGGATCAGAGACTGCAGGGAGGGAATCCCAGCCTCCTGGAGCTTCTGACCAACTGCAGGTTGGCAACAGTCCATTGCAGGCAACAACAGTGGCAGCTGGACCTTGTGGGACTCTTCCTGAGATCCCAGCTTCTTCTCAGCCCTGAAGACTGAGACATTAAGCCTGTTTTTCTCTCTCTCCTCAGATGATACCAGGCAGGCTGGGTTTCTCCAGTATTCTCTGTCTTTGTTTTGGATTTCCAGCATCTGCAGGATTTGGCCTTTATCTGAATGCGTGGGTCTGACATGTTATTGTTAAAGTTAAAAATCTCATAAAACCAGACTATAGTCCAACAGGTTTAATTGGAAGTACAAGCTTTCAGAGCGCTGCTCCTTCATCGGGTAACTAGCAGGGCAGGATCTTAAGACACAGAATTTATAGTAAAAGACCACAGTGTCATGCACTTAAAACAATATATTGAATAAATCTAGGTTGCTGTTAAGTCTTTCATTTTTTTAGAAAGGGCTGCAGGTTAGAAAACTGGCTGGAAAACAGCTGAGAGTCCTTCATTATCTCCTTTCAGGAAGGCCTATAAAACACGCAACCCATTCTAAAAGATAAAAGACTTAACAGCAATCTAGGTGTGTTCAATATATTGTTTTAATTGCATGACACTGTGATCTTTTAGGGTAAATTCTCTGTCTTACAATCCTGCCCACGAGTTATCTGATGAAGGAGCAGCACTCTGAAAGCTAGTGCTTCCACATAAACTTGTTGGACTCTAACCTGATGTTTTGCGATTTTTAACCTGTCCACCTCAGTCCCACTGGCTCCTCCAAATCATGTTATTGTTACTAAGCCCAACAGCGCCACCTGCAGCATATACTCATTGCTTGTTTCATAGAGTCATAGGACGTACAGCATGGAAACAGATCCTTCGGCCCAACTTGTCCAGGCTGACCAGATATCCCAACCCAACCTAGTCCCACTTGCCAGCACCTGGCCCATATCTCTCCAATCCCTTCCTATTCATATATCCATCCAAATGCCTCTTAAATGTTGCAATTGTACCAGCCACTATCACTTCCACTAGCAACTCATTCCATACAAGTACCACCCTCTGTGTGAAAAAGTTGCCCCTGAGGTCTCTTATATCATTCCCTTCTCACCCTAAACCTATGCCCTCTAGTTCTGGACTCCCTGGCCCCAGGGAAAAGACTTTGTCTATTTATCCTATCCATGCCCCTCATAATTTTGTAAACCTCACTCATTTGTTATTCACATGTGTATGCTGCCTTGTTACATTGTATACACTAGTGTTTACATGACACTAGTGCTGCAAAACTAAACAATGAACCAAATTTGATTGCAAGCATTTAACGAGATGGGGGATAGCACAGTGTCAGAACATTTGACTTCAGATCAGGACATTGAATTTCCTGTGTCATTTCGAGGAGCCTTATTATCCAGGTGTCATGTGGTAAGAATGTGCTGATGAGGTTTGCTGAGCAGGATTCCCATGCTTCCCTCTCTACTGTATCATTGGTATCACTCCTGCAACATCTATGATAGCCATAGACATTTACCTTCCATTGAAACAAAACAGCTTCTAATTACATTGAAATAAAACCAGAAAGTGCTGGAGAAACTCAGTAGGTCTGCAGCATCTGGTGGAAAGACAAACAGAGTTAACATTTCAAGTCCAATATGAATCTTCTATGGAATCAGTCAGTCCTGCACTGCAGGTAAAAGGAGAGGAGGTTTGTCTCTCTTTTTTTTCTGGCTCTTTCTCTGTTTTTCTCTCTCTTTCTCACTCTCTCTTCCTCTCTTTTTCCTCGAAGCCAAAGGACAAGTGAAACAGTAGTCTAAAAGAAACAGGACGAAGAGTCTCAACTGACTTGCAAAGCCAAACCACTCAAAATCAATTGCTCACCTAGCAACATCCATTCTTCCTGTATGACCCACACAAACATCCGTAATGTCCCATCATCTAGTTTTCATGGAATTCAGATTAGATTACTTACAGTGTAGAAACAGGCCCTTCGCCCAACAAGTACACACCGACCCTCCAAAGAGCAACCCCACCCAGACCCATTCCCTACATTTACCCCTTCACCTAACACTACAGGCAATTTAGCACAGCCAATTCACCTAACCTTTGGGAGGAAACCAGAGCACCCAGAGAAAACCCACGCAGACACAGGGAGAATGTGCAAACTCCACACAGACAGTTGCCCGAGGTGGGAATTGAACCCGGGTCTCTGGTGCTGTGAAGTAGCAGTGTTGACTACTGTGCTACCGTGCCACCCACTTCGAGACTTTATCAATCTTTATCTTTATCTTTTTTGTGTTCATCTCTAATTTCTAATCTGTGTCCATGTGATATGTTATTATGTTTTCTTGGGTTTGGTAACTACTGAGCTCACTTTTTCATTAAGAGAAAGTGAGGACTGCATATGCTGTAGATCAGAGTAAAAACGTGTGGTGCTGGAAAAGCACAACAGGTCAGGCAGCATCCGAGGAGCACTCTTCCATTAACTCAAGAAAGTCCGATTAAACTGACCCCTTTTGTAAATATATTTATTAGCTAAAAATATTTGACTTTATAAACAGACAAAGTTATTGAAAAATACAACCAATAACAAATACCAGTATAATAGAGAAAAAAGAGAAAAACACAAATTACAATACTACTGCTGTCTACTAACTACTAACCTACACTATAATACAAAACAAACCCTAACACTGTGCAAAACAACACCAATAGATAAGGAAATGACTAATAGATCAAAAAAAATGAAAAGCAAAAGAAAGCACTTTAAAACATAATTTCATTTGTTCTGGGACAAAGGTATCCATGCATTAACCTTGTTGCGAGTGACTACTGAAAAAAAAGCTTGGTAATTTGAAGAGTCCTATCTGAAACTACAATGAAATGGGACACCTTGCATGTGAACTGGTTATAACTGAGATGTGCAGTGGTCAAGAAAGGCGAAAAACAAATACATATATTTTCCTATTTCTTGGAATCTTTGTGTGGAAAATGAACCACCAGTTGTATATCTTAAAGCTTGTGAAGTTAAATATCACACAACATCAGGTTATAGTCCAACAGGTTTATTTGGAAGCACTAGCTTTTGGAGCGCTGCTCCTTCATTGTGGACACCTGACAAAGGAGCAGTGTTCTGAAAACTAATGCTTCCAAATAAACCTGTTGGACTATAACGTGGTGTTGTGTGATTTTTAACTTTGTACACCCCAATCCAACACCGGCATCTCAAATCATTAAAGCTTATGGTGAGCAGAGGGGGGCAAGAATTATTTTGCAAATATTGGTCAGAGTATTGACCACATGAGTTAGGAGGTCATGCTGCGGCTGTACAGGACATTGATTAGGCCACTGTTGGAATATTGCGTGCAATTCTGGTCTCCTTCCTATCGGAAAGATGTACTTGAAAGGGTTCAGAAAAGATTTAAAAGGATGTTGCCAGGGTTGAGCTACAGAGAGAGGCTGAACAGGCTGGGCTGTTTTCCCTGGACTATCAGAGGCTGAGGGGTAACCTTATAGAGATTTACAAAATTATGAGGGCCTTGGATAGGGTGAATAGGCAAAGTCTTTTCCCTGGGGTTGTGGAGTCCAGAGCTAGAGGGCATAGGTTTAGGGTGAGAGGAGAAAGATATAAAAGAGACCGAAAGGGCAACCTTTTCACACAGAGGGTGGTACGCGTATGGAATGAGCTGCCAGAGGAAGTGGTGGAGGCTGGTACAATTGCAACATTTAAGAGGCATTTGGATGGGTATATGAATAGGAAGGGTTTGGAGGGATATGGGCCAGGTACTGGCAGGTGGAACTAGATTGGGTTGGGATATCTGATCAGCATGGATGGGTTGGACCGAAGGGTCTGTTTCCATGCTGTGCATCTCCATGACTCTAAGTCAAGAGTTTCCTGGAGTGTAGGTTCCATCAGTTAGTGACCCCGCTTCCTAGATCGATCAGGTGAATATTAAGCAGCCATCTACCGAAACTAGAAAGAAGCAGAAAGTGCAAAAGTGCACTAGGCTTATGGCAATTCTCAATGGAACACGTTGCTGTCTCTGGACTGATAAATTCAGGGTCCCAGGCTCATGAATCCACAAGGACAAATCCCACCAATTGAATTGGTCACAATTGAATTTAGCTAAAAAGAAATCTGCCATTGAAAGTTTTGATGGCGAGTGTGCAATTATGAATTTGTTTTGCTGTTTAAAAACCCATTTGATTCACTAATGTCATTCAGAAGTAAAATCTGCCAAGTTTACTTGGTCTGCCTACATTTCACAGCAGATCCGTAGCGATGTGCTGGATATTTAACTGCTGTCTGAAATGGCCCAGTAAATCATTCATTTCAAGGTTCAGTTAGGGGTTGACTATAAATGCCTGTTATGACGTTCATTAAGAAAAAGAAAAATGAAGGAGATGACATCTTGGGAGAATGGATTCTGTGTCCACTGTGAGCCAATTGACTGCACAGAGGGACTCCACAAACTGGATAAATGCTGTGGGTCACAGGGGATTCAATAGTCAGAGGAGCGTTCCCTACAATAGCCAGCTTGAGTTATAGAATCATAGAGCTGTACAGCACAGAAACGTTCAGTCCAACTTGTCAATGCCGATCAGATATCCTAAACTAACCGAGTCCGATATGCCAGCACTTGACCCATATCCCTCCAAACCCTTCCTATTCATATACCCATCCAGATGCCTTTTAAATGCTCCACCACTTCCTCTGGCAGCTCATTCCATACACACACCACCTGCTTAGGTACCCCTTAGGTCCCTTTTATATCTTTTCCCTCTCACTCTCAACCTATTCCCTCTAGTTCTGGACTCCTCCACATGTGATCTGTTGCCTGCTAAATTCCAGGGTGAACCGTATCACTGTGAATGAGCCAAAATTTTTTAGAGGGAACAGAATACAACCAGAGATTATATTTCAAAACTTAAACACACATACCAACAGATTCAAGAACACTTGCTTCCCCGCTGTTATTAGACTTCTGAATGGACATCTCAAATTTTAAATTTAATGTTGATTTCACTCTGTGGGCACCTTCTCTGCAGCCGTAATATCGGATTCTTCATGCACTTGGTACGCAAAACACAACCTTTCACTATACCTAGGCACACGTGACAACAATAAATCAAATCAAAGAAAAGGCTGCAATCCATGTGGGAACCAATGATGAACGAAGGAAAAAGGTTGACACCCTGCTGCCTGTGCTTCCAGGAGCTATTGGACAAGTTACAAAGCAGGAACACAAATGTAGTAATCTCTGGATTACTTCCAATCCCACACACTGAGCAGAATAGAGAGAGTAGATTTAAATTGATCAACGTGCCATTGGAGAAATTATGTACAAGTCAGTCTCTCAGATTCAGGACATTGGGATTATTGTCTGGGACAGGAGGGATCTGCTCAAGTTCGAAGAGTTGTCCTTCAATGTAACTGGGGCTGACACTCTGTTCTTGGTGAGAGGACAGCCTGTACTATGGGTGTGGAAGCAGGATGAGCATCACTGTGATACAGTGGGAAGGAGGAAAAGGCAAGACGGAGAACTGGGAGAGACAAACTCTGCACCAGCAAGAGGGAATTCAGAAATGGAAGGGATAAGACAGGGAGCAAATGAAAAACTGTTTCAAATGGGTTGACAGGACAGGTGCATGAATGCTCTGAGGGTCAGAAATAAAATGGCTGGACTTCACTCAAAAATCTACACGGTGCCTGTTCTGAATAAAATAAACAATTGAGCGGTGTAATTTGTTCTGATAAATATAGAAATGAGCACAAACATAGCAGGATCCTTTAAAAGAATTGCCATGGCTTCCTGCTGGAGCAACATGACTAGCAAACATGACATGAGCTGCAATTTTCAGAGTGTGGTGCTGGAAAAGCACAGCCAGTCAGGCAGCATCCAAGGAGCAGGAGAATCAATATTTCGGGCATAAGCTCTTCATCAGGCAGCTGATGCTGTCTGACCTGCTGTGCTTTTCCAGCACTACACTCTCGACTCTGATCGCCAGTATCTACAGTTCTCATTTTCTCCTCCGGGAGCTGCAATTTGCCATGTACATAATGATGAGGAAGGAAGTGCACAGGATACATTAAAACGGAGACCTCAAGATCTAAAGTCATGCACTCTACCAGGGCTAAACCATCACTTAATTAACTGCCCTCAGACACAAGGTAAGTTACAAAGAAGATGCATACCAGACTCGAAACATTAGCTCTTTTCCTCTCTCCACAGATGCTGCCAGATCTGCTGAGTTTCCTCAAAGTTCCCTGTGTTTGTTTCAGATTTCTGATTTTGCCCTCATTTGATATCTCAATCATTCTGAAAGATGGAAAGGAGCTGCTTCAATTATTTTGAAATGCAAATAAGTAGAGCTAATGGAAACACGAGTGCACTAACATTGTTGGGTGGTGATGTGATGGACAAGTCAACATGGAAAGCCATGTTGAAACCCCAAGTTTCAACAGCAAATTCTTGCCACAAAAACTAGGATTAGAAACATCCTCAAAATTCTCCATTTAAAATCAAAAGTCCTGTCACTGTGCCACACCATCTTTGCCATCTGGGAAATGTACTGAGTATAACGTTGAAATAATAAATAATCATGCAGCAGGAGCAGCAGGCAAATGGTCCAGGAAGATCTTGTAGTTAAATCACTATAACCCAGCAAAAGCATAAATTCCACTGCACCAGTCAGAATGTAAGTGGTGATTAACTAAATTCACCAGACAATATATGCAACAAGTCAGGTAATTACCAACTTCACAAAAACACTGCAAAGACACTTCAGTAAAGTGACACTCAGAAGTTCTTGATCTGCCGTTTAATGTTCTCCACACTGCTGTGCATAATTTAATTAGGATCAAAAGGAAATTGTCTGGCTACTGTGTACTTGTCAATTGTTACATGAAGTAGAACAGAAGCTGCCTGATCAGCTTATCTTTCCTAACACAATTCGTTGAAAGGAAAACATTGAAAATAGGAGCAGGAGTAGACCATTTGGCCGGTCAAGCCTGCTCTCCACCATTCACTAAGTTATGGCTGATCATCCAACTCAATAGCCTGTTCCTGCTTTCCACCAATATCCTTTGGTTCGTTTGGCTTCAAGTGTTAAATCCAACTCTTTTTGAAATCAACAATGTGTTGGCCTGTTCTCTGTGGTAGAGATTTCCACAGGCTCATCATTCTCTGGACGAAGAAATTTCTTCTCAAATGAGTCCGAAATGGTTTACTCAGACTGTGACCCCTGGTTCTGGACTCTCCATGTCATTGGAAAAACCTTTCCTGCATCTACTCTGTCTAGTCCTGTCAGAATTTTATATGTTTATATGAGATCCCCAGCATTCTTCTGAACTCAATTGAATATAACTTTAATTGACTCAACCCTTTCTCATATGTCGGTGCCGCCAACTCAGGAATCAATCTGGCAATCCTTTGCTACACTCCCTGTATAGCAGGGACATCCTTCCTCAGATCAGGAGACCAAAACGGCCTGCAATATTCCAGGAGTAATAGTCCCATACAACTGCAGCAATACATCCTTGCTGCTGTAGTAAAATCTTCTCACTTTGAAAGCTAACATAGAACATAGAACATTACAGCGCAGTACGGGCCCTTCAGCCTTCGATGTTATGCCAATCTGTGAAACCAATCTGAAGCCCATCTAACCTACACTATTCTATTATCATCCATATGTTTATCCAATGACCATTTAAATGCCCTTAAAGTTGGCGAGCCGACTACTGTTGCAGGCTGGGCATTCCATGCCCTTACTAATCTCTGAGTAAAGAACCTACCTCTGACATCTGTCTTATACTTATCACCCCTCAATTTAAAGCTATGTCCCTTCATGCCATCACCATCCAAGAAAAAAGGCTCTCACTGTCAATCCTATCTATTCCTCTGATCATCTTGTATGTCTCTATTAAGACACCTCTTAACCTTCTCTCTAACAAAAACAGCCTCAAGTCCCTCAGCCTTTCCTCATAAGACCTTCCCTCCATACCCGTCAACATCTTGGTAAATCTCCTCTGCATTCTTTCCAAAGCTTCCATATCCTTCCTATAATGCGGTGACCAGAACTGTGTGCAATTTCCTAAGTGCGGCCATACCAAAGTTTTATGCAACTGCAACATGACCTCATAGCTCTGAAACTCAATCCCTCGACCAATAAAAGCTAACACACCATATGCCTTCTTAACAACCATATCAACCTGGGTGGCAACTTTCAGGGATCTATGCACATGGATACCGAGATCTCTCTACTCATCCACACTATCAAGAATCTTACCATTAGCCCAGTACTCTTTATTCCTGTTACTAAAGTGAATCACCTCACACTTTTCTGCATTAAACTCCATTTTCCAACTCTGAGCCCAGCTCTACAGCTTATCTATGTCCCTCTGTAACCTGCAACATCTTTCCACATTGTTCATAACTTCACTGACCTTAGTGTCATCCGCAAATTTACTAACCCATCCTTCTATGCCCTCACCCCGGTCATTTATAAAAATGACAAAGAGCAGTGGCCAGAAAACAGATCCTTGTGGTACATCACTAGTAACTGAACTCCAGGATGAATACTTCCCATCAACCACCACCCTCTGTTTTCTTACAATGATCCAATTTCTGATCCAAACCGCTATATCACCCTCAATCCCATGCTTCTATATTTTCTGCAATAGCCAACTGTGGAGAACTTTATCAAATGCTTTATTGAAATCCATATACACCACATCAATTGCTTATCCTCATCCACCTGTTTGCTCACCTTCTCAAAGAACTCAATAAGGTTTGTGAGGCATGGCCTACCCTTCACAAAACCTTGTTGACTATCCCTAATCAAATTATTCCTTTCTAGAGGATGATAAATCCAATCTCTTATATCCATTCCAACACTTTACCGACAACCGAAGTAAGGCTCACTGGTCTATAACTACCAGGGTTGTCTCTACTCCCCTTCTTGAACAAGGGGACAACGTTTGCTATCCTCCAGTCTTCTGGTACTATTCCTGTAGACAGTGACAACATAAAGATCAAAGCCAAAGGCTCGGCAATCTCCTCCCCTGGCTTCCTGGAGAATCCTAGGATAAATCCCATCCGGCCCACACTTTCCAGAATTTTCACACTTTCCAGAATTGCTAACATCTCCTCCTTGTTAACCTCAATCCAGTCTGGTCTAATAGCCTGTACCTCAGCATTCTCCTCCACAACGGTGTCATTTTCCTGTGTGAATACTAATGAAAAATATTCATTTATCACCTCTCCTATTTCCTCGGACTCCACGAACAACTTTCCACTACTGTCCTTGACTGGACCTAATTTTATTCTAGTCTTTCTTTTATTCCTGACATACCTATAGAAAACTTTGGCATTTTCCTTGATCCTACCTGCCAAAGACTTCTCATGTCCTCTCCTGGCTCTTCTTAGCTCTCTCTTCAGGTTCTTTCTGGCTAATTTATCACATTTTATCTTTACATTAGCGTCCGTATTCCTCTTGACGAGAGATTCAACTTGTTTAGTAAACCACAGCTTCCTTGCTCACTTCCTCCCTGCCTGACAGGTACATCCTTATCAAGGACACGCAGTAGCTGTTCCTTGACTAAGCTCCACATTTCAATTGTGCCCATCCCTGCAGTTTCCTTCCCCATCCTAAATCTTGCCTAGTCGTCTCATAATTGCCTTTCCCCCAGCTATATCTCTTCTCCTGCGGTATGCACCAATCACTTACCATTGCTCAGGTAAATGTAACCAAATTGTGGTCACTATCACCAAGCTGCTCACCTCCCTCTAATACCTGGCTGTGTTCATTACTCAGTATCAAATCCAATGTAGCCTCGCCTCTTGTTAGCCTGTCTACACACTGTGTCAGGAAACCCTCCTGCATATATTGGACAAAAACTGATCCATCTAAAGTACTCAAACTATAGTACAGTCAATACTTGGAAAGTTAAAGGCCCCCATAACAACTACCCTGTTACTTTCGTTCCTATCTGGAATCATCTTTGCTATCCTTTCCTCTACAACACTGGAACTTTTCAGAGGCCTGTAGAAAACTCCCAACAGGGTGACCTCTCTTTTCCTATTTCTAACCTCAGCACACACGACCTCAGTCGACGAGTCCTCATTAACGTCCTTTCTGCCACCGTAATACTGTCCTCGACTAACAATGCCACCTCCCCCTCTTTTACCATCTTCCCTGTTCTTACTAAAACATCTTAACCCCAGAACCTGTACAAACCATATCTGTCCCTGCTCTATTCATGTTTTTGAAATGGCCACAACGTCAAAGTCCCAGATACCAACCCATGCTGCAAGTTCACCCATCTTTTTCTGGATGCTCCTGGCGTAGAAGTAGACACACTTCAAACCACCTTCCTGCCTGCCAGTACACTCTTGCGACCTTGAACCCTCATTTACATACCTATTACTCTCAATATCTTGTACACCGAAGCTACAATTCAGGTTGCCACCCCCCTGCTGAATTATTTGCCTTCTTCACCCCCTGCTGCACCTGCATACTTACCTTATATTACATTAATTTAATCTCATTTTCTGCTAGGGAACTCTGCACCTTTCAATAGGTTCAATAACAAATTCAACAATTTGAAGGCTTGAGCATCTTCTTGTGTGCCCTTACCTCAACCCCTACACACCAGAGCTTGTCACCACATGGGCTGTGACTAAAGTCAACCCATTGGCACTTACTAATGGTCCCCATTGGCAGATATTCATTCTCCCAGGCTGACCTTTACCCAGTTGTTGGTCTGCCCAACAGTTTCTCTCTCTTTGGACTCTAGCTCCACCTCCTCCCCCACTCCCCTCCATCTTGTAGAAATGCAAACGTTTTCCTAGCTCCAATCAGTTCTGAAGAAGGGTCACTGGACTGAACTTAACTCTGCGTTCTCTGCCACAGATGGATGGCACAGTGGTTAGCTCTGCTGCCTCACAGCATAGGAGTCCTAGGTTCAGTTCCAGCCTCGAGTGACTGTCTGAGGGGAGTTTGGATATTCTCCCTGTGTCTGCATGGATTCCCCTCTGGATGCTCCTGTTTCTTCCCACAGTCCAAAGATGTGCAAGTCAGGTAGATTGACCATGGGAAATTGTCAGTAGCATCCAGGGATGTGCAGGCTAGGTGGATTAGCCAGGGAAATGTTGGATCTGTGTGGGATGCTCTTTGGAGGGTTGGTGTGGACTTGATAGGCTGAATGGCTTCCACACTATAAGGCTACTGTGAGATGCTGCCAGACCTGCTGAGACTTTTCAGCTGTTTGTGTTTTTGTTTCTGATTTTCACTGTTCGTTGGGGTTTTTCTGTCCCCACTGCTAGGCTAACTGTTCTGTGCCTACCTCGTCTCCCTCTGTTACCCTTCTTAAAGAGCAGAAATACAACTCCCGAATTCAGAGTCATGAAGAAATCAATATTAGTTTGTTTATACATGTTATCAATTTCTGTTGCAAGTAATTAGTTAAAAACTTCTATACCACAAATAAACTATACAGAAAGAAATACTATTATTTAAAGTTCCTCTTTTAGCTCTCTGTAGTGGGACTAAACTTGGACTGCACATGATAAACACCAAGTATCAGGTTCTGGAGATGCCGGTGTTGGACTGGGGTGGACAAAGTTAAAAATGGCACAACACCAGGTTATAGTCCAACAGGTTTATTTGGAAGCACTAGCTTTCGGAGCGCTGCTCCACCACCTGATGAAGGAACAGCATTCCAAAGGCTAGTGCTTCCAATTAAACCCTTTGGACTATAACGTGATGTTGTGTGATTTTTAACGAAGTATCAGGTTCATTTTCCAATCTTTATTTCCTGATCCTGAAAGTTGGAGTGGGGCTGGAGGGTAACAGCTTCCTGTATAAGCTCCACTTTGGAATTGACTTCAAAACACCCACCTAACTTAGAATGTTTGATGACACATTTTATTATTTTTCTTAGGATTAGTAAATAATAATACATTCTTTCACTCAAAGAAATCTTGTCAGTAGCTCTTCCATTTATGAACCAGCGAATTGTGCTTTAGTTGAAGTTTTATACAAACGGAAAGGAATTATGAAAAACAAAGCAACTAATTCACTGCGGCCTTCCCCTTCCCTCACAACCTAGTCAAACCAACTGGAGTACTCCTCCTCTGAACTGAAATCCCCTGTCACTCTGCTATGCACTCATCTCTAAATATTTCCAATTAAACATTGTCACTGCTTGCTTCAATGTTCCATTTGGAAACATTGTGCAAACAATGTGATACAGTATGTGTAAATGAATGGAATATAGCATCAATATAATAACTAAGCATCCTGTAAGCAGTGAGTAAATACTATGGGGAAGGTAGTGTGCTCAGTGAATGCAGCATGTGCCAAATCCATTTGGTCAGCTCCAGTTTGCAGAACAGAAGTGGTATTTAGTTAAATTAACTAAACAATCTGTGCAACAGAGAGATTAAATTACTTTGCCAAAACACCAGAATACTACTTCAATTGCAATCTGGAATTGTATAAAACTCTTCATTAAGTCATCTCATGGATCACAGAATACAACACAGCTATAGGAAGAGGCTGAATAGGCTGGGACTGTTTTCCTTGGAGTGTCAGAAGCTGAGGGGGTGACCTTATAGAGGTTTATAAAATCATGAGGGGCATGGATAGGGTAAACAGACAAGGCCTTTTCTCTAGGGTGGGGGAGTCCAGAACTAGAGAACATAGTTTTAAGGTGAGAGAGAAAAGGTTTAAAGGGACCTAAGGGACAACTTATTCACACAGAGAGTAGTGCATGTATGGAATGAGCTGCCACAGGAAGTGGTGGAGTCTCACACAGTTACAACATTTAAAAGGCATCTGAACAGGGTACAGGAATAGCAAGGGGTTAAAGGGATATGGGACAAATACTGGCAAATGGGACTAGATTAGGTTAGGATAGTCGGTCAGCACGGACGAGTTGGACTGAAGGGTCTGTTTCTATTCTGTGATTCTATGACATGCTAACTCAATTAATATCACATACAAACAAAAATAGCTAGAGAAACTCTGAAGAAGGATCACTAGACCCAAAACATTAACTTCGCTTTCTCTCCACAGATGCTGCTAGATCTGCTGAGATTCTCCAGCAACTTCTGCTTTTATTTCATATTTTCAGCATCCCCAGTTTTTGATTTTTTTTAAAAACTCAGTTACTATGTCTGAAATCAGAGGAACTGTTAGTCAAATGTCAATTATCATTTATTGTGGAATCCTCAGTATGAGACAGCATTATTTTTTTCCATGACCAGTATTTATCCAATGAATGTTTTTTTTGGAAAGTTATAATTGAGTCTTTTAGAGCTGTGTTCCTCAAACCTTTTCCCACTATAGCTCATTTGAGATTTGAAAATTGTCACAACCCCTCAGTGTGAATGGGTCTGTCTGAGACAGGACACCGTCAGAGTTCAGAAAGTGACCATTGTTATCACAGAGTTCACGAACCTAACATTTCTGCTCAAGACCCTCACTTTGGGAAATTGTGCTTTCGAGATTGCATGCCAAGTTCTGTTACAAAATACTAAGTTCAAAAACCACACAACACCAGGTTATCGTCCTATGGGCTTATTAGAAAACACTAGCTTTCAGAGTGCTGCTCCTTCATCAGGTGTCTGAAAACTAGTGTTTTCAAATCAACCCATTGTACTATAACCTGGTGTCATGTGATCTTTGACCTTGTCCAACCCAGTCCAACACCAGCACCTCCACATCAAAATACTCAAATTCATGTCCTAATTAATTGTGAGGCTGTTCGAACTTGATAGGGTAGTCACCGTTACTGTCCGACTCCAAGCTGAAGTCTTTAAAGATTAATAAAGGACACTGCTATTAGGGAGCACTTAAGTAATTGTTAAATTGTCTGTCTTCAACAATTTGACACATAATATTTACAATGTATTTTGGTATATGCCTGAGAAGCCAAGGCATACCAGGCTACTGCTAGGAAATGGGATTAGAATAGTTAGGTGGTTGTTTTTGCACAAACTCAATGGGTTTCAGGTTCTTTTTCTGTGCTGTAGACCTCTCTGACTGCTTTCAGGAGCACAGTGCTCAGCACCGAGTTATAGTCACTGGTGCAAGGATTACCGTACTAAAAAGCTGCTCAAGCTTTAACAAACAACTAACAAATACCTGTGCTGCATGTGGTGACCATAATTGTTGTGCGTAATGCAATGTAGAATACCTTCTCATCAAGTTTCAACAACACATAGCAATGAGTTAGAAACATCCCCAAAATGACACTTACAGTCATAGAGTCATAGAGATGTGCAGCACGGAAACAGATCCTTCGGTCCAACTCATCCATGCCGACCAGATATTCCAACACAATCTAGTCCCACCTGCCAGCACCTGGCCCATATCCCTCCAAACCCTTCCTATTCATATACCCCCTCTCCCTTTTGAAAGTGCTGTTGTTCTGATTATTTTTCCCAAAGTTTCGAAACAATGCAACAGCATAAAATACAGTAATTGCTGCTCCTGGAATTCAAGGAAGCCACCTCCAGCACCTAAAATACCTCAAACAAGGAGCAGCTGTTCCTGCCAGAAATTTTTCCCGTCTTCCATCTTGGATTACCCAGAATCCTTAAATTTCAACCAGAGATATTTCTATTTCTGATTTCACTTATTATTGTCACATCTACCTAGTACAGTGAAAAGTTTTGTTTTGTGTGCAGTACACACAGATAATAACATATAAGGGCAAACAGATCATAGGGTGATTAAACAGCGTGAGGCACATAAAGTTACAGCTGCACAGAAGGTGTACAATAAGCAAGATCAACATTAGATTTGAAATTTGACAGGTCCATTCAGCAGTCTGAAGTCAAATCTTTTGTCACTGTTTTATTTGTTCATGGGATGTAGGTGTAAGCCAGCATTTACTGCCAATCCCTAATTGCCCACAGGATATTTGAGTTGACCACATTGTTGTGGGTCTGGAATTACGAGTAGACCAGACCAAGTGAGGATGGCAGATTTCTTTCTCCAATTCAATGACGTATTTAAACACTTCAGTCCAATGCATTCAACGAAAGGCCAATTTTCAGTTTTGCAACATCATACTTCCAATGCCGTATCGATAAGTGTACAGAATTGATATCATTAATGAACTTTGAATGTAGGTTTGCTCGCTGAGCTGAAAGGTTCATTTCCAGACGTTTTGTTACCTTACTAGGTAACATCTTCAGTGGACCTCATGCAAAGCAATGCTGAAAGTTCCTGCTTTCTATTTATATGTTTGGGTTTCTTTGGGTTGGTGATGTCATTTCCTGTGGTGATGTTATTTCCTGGGATGAAGTCACTTCCTGTTTCTTTTCCCAGGGGGTGGTAGATGGGGTCTAACTAGATGTGTTTGTTCATAGAGTCTGGTTGGAATGCCATGCTTCTAAGAATTCTTGTGCATGTCTTTGTTTGGCTTGTCCTAGGATGGATGTATTGTCCCAGTCGAAGTGGTGTCCTTCCTCATCTGTATGTGAGGATACAAGTAAGAGAGGGTCATGTCTTTTTGTGGCTAGTTGATGTTCTTGTATCCTGGTGGTTAGTTTTCTGCCTGCTTGTCCAATGTAGTGTTTGTTACAGTCCTTGCACAGTATTTTGTAGATGACGTTAGTTTTGCTCATTGTCTGTATAGGGTCTTTCAAGTTCATTTGCTGCTGTTTTAGTGTGTTGGTGGGTTTATGGGCTACCTTGATGCCAAGGGGTCGGACCACTATTCAGACCCCCTTGGCATAATGGTAGCCCATTAACCCACCAACACACTAAAACAGCAGCTAATGAACTTGAAAGACCCTATACAGACAATGAGCAAAACTAACGTCATTTACAAAATAGCGTGCAAGGACTGTAACAAACACTACATTGGACAAACAGGCAGAAAACTAGCCACCAGGATACATGAACATCAACTAGCCACAAAAAGACATGACCCTCTCTTACTGGTATCCTCACATACAGATGAGGAAGGACACCACTTCGACTGAGACAATATATCCATCCTAGGACAAGCCAAACAAAGACATGCACAAGAATTCTTAGAAGCATGGCATTCCAACCAGACTCTATGAACAAACACATCGAGTTAGACCCCATCTACCACCCCCTGAGAAAAGGAACAGGAAGTGACTTCATCACAGGAAATAATATTACCACTGGAAATGACATCACCAACCCAAAGAAACCCAAAGAAAGCAGAAATTTTCAGCATTGTTTCACATGAGACCCACTGAAGATGTTACCTAGTAGGGTAACGAAACATCTGGAAATGAACCTTTCAGCTCAGCAAGCAAACCTACATCCAAAACCTCAACCTGAGCTACAAATCTTCTCAAAACTTGCTATCATAAATGAATCCCAGTGAATAAATGTTACTGTAATTAGTAGAAGGGTGCGAGGAGTTTTGAGGAGTAATTTCTTTTTACACAGATGGTCATGGGATGAGTGGTGGGTTAAATTCATTACCCATAAGGCTGGCTGGAGTAACAACCTTTAAGGCATCAAAAAATGCTGAACATGCACTTGAGATACCACACTGAGTCACAGATCAAGACTTGCAAAGTAGGATTAGTCTGGCTAATTTATTTTATTTTCACCAGGGACATACTAATCCAATTGGTTTGCTTCGTCAGTACCATACTTGTAGTTGCTTGTGGTTTCTATGCAGAACAAGTGTGAATACTTAACAAATGTAACATGTCAAATCCACACCTTCAGTTCAGCTTACACATCAAAAGTGGTTTCTATCTAGATTCACAAAGCGATGCGTGCAACAGAGACTCATCTTTGGAATGACAAGTTAGCAAAGTGTAGGCCTTGTATTTCAACAAGGAAAGTCATGATCTCCAGTCTAATATTTTACCATTACATTATACCCACATTGCAATTGCAAGTATTTAAATCAAAACCCAAAATAAAATGTCAGGTCATACAGATATATTCCAGAGTTATATATGAATGCCATTCAGCCTATCTTCCCTTGGATTGCTCATTGTCTGTTGTGCAATTGGTCCCACAGCCCTGCCCTATCACTGTAGTCCTGCAATTCTACTTATTCCACATTTATCGTTTTGAAAGTTGTTATAGAGTGACATTCCCATATCATTTTAGGCAGTGAATTCCAGATCCTGATGAAAACAGCCGCATTACAGTGAAGACAAATTTACTGGAGTGAAACGTGTCAAATGCTAGGGGACTTCTGGACTTGAATCAAAGACTGACTGATGTGTAATTAAATGTCCTCTCCCTGGGCTACACTCCCAAATCACTGCATTAAGCTAACAAAGCAGAAAATCTGATACTCATTCTGTTGTTACAGCCTGCACTTCAGAAACTGCATTAAACCAAAGTCAATCCGTGAACTTCCATCTCTTCAAGCTCATTCCCTAACTCAGTGTCGTCTCACACATTAACACGGCCCACTTCAGTGAAACCTTGGGCAGACTCACAGAGCTAAATGGCAGCGAAAAATCTTCAAGCGAGAGGGAAATCAAAAGGAGAAAATCGCCTTTAGAACCGCCCTGTATGTCTCTGGGGTTTCCGGGGCATGTGGCAGTGCAGGAGTTAAATGACTTTTTGAACATCGCTATTATGGAAAGTCAGAGTTGGTACCAGCTGGAAACAGCGAGGACAGTCCAAAAGGACTTCAATCTTTTATTGCAATGCACAGGCTGACTTCTGATCCTGGACAGTGAGATACTATTAACCCATAGTATCAGGTTACCAGTGTCAGTATCAGCAACAAAGTTCAGGTGCTTTACAAACGGTTGAACATGAAGAATTGCAAGAACCCTGGGCATGCTTCGGCTAGTTGTGTTACAACAGGAGAGTATTCACTGAACAAAACTAACCTTCCTCTCTGCTAGGGAACAACATGGGACATAGCAGGACAGCAGCACTCGCTCTGTCACTTCGGTCGCCTGTGTGTCGACTTTAACAACTTTGCAAATGAGAGTCCATTCGTTCTGCAATGACAGTGCTATCCATCATTCACAAAAGTTTACACTTTACACACATCAGGAAGAAAAGCCGGAAGAACCCCGGTGGTGTAAGTCAAAATTTGCTGGAAAAGCTCAGTAGGTCTGGCAGCATCGGTGCAGAGAAATCAGAGTTAACGAGTGACCCTTCCTCAGAACCTCAAAGTTTGGGAAGAACAGTTGGTGCAGACTGTAAGTAGGCAGAGAACTCCTGGACAATTAATTCTGTGGCTGCACAATACCCGCGACAGATCTTGCCCGTAGGTAACTTTTAAATTCTATTTGAGAATTAAAACTTTACTCAGATACACAGAAACAGTAGCACTGTGCAGTCAGTCACTGAGGTGAGACGGTTCTGGGAGCAAATCGAATTACGGTAATAAGTTTCAACGGGAGTTTGGGTAGATGCTTGAAAGAGGGGGAAGTTTGCAGATTTGTGGAGAAAGACCAGAAGAGTGAGAGTAAAGGAAAAACCAACAGGTAGACTCTGTTATATTGTCTTGTGATTGCTAGTCCTTCGCTAGGACAGGACCGTCCAGGTGTTCAGTAACTCACTGTCCAAAGGAATGGGTGAATGATGAGGAAGTGAGGCATGAAATACTCACTTATTCAGAAATACGCTTTACACCTCTTCCGGTAAAATCGTAAGTATTTAATAAGTGTGTAATTTTTCTCAATCACCGTGTATTTCTTTGGGGAACATAAAGACATTGAGGGGGCACCCGGATTTGAACCAGGGACCTCTTGATCTGCAGTCAAATGCTCTACCACTGAGCTATACCCCCTCTGCTGGAAATACTCTCTCCATAAAGGAAATTAACGCTAGATTGGGTTTTGCAGATCATCAATTGTTATTGAAGTTGGTGAATTTTAAAAAGCTTCCATCTCACAATTATAATAAGCCGTATAGAAAGACACAGATTTATATAAAGTTCATCTTTTAGCCCACTCTAGTGGGGACAAATTTGCACTGCACGTTATAAACATCTTTTCCAGTCTTATTATTTCCTGATCCTGAAAGTTAGAGTGGAGCAGAAAGGTGATAACTTCCTATCTCAGCTCCACTTTAGAACTGACTTCAAACACTCCCTACTTTAGGATGTATGGGGTCCCTTTCCTAAAATATTGTTAAAAGCACTGAGTATCTCGAGTTTAGCACCAGGCGAAGTAAAGGAGACTCTCAGATTCTGATATACCCCACACCCATCACTGACACTGATATATCCCTCACCCTTCATTGTAACACTCTGATATATCCCACACCCCTCACTGTAACACACTGATATACCCCACACCCCTCACTGTAACACTGATATACCCCACACCCCTCACTGTAACACACTGATATATCCCACACCCCTCACTGTAACACTCTGATATACCCCACACCCCTCACTGTAACACTCTGATATACCCCACTCCTGTCACTGTAACACTCCGATATATCCCACACCCCTCACTGTAACACTCCGATATACCCCACACCCCTCACTGTAACACTCCGATATATCCCACACCCCTCACTGTAACACTCTGATATACCCCACACCCCTCACTGTAACACTCCAATAATCCCTTACCACTCACTGTAACACTCTGATATACCCCACACCCCTCACTGTACACTCTGATATTCCCCACACCCCTCACTGTAACACTCTGATAATCCCTTACCCATCACTGTAACACTCCAATATATCCTCACCCCTCAGTGTAACACTCTGATGTACCCCACACCCCTCACTTGTAATGCTCTGATATACCCTATACCGCTCACTGTAACATTCTGATATATCCTTCACCCTTTACTGTAACGATCTGATGTACCCCACAACCATCACTGTGAAACTCTGATATATCCCACACACCTCACTGTAACACTCCAATATATCCCTCACCCCTTACTGTATCACTCTGATATATCCCACACTTCTCACTGTAACACTGGTATATCCCACACCCATCACTGTGACGCTCTGATAGACCACACAACCCTCACTGTGACATTCTGATCTACCCTACACTCCTCACTGTAACCAGTGATCCTTCTGTAGTAGTTCAAATCTCTTTGGATAATATAGTCATGTGTACTAAGTTGGAACGTGATCTATTAAAACATGATTGGGTGGAGATTGGAATGAATAAAGAGTAATATTTTGATTGGAAATTATTAACAGTATTATTTATAATTTAGAAGTTTGTTATCTGTAATATTGGTATAAAACCATAACTCTTGCAACAGAGATTTGAGCTATATGCTAGTTTTGGATATGTGTCTATTCCATGCTTGCATGTATAAATGTTTAAACAAAGGAACTTGAGGCTTGTCTGGTCGAAGAGGGAATAAAGGGTTAAACTCATGGAGTACTGCACTGTCATCACTCAGGTGAGATCCTGAACTGAGGCCTGTCTGCCCTCTCAGGTGGAAATAAAAGAGACCATAGTGCTACTCCACGAAACAGCATGTTATCCCTGATGACTTGGCCAATATTCATCTTGCAATCAATATCACAGAACAGGTTATCTTTGCATTCTCACATTGATCTAAGTGAGACCTTGCTGTATTCAAATTGGCTGCTGTGTTTCTGTATTACTGCACTGTTTCATTGACTGCGAAATGATTCAGGATGTCCTCAATAAATACATACTTTTTCATAAAAGTAAAATACTTCAGATGTTGAAAATCTGAAATGACCATAGCAAATGCTGGTGAAACTCAGCAGATCTGGCAGCATCTGTAGAGAATCTAATCTAATCTGTGGAGACGGAAACAGAAGTAAAGTTTTGAGTCCAGTTTGGCTCTTCTTCAGAACTGCATAGAACTTCTAAAAACTGGAAGACTGCAGATGCTGTAAATCAGAAACAAAAACAGAAATTGCTGGAAAACCTTCTGGCAATATTTGTGGTGAGAAATCAGAATTAATGTTTCTGGTTGAGTGACACCTACTCAATTCTGAGGAAGGGTCACGTGACCTGAAGCATTCACTCTAATTCATACTTTAACCATTTCTTTTGTCACAGATGCTGCCAGACTTGCTGAGTTTCTACAAAATTGTGTTTGTTGCAAGTCCTTTTCTCCCCCCCCCCCCCTTGGTACTGTTAATATATTGTACATCCATCTGAGCATGCTGACAACAATTTAATTTAAGATTTCACCTGGAGGAAAGAGACCTTTGCCAATCTTACCCCTCTGATAACCTACTGGGAGATAAAAGAACTCAACTTCTGAGAAACATTCAGTTTTTCAATGTCCCTTTCCCAACCCTCCCATCTTCTATCTTTTGTGGCGTAATTCAATTAACTCTTTGCAATATTAATCATGATATGTTCTGGCAAATATATTTTAATAATAATTTAATAACAATGAAGGCATTTAATAATACATTTACAATTAATATTGGGCCATAGGGTTTTAACAATGCAAATGAGCCTCCCCCTGCCTTAACAAATCTGTCTCATTTGAAATATGTTCCACCATTTTTTAATGTTCCATATCCATTTTATTCACTTTTAAATACTTTTATGAAGGAGACAAAATTAAATTGACAACTTTCCACCAATAGTGGATAGAGAACCTCTGGATCATGGAATAATAATGAGAGATATAGTTAGAGTAATTGTCTTTCACCTCGGAATGGGGGATTTCGAGACAAGGGGGTCAATTTTAAAAGTGAGAGAAGAGAAATTTTAAAAAGACTTGAGAGGCATTTTTTTTACACAATGGGTGGTTCACGTGTGGAATGAACTTTCTGAGGAAGTAGTGGATGTGGGTACAATTGCAACATTTAAAAGTCATTTAGATAGGTACATGAATAGGGAAGGTTTGGAGTGATAAGAGCCAGGAGGATTTATGTTTGGGTGCGTGTGTGTAAATGTGAATATCTGGAGGGAGGGGGGTGAGTAAATTTGAATCCAAGTCATTCAAGGAAAATGAAACACCAAAAGTAGCAAATCTGAGGGTGCGGGGATTGGCTGTTTGTAGCCACGTGTGCGGAAGCTGTGTGTGCCGATGGCTGCGGAGAGGGAGCGGGTAGGTGCGGGAATGTGTTCCCCTCAGTCCGGGCTCCCAACACCGGAGCAGCCCCTCTGTACCCGGACCCCCAGCAGCAGAGAAGGCGGAGGGACGTCGGGTCGCTCCTTCAGGAGGTCTGTCAGCCCCTGGGCTTGGAAGAGAGAGTGTGGGGAGGGGGAAGGTTGATGGTGAAGATAGATTGCAATCAGTTAAGTAATTTGAGAATTTATGATGTAAAATTGCTAATTCATTGATTCGTGACGTTAAATCTAATGAGGTATTTTTGATTGCCAACTAAAATAAGTCAATATTTCAGTGTGGACAAAAAATGCGCATTTTGCAACGGGAATATCAGGTGGTTTGTTCTCCCCCTCACACTTACTACCTAACATGCTCTGTGTGTGTGTGTTTTTCTTGCAATTTAATTCTTTTCAGGTTCCGAACATTGGATCACGCCACCATAGCAAGTTGCAAAATATCATCATGATCAGTCAGTCACAGTCACAGAGTCAGACAGCACAGAAACAGACCCTTCAGTCCAACTAGGCCATGCTGAGTATGTTCTCAAACTAAAGTCGTCCCACCTACCAGTGTTTGGCCCATAACTCTTTGAACCTGTCCTACTCATGTACTTATTTGTCTTTTAAACATTGTAATTGTATATATGTAATCCCCAAAATCTAATAGTTAAGGTATTACTATAAAAGCAGATTCCTTGTAGAGCAAGTGATGTATTAATCAGTTATTTTGTAAAGCTTTGGATGCTGTTAGTAGGAAATATGCTGATTGTTGAAAGAGCTATGATGAATGAAGTTGAGCATTTTAAGTCCAGCCAGTGAGGGACAGTGATCAAACAAGGTGAATGATGTATTGCAGAAAGACACAGGAGTGAATCAAAGTCATGATGAAACTGCACTGAATTCTAGCCAGGTTAGAATTTCTGTTTCACCTCAGTTAAGACAGGAAAGGCATTTTAGAACTGGAACCTGTGCAAGGAAGAATCATCAACATGATCTCTAGTATTGGATGTTTGTTGGAAGGGAACACTGGGAAAATTCAAGTTCTGTGTCCCTGAAAGGAGTTATGTGAGAGAAAACCTTGTAGAATTGGGTGGGTGATTTGCTTTATTATTGTCACGTACTGAGATATAGGGAAATGTGTTGTTTTGCATCCTAACTAGACAAATCTTACCTTGCTTGAGTACATCAGGGTAATTGAACCAAATGCAGAATGTAAAGTTACAGCTACAGAGAAAGATCAATTATAATGTATGAGAGGTCAGTTTATAAGTCTGCTAACAGTGGAAAAGAAACGGTTCTTTAATCTTTTAGTACGTGTCTTCAAACTTTTGTATCTTCTGACTGACAGTACGGTGGCTCAGTGGTTAGCATTGCTATCTCACAGCGCCAGGCCCCCGACTCAATTCCAGCCTTAGGCGACTGTCTGTGTGGAGTTTGCACATTCTCCCCACGTCTGCATGGATTTCCTCCCACGATCCAACGATGAAAGTTAAGTGAATTGGCCATACAAAATTGCCCATAGTGTTCAGGGATGTGCAGGTTACATGCACTAGTCAGGGGGAAAGGTAGAGTAATATGATAGGGGAATAGGTCTGGATGGGATACTCTTTGGAGGGTCATTGTGGACTTGTTGGGCCAAAATGGCCTGTTTCCACACTGTAGAGATTCTATAAAGAGAATATAACCGGGGTGGGAGTAGTCTTTGATTTTGTTGGCTGCTTTCCCGGGGCAATGGCTGCTGTCCTGGGGCAATGATTGAATGGTGGAGTGGACTCGATGGGCCGAACGGCCTTACTTCCACTCCTATGTCTTATGGTCTAATGGAAGTGGTGACAGAGCCAATGGATGGAAGATTGGTCTTTGTGATGGACTGGGCTGCATTCATAATTCTCTGTTACTTCTGGCAGTCTTGGGCAGAGCAGTTGCCATGCCAAGCTGTAATGCATCTGGATAGAATGCTTTCTATTTTGCATCTATAAAACTAGGTAAGCGTCATTGTGGAAATTTCTGAGGAAGTAGATGAGTTGGTGTGCATTCTTGACTGTAGCATCGACGTGGATGGACCCAGATGAATTGTTGGTGATATTTACTCCCAGGAACCTGAAGCTCTCGACCACCTCCACCTCAGCACCATTGATACAGACAGGGATGTGTCCTCCATCTGCGTCCTCGAGTCAGTGACAGGCTCCTTAATTTTGCTGACATTGAAGCAGAGATAGTTGTCTTTACACCATGCCCCTAAGCTGTCTAACTCTTTCCTCTACTGTGTCTTGTTGTTTCAGATGTGATCCATTACAGTGGTGTCATCAGCAAATTTGTAAATGGAGTTAAAGCTGGATGTGGCCACACAGTTGAGAGTGTGAAAGGAGTACAGTAAGGGACTGAGTTTGCAGCCTTGCTGGGCCCCAGTGTTGAGAATTATTACGGAGGAGGTTTTGTCACCTATCCTTACTTACTGTGGTCAGCAGGTCAGGAAATCAAGGATCCAGTTGAAGAAGGGGATCCGAGTCCTAGGCCTTGGAGTTTGGAGATGAATTTGATTCAAATTATGGTGTTGAAAGTAGAGCTGAAGTCAATAAGCAGGAGTCTGATATCCTTGTTATCCAGATGTTCCAGGGATGAGTTTAGATTAGATTACTTACAGTGTGGAAACAGGCCCTTCGGCCCAACAAGTCCACACCGACCTGCAACCCACCCATACCCCCACATTTACCCCTTACCTAACACTACGGGCAATTTAGCATGGCCAATTCACCTGACCCGCACATCTTTGGACTGTGGGAGGAAACCGGAGCAAACCCACACAGAGAACATGCAAACTGCACACAGACAGTCGCCTGAGTCGGGAATTGAACCCGGGTCTCAGGCGCTGTGAGGCAGCAGTGCTAACCACTGTGCCACCGTGCCGAGTTTATGGCCAAGGAGATTGTGTCTGCTTTGGACCTACTGTAATGGCAGGCACATTGTAGCAGATCAAGACAATCTGGAAGGCTGGCGATGATGTGTGCCATTATTAACCTTCTTGAAGCACTTCATAATATCGGTTGTCAGAGGCACTGGGCAGTTGGATAAGTCCATGAGTAGGAAATGTTTGTAGGGATATGGTCCAGGAACAGGCAGGTGGAACTGGTATAATCATTAAGGCAGGTGGCCTAAGTTTTCTCTGGCACCTGGATGATAGTGGTGGGAGTGCAGTGGTTGTGTCCTACCTCTAAGCCAGGAGGCCAGGTTCCACCTGCTCCAGATGTCATATAATCATAGAGCTGTACAGCATGGAAACAGACCTTTCGGTCTCCCTTGTCCATGCCAACTAGATATCCCAACCTCCTGGCCCATATCCCTTCAAACCCTTCCTATTCATAAACCAGATGCCTTTCAAATGCTGCAATTGTACCAGCCTCCTCCATTTCCCCTGGCAGCCCAATTCACCCGCGCACCACCCTCTACGTGAACAAATTGCCGCTAAGGTGTCTTTTATATCTTTGCCCTCTCACCCTAAACCTATGCCCTCTAGTTCTGGACTCCCCTACCCAAGAGAAAAGACCTTGTCTATTTACCCGATCCATGACCCTCGTGATTTTGTAAACCACTGTGTGGTCACCCATCAGTGTCCGATGCTCAAGGGAAAACAGCCCTAGCATATTCGACCTCTCCCCATAGCTCAAATCCTCCATCCTTGTAAATCTTTTCTGAACCGTTTCAAGTTTCACAACATGCTTCCGATAGGAAGGAGATCAGAATTGCATGCAATATTCCAAAAGTGGCCTAACCAACGTCCTGTGAAGCCGCAACATGACCTCCCAACTCCTGTACTCAATTCTCTGACCAATAAAAGAAAGCATACCAAATGCCTTCTTCACTATCCTATCTACCTGTGACTCCACTTTCAAGGAACTATGAATCAGCAACTTTCCCTAGGACCTTACCATTAAGTGTATAAATCCTGCCCTGATTTGCTTTCCCAAAATGCAGCACCTCTCATTTATCTAAACTAAACTCCATCTGCCACTTCTCAATTCATTGGCCCATCTGATCAAGATCCCATTGTACTCTGAGGTAATGTCCTTCACTGTCCATGACACCTCCAATTTTGGTGTCATTTGCAAACTTGCTGACAATACCTCTTATGCTTACATCCAAATCATTCATATAAATGATGAAAAGTAGTGGATCCAGTAATGCTCCTTGTGGCACTCCAATGGTCACAGGCCTCCAGTCTGAAAAACAACCCTCCACCACCACCCTCTGTCTTCTACCTTTGAGCCAGTTCTGTTTCCAAATGGCTAGTTCTCCCTGTATTCCATGAGATCTAACCTGGGGAATCTTGTCAAATGCCTTACTGAAATCCTTATAGATTACATCTACTGCTTTGCCCTCATCAATCCCTTCGTTACTTCTTCAAAAAACTCAATCAAGTTTGTGAGACATGATTTCCCATGCACAGAGCCATGTTAACTAACCCTAAGCAGTCCCTGTCTTTCTAAATATATGTGCATCCTGTCCCTCAGGACTCCCTCCGACAACTTGCCCACCACCGACGTCAGTGTGCATTAATACCTCTGAACAGGTCAATCAAAAGATACTTAGAATTGTGTGGGATAACAAACTTGATCGAGATTTCCATGCTATGGAAATAGTAACGTGGAAAATCTAGATTAAACTAAATTGAGCGAATAAAACAAGTTGCCTCAGATTCAAACAAGAAGAATGTAAATTTAAGACTCGGAACAAAAATTGCTCCTTTTCACACAGAATAACCAGCATGTGGGATGGACGCCTGTACAGATTGGAAAGTAGGTACAAACTCTAGAGTAATTTAAGACTGTACATGAAGCTGCATTAGACAGACTATAGCTGTTGCTAGAAGGTAAATATCACATAACACCAGGTTATAGTCCAACAGGTTTATTCTGAAGTACAAGACTGCTACTCCTTCAACAGGTAGCTAGTGCGAAAAAGATGCATAATCTTCTTGGCGATCCTCTCCACTTTAAACTGGTATTTGGTGGTGTCGTTGATAGCATTGATGTGAAGGAGCCAGTGTTGAACTGGGGTGGACTAAGTGAAAAATCACACCCTGCAAGGTTATAGTCCAACAGGTTTATTTGAAGCACTAGCTTTCGGAGTCCTGCTCCTTCGTCAAAAGACAGAAACAAATAGCAAAAGATCATCGTGTCATACAACAGCTGAGACATATTGAACAAACCTAGATTGCTGTTAAGTATTAATTGTATGACACTAAGATCGTTTGCTATAATCTTTGTCTCCTATGATCCTGCTCCACAGCTACCTCTGAAAGCTAGTGCTACCAAATAAACCTGTTTGAATATAACCTGGTGTTGTGTGACTTTTAACTTTGTCCAACCCGGTCCAACACCAGCACCTCCACATTGTGGCAAGAAGGAATAAGATGAGCAGGATGACTCCATTCATCCTAAATTATCCTGTTACCTGCAGCAGCGAATAGAGTTATTAGAAAGACCATCAAAAAGCTTTGGAATTAAATTATTAAGGGCTGATATTTCCTGGCTGTATCTATTATAGTAAATAGTGTAGAAACTGCAAATCCTGAGCATCTACAATCTCTAAATTATTTCAGTAATAGAAGGGAGAACAAACCATCAAAGGAGTTGTGTTGAGGTTGTGCCGGATATTGGTGAGGCCCCTTCTGGAGTACTGTGTCCATTTCTGGTCAGCCACTTATAGGAGGGATTAGATTAGATTAGATTACTTACAGTGTGGAAACAGGCCCTTCGGCCCAATAAGTCCACACTGACCCGCCGAAGCGCAACCCACCCATATCCCTACATTAACCCCTTGCCTAACACTACGGGCAATTTAGCATGGCCAATTTACCTGGCCCGCACATCTTTGGACTGTAGGAGGAAACTGAAGCACCCGGAAGAAACCCACGCAGACATGGGGAGAACGTGAAAACTCCACACAGTCAGTCGCTTGAGGTGGGAATTGAACCCGGGTCTCTGGCGCTGTGAGGCAGCAGTGCTAACCACTGTGCCACCATGCCGCCCACTAATATTAATATTAGTGGGCGGCACAGATATTATTAAGCTGGAGAGGGTTTAGAAGAGATTTACCAGGACGTTGCGAGGTATGGAAGGTTTCTGTTATAAAAAAAGGCTGAGAGTTTTTCCACTGGTGCATAGGAAGTTGAGAGGCGACTTGATAAAGTTTGTAAAATAACGATGGGTATAGATAGAGTTACTGGTAGGTGTCCCTCCACTAGGATGGGGGATTTCAAGACGAGGGTGCACACTTTTAAGGTGAGAGGAGAGAAATTTAAAGACATGAGAGTCAAATGTTTCACACAGGATGGTTTGCATGTGGAATAAACTTCCTGGGAAAGTGATGGACGTGTGTACAACTGCAGTATTTAAAAGACCTTAAGATAAGCACATGAGTAGGAAACATTTGGAAGGCTATGGGCCAGGAGCGGGCAGGTGGGACTAGTTTAGTTTAGGATTACGTTCAGAATGAACTGGCTGGGCCAAAGGGTCTGTTTGAATGCAATAGATTATATGACTCTATGACAAATCAGGAAGTTATTCTTACGAAGCAAGTGATGATCAGGTATGAATGGGTATCCAAGTCGGATACTATGGGCTGCAGCCTTTAATCTTCTGAGGAGGAGTTGGAAATTTGGTGCATGGAAGTCTTTGGGAATAGATGAGCCTTCCAAACGTACATTCACTTTTGAAAGTGTAGAGAGTTGTTAGAGGTGGACAGTAAATGCTGGACTAGCAAACAAAGTCCTCATCCCATGAAGTAATAAATAGAAAAAGTGTGCTTGATGGACAAAGTTCATATATTTAGCCAGGCTTCTCCCCTCTCAAGTCTTGCCTTTATATTCACAGGACCCCACTTGGACCATCCAGAAAATTAAACGCAAGCTTTAAATCACCGGTAAGACATTTTAAACATGCCCTGTATTGGGGTTTTTTGTTTAAGCAATGGGGATGTGCCAATGATTGCCACCATGCAGGGCTGGCCTTATGGATGATAATGGATGGACTTGATGCAAATTGGGTGGAGCTGTCTCACCTAGGAGGGGAGGATGCAGTGAGCAATAGGGTAAAGATTGCTATGTCTGTAATGTAATCTGTAAGTCAATACTGCGTTTTTTTTTAGAAAGCGTTAAGATACTGTTAACATGCAGTGAGTATTATATAGTATTATAAATTAAATGGGAAATTTGTTATTAATAATCTGTTTGTTTGTAAAGGGATCTTTTAACCAAGTGAGAATCTGTTTAATTTCTAACTACCATCTGCAAGGCAGAAATCAGCGATGTGATAGTATATTTCCTGACTGCCCCAATGGGTGCCGTTCCATTGACACTCCTGGCTCGACAGCATCTAGGACAAAGCAGCCCGTTTCATTGAATCCCTCCAGTGCAGATAGATGCCATTCAGCCCATCGAGCCTGCACTGACCCTCTGAAGGATATCCCACCCAAATGCTGGGAGAATATGCACATTCCACAGGCAGACTTCTAAGGCTGGAATCGAACCCATGTCCCCAGCACAGTGAGGCAGCAGTGATCACTGCTGAGCCACCCACTTGGTTGGCACCCCAATCCAACACCTTCAACGTTTCACTCCTTTCACAACTAGTGCGCAGTGGCAACAGTTTGTGTCATCTGCAAAATGCTGAGCAGTGACTTGCCAAATATCATTTGACAGCAGCTTTCAGGTCTGCCAGCTCAGACAAAGGTACCATGGGAACGCCATCACCTCAAAGTGCCCCTCCAAACTACTTCTCATCCTGACTTGAAACATATTGCAGTTCCTTCACTGTCACTGAATCAACGTGCTGTGGGTGTACCTACACCCTAACATGAAGCATTTTAAGAAGGCAGCTCTCCAACGGCACCTTGAGAGCTTTTAGGGATGGGCAATCCATTCTGGCCTAGCTAGTAACATTCAAGTTCCGTGAATAAATCTTTTTGTTTTAGAAATAGCAGCTGAAAATGTGTTGCTGGAAAAGCACAGCAGGTCAGGCAGCATCCAAGGAACAGGAAATTCGACGTTTCGGGCATAAGCCCTTCATCAGGAATGAGGAAAGTGTGTCCAGCAGGCTAAGATAAGAGGTAGGGAGGAGGGACTTGGGGGGAGGGGCGATGGAGATGTGATAGGTGGAAGGAGGTCAAGGTGAGGGTGATAGGCCGGAGTGGGGTGGGGGCGGAGAGGTCAGGAAGAAGATTGCAGGTTAGGAAGGCGGTGCTGAGTTCGAAGGATTTGAAACTCCTTTTAGAAATGGCAGGCAGTTTCAGGAAGCACAGTTCTCCAGACATCATTTTCAGTCTGTATCACTGAAGCATAACCTCTCCAGTTATATTCAGTTCCCCTCTGAATAATCAGTAATGTTCCATGAGCTTTCTTAATTGTACGTCAAACTTACCTTTTGCGATTCCTGCTCTAGGGCATCCAAATCCCCCTGTACCTGAGCTTTGTAATCTCTCGCCATTGAGATAGTGTGCTTATATACTCACACTGACTCCTCCTTCAGCTAAAGACCTCCCTGGACCCTGAGCTTGACTCTGCTGGTCTTCAACTTCAAGTGGAAAATCTCAGGAAGAAATGTGATGATCTTGATCGTCAGATTGCAGAACTACTCTCAGAGTAAGTGGGTTATTTGCATTTATTGCAAACGGGTTTGGCATCGAATCAATTGAATCCTTAATAAATTCATATTCCACCTGCAAATTATGTGAAGGATTGCCATTAATAATTAAACGTACATTTGTATTTTATGATATATTGTACATCACTGACATATCTCTTTTAGAGTTGGAATCAGGGCAGTGAATGTGACCTGCTTGGACTGACATGTGATCTGTGAAAAGTTTTATTTGTTTTACTTCAGGGAGTGAGGACACTGTCCAGTGCAGGTCTGATCCCTGCAGACCAGAATGTTTTCATGTTGTCTGAAAGTAGGCAGCTTTACTCTGGATCTTAACACTAGTGGTTCTTGGAGAAAGTGAGGAGTGTCGATGCTGGAGATCAGAGTTGAGAGTGTGGCACTGGAAAGGCACAGCAGGTCTGACAGCATCCGAGGAGCAGGAGAATCAAAGCCCGAAATGTCAATTCTACTTCTTGCTGATGCTGCCTGACATGCTGTGCTTATCCAGCACCACACTCTCGACGCTAGTAGTTATTGGGAAGGGGTGAATCAGCCAGTGTTCCGCTCCTGAATGAATCTTTGCCTGATTATAGACATTGGATGGGGGCAGGTTCAGGTGGGAATATAATACCCTTCGCAGTCTTACAGTCTGAGATTGACAGCTTTGGCTCCTGTGTGATCGAATGGATATTTGGGCAGATTAGCTCAAGGTGATGAACTGAATGTGGAATTGTACTTGAATGTGAATCTGCGTGAGGAATATTTTGAAAATGAGTTTCAAATTGCCACCAGCTGCTCACTCTCTGGTGTCTGAGTCAGAAGTTCAGTTCCTGCTCCAGGATTTGTGCATGGAGTCTAGGCTGCGAAAGTTAGAATTAAGGGGCAGGTGTCTCAAATGGAAGTCTTGTCCTAGATTAGTTTGATGTGGTGTTGATTATCAGCATAACACTGAGATCAATAGCTGATTTGTTTTGGGTGTTTTGTGATTATTACATGTTACACTCGTGTTCTGAGCAAATTTCCTTCCACAAAGATTGACGAGGGCAAGGCGGTAGACATTGTTTACGTGCCCTTCAGTAAAGACTTTAACAAGATTCCGCATGGTAGACGAATCACGTGAGATTCAGGGGGAACTTGCCAAGTGGATCAAAATTGGTTTGACAGTAGGTGACAAAGGCTGGTAGTGGAGGGTAGTGTTTTGCTCTGTGACCAATGGTGTTCTAGAGGGATCCGTAATAGGTCCACATTTGTTTGTCATTTGTGTAAATGATTTGGTTGAGAATATAGAAAGCATGGTTAGTAAGTTTGTGGATGACACCAAAATTGGTGGCATAGTGGACAATGAAGAAGGTTGTCGAGATCTTTTTGTACTCTTAGTTCAGGTGTCTCAAGGAACTGAGGAATGGCAGATGGAGCTTAATTTGGATAAATGTGAGGTATTGCATTTGGGGAAAACAAAGGTAGAACTTGTACAATTATCATTAGTGTCCTGGTTAGTGTTGTAGAGCAGAGAGACCTAGGGGCTCAGGTACATAATTCTTTGAAATCTGTGTTGCAGGTAAACAGGGTGGTTGAAAAGGCATTTACCATGCATGTCTTCATTGCTCAGATCTTTGAATATAGGAGTTGGGGTGTTACATTGAGGTTGTACAGGACATTGGTGAGGCCTCTTCTGGATTACAGTGTCCAGTTCTGGTTGTCCTGCCATCGGGAAGACATTATGAAATTGGAGAAGGTTCAGAAAAGGTTTACCAAGATGTTGCCATGAATGGAGGGGTTGAGTTATACAAACTAGGCTGGCTAGGCTGGGACTGTTTTCACTGAAGGTGTATAAAATCATGAAGAACATAGATCAAGTGAAGAGCAAAGTTCTTTTCCCTAAGGCGGGGGAATTCAGAATTGGGCTTATTTTTAATGTGAGAGGAGAAATGTTTAAAAAGGACATGAGGGCATAGTGGTTCATGTGCGGAATGAACTGCCAGAGGCAATGGCAGAATCAGGTAGTTACAACATTTAAAAGACATTTAGACAGGTACATTGATAGGAGAGGTTTGGAGGGATATGGGCCAAATGCAGAACTAGTTTAGTTTGGGAGCATGATCGGTGTGGACTAGTTGGACTAAAGGGTCTGTTTCCATGCTGTCTGACTCTGACACAAGCAACACCACTTCAAACAGATTGGAAGCTTATCCATCCCAGTCTCTCTGTGGCTACATCTGCAAAGTGTTCCCTTTTAAGTAAGTGCATTTTTTAAGTTATTAAAATGTACTTTTCCATACTGAGTTTAGAATAGTTTAAAATCCCTACAGTGCAGAAACAGGCTCTTTGGCCCAATAAGCCCTCACCGACCCTCCAAAGGGTAACCCACCCAGATCCATTCGTCGATATTTACCCTTGACTAATACATCTAATCTACACATTCCTGAACATTATGGCCACCTAACCTGCACATCTTTGGACTGTGGGAGGAAACTGGAGCACCCAGAGGAAACCTGTGCAGACATGGGGAGAATGTGCAAACTCCACACACACGCAGTCGCCCGACGTTGAAATCGGGCCTGGGCCCCTCGCGCTGTGAGGCATTAGTGCTAACCACTGAGCCACCTTGCCGAATTTTATTGAGGTATGGTGGAAAATCGGGGATTGCTAACCAACGACTTTGTAAACTATTGCTCTCGAGGTCCGCAATCAAATCCATGCACACAAATATACCTGACAAGTCAAGTCCATACTGTTGTCCTTTGCAGTGTATTTAATGTTAATTAATGTTTGTAATTACTATTTGTCATAAAATCTTTGTTTACCATAAATGACTTTTCCTTTATTGTACCATTTAAAATTACTGTGACCATCATTCATGTATACAAGTGACTGAATGTTACTAATAATTATTAGATTAACTTCATAGTTAATGTCATAAATTCTGCATCCATGCTGTATCTTAAAGGTGTCCATTGACATCCAACCCAGGCTGGAGACATGGCTACAGCTGATGAATTGGGGTATGATGTTCTCAAAATAGGCATTGCCTGAAAATAGAGTCAAATCAGACTCAGTATCAAGTTTCAAAAGCAAATTTAACACTACATTTGCAGGGTGATAGGGAAAGAAAAGGGGTGTTGTCTGACTAACTGGATACCTCTTTCAAAGAGCTATCACATGCAGATGGACTGAATGTTCTTTCTGTACTTTCAGATTCTATGTTTCTATTCCTCCTGATGTCCTGTTCACCTAGTGAGTTAAAGGGGACCGATCATGAACTGTTTAGTTACAAACCTCTTAGCATAACAGTGTTTATTAAATACATTGTGTGTTACAGAGGAGAACAATCCTACGTCAGTGCTTGCAAAGGGTTGAGTAAGTAGATTAATTCTGCTGTTCTCTTCCTATAGAGGGTACACTCTGAAAGAGCTGGACCAGCACATTGATCAGCTCCATGAGTATAATGACATCAAGGACGTGGGCCAGTTGCTGTTGGGAAAACTGGGTAAGAACATCTTAACTATGACTAAAAGGAAAAGACTTGCATTTTTATAGCACTTCTAATGTCCCCAGGTCCTTCCAAAGTGGACCACAGCCAATCAGATGTCATCCAGTGCCAAAATAACATTGTTATTCTAGTCATGATTTGGAGATGCCGGTGTTGGACTGGGGTGTACAAAGTTAAAAATCACACAACACCAGGTTATAGTCCAACAGGCTTAATTAAAGCACTGGCTTTCAGAGCACTGCTCCTTGTGTGATTTGTTACTTTATTCCAGTGTTGTTTATGAGCTATTTTCAAGACTGACTCACTTTCAGGAGTTTGTTTTTCATTCTCTTAGTCATTTATTCAATGATCTAGTCACAGTGACAATATTTTCAATATTTATGTTGAATATTTTCTTCTTTAGAAAGATAAGATATTGCTTAAATTAAGTATTATGAATTCTGTTAACTTAGAATCTATAAGTAAGGTATTCCAGACTCATAAAACAATGAACTGTGGATGCTGGAGATCTGAAACAAGCAAAACCAGAAATTGCTAGAGAAAGTCAGCAGGTCTGGCAGCATTTGTGGAGAGAGAAAGTAATGTTTCGAGTCATTCTGAAGACTAGTCACTGGACTCGAAATGTTAACTCTGTTTTCTCTTTGCAAGATTTTCCAGTTAGTTTATGACAAAATTTTCTGTATTCATTTTCCAATTTGAGATCACACATAGAGTGAGTAAGTTTTCTTTCTACAGTGAGTTAAAGGTTTCAGGTGAATTCATTCACTGTCCTCATGTCTGAGTGAGCGTTCGGTCCAACGGGCTGAAAATTGACACTTCTGTCCCTGCAGCTCTGCCTGAATGGGAATGCAGTTGGAATAGCCGCCTAGGTTTTGAGCTCAGTGCAATTTGCTGAGTTTAAGAAACCACTGAGATGGAAGATCCAATTCTAATGGTTCGCCTGCACATAATGACTTTGACAGTGAATCTCACTTGAAAAGGCCTCAGTATTGCCTGATGTGGGAAAATGGAAGAATGTCATACAGCTGCTGATGAGGATCACAGTGCTTTGTTGAGAGTTACAGGAGCGATCAATGCACCTAATCTAATCATGATTCCCTCAACAAACTTCATTCCCTTGTCCACAACTCTCACCTTCTCCGTGGGCACTCCCTGAGACTGGGTCAGACTGTTTGGGACGTTGGCATCCAACATGACCTTTGGGTGAGTTTTCAGCCATGGATCTGCTGCATTCCCAAGCCTACCCCTTCTGACTCCATAAGATTGGAGTTGCCAGCATTAATTCATATGATGCTGTGAACTCTTCATTTGTGCCTTTCTTACCTTTAGACCTGACTATTGCAATGCAACTCCATTCTCCCAGCTTCTACCTTCCACGAGCTTACACTCACCCAGAACTCTGCTGTCAACCTCCTAACTTGTACCAAGGACCAATCCTCCATAATTCTCTTTTTACAGGACAAAAGGTTCAATTCCGTCTTCGGGCAAGCATGCAAACTCCACACAGATATTCTCCCTGTGTCCGTGTGGATTTCCTCTGGGTGCTGCGGTTTCCTCAGTTTCAATGGTCTAAAGATGTGCATGTCAGGTGGATTGGCTATGAGTAAGGCGGGGGGTTGTGGAATACTCTTCCTGCTTCCATACTGTAGGGATTCAATGGTTCTCTAACATCTTTAGCCTGATAGCCCTCTGAGGGCTGATTTCTAGTGTAAGTGCCAATTTTTAATTCCTTCACTATTTGTGGCTGTGCCTAAGCCTCTGTTTCTTTACCTGTCTTATCTCCTTTAGTACACTGTGTAATGTCTACTCTATTATTTATTTAGGTACTCCGACATCAAACATTGTTAGGCAATGCTGGGATATTTTATTATTTTATACATTCTGTGTAATTGCAGGATGTATGTAGTTGAGGCAGGAGTCTATAAAGTTTATAATAAGAATGATCCTACTTACCAGAACTTCCAGAATAAGCACTTTCAAGGAGAACCTCTAAAGAAAAGTGGCACGTGCTACTTTTTAAATGTAAATACTGTACAAGCAATGAAAGTGAGTTAACACCATAATAACATTGGCAGAGGTGTTACAGTGGATGAGACTTTCTCTTCAATATGCCTGAACATCAACACTGTAATAACAGCTTTCTGTGATTCATTGCAGCAGTCATCAGAGGGGTGACCACCAGAGAGCTGTACAGTGAGTTTGGACTGGATTTGGAAGACTAGACTACAAGAGGAGGAGGATGTGGATTGTTATCTGTCATAATTTGGGTCTTCACATTGATTGCACCAACAAAGAAGACAGAGAGGATTATGATCCATGAGCAAAAGCCACTGGAATACCTGGTGTTGAAGTCAGGTGCGATGTCAGATGGTGCAACCCAGCTTCAAAACCCAATAGATTTCAAGTATTGCTGATGGATGTTCTGGTAGTTGAGTCTATGGACTTGTTACAACACCTCCAGTGTTTCTCGTCATTGTTCAGCTCTGATATCCCAAGCCTCTTTATTTGTGTTTTGCTGTATAAGGTATTCCTTGTTGAGTAATTAGGGAGAATCCCCTCTCTGTTCATTTCCACGGAGTCCCAGCTGTTCTGAGCAGGAAGGATTGGCATTAGATTTCAGCCAGTTTACTGAGAAATTACCTCCAGTTTGACCACCTGCAGATTCTCCAGTGAATCCTCAGCCCAATGTTTGAGAAACAGGTGAAAAGTCAGAAATATGATTCATACTTAAAGGTTTTCATATCAACCTCCTGCCAACAGAGGTGATGGTTTCTGTTTTCCTGGTGTGTGGACAGTGAATGTCAGAAGGTTGTTCCATTATTCGGGCAGCTCAGTTGAGTCCAGTTTTGACCAGACTCTGAACAGGTCACTCCTGCAGCAGGTGGACTGTGATCAGGAGCAGTCACCCTGCTCAGTTACCTTCTACACACACACACACACACACACACACACACACACACACACACACACACACACACACACACACACACACACACACACCCCCCAGGATGGAGACTGACTGACTGATCTCCCCAACAACCATCACTTGTCCTCTGTGTTGGAGTTACTGATTCATTATTGTTAAAGAAATCTTCATCAGAGGTTTAATCTTTAAGAGGTCATCAGGACTACACTGTGCCAATTTCTGGGACTTTATTTTGTTGTTTGTTGGTCAGTTTTGATCCTCTACATTTAATAAAAAGAATTTGTTCAGTGTCTTGATTCATAGTTGATTTATGATCATTAATTTCTCCTTCCCAGTGTGTTATCAAGCTGCCAGTTTGCTCCCACAATCTAAAGATTAGGTTAGATTACTTACAGTGTGGAAACAGGCCCTTCGGCCCAACTAGTTCACACTGAGCCGCCGAAGCGAAACCCACCCATACCCCTACATTTACCCCTTACCTAACACTATGGGCAATTTTGCATGGCCAATTCACCTAACCTGCACATCTTTGGACTGTGGGAGCAAACCCACACAGACACAGGGAGAATGTGCAAACTCCACACAGTCAGTCGCCTGAGTCAGGAATTGAACCTGGGTCTCTGGCACTGTGAGGCAGCAGTGCTAACCACCGTGCCATCCCTTTAAGGAAAAAAGCAAAAATAAAGATGTGTAGGTTAGGTGAATTGACCATGTTAAATTGCCCATTGTGTTGGGTGCATTAGTTGAGGATAAAAGTTGGGGAATGGCTCTGGGTGGGTTACTCTTCGGAGATTCGGTGGACTTGTTGGGCTGAAGGGCCTGTTTCCACACTGTAGGGAGTCTAATCTAATCTAATCTAATCAAAAAAATCACTTTGTGGTAAGTGAGCCAGAGACCCCATTAACAAATGGAAAATCTCTATATTAAACAAAACTCAATCTTCTGGCAGCCTAAATATGAATAGGAAGGGTTTGGAGGGATATGAGCTGGGTGTTGGCAAGTGCGACTACATTAGGATGGGATATCTGATTGGCATGGACTAGTTGGACTGAAGGGTGTGTTTCTGTGCTGTACATCTCTATGACTCTGCCTGATATCAGTGACCATCCATTATCTGAACATGGAGTATCAATAATCCCCAGCAGAGGGAGCTTTACCCTTCTCTTTTTAAATATGCAAAGGTTCAGAAAACCGATTCCCTCCAACCAAGTCCATTGCTCTCTCACTAAACTTGCTGGCACAGTGGTTAGCACTGCTGCCTCACAGTGCCAGAGACCTGGGTTCAGTTCCCACCTCAGGCAGATGGTCTGTGTGGAGTTTGCGCATTCTCCCCGTGTCTGTGTGGGTTTCCTCTGGGTGCTCCAGTTTCCTCCCACAGCAATTCAGGTGAATTGCTAAATTGCCCATAGTGTTAGATAAAAGGGGTAAATGTAGGGGTATGGGTGGGTTGTGGGTCGGTGTGGACTTGTTGGGCTGAAGGGCATGTTTCCACACTGTAACTAATCTAAAAAACCTACACTGAAACAAATTTGATGCTTTTTACCTGTGCTATTCTCCCTAACGTTAAACCTGCTCTCAGTTCATTTGTAAAAACCGAAAGAATTGCAGATGCTGTAAATCAGAAACAAAAACAGAAGTTACTGGGACAACTCAGTAGGTCAGGCAGCATCTGTGGAGAGAAAATCAAAGTTAACGGTTTGGGTCCGGTGACCTGTCCTCGTTCAGTTGTGTTTGATGTAGACTTAATGAGTTCTTTTGCACAACATGCAGCGAATGCAGTTGGTGTTGACTTTAATTTTCTGCTTAACCAAATGTCACATCTGTGGGTAATATTCAGAGAACTTAGAACTTTTGTTGAAAGGTTTTCATGGGACAAGCACATCATTTATTATTCATCTCTCTTCTCTCTGGAAAGTGCTACAAGGTAGCATTCTCAATGATCCCTTTCATCACTTTACTAATGATCAAGAGCAGCACATCGATTGGGTAGTAACTGGCCAGGTTGGATTTGTTTGTTCACAGGACCTGAGCCATTTTCCATAATGTCAGATAAAGTAACCATCGTCTTACTAGAGCATACAGCTGCTCACTCATTAGAGGGAGTGAGTGAGTCATCTGGAGATAGTTGGGAGAGAGGTTGAGAGGGAGAGTCCTTCATTATAACCTCAGCCAGTATAGGAATTGAATCCATGCCAGTTGGCATCACCCTTTATGACAAACCAGCCATTTAAACTAACTAATTCCCTCAGGTAGATGCTGTATGAAGGAGATTGGCTAATGACAAGTCTTCAGTACTATTGCTAGAAAGTTGTCAGGGGCCCAGAGTATTTGCAAACCAGAGTTCAAGGTGTGTGTGTTTTTTTTCATTCATGGGAGATGGGTGCTGCTGGCTGGTCCAGGATTTATTGTCCTGGAGAAGGTGACGGTGAACAGCCTTCTTGAACTAATACAGTCCATTTGTGTAAGTAGACCCAGAATGCCTGAAGGGGGAAGTTCCAAGATTTTGACTGAGGGACAGTGAAGGAACAACAATGTATTCTAAGTCAGGATGGTGATTAGTGGAGGGGAACTTGCGTGTGGTGGTGTTCCCATGTATCTGCTGCCCTTGTCCTTCTAGATGATAGTGGTCATGGGTTTGGAACATGCTGTGTAAGGAGCCTTGGGTGAGTTACGCAATAGTAGCAGCAGTCTGTACTGAGTGTCTATAGTGGAGCGAGTGGATGTGTAGTGGGCTGCTTTGTCCTGGGTGATGTCAATGTTCTTGAGTGTTGTTGGAGCTGCACTCATCCAGGTGAGTCAGAAGAATTCCACCACACTCCTGACTTGTGCCTTGCATTTGGTGGATAGGCTTCAGAAAGTCAAGAATCGAGTTAAACGCTGCAGGATTCTTGGCTTCTGACCTGTTTGTTAAGTCAATGCTAACCGCCCAGGATATTGACAGTGGGGGTGTCAGTGGTGAAAGTGCCAGAGAATATTGACGGTAACGGTTGGTTTTTCTCTCGTTGGTAATGGTCAATACCTGGCAGGTGTGAGGGGGAAATGTGACTTTCACTTCTCAGCCCAACCTGCGTGTTCTCCATGTCTTGTTGAGATTGGATTTGGACTGCTTGAGTTTCTGAGGAGTTGTGCAAGATGCTGAACATTGTGCGATCATGGGCCGTCATCTCTTTCTGACCTTGTGATGGAGGGAAAGTCATTGATGAAGAAGCTAAAGATGGTTGGAGCTAGGGCACTCTGCTGAGGAACTCCTGCAGAGATGTCGGAACTCCAACAACCACAACCATCCTACTCTGTGTCAGGTATGACACAAACCAGTGGAAAATTTTGCTCCTGATTTGCCACAGCTCCTTGATACAATTTGTTGGTCAAATCAGCCTTGGTGTTATTTCTCACCTCACCTCTGCAATTCAACAGAGCGGGACCTGGCAGGTTGCATACAGAGCATCACTGAGCAGGTGATTGCAAAGTAGATGCTACTTGATATCACTGTCGCTGACCTCTCCCAACACATCACTGATTAGATTACCTACAGTATGGAAACAGGCCCTTCGGCCCAACAAGTCCACACCGACCCTCCGATGAGAAACCCACCCATCTAGCATGACAGGCAATTTAACATGGCCCAACCATCCAACTTGCACATCTTTGGATTGTGGGAGGAAACCAGAGCACCCAGAGAAAACCCACACAGACACGGGGAGAATGTGCAAACTCCATACAGACAGTTGCCGAGGTGAGAATTGAACCCACATCGCTAGCGCTATGAGGCAGCAATACTGACCTCAGATGATTGAGAGTAGACTGACTGAGCAGCAACTGACTGGGTTGGAGTGGTCAGAGTATTTGCATACAGGACCTGGGTGGACAATTTTCCACATTCCAATGGGTCACCAAGATTTGAACCGAGAACACTTGCTCTGCACTCAAATGCTCGCACACGGAGCTGCACCTGGTCAATGCTGAATGCTCTCCCTTTCTGAGTTTAATTGCTGCATTGTATCCTCTTGGCAGTGAATGTTCAGCTGTTCAGCTGCCAAAAGCAAAGCTGCAGAGGGAGAGATCACACTGCCCATCCATCAACAGGTGCAATCCCGCATGACGTGCACCCAGTATGATTTAAGAATGTTGAAACACAGGTTACGACACATCTCACGTTCAAACCTGGTGAATTTAGGAGCGGGAGAAGAAACAAATGGAAAACCAGATTAATTGCAGCATAGCTGTCTGTACAAACGGCACACCCAGAATTTAAACTGGGAAACGTCGTGACATGCAGTAAAATACGCAGCTACTAAGCGATACCCCAACATGAAAGGAAGGCTGCCTGTTTAAATGTTCGGCACACCACAGTAACAATTGACTACAACACCTCTCTTGTCTGCGAATTTCAACACTTTTTGTGCAGCAGAGATATTTTGTATATGGAGCGTAACACAGAAATGACTGTCTCACTTCACTACCATTTGCATCGGCAATGGAAATGGCTGAGTGGCAGAGTTTAAATGGACGTAAGTTATTGCGCAAATGCGCTCCGAACGAATGCACACGCAAGGCTTTCAAGCTCTCGTTTCGGCACTGCAGTGCTACATTGCAACATCTCACGACGCAACACGGATCTTCGTGTCCTTCAGCTGTTCATCACAGAAGGAACTTTGCCGTGGTCGTTGAATGCGGGAAGAAAACACCCCTTCCAAGGTGCTCGCTGTGCGGAGGGGTAAACGGTAGATCCTCGATACACGGCTCACGTGTAAAGGGGGCACCCAGATTTGAACTGGGGACCTCTTGATCTGCAGTCAAATGCTCTACCACTGAGCTACACCCCCCCATGTACCCAACGCACTGCATGTTCACACTTTCCACATACTATAGTGACAATTGTCTAAAACACCTCTCTTGTCTGCGCCTTTCAACAGTTTACGTGCAGCAGAGATGTTTTGTATGTGAAACCTATTTCCAAAATGACTGTCTGACTTCAATAGCATTTGCATCGGCAATGGAAATGGCTGAGTGGCAGAGTTTAATTGGACGTAAGTTCTTGCGCAAATGCCCTCCGAACTGACATCAGCTCTGAACGAATGCACATGCAAGGCTTTCAAGCTCTCGGTTTCGGCACTGCAGTGCTACATTGCAACATAGCAACATCTCACGAGGCAACACGGATCTTCGTGTCCTTCAGCTGTTCATCACAGAAGGAACTTTGCCGTGGTCGTTGAATGAGGGAAGAAAACACACCCTCCAAGGAGTTCCCGGTGCAGAGGGGTGAACGGCAGATCCTCGATGCACTGCTCACGTGTAAAGGGGGCACCCAGATTTGAACTGGGGACCTCTTGATCTGCAGTCAAATGCTCTACCACTGAGCTACACCCCCTACGCGCACAATGCACTGCATGTTTACACTTTCCACATACTACAGTGACAATTGTCTAAAACACCTCTCTTGTCTGCGCCTTTCAACAGTTTACGTGCAGCAGAGATGTTTTGTATGTGAAACCTATTTCCAAAATGACTGTCTGACTTCAATAGCATTTGCATCGGCAATGGAAATGGCTGGGTGGCAGAGTTTAATTGGACGTAAGTTATTGGGCAAATGCCCTCCGAACTGACATCAGCTCTGAACGAATGCACATGCAAGGCTTTCAAGCTCTCGTTTCGGCACTGCAGTGCGACATTGCAACATCTCACGAGGCAACACGGATCTTCGTGTCCTTCAGCTGTTCATCACAGAAGGAACTTTGCCGTGGTCGTTGAATGCGGGAAGAAAACACCCCTTCCAAGAAGTTCCCGGTGCAGAGGGGTGAACGGCAGATCCTCGATGCACTGCTCACGTGTAAAGGGGGCACCCAGATTTGAACTGGGGACCTCTTGATATGCAGGCAAATGCTCTACCACTGAGCTACACCCCCCAGGCGGATAACATGCTGCATGCTCACACTTTCCACATACTACAGTGACAATTGTCTAAAACACCTCTGTTGTCTGCGCCTTTCAACAGTTTACGTGCAGCAGAGATGTTTTGTATGTGAAACCTATTTCCAAAATGTCTGTCTGACTTCAATCGCATTTGCATCGGCAATGGAAATGGCTGAATGACAGAGTTTAATTGGACGTAAGTTATTGCGCAAATGCCCTCCGAACTGACATCAGCTCTGAACGAATGCACATGCAAGGCTTTCAAGCTCTCGTTTCGGCACTGCAGTGCTACATTGCAACATCGCAACATCTCACGAGGCAACACGGATCTTCGTGTCCTTCAGCTGTTCATCACAGAAGGAACTTTGCCGTGGTCGTTGAATGCGGGAAGAAAACACCCCTTCCAAGAAGTTCCCGGTGCAGAGGGGTGAACGGCAGATCCTCGATGCACTGCTCACGTGTAAAGGGGGCACCCCGATTTGAACTGGGGACCTCTTGATCTGCAGTCAAATGCTCTACCACTGAGCTACACCCTCTCAAGGGCCCAACGTGCTGCATGTTCACACTTTCCACATACGACAGTGACAATTGTCTAAAACACCTCTCTTGTCTGCGCCTTCCAACAGTTTACGTGCAGCAGAGATGTTTTGTATGTGAAACCTATTTCCAAAATGACTGTCTGACTTCAATAGCATTTGCATCGGCAATGGAAATGGCTGAGTGGCAGAGTTTAAATGGACGTAAGTTATTGCGCAAATGCCCTCCGAACTGACATCAGCTCTGAACGAATGCACATGCAAGGCTTTCAAGCTCTCGTTTCGGCACTGCAGTGCTACATTGCAACATCTCACGAGGCAACACGGATCTTCGTGTCCTTCAGCTGTTCATCACAGAAGGAACTTTGCCGTGGTCGTTGAATGCGGGAAGAAAACACCCCTTCCAAGGTGTTCCCTGTGCAGAGGGGTAAACGGCAGATCCTCGATGCACTGCTCACGTATAAAGGGGGCACCCAGATTTGAACTGGGGACCGCTTGATCTGCAGTCAAATGCTCTACCACTGAGCTACACCCGCCAGGCGCACAACGCACTGCATGTTTACACTTTCCACATACTACAGTGACAATTGTCTAAAACATCTCTCTTGTCTGCGCCTTTCAACAGTTTACGTGCAGCAGAGATGTTTTGTATGTGAAACCTATTTCCAAAATGACTGTCTGACTTCAATAGCATTTGCATCGGCAATGGAAATGGCTGAGTGGCAGAGTTTAAATGGACGTAAGTTATTGCGCAAATGCCCTCCGAACTGACATCAGCTCTGAACGAATGCACATGCAAGGTTTTCAAGCTCTCGTTTCGGCACTGCAGTGCTACATTGCAACATCCCACGAGGCAACACGGATCTTCGTGTCCTTCAGCTGTTCATCACAGAAGGAACTTTGCCGTGGTCGTTGAATGCGGGAAGAAAACACCCCTTCCAAGAAGTTCCCGGTGCAGAGGGGTGAACGGCAGATCCTCGATGCACTGCTCACGTGTAAAGGGGGCACCCAGATTTGAACTGGGGAACCTCTTGATCTGCAGTCAAATGCTCTACCACTGAGCTACACCCCCCAGGCGCACAACACACTGCATGTTTACACTTTCCACATACTACAGTGACAATTGTCTAAAACACCTCTCTTGTCTGCGCCTTTCAACAGTTTACGTGCAGCAGAGATGTTTTGTATGTGAAACCTATTTCCAAAATGACTGTCTGACTTCAATAGCATTTGCATCAGCAATGGAAATGGCTGAGTTGCAGAGTTTAATTGGACGTAAGTTATTGCGCAAATGCCCTCCGAACTGACATCAGCTCTGAACGAATGCACATGCAAGGCTTTCAAGCTCTCAGTTTCGGCACTGCAGTGCTACATTGCAACATCGCAACATCTCACGAGGCAACACGGATCTTCGTGTCCTTCAGCTGTTCATCACAGAAGGAACTTTGCCGTGGTCGTTGAATGCGGGAAGAAAACACCCCTTCCAAGGAGTTCCCGGTGCAGAGGGGTGAACGGCAGATCCTCGATGCACTGCTCACGTGTAAAGGGGGCACCCCGATTTGAACTGGGGACCTCTTGATCTGCAGTCAAATGCTCTACCACTGAGCTACACCCCCCAGGTGCCCAAGGCACGGCATGTTCACACTTTCCACATACTACAGTGACAATTGTCTAAAACACCTCTCTTGTCTGCGCGTTCCAACAGTTTACGTGCAGCAGAGATGTTTTGTATGTGAAACCTATTTCCAAAATGACTGTCTGACTTCAATAGCATTTGCATCGGCAATGGAAATGGCTGAGTGGCAGAGTTTAAATGGACGTAAGTTATTGCGCAAATGCGCTCCGAACTGACATCAGCTCTGAACGAATGCACATGCAAGGCTTTCAAGCTCTCGTTTCGGCACTGCAGTGCTACATTGCAACATCTCACGACGCAACACGGATCTTCGTGTCCTTCAGCTGTTCATCACAGAAGGAACTTTGACGTGGTCGTTGAATGCGAGAAGAAAACACCCCTTCCAAGGTGTTCCCTGTGCAGAGGGGTAAACGGCAGATCCTCGATGCACTGCTCACGTGTAAAGGGGGCATCCAGATTTGAACTGGGGACCTCTTGATCTGCAGTCAAATGCTCTACCACTGAGCTACACCCCCCAGGTGGGGAACGCGCTGCATGCTCACACTTTCCACATACCACAGTGACAAATGTCTAAAACACCTCTCTTGTCTGCGCCTTTCAACAGTTTACGTGCAGCAGAGATGTTTTGTATGTGAAACCTATTTCCAAAATGACTGTCTGACTTCAATAGCATTTGCATCGGCAATGGAAATGGCTGAGTGGCAGAGTTTAAATGGACGTAAGTTATTGCGCAAATGCCCTCCGAACTGACATCAGCTCTGAACGAATGCACATGCAAGGCTTTCAAGCTCTCGTTTCGGCACTGCAGTGCTACATTGCAACATCGCAACATCTCACGAGGCAACACGGATCTTCGTGTCCTTCAGCTGTTCATCACAGAAGGAACTTTGCCGTGGTCGTTGAATGCGGGAAGAAAACACCCCTTCCAAGGTGTTCCCTGTGCAGAGGGGTGAACGGCAGATCCTCGATGCACTGCTCACGTGCAAAGGGGGCACCCAGATTTGAACTGGGGACCTCTTGATCTGCAGTCAAATGCTCTACCACTGAGCTACACCCCCCAGGTGGGGAACGCGCTGCATGCTCACACTTTCCACATACCACAGTGACAAATGTCTAAAACACCTCTCTTGTCTGCGCCTTTCAACAGTTTACGTGCAGCAGAGATGTTTTGTATGCGAAACCTATTTCCAAAATGACTGTCTGACTTCAATAGCATTTGCATCGGCAATGGAAATGGCTGAGTGGCAGAGTTTAATTGGACGTAAGTTATTGCGCAAATGCCCTCCGAACTGACATCAGCTCTGAACGAATGCACATGCAAGGCTTTCAAGCTCTCGTTTCGGCACTGCAGTGCTACATTGCAACATCTCACGAGGCAACACGGATCTTCGTGTCCTTCAGCTGTTCATCACAGAAGGAACTTTGCCGTGGTCGTTGAATGCGGGAAGAAAACACCCCTTCCAAGAAGTTCCCGGTGCAGAGGGGTGAACGGCAGATCCTCGATGCACTGCTCACGTGCAAAGGGGGCACCCAGATTTGAACTGGGGACCTCTTGATCTGCAGTCAAATGCTCTACCACTGAGCTACACCCCCCCATGGACCCAACGCACTGCATGTTCACACTTTCCACATACTATAGTGACAATTGTCTAAAACACCTCTCTTGTCTGCGCCTTTCAACAGTTTACGTGCAGCAGAGATGTTTTGTATGTGAAACCTATTTCCATAATGACTGTCTGACTTCAATAGCATTTGCATCGGCAATGGAAATGGCTGAGTGGCAGAGTTTAATTGGACGTACATTCTTGCGCAAATGCCCTCCGAACTGACATCAGCTCTGAACGAATGCACATGCAAGGCTTTCAAGCTCTCGGTTTCGGCACTGCAGTGCTACATTGCAACATAGCAACATCTCACGAGGCAACACGGATCTTCGTGTCCTTCAGCTGTTCATCACAGAAGGAACTTTGCCGTGGTCGTTGAATGAGGGAAGAAAACACACCCTCCAAGGAGTTCCCGGTGCAGAGGGGTGAACGGCAGATCCTCGATGCACTGCTCACGTGTAAAGGGGGCACCCAGATTTGAACTGGGGACCTCTTGATCTGCAGTCAAATGCTCTACCACTGAGCTACACCCCCCACGCGCACAAGGCACTGCATGTTTACACTTTCCACATACGACAGTGACAATTGTCTAAAACACCTCTCTTGTCTGCGCCTTTCAACAGTTTACGTGCAGCAGAGATGTTTTGTATGTGAAACCTATTTCCAAAATGACTGTCTGACTTCAATAGCATTTGCATCGGCAATGGAAATGGCTGGGTGGCAGAGTTTAATTGGACGTAAGTTATTGGGCAAATGCCCTCCGAACTGACATCAGCTCTGAACGAATGCACATGCAAGGCTTTCAAGCTCTCGTTTCGGCACTGCAGTGCGACATTGCAACATCTCACGAGGCAACACGGATCTTCGTGTCCTTCAGCTGTTCATCACAGAAGGAACTTTGCCGTGGTCGTTGAATGCGGGAAGAAAACACCCCTTCCAAGAAGTTCCCGGTGCAGAGGGGTGAACGGCAGATCCTCGATGCACTGCTCACGTGTAAAGGGGGCACCCAGATTTGAACTGGGGACCTCTTGATCTGCAGTCAAATGCTCTACCACTGAGCTACACCCCCCAGGTGGGGAACGCGCTGCATGCTCACACTTTCCACATACCACAGTGACAAATGTCTAAAACACCTCTCTTGTCTGCGCCTTTCAACAGTTTACGTGCAGCAGAGATGTTTTGTATGTGAAACCTATTTCCAAAATGACTGTCTGACTTCAATAGCATTTGCATCGGCAATGGAAATGGCTGAGTGGCAGAGTTAAATTGGACGTAAGTTATTGCGCAAACGCCCTCCGAACTGACATCAGCTCTGAACGAATGCACATGCAAGGCTTTCAAGCTCTCGTTTCGGCACTGCAGTGCTACATTGCAACATCGCAACATCTCACGAGGCAACACGGATCTTCGTGTCCTTCAGCTGTTCATCACAGAAGGAACTTTGCCGTGGTCGTTGAATGCGGGAAGAAAACACCCCTTCCAAGAAGTTCCCGGTGCAGAGGGGTGAACGGCAGATCCTCGATGCACTGCTCACGTGTAAAGGGGGCACCCAGATTTGAACTGGGGACCTCTTGATCTGCAGTCAAATGCTCTACCACTGAGCTACACCCCCCAGGTGGGGAACGCGCTGCATGCTCACACTTTCCACATACCACAGTGACAAATGTCTAAAACACCTCTCTTGTCTGCGCCTTTCAACAGTTTACGTGCAGCAGAGATGTTTTGTATGCGAAACCTATTTCCAAAATGACTGTCTGACTTCAATAGCATTTGCATCGGCAATGGAAATGGCTGAGTGGCAGAGTTTAATTGGACGTAAGTTATTGCGCAAATGCCCTCCGAACTGACATCAGCTCTGAACGAATGCACATGCAAGGCTTTCAAGCTCTCGTTTCGGCACTGCAGTGCTACATTGCAACATCTCACGAGGCAACACGGATCTTCGTGTCCTTCAGCTGTTCATCACAGAAGGAACTTTGCCGTGGTCGTTGAATGCGGGAAGAAAACACCCCTTCCAAGAAGTTCCCGGTGCAGAGGGGTGAACGGCAGATCCTCGATGCACTGCTCACGTGCAAAGGGGGCACCCAGATTTGAACTGGGGACCTCTTGATCTGCAGTCAAATGCTCTACCACTGAGCTACACCCCCCCATGGACCCAACGCACTGCATGTTCACACTTTCCACATACTACAGTGACAATTGTCTAAAACACCTCTCTTGTCTGCGCCTTTCAACAGTTTACGTGCAGCAGAGATGTTTTGTATGTGAAACCTATTTCCAAAATGACTGTCTGACTTCAATAGCATTTGCATCGGCAATGGAAATGGCTGAGTGGCAGAGTTTAATTGGACGTAAGTTATTGCGCAAACGCCCTCCGAACTGACATCAGCTCTGAACGAATGCACATGCAAGGCTTTCAAGCTCTCGTTTCGGCACTGCAGTGCTACATTGCAACATCGCAACATCTCACGAGGCAACACGGATCTTCGTGTCCTTCAGCTGTTCATCACAGAAGGAACTTTGCCGTGGTCGTTGAATGCGGGAAGAAAACACCCCTTCCAAGAAGTTCCCGGTGCAGAGGGGTGAACGGCAGATCCTCGATGCACTGCTCACGTGTAAAGGGGGCACCCAGATTTGAACTGGGGACCTCTTGATCTGCAGTCAAATGCTCTACCACTGAGCTACACCCCCCAGGTGGGGAACGCGCTGCATGCTCACACTTTCCACATACTACAGTGACAAATGTCTAAAACACCTCTCTTGTCTGCGCCTTTCAACAGTTTACGTGCAGCAGAGATGTTTTGTATGTGAAACCTATTTCCAAAATGACTGTCTGACTTCAATAGCATTTGCATCGGCAATGGAAATGGCTGAGTGGCAGAGTTTAAATGGACGTAAGTTATTGCGCAAATGCCCTCCGAACTGACATCAGCTCTGAACGAATGCACATGCAAGGCTTTCAAGCTCTGGTTTCGGCACTGCAGTGCTGCATTGCAACATCTCACGAGGCAACACGGATCTTCGTGTCCTTCAGCTGTTCATCACAGAAGGAACTTTGCCGTGGTCGTTGAATGCGGGAAGAAAACACCCCTTCCAAGAAGTTCCCGGTGCAGAGGGGTGAACGGCAGATCCTCGATGCACTGCTCACGTGCAAAGGGGGCACCCAGATTTGAACTGGGGACCTCTTGATCTGCAGTCAAATGCTCTACCACTGAGCTACACCCCCCCATGTGCCCAACGCACTGCATGTTCACACTTTCCACATACTACAGTGACAATTGTCTAAAACACCTCTGTTGTCTGCGCCTTTCAACAGTTTACGTGCAGCAGAGATGTTTTGTATGTGAAACCTATTTCCAAAATGACTGTCTGACTTCAATAGCATTTGCATCGGCAATGGAAATGGCTGAGTGGCAGAGTTAAATTGGACGTAAGTTATTGCGCAAATGCCCTCCGAACTGACATCAGCTCTGAACGAATGCACATGCAAGGCTTTCAAGCTCTCGTTTCGGCACTGCAGTGCTACATTGCAACATCGCAACATCTCACGAGGCAACACGGATCTTCGTGTCCTTCAGCTGTTCATCACAGAAGGAACTTTGCCGTGGTCGTTGAATGCGGGAAGAAATCACCCCTTCCAAGAAGTTCCCGGTGCAGAGGGGTGAACGGCAGATCCTCGATGCACTGCTCACGTGTAAAGGGGGCACCCAGATTTGAACTGGGGACCTCTTGATCTGCAGTCAAATGCTCTACCACTGAGCTACACCCCCCAGGTGGGGGGCACGCTGCATGCTCACACTTTCCACATACTACAGTGACAAATGTCTAAAACACCTCTCTTGTCTGCGCCTTTCAACAGTTTACGTGCAGCAGAGATGTTTTGTATGTGAAACCTATTTCCAAAATGACTGTCTGACTTCAATAGCATTTGCATCGGCAATGGAAATGGCTGAGTGGCAGAGTTTAAATGGACGTAAGTTATTGCGCAAATGCCCTCCGAACTGACATCAGCTCTGAACGAATGCACATGCAAGGCTTTCAAGCTCTGGTTTCGGCACTGCAGTGCTGCATTGCAACATCTCACGAGGCAACACGGATCTTCGTGTCCTTCAGCTGTTCATCACAGAAGGAACTTTGCCGTGGTCGTTGAATGCGGGAAGAAAACACCCCTTCCAAGAAGTTCCCGGTGCAGAGGGGTGAACGGCAGATCCTCGATGCACTGCTCACGTGCAAAGGGGGCACCCAGATTTGAACTGGGGACCTCTTGATCTGCAGTCAAATGCTCTACCACTGAGCTACACCCCCCCATGTGCCCAACGCACTGCATGTTCACACTTTCCACATACTACAGTGACAATTGTCTAAAACACCTCTCTTGTCTGCGCCTTTCAACAGTTTACGTGCAGCAGAGATGTTTTGTATGTGAAACCTATTTCCAAAATGACTGTCTGACTTCAATAGCATTTGCATCGGCAATGGAAATGGCTGAGTGGCAGAGTTTAAATGGACGTAAGTTATTGCGCAAATGCGCTCCGAACTGACATCAGCTCTGAACGAATGCACATGCAAGGCTTTCAAGCTCTCGTTTCGGCACTGCAGTGCTACATTGCAACATCTCACGAGGCAACACGGATCTTCGTGTCCTTCAGCTGTTCATCACAGAAGGAACTTTGCCGTGGTCGTTGAATGCGGGAAGAAAACACCCCTTCCAAGGAGTTCCCGGTGCAGAGGGGTGAACGGCAGATCCTCGATGCACTGCTCACGTGTAAAAGGGGCACCCAGATTTGAACTGGGGACCTCTTGATCTGCAGTCAAATGCTCTACCACTGAGCTACACCCCGCCAAGGGCCCAACGCACTGCATGTTCACACTTTGCACATACTACAGTGACAATTGTCTAAAACACCTCTCTTGTCTGCGCCTTTCAACAGTTTACGTGCAGCAGAGATGTTTTGTATGTGAAACCTATTTCCAAAATGACTGTCTGACTTCAATAGCATTTGCATCGGCAATGGAAATGGCTGAGTGGCAGAGTTTAATTGGACCTAAGTTATTGCGCAAATGCCCTCCGAACTGACATCAGCTCTGAACGAATGCACATGCAAGGCTTTCAAGCTCTCGTTTCGGCACTGCAGTGCTACATTGCAACATCGCAACATCTCACGAGGCAACACGGATCTTCGTGTCCTTCAGCTGTTCATCACAGAAGGAACTTTGCCGTGGTCGTTGAATGCGGGAAGAAAACACCCCTTCCAAGGAGTTCCCGGTGCAGAGGGGTGAACGGCAGATCCTCGATGCACTGCTCACGTGTAAAGGTGACACCCAGATTTAAACTGGGGACCTCTTGATCTGCAGTCAAATGCTCTACCACTGAGCTACACCCCCCCATGTGCCCAACGCACTGCATGTTCACACTTTCCACATACTACAGTGACAATTGTCTAAAACACCTCTCTTGTCTGCGCCTTTCAACAGTTTACGTGCAGCAGAGATGTTTTGTATGTGAAACCTATTTCCAAAATGACTGTCTGACTTCAATAGCATTTGCATCGGCAATGGAAATGGCTGAGTGGCAGAGTTTAAATGGACGTAAGTTATTGCGCAAATGCGCTCCGAACTGACATCAGCTCTGAACGAATGCACATGCAAGGCTTTCAAGCTCTCGTTTCGGCACTGCAGTGCTACATTGCAACATCTCACGAGGCAACACGGATCTTCGTGTCCTTCAGCTGTTCATCACAGAAGGAACTTTGCCGTGGTCGTTGAATGCGGGAAGAAAACACCCCTTCCAAGGAGTTCCCGTTGCAGAGGGGTGAACGGCAGATCCTCGATGCACTGCTCACGTGTAAAAGGGGCACCCAGATTTGAACTGGGGACCTCTTGATCTGCAGTCAAATGCTCTACCACTGAGCTACACCCCGCCAAGGGCCCAACGCACTGCATGTTCACACTTTGCACATACTACAGTGACAATTGTCTAAAACACCTCTCTTGTCTGCGCCTTTCAACAGTTTACGTGCAGCAGAGATGTTTTGTATGTGAAACCTATTTCCAAAATGACTGTCTGACTTCAATAGCATTTGCATCGGCAATGGAAATGGCTGAGTGGCAGAGTTTAATTGGACCTAAGTTATTGCGCAAATGCCCTCCGAACTGACATCAGCTCTGAACGAATGCACATGCAAGGCTTTCAAGCTCTCGTTTCGGCACTGCAGTGCTACATTGCAACATCGCAACATCTCACGAGGCAACACGGATCTTCGTGTCCTTCAGCTGTTCATCACAGAAGGAACTTTGCCGTGGTCGTTGAATGCGGGAAGAAAACACCCCTTCCAAGGAGTTCCCGGTGCAGAGGGGTGAACGGCAGATCCTCGATGCACTGCTCACGTGTAAAGGTGACACCCAGATTTAAACTGGGGACCTCTTGATTTGCAGTCAAATGCTCTACCACTGAGCTACACCCCCCCATGGGCCCAACGCACTGCATGTTCACACTTTGCACATACTACAGTGACAATTGTCTTAAACACCTCTCTTGTCTGCGCCTTTCAACAGTTTACGTGCAGCAGAGATGTTTTGTATGTGAAACCTATTTCCAAAATGACTGTCTGACTTCAATAGCATTTGCATCGGCAATGGAAATGGCTGAGTGGCAGAGTTTAAATGGATGTAAGTTATTGCGCAAATGCCCTCCGAACTGACATCAGCTCTAAACGAATGCACGTGCAAGGCTTTCAAGCTCTCGTTTCGGCACTGCAGTGCTACATTGCAACATCTCACGACGCAACACGGATCTTCGTGTCCTTCAGCTGTTCATCACAGAAGGAACTTTGCCGTGGTCGTTGAATGCGGGAAGAAAACACCCCTTCCAAGGTGTTCCCTGTGCAGAGGGGTAAACGGCAGATCCTCGATGCACTGCTCACGTGTAAAGGGGGCACCCAGATTTGAACTGAGGACCTCTTGATCTGCAGTCAAATGCTCTACCACTTGGCTACACCCCCCCCCATGTGCCCAACGCACTGCATGTTTACACTTTCCACATACTACAGTGACAATTGTCTAAAACACCTCTCTTGTCTGCGCCTTTCAACAGTTTACGTGCAGCAGAGATGTTTTGTATGTGAAACCTATTTCCAAAATGACTGTCTGACTTCAATAGCATTTGCATCGGCAATGGAAATGGCTGAGTGGCAGAGTTTAAATGGACGTAAGTTATTGCGCAAATGCGCTCCGAACTGACATCAGCTCTGAACGAATGCACATGCAAGGCTTTCAAGCTCTCGTTTCGGCACTGCAGTGCTACATTGCAACATCTCACGAGGCAACACGGATCTTCGTGTCCTTCAGCTGTTCATCACAGAAGGAACTTTGCCGTGGTCGTTGAATGCGGGAAGAAAACACCCCTTCCAAGGAGTTCCCGTTGCAGAGGGGTGAACGGCAGATCCTCGATGCACTGCTCACGTGTAAAGGGGGCACCCAGATTTGAACTGGGGACCTCTTGATCTGCAGTCAAATGCTCTACCACTGAGCTACACCCCGCCAAGGGCCCAACGCACTGCATGTTCACACTTTGCACATACTACAGTGACAATTGTCTAAAACACCTCTCTTGTCTGCGCCTTTCAACAGTTTACGTGCAGCAGAGATGTTTTGTATGTGAAACCTATTTCCAAAATGACTGTCTGACTTCAATAGCATTTGCATCGGCAATGGAAATGGCTGAGTGGCAGAGTTTAAATGGACGTAAGTTATTGCGCAAATGCCCTCCGAACTGACATCAGCTCTGAACGAATGCACATGCAAGGCTTTCAAGCTCTGGTTTCGGCACTGCCGTGCTCCATTGCAACATCTCACGACGCAACACGGATCTTCGAGTCCTTCAGCTGTTCATCACAGAAGGAACTTTGCCGTGGTCGTTGAATGCGGGAAGAAAACACCCCTTCCCAGGTGTTCCCTGTGCAGAGGGGTGAACGGCAGATCCTCGATGCACTGCTCACGTGTAAAGGGGGCACCTAGATTTGAACTGGGGACCTCTTGATCTGCAGTCCAATGCTCTACCACTGAGCTACACCCCCAAGGCGGACAACACGTTGCATGCTCACACTTTCCACATACTACAGTGACAATTGTCTAAAACACCTCTCTTGTCTGCGCCTTTCAACAGTTTACGTGCAGCAGAGATGTTTTGTATGTGAAACCTATTTCCAAAATGACTGTCTGACTTCAATAGCATTTGCATCGGCAATGGAAATGGCTGAGTGGCAGAGTTTAATTGGACGTAAGTTATTGCGCAAATGCCCTCCGAACTGACATCAGCTCTGAACGAATGCACATGCAAGGCTTTCAAGCTCTCGTTTCGGCACTGCAGTGCTACATTGCAACATCTCACGAGGCAACACGGATCTTCGTGTCCTTCAGCTGTTCATCACAGAAGGAACTTTGCCGTGGTCGTTGAATGCGGGAAGAAAACACCCCTTCCAAGAAGTTCCCGGTGCAGAGGGGTGAACGGCAGATCCTCGATGCACTGCTCACGTGTAAAGGGGGCACCCAGATTTGAACTGGGGACCTCTTGATCTGCAGTCAAATGCTCTACCACTGAGCTACACCCCCCAGGCGGATAACATGCTGCATGTTCACACTTTGCACATACTACAGTGACAATTGTCTAAAACACCTCTCTTGTCTGCGCCTTTCAACAGTTTACGTGCAGCAGAGATGTTTTGTATGTGAAACCTATTTCCAAAATGACTGTCTGACTTCAATAGCATTTGCATCGGCAATGGAAATGGCTGAGTGGCAGAGTTTAAATGGACGTAAGTTATTGCGCAAATGCCCTCCGAACTGACATCAGCTCTGAACGAATGCACATGCAAGGCTTTCAAGCTCTCGTTTCGGCACTGCCGTGCTCCATTGCAACATCGCAACATCTCACGAGGCAACACGGATCTTCGTGTCCTTCAGCTGTTCATCACAGAAGGAACTTTGCCGTGGTCGTTGAATGCGGGAAGAAAACACCCCTTCCAAGGTGTTCCCTGTGCAGAGGGGTGAACGGCAGATCCTCGATGCACTGCTCACGTGCAAAGGGGGCACCCAGATTTGAACTGGGGACCTCTTGATCTGCAGTCAAATGCTCTACCACTGAGCTACACCCCCCCATGTGCCCAACGCACTGCATGTTCACACTTTCCACATACTACAGTGACAATTGTCTAAAACACCTCTCTTGTCTGCGCCTTTCAACAGTTTACGTGCAGCAGAGATGTTTTGTATGTGAAACCTATTTCCAAAATGACTGTCTGACTTCAATAGCATTTGCATCGGCAATGGAAATGGCTGAGTGGCAGAGTTTAATTGGACGTAAGTTATTGCGCAAATGCCCTCCGAACTGACATCAGCTCTGAACGAATGCACATGCAAGGCTTTCAAGCTCTCGTTTCGGCACTGCAGTGCTACATTGCAACATCGCAACATCTCACGAGGCAACACGGATCTTCGTGTCCTTCAGCTGTTCATCACAGAAGGAACTTTGCCGTGGTCGTTGAATGCGGGAAGAAAACACCCCTTCCAAGAAGTTCCCGGTGCAGAGGGGTGAACGGCAGATCCTCGATGCACTGCTCACGTGTAAAGGGGGCACCCAGATTTGAACTGGGGACCTCTTGATTTGCAGTCAAATGCTCTACCACTGAGCTACACCCCCCAGGTGGGGAACGTGCTGCATGCTCACACTTTCCACATACTACAGTGACAAATGTCTAAAACACCTCTCTTGTCTGCGCCTTTCAACAGTTTACGTGCAGCAGAGATGTTTTGTATGTGAAACCTATTTCCAAAATGACTGTCTGACTTCAATAGCATTTGCATCGGCAATGGAAATGGCTGAGTGGCAGAGTTTAATTGGACCTAAGTTATTGCGCAAATGCCCTACGAACTGACATCAGCTCTGAACGAATGCACATGCAAGGCTTTCAAGCTCTCGTTTCGGCACTGCAGTGCTACATTGCAACATCTCACGAGGCAACACGGATCTTCGTGTCCTTCAGCTGTTCATCACAGAAGGAACTTTGCCGTGGTCGTTGAATGCGGGAAGAAAACACCCCTTCCACAGAGTTCCCGGTGCAGAGGGGCGAACGGCAGATCCTCGATGCACTGCTCACGGGCAAAGGGGGCACCCAGATTTGAACTGGGGACCTCTTGATCTGCAGTCAAATGCTCTACCACTGAGCAACACCCCCCAAGTGCCCAAGGCACGGCATGTTCACACTTTCCACATACTACAGTGACAATTGTCTAAAACACCTCTCTTGTCTGCGCGTTCCAACAGTTTACGTGCAGCAGAGATGTTTTGTATGTGAAACCTATTTCCAAAATGACTGTCTGACTTCAATAGCATTTGCATCGGCAATGGAAATGGCTGAGTGGCAGAGTTTAAATGGACGTAAGTTATTGCGCAAATGCCCTCCGAACTGACATCAGCTCTGAACGAATGCACATGCAAGGCTTTCAAGCTCTCGTTTCGGCACTGCAGTGCTACATTGCAACATCGCAACATCTCACGAGGCAACACGGATCTTCGTGTCCTTCAGCTGTTCATCACAGAAGGAACTTTGCCGTGGTCGTTGAATGCGGGAAGAAAACACCCCTTCCAAGGTGTTCCCTGTGCAGAGGGGTGAACGGCAGATCCTCGATGCACTGCTCACGTGTAAAGGGGGCACCCAGATTTGAACTGGGGACCTCTTGATCTGCAGTCAAATGCTCTACCACTGAGCTACACCCCCCATGTGCCCAACGCACTGCATGTTCACACTTTCCACATACTACAGTGACAATTGTCTAAAACACCTCTCTTGTCTGCGCCTTTCAACAGTTTACGTGCAGCAGAGATGTTTTGTATGTGAAACCTATTTCCAAAATGACTGTCTGACTTCAATAGCATTTGCATCGGCAATGGAAATGGCTGAGTGGCAGAGTTTAATTGGACGTAAGTTATTGCGCAAATGCCCTACGAACTGACATCAGCTCTGAACGAATGCACATGCAAGGCTTTCAAGCTCTCGTTTCGGCACTGCAGTGCTACATTGCAACATCTCACGAGGCAACACGGATCTTCGTGTCCTTCAGCTGTTCATCACAGAAGGAACTTTGCCGTGGTCGTTGAATGCGGGAAGAAAACACCCCTTCCAAGGAGTTCCCGGTGCAGAGGGGCGAACGGCAGATCCTCGATGCACTGCTCACGTGCAAAGGGGGCACCCAGATTTGAACTGGGGACCTCTTGATCTGCAGTCAAATGCTCTACCACTGAGCTACACCCCCCAGGCGCACAACGCACTGCATGTTTACACTTTCCACATACTACAGTGACAATTGTCTAAAACACCTCTCTTGTCTGCGCCTTTCAACAGTTTACGTGCAGCAGAGATGTTTTGTATGTGAAACCTATTTCCAAAATGACTGTCTGACTTCAATAGCATTTGCATCGGCAATGGAAATGGCTGAGTGGCAGAGTTTAATTGGACCTAAGTTATTGCGCAAATGCCCTCCGAACTGACATCAGCTCTGAACGAATGCACATGCAAGGCTTTCAAGCTCTCGTTTCGGCACTGCAGTGCTACATTGCAACATCGCAACATCTCACGAGGCAACACGGATCTTCGTGTCCTTCAGCTGTTCATCACAGAAGGAACTTTGCCGTGGTCGTTGAATGCGGGAAGAAAACACCCCTTCCAAGGAGTTCCCGGTGCAGAGGGGTGAACGGCAGATCCTCGATGCACTGCTCACGTGTAAAGGTGACACCCAGATTTAAACTGGGGACCTCTTGATTTGCAGTCAAATGCTCTACCACTGAGCTACACCCCCCCATGGGCCCAACGCACTGCATGTTTACAGTTTCCACATACTACAGTGACAATTGTCTAAAACACCTCTCTTGTCTGCGCCTTTCAACAGTTTACGTGCAGCAGAGATGTTTTGTATGTGAAACCTATTTCCAAAATGACTGTCTGACTTCAATAGCATTTGCATCGGCAATGGAAATGGCTGAGTGGCAGAGTTTAAATGGATGTAAGTTATTGCGCAAATGCCCTCCGAACTGACATCAGCTCTGAACGAATGCACGTGCAAGGCTTTCAAGCTCTCGTTTCGGCACTGCAGTGCTACATTGCAACATCTCACGACGCAACACGGATCTTCGTGTCCTTCAGCTGTTCATCACAGAAGGAACTTTGCCGTGGTCGTTGAATGCGGGAAGAAAACACCCCTTCCAAGGTGTTCCCTGTGCAGAGGGGTAAACGGCAGATCCTCGATTCACTGCTCACGTGTAAAGGGGGCACCCAGATTTGAACTGGGGACCTCTTGATCTGCAGTCAAATGCTCTACCACAGAGCTACACCCCCCAGTTGGGGAACGCACTGCATGTTCACACTTTCCACATACTACAGTGACAATTGTCTAAAACACCTCTCTTGTCTGCGCCTTTCAACAGTTTACGTGCAGCAGAGATGTTTTGTATGTGAAACCTATTTCCAAAATGACTGTCTGACTTCAATAGCATTTGCATCGGCAATGGAAATGGCTGAGTGGCAGAGTTTAAATGGACGTAAGTTATTGCGCAAATGCCCTCCGAACTGACATCAGCTCTGAACGAATGCACATGCAAGGCTTTCAAGCTCTGGTTTCGGCACTGCCGTGCTACATTGCAACATCTCACGAGGCAACACGGATCTTTGTGTCCTTCAGCTGTTCATCACAGAAGGAACTTTGCCGTGGTCGTTGAATGCGGGAAGAAAACACCCCTTCCCAGGTGTTCCCTGTGCAGAGGGGTAAACGGCAGATCCTCGATGCACTGCTCACGTGCAAAGGGGGCACCCAGATTTGAACTGGGGACCTCTTGATCTGCAGTCAAATGCTCTACCACTGAGCTACACCCCCCATGTGCCCAACGCACTGCATGTTCACACTTTCCACATACTACAGTGACAATTGTCTAAAACACCTCTCTTGTCTGCGCCTTTCAACAGTTTACGTGCAGCAGAGATGTTTTGTATGTGAAACCTATTTCCAAAATGACTGTCTGACTTCAATAGCATTTGCATCGGCAATGGAAATGGCTGAGTGGCAGAGTTTAATTGGACCTAAGTTATTGAGCAAATGCCCTCCGAACTGACATCAGCTCTGAACGAATGCACATGCAAGGCTTTCAAGCTCTCGTTTCGGCACTGCAGTGCTACATTGCAACATCGCAACATCTCACGAGGCAACACGGATCTTCGTGTCCTTCAGCTGTTCATCACAGAAGGAACTTTGCCGTGGTCGTTGAATGCGGGAAGAAAACACCCCTTCCAAGGTGTTCCCTGTGCAGAGGGGTAAACGGCAGATCCTCGATGCACTGCTCACGTGTAAAGGGGGCACCCAGATTTGAATTGAGGACCTCTTGATCTGCAGTCAAATGCTCTACCACTGAGCTACACCCCCCCATGTGCCCAACGCACTGCATGTTTACACTTTCCACATACTACAGTGACAATTGTCTAAAACACCTCTCTTGTCTGCGCCTTTCAACAGTTTACGTGCAGCAGAGATGTTTTGTATGTGAAACCTATTTCCAAAATGACCGTCTGACTTCAATAGCATTTGCATCGGCAATGGAAATGGCTGAGTGGCAGAGTTTAATTGGACGTAAGTTATTGCGCAAATGCCCTCCGAACTGACATCAGCTCTGAACGAATGCACATGCAAGGCTTTCAAGCTCTCGTTTCGGCACTGCAGTGCTACATTGCAACATCGCAACATCTCACGAGGCAACACGGATCTTCGTGTCCTTCAGCTGTTCATCACAGAAGGAACTTTGCCGTGGTCGTTGAATGCGGGAAGAAAACACCCCTTCCAAGGAGTTCCCGGTGCAGAGGGGTGAACGGCAGATCCTCGATGCACTGCTCACGTGTAAAGGGGGCACCCAGATTTGAACTGGGGACCTCTTGATCTGCAGTCAAATGCTCTTCCACTGAGCTACACCCCCCAAGTGCCCAACGCACTGCATGTTCACACTTTGCACATACCACAGTGACAATTGTCTAAAACACCTCTCTTGTCTGCGCCTTTCAACAGTTTACGTGCAGCAGAGATGTTTTCTATGTGAAACCTATTTCCAAAATGACTGTCTGACTTCAATAGCATTTGCATCGGCAATGGAAATGGCTGAGTGGCAGAGTTTAAATGGACGTAAGTTATTGCGCAAATGCCCTCCGAACTGACATCAGCTCTGAACGAATGCACATGCAAGGCTTTCAAGCTCTGGTTTCGGCACTGCCGTGCTCCATTGCAACATCTCACGACGCAACACGGATCTTCGAGTCCTTCAGCTGTTCATCACAGAAGGAACTTTGCCGTGGTCGTTGAATGCGGGAAGAAAACACCCCTTCCCAGGTGTTCCCTGTGCAGAGGGGTAAACGGCAGATCCTCGATGCACTGCTCACGTGTAAACGGGGCACCCAGATTTGAACTGGGGACCTCTTGATCTGCAGTCAAATGCTCTACCACTGAGCTACACCCCCCAGTTGCGGAACGCGCTGCATGCTCACACTTTCCACATACTACAGTGACAATTGTCTAAAACACCTCTCTTGTCTGCGCCTTTCAACAGTTTACGTGCAGCAGAGATGTTTTGTATGTGAAACCTATTTCCAAAATGACTGTCTGACTTCAATAGCATTTGCATCGGCAATGGAAATGGCTGAGTGGCAGAGTTTAAATGGACGTAAGTTATTGCGCAAATGCCCTCCGAACTGACATCAGCTCTGAACGAATGCACATGCAAGGCTTTCAAGCTCTCGTTTCGGCACTGCAGTGCTACATTGCAACATCGCAACATCTCACGAGGCAACACGGATCTTCGTGTCCTTCAGCTGTTCATCACAGAAGGAACTTTGCCGTGGTCGTTGAATGCGGGAAGAAAACACCCCTTCCAAGGTGTTCCCTGTGCAGAGGGGTGAACGGCAGATCCTCGATGCACTGCTCACGTGTAAAGGGGGCACCCAGATTTGAACTGGGGACCTCTTGATCTGCAGTCAAATGCTCTACCACTGAGCTACACCCCCCCATGTGCCCAACGCACTGCATGTTCACACTTTCCACATACTACAGTGACAATTGTCTAAAACACCTCTCTTGTCTGCGCCTTTCAACAGTTTACGTGCAGCAGAGATGTTTTGTATGTGAAACCTATTTCCAAAATGACTGTCTGACTTCAATAGCATTTGCATCGGCAATGGAAATGGCTGAGTGGCAGAGTTTAATTGGACCTAAGTTATTGCGCAAATGCCCTACGAACTGACATCAGCTCTGAACGAATGCACATGCAAGGCTTTCAAGCTCTCGTTTCGGCACTGCAGTGCTACATTGCAACATCTCACGAGGCAACACGGATCTTCGTGTCCTTCAGCTGTTCATCACAGAAGGAACTTTGCCGTGGTCGTTGAATGCGGGAAGAAAACACCCCTTCCACAGAGTTCCCGGTGCAGAGGGGCGAACGGCAGATCCTCGATGCACTGCTCACGGGCAAAGGGGGCACCCAGATTTGAACTGGGGACCTCTTGATCTGCAGTCAAATGCTCTACCACTGAGCAACACCCCCCAAGTGCCCAAGGCACGGCATGTTCACACTTTCCACATACTACAGTGACAATTGTCTAAAACACCTCTCTTGTCTGCGCGTTCCAACAGTTTACGTGCAGCAGAGATGTTTTCTATGTGAAACCTATTTCCAAAATGACTGTCTGACTTCAATAGCATTTGCATCGGCAATGGAAATGGCTGAGTGGCAGAGTTTAAATGGACGTAAGTTATTGCGCAAATGCCCTCCGAACTGACATCAGCTCTGAACGAATGCACATGCAAGGCTTTCAAGCTCTCGTTTCGGCACTGCAGTGCTACATTGCAACATCGCAACATCTCACGAGGCAACACGGATCTTCGTGTCCTTCAGCTGTTCATCACAGAAGGAACTTTGCCGTGGTCGTTGAATGCGGGAAGAAAACACCCCTTCCAAGGTGTTCCCTGTGCAGAGGGGTGAACGGCAGATCCTCGATGCACTGCTCACGTGCAAAGGGGGCACCCAGATTTGAACTGGGGACCTCTTGATCTGCAGTCAAATGCTCTACCACTGAGCTACACCCCCCCATGTGCCCAACGCACTGCATGTTCACACTTTCCACATACTACAGTGACAATTGTCTAAAACACCTCTCTTGTCTGCGCCTTTCAACAGTTTACGTGCAGCAGAGATGTTTTGTATGTGAAACCTATTTCCAAAATGACTGTCTGACTTGAATAGCATTTGCATCGGCAATGGAAATGGCTGAGTGGCAGAGTTTAATTGGACGTAAGTTATTGCGCAAATGCCCTACGAACTGACATCAGCTCTGAACGAATGCACATGCAAGGCTTTCAAGCTCTCGTTTCGGCACTGCAGTGCTACATCGCAACATCTCACGAGGCAACACGGATCTTCGTGTCCTTCAGCTGTTCATCACAGAAGGAACTTTGCCGTGGTCGTTGAATGCGGGAAGAAAACACCCCTTCCCAAGGAGTTCCCGGTGCAGAGGGGCGAACGGCAGATCCTCGATGCACTGCTCACGTGTAAAGGGGGCACCCAGATTTGAACTGGGGACCTCTTGATCTGCAGTCAAATGCTCTACCACTGAGCTACACCCCCCAGGCGCACAACGCACTGCATGTTTACACTTTCCACATACTACAGTGACAATTGTCTAAAACACCTCTCTTGTCTGCGCCTTTCAACAGTTTACGTGCAGCAGAGATGTTTTGTATGTGAAACCTATTTCCAAAATGACTGTCTGACTTCAATAGCATTTGCATCGGCAATGGAAATGGCTGAGTGGCAGAGTTTAATTGGACCTAAGTTATTGAGCAAATGCCCTCCGAACTGACATCAGCTCTGAACGAATGCACATGCAAGGCTTTCAAGCTCTCGTTTCGGCACTGCAGTGCTACATTGCAACATCGCAACATCTCACGAGGCAACACGGATCTTCGTGTCCTTCAGCTGTTCATCACAGAAGGAACTTTGCCGTGGTCGTTGAATGCGGGAAGAAAACACCCCTTCCAAGGAGTTCCCGGTGCAGAGGGGTGAACGGCAGATCCTCGATGCACTGCTCACGTGTAAAGGTGACACCCAGATTTAAACTGGGGACCTCTTGATTTGCAGTCAAATGCTCTACCACTGAGCTACACCCCCCCATGGGCCCAACGCACTGCATGTTCACACTTTCCACATACTACAGTGACAATTGTCTAAAACACCTCTCTTGTCTGCGCCTTTCAACAGTTTACGTGCAGCAGAGATGTTTTGTATGTGAAACCTATTTCCAAAATGACTGTCTGACTTCAATAGCATTTGCATCGGCAATGGAAATGGCTGAGTGGCAGAGTTTAAATGGATGTAAGTTATTGCGCAAATGCCCTCCGAACTGACATCAGCTCTGAACGAATGCACGTGCAAGGCTTTCAAGCTCTCGTTTCGGCACTGCAGTGCTACATTGCAACATCTCACGACGCAACACGGATCTTCGTGTCCTTCAGCTGTTCATCACAGAAGGAACTTTGCCGTGGTCGTTGAATGCGGGAAGAAAACACCCCTTCCAAGGTGTTCCCTGTGCAGAGGGGTAAACGGCAGATCCTCGATTCACTGCTCACGTGTAAAGGGGGCACCCAGATTTGAACTGGGGACCTCTTGATCTGCAGTCAAATGCTCTACCACAGAGCTACACCCCCCAGTTGGGGAACGCACTGCATGTTCACACTTTCCACATACTACAGTGACAAATGTCTAAAACACCTCTCTTGTCTGCGCCTTTCAACAGTTTACGTGCAGCAGAGATGTTTTGTATGTGAAACCTATTTCCAAAATGACTGTCTGACTTGAATAGCATTTGCATCGGCAATGGAAATGGCTGAGTGGCAGAGTTTAAATGGACGTAAGTTATTGCGCAAATGCCCTCCGAACTGACATCAGCTCTGAACGAATGCACATGCAAGGCTTTCAAGCTCTGGTTTCGGCACTGCCGTGCTACATTGCAACATCTCACGAGGCAACACGGATCTTCGTGTCCTTCAGCTGTTCATCACAGAAGGAACTTTGCCGTGGTCGTTGAATGCGGGAAGAAAACACCCCTTCCCAGGTGTTCCCTGTGCAGAGGGGTAAACGGCAGATCCTCGATGCACTGCTCACGTGCAAAGGGGGCACCCAGATTTGAACTGGGGACCTCTTGATCTGCAGTCAAATGCTCTACCACTGAGCTACACCCCCCCATGTGCCCAATGCGCTGCATGTTCACACTTTCCACATACTACAGTGACAATTGTCTAAAACACCTCTCTTGTCTGCGCCTTTCAACAGTTTACGTGCAGCAGAGATGTTTTGTATGTGAAACCTATTTCCAAAATGACTGTCTGACTTCAATAGCATTTGCATCGGCAATGGAAATGGCTGAGTGGCAGAGTTTAATTGGACCTAAGTTATTGAGCAAATGCCCTCCGAACTGACATCAGCTCTGAACGAATGCACATGCAAGGCTTTCAAGCTCTCGTTTCGGCACTGCAGTGCTACATTGCAACATCGCAACATCTCACGAGGCAACACGGATCTTCGTGTCCTTCAGCTGTTCATCACAGAAGGAACTTTGCCGTGGTCGTTGAATACGGGAAGAAAACACCCCTTCCAAGGTGTTCCCTGTGCAGAGGGGTAAACGGCAGATCCTCGATGCACTGCTCACGTGTAAAGGGGGCACCCAGATTTGAATTGAGGACCTCTTGATCTGCAGTCAAATGCTCTACCACTGAGCTACACCCCCCCATGTGCCCAACGCACTGCATGTTTACACTTTCCACATACTACAGTGACAATTGTCTAAAACACCTCTCTTGTCTGCGCCTTTCAACAGTTTACGTGCAGCAGAGATGTTTTGTATGTGAAACCTATTTCCAAAATGACTGTCTGACTTCAATAGCATTTGCATCGGCAATGGAAATGGCTGAGTGGCAGAGTTTAATTGGACCTAAGTTATTGCGCAAATGCCCTCCGAACTGACATCAGCTCTGAACGAATGCACATGCAAGGCTTTCAAGCTCTCGTTTCGGCACTGCAGTGCTACATTGCAACATCTCACGAGGCAACACGGATCTTCGTGTCCTTCAGCTGTTCATCACAGAAGGAACTTTGCCGTGGTCGTTGAATGCGGGAAGAAAACACCCCTTCCACAGAGTTCCCGGTGCAGAGGGGTGAACGGCAGATCCTCGATGCACTGCTCACGGGCAAAGGGGGCACCCAGATTTGAACTGGGGACCTCTTGATCTGCAGTCAAATGCTCTACCACTGAGCAACACCCCCCAAGTGCCCAAGGCACGGCATGTTCACACTTTCCACATACTACAGTGACAATTGTCTAAAACACCTCTCTTGTCTGCGCGTTCCAACAGTTTACGTGCAGCAGAGATGTTTTCTATGTGAAACCTATTTCCAAAATGACTGTCTGACTTCAATAGCATTTGCATCGGCAATGGAAATGGCTGAGTGGCAGAGTTTAAATGGACGTAAGTTATTGCGCAAATGCCCTCCGAACTGACATCAGCTCTGAACGAATGCACATGCAAGGCTTTCAAGCTCTCGTTTCGGCACTGCAGTGCTACATTGCAACATCGCAACATCTCACGAGGCAACACGGATCTTCGTGTCCTTCAGCTGTTCATCACAGAAGGAACTTTGCCGTGGTCGTTGAATGCGGGAAGAAAACACCCCTTCCAAGGAGTTCCCGGTGCAGAGGGGTGAACGGCAGATCCTCGATGCACTGCTCACGTGTAAAGGTGACACCCAGATTTAAACTGGGGACCTCTTGATTTGCAGTCAAATGCTCTACCACTGAGCTACACCCCCCCATGGGCCCAACGCACTGCATGTTCACACTTTCCACATACTACAGTGACAATTGTCTAAAACACCTCTCTTGTCTGCGCCTTTCAACAGTTTACGTGCAGCAGAGATGTTTTGTATGTGAAACCTATTTCCAAAATGACTGTCTGACTTCAATAGCATTTGCATCGGCAATGGAAATGGCTGAGTGGCAGAGTTTAAATGGATGTAAGTTATTGCGCAAATGCCCTCCGAACTGACATCAGCTCTGAACGAATGCACATGCAAGGCTTTCAAGCTCTCGTTTCGGCACTGCAGTGCTGCATTGCAACATCTCACGAGGCAACACGGATCTTCGTGTCCTTCAGCTGTTCATCACAGAAGGAACTTTGCCGTGGTCGTTGAATGCGGGAAGAAAACACCCCTTCCAAGGAGTTCCCGGTGCAGAGGGGTAAACGGCAGATCCTCGATGCACTGCTCACGTGTAAAGGGGGCACCTAGACTTGAACTGGAGATCTCGTGATCTGCAGTCAAATGCTCTACCACTGAGCTACACCCCCAAGGCGGAAAACACGTTGCATGCTCACACTTTCCACATACTACAGTGACAATTGTCTAAAACACCTCTCTTGTCTGCGCCTTTCAACAGTTTACGTGCAGCAGAGATGTTTTGTATGTGAAACCTATTTCCAAAATGACTGTCTGACTTCAATAGCATTTGCATCGGCAATGGAAATGGCTGAGTGGCAGAGTTTAATTGGACGTAAGTTATTGCGCAAATGCCCTCCGAACTGACATCAGCTCTGAACGAATGCACATGCAAGGCTTTCAAGCTCTCGTTTCGGCACTGCAGTGCTACATTGCAACATCTCACGAGGCAACACGGATCTTCGTGTCCTTCAGCTGTTCATCACAGAAGGAACTTTGCCGTGGTCGTTGAATGCGGGAAGAAAACACCCCTTCCAAGGAGGTCCTGGTGCAGAGGGGCGAACGGCAGATCCTCGATGCACTGCTCACGTGTAAAGGGGGCACCCAGATTTGAACTGAGGACCTCTTGATCTGCAGTCAAATGCTCTACCACTTGGCTACACCCCCCCATGTGCCCAACGCACTGCATGTTCACACTTTCCACATACTACAGTGACAATTGTCTAAAACACCTCTCTTGTCTGCGCCTTTCAACAGTTTACGTGCAGCAGAGATGTTTTGTATGTGAAACCTATTTCCAAAATGACTGTCTGACTTCAATAGCATTTGCATCGGCAATGGAAATGGCTGAGTGGCAGAGTTTAATTGGACGTAAGTTATTGCGCAAATGCCCTCCGAACTGACATCAGCTCTGAACGAATGCACATGCAAGGCTTTCAAGCTCTCGTTTCGGCACTGCAGTGCTACATTGCAACATCGCAACATCTCACGAGGCAACACGGATCTTCGTGTCCTTCAGCTGTTCATCACAGAAGGAACTTTGCCGTGGTCGTTGAATGCGGGAAGAAAACACCCCTTCCAAGGAGTTCCCGGTGCAGAGGGGTGAACGGCAGATCCTCGATGCACTGCTCACGTGTAAAGGGGGCACCCAGATTTGAACTGGGGACCTCTTGATCTGCAGTCAAATGCTCTACCACTGAGCTACACCCCCCAGGTGCCCAACGCACTGCATGTTCACACTTTCCACATACTACAGTGACAAATGTCTAAAACACCTCTCTTGTCTGCGCCTTTCAACAGTTTACGTGCAGCAGAGATGTTTTGTATGTGAAACCTATTTCCAAAATGACTGTCTGACTTCAATAGCATTTGCATCGGCAATGGAAATGGCTGAGTGGCAGAGTTTAAATGGACGTAAGTTATTGCGCAAATGCCCTCCGAACTGACATCAGCTCTGAACGAATGCACATGCAAGGCTTTCAAGCTCTCGTTTCGGCACTGCAGTGCTACATTGCAACATCGCAACATCTCACGAGGCAACACGGATCTTCGTGTCCTTCAGCTGTTCATCACAGAAGGAACTTTGCCGTGGTCGTTGAATGCGGGAAGAAAACACCCCTTCCCAGGTGTTCCCTGTGCAGAGGAGTAAACGGCAGATCCTCGATGCACTGCTCACGTGTAAAGGGGGCACCCAGATTTGAACTGGGGACCTCTTGATCTGCAGTCAAATGCTCTACCACTGAGCTACACCCCCCCATGTGCCCAATGCACTGCATGTTCACACTTTCCACATACTACAGTGACAATTGTCTAAAACACCTCTCTTGTCTGCGCCTTTCAACAGTTTACGTGCAGCAGAGATGTTTTGTATGTGAAACCTATTTCCAAAATGACTGTCTGACTTCAATAGCATTTGCATCGGCAATGGAAATGGCTGAGTGGCAGAGTTTAATTGGACCTAAGTTATTGCGCAAATGCCCTCCGAACTGACATCAGCTCTGAACGAATGCACATGCAAGGCTTTCAAGCTCTGGTTTCGGCACTGCCGTGCTGCATTGCAACATCGCAACATCTCACGAGGCAACACGGATCTTCGTGTCCTTCAGCTGATCATCACAGAAGGAACTTTGCCGTGGTCGTTGAATGCGGGAAGAAAACACCCCTTCCCAGGTGTTCCCTGTGCAGAGGGGTGAACGGCAGATCCTCGATGCACTGCTCACGTGCAAAGGGGGCACCCAGATTGGAACTGGGGACCTCTTGATCTGCAGTCAAATGCTCTACCACTGAGCTACACCCCCCCATGTGCCCAACGCACTGCATGTTCACACTTTCCACATACTACAGTGACAATTGTCTAAAACACCTCTGTTGTCTGCGCCTTTCAACAGTTTACGTGCAGCAGAGATGTTTTGTATGTGAAACCTATTTCCAAAATGACTGTCTGACTTCAATAGCATTTGCATCGGCAATGGAAATGGCTGAGTGGCAGAGTTTAATTGGACGTAAGTTATTGCGCAAATGCCCTACGAACTGACATCAGCTCTGAACGAATGCACATGCAAGGCTTTCAAGCTCTCGTTTCGGCACTGCAGTGCTACATCGCAACATCTCACGAGGCAACACGGATCTTCGTGTCCTTCAGCTGTTCATCACAGAAGGAACTTTGCCGTGGTCGTTGAATGCGGGAAGAAAACACCCCTTCCAAGGAGTTCCCGGTGCAGAGGGGTGAACGGCAGATCCTCGATGCACTGCTCACGTGTAAAGGTGACACCCAGATTTAAACTGGGGACCTCTTGATCTGCAGTCAAATGCTCTACCACTGAGCTACACCCCCCCATGGGCCCAACGCACTGCATGTTCACACTTTGCACATACTACAGTGACAATTGTCTTAAACACCTCTCTTGTCTGCGCCTTTCAACAGTTTACGTGCAGCAGAGATGTTTTGTATGTGAAACCTATTTCCAAAATGACTGTCTGACTTCAATAGCATTTGCATCGGCAATGGAAATGGCTGAGTGGCAGAGTTTAAATGGATGTAAGTTATTGCGCAAATGCCCTCCGAACTGACATCAGCTCTGAACGAATGCACGTGCAAGGCTTTCAAGCTCTCGTTTCGGCACTGCAGTGCTACATTGCAACATCTCACGACGCAACACGGATCTTCGTGTCCTTCAGCTGTTCATCACAGAAGGAACTTTGCCGTGGTCGTTGAATGCGGGAAGAAAACACCCCTTCCAAGGTGTTCCCTGTGCAGAGGGGAAAACGGCAGATCCTCGATGCACTGCTCACGTGTAAAGGGGGCACCCAGATTTGAACTGAGGACCTCTTGATCTGCAGTCAAATGCTCTACCACTTGGCTACACCCCCCCCATGTGCCCAAGGCACGGCATGTTCACACTTTCCACATACTACAGTGACAATTGTCGAAAACACCTCTCTTGTCTGCGCGTTCCAACAGTTTACGTGCAGCAGAGATGTTTTGTATGTGAAACCTATTTCCAAAATGACTGTCTGACTTCAATAGCATTTGCATCGGCAATGGAAATGGCTGAGTGGCAGAGTTTAAATGGACGTAAGTTATTGCGCAAATGCCCTCCGAACTGACATCAGCTCTGAACGAATGCACATGCAAGGCTTTCAAGCTCTGGTTTCGGCACTGCCGTGCTACATTGCAACATCTCACGAGGCAACACGGATCTTCGTGTCCTTCAGCTGTTCATCACAGAAGGAACTTTGCCGTGGTCGTTGAATGCGGGAAGAAAACACCCCTTCCCAGGTGTTCCCTGTGCAGAGGAGTAAACGGCAGATCCTCGATGCACTGCTCACGTGTAAAGGGGGCACCCAGATTTGAACTGGGGACCTCTTGATCTGCAGTCAAATGCTCTACCACTGAGCTACACCCCCCCATGTGCCCAATGCACTGCATGTTCACACTTTCCACATACTACAGTGACAATTGTCTAAAACACCTCTCTTGTCTGCGCCTTTCAACAGTTTACGTGCAGCAGAGATGTTTTGTATGTGAAACCTATTTCCAAAATGACTGTCTGACTTCAATAGCATTTGCATCGGCAATGGAAATGGCTGAGTGGCAGAGTTTAATTGGACCTAAGTTATTGCGCAAATGCCCTCCGAACTGACATCAGCTCTGAACGAATGCACATGCAAGGCTTTCAAGCTCTGGTTTCGGCACTGCCGTGCTGCATTGCAACATCTCACGAGGCAACACGGATCTTCGTGTCCTTCAGCTGTTCATCACAGAAGGAACTTTGCCGTGGTCGTTGAATGCGGGAAGAAAACACCCCTTCCAAGGAGTTCCCGGTGCAGAGGGGTGAACGGCAGATCCTCGATGCACTGCTCACGTGTAAAGGGGGCACCCAGATTTGAACTGGGGACCTCTTGATCTGCAGTCAAATGCTCTACCACTGAGCTACACCCCCCAGGTGCCCAACGCACTGCATGTTCACACTTTCCACATACTACAGTGACAAATGTCTAAAACACCTCTCTTGTCTGCGCCTTTCAACAGTTTACGTGCAGCAGAGATGTTTTGTATGTGAAACCTATTTCCAAAATGACTGTCTGACTTCAATAGCATTTGCATCGGCAATGGAAATGGCTGAGTGGCAGAGTTTAAATGGACGTAAGTTATTGCGCAAATGCCCTCCGAACTGACATCAGCTCTGAACGAATGCACGTGCAAGGCTTTCAAGCTCTCGTTTCGGCACTGCAGTGCTACATTGCAACATCTCACGACGCAACACGGATCTTCGTGTCCTTCAGCTGTTCATCACAGAAGGAACTTTGCCGTGGTCGTTGAATGCGGGAAGAAAACACCCCTTCCAAGGTGTTCCCTGTGCAGAGGGGAAAACGGCAGATCCTCGATGCACTGCTCACGTGTAAAGGGGGCACCCAGATTTGAACTGAGGACCTCTTGATCTGCAGTCAAATGCTCTACCACTTGGCTACACACCCCCCATGTGCCCAACGCACTGCATGTTCACACTTTCCACATACTACAGTGACAATTGTCGAAAACACCTCTCTTGTCTGCGCGTTCCAACAGTTTACGTGCAGCAGAGATGTTTTGTATGTGAAACCTATTTCCAAAATGACTGTCTGACTTCAATAGCATTTGCATCGGCAATGGAAATGGCTGAGTGGCAGAGTTTAAATGGACGTAAGTTATTGCGCAAATGCGCTCCGAACTGACATCAGCTCTGAACGAATGCACATGCAAGGCTTTCAAGCTCTCGTTTCGGCACTGCAGTGCTACATTGCAACATCTCACGAGGCAACACGGATCTTCGTGTCCTTCAGCTGTTCATCACAGAAGGAACTTTGCCGTGGTCGTTGAATGCGGGAAGAAAACACCCCTTCCAAGGTGTTCCCTGTGCAGAGGGGTAAACGGCAGATCCTCGATTCACTGCTCACGTGTAAAGGGGGCACCCAGATTTGAACTGGGGACCTCTTGATCTGCAGTCAAATGCTCTACCACAGAGCTACACCCCCCAGTTGGGGAACGCACTGCATGTTCACACTTTCCACATACTACAGTGACAATTGTCTAAAACACCTCTCTTGTCTGCGCCTTTCAACAGTTTACGTGCAGCAGAGATGTTTTGTATGTGAAACCTATTTCCAAAATGACTGTCTGACTTGAATAGCATTTGCATCGGCAATGGAAATGGCTGAGTGGCAGAGTTTAAATGGACGTAAGTTATTGCGCAAATGCCCTCCGAACTGACATCAGCTCTGAACGAATGCACATGCAAGGCTTTCAAGCTCTGGTTTCGGCACTGCCGTGCTACATTGCAACATCTCACGAGGCAACACGGATCTTCGTGTCCTTCAGCTGTTCATCACAGAAGGAACTTTGCCGTGGTCGTTGAATGCGGGAAGAAAACACCCCTTCCCAGGTGTTCCCTGTGCAGAGAAGTAAACGGCAGATCCTCGATGCACTGCTCACGTGCAAAGGGGGCACCCAGATTTGAACTGGGGACCTCTTGATCTGCAGTCAAATGCTCTACCACTGAGCTACACCCCCCCATGTGCCCAATGCACTGCATGTTCACACTTTCCACATACTACAGTGACAATTGTCTAAAACACCTCTCTTGTCTGCGCCTTTCAACAGTTTACGTGCAGCAGAGATGTTTTGTATGTGAAACCTATTTCCAAAATGACTGTCTGACTTCAATAGCATTTGCATCGGCAGTGGAAATGGCTGAGTGGCAGAGTTTAAATGGATGTAAATTATTGCGCAAATGCCCTCCGAACTGACATCAGCTCTGAACGAATGCACATGCAAGGCTTTCAAGCTCTCGTTTCGGCACTGCAGTGCTACATTGCAACATCTCACGACGCAACACGGATCTTCGTGTCCTTCAGCTGTTCATCACAGAAGGAACTTTGCCGTGGTCGTTGAATGCGGGAAGAAAACACCCCTTCCAAGGTGTTCCCGGTGCAGAGGGGTAAACGGCAGATCCTCGATGCACTGCTCACGTGTAAAGGTGGCACCCAGATTTGAACTGAGGACCTCTTGATCTGCAGTCAAATGCTCTACCACTTGGCTACACCCCCCCATGTGCCCAACGCACTGCATGTTCACACTTTCCACATACTACAGTGACAATTGTCTAAAACACCTCTCTTGTCTGCGCCTTTCAACAGTTTACGTGCAGCAGAGATGTTTTGTATGTGAAACCTATTTCCAAAATGACTGTCTGACTTCAATAGCATTTGCATCGGCAATGGAAATGGCTGAGTGGCAGAGTTTAATGGACGTAAGTTATTGCGCAAATGCCCTCCGAACTGACATCAGCTCTGAACGAATGCACATGCAAGGCTTTCAAGCTCTCGTTTCGGCACTGCAGTGCTGCATTGCAACATCTCACGAGGCAACACGGATCTTCGTGTCCTTCAGCTGTTCATCACAGAAGGAACTTTGCCGTGGTCGTTGAATGCGGGAAGAAAACACCCCATCCAAGGAGTTCCCGGTGCAGAGGGGTGAACGGCAGATCCTCGATGCACTGCTCACGTGTAAAGGGGGCACCCAGATTTGAACTGGGGACCTCTTGATCTGCAGTCAAATGCTCTACCACTGAGCTACACCCCCCCATGTGCCCAACGCACTGCATGTTCACACTTTCCACATACTACAGTGACAATTGTCTAAAACACCTCTCTTGTCTGCGCCTTTCAACAGTTTACGTGCAGCAGAGATGTTTTGTATGTGAAACCTATTTCCAAAATGACTGTCTGACTTCAATAGCATTTGCATCGGCAATGGAAATGGCTGAGTGGCAGAGTTTAATTGGACGTAAGTTATTGCGCAAATGCCCTACGAACTGACATCAGCTCTGAACGAATGCACATGCAAGGCTTTCAAGCTCTCGTTTCGGCACTGCAGTGCTACATTGCAACATCTCACGAGGCAACACGGATCTTCGTGTCCTTCAGCTGTTCATCACAGAAGGAACTTTGCCGTGGTCGTTGAATGCGGGAAGAAAACACCCCTTCCAAGGAGTTCCCGGTGCAGAGGGGCGAACGGCAGATCCTCGATGCACTGCTCACGTGTAAAGGGGGCACCCAGATTTGAACTGGGGACCTCTTGATCTGCAGTCAAACGCTGTACCACTGAGCTACACCCCCCAGGCGCCCAACGCACTGCATGTTTACACTTTCCACATACTACAGTGACAATTGTCTAAAACACCTCTCTTGTCTGCGCCTTTCAACAGTTTACGTGCAGCAGAGATGTTTTGTATGTGAAACCTATTTCCAAAATGACTGTCTGACTTCAATAGCATTTGCATCGGCAATGGAAATGGCTGAGTGGCAGAGTTTAATTGGACCTAAGTTATTGCGCAAATGCCCTCCGAACTGACATCAGCTCTGAACGAATGCACATGCAAGGCTTTCAAGCTCTCGTTTCGGCACTGCAGTGCTACATTGCAACATCGCAACATCTCACGAGGCAACACGGATCTTCGTGTCCTTCAGCTGTTCATCACAGAAGGAACTTTGCCGTGGTCGTTGAATGCGGGAAGAAAACACCCCTTCCAAGGAGTTCCCGGTGCAGAGGGGTGAACGGCAGATCCTCGATGCACTGCTCACGTGTAAAGGTGACACCCAGATTTAAACTGGCGACCTCTTGATTTGCAGTCAAATGCTCTACCACTGAGCTACACCCCCCCATGGGCCCAACGCACTGCATGTTCACACTTTGCACATACTACAGTGACAATTGTCTTAAACACCTCTCTTGTCTGCGCCTTTCAACAGTTTACGTGCAGCAGAGATGTTTTGTATGTGAAACCTATTTCCAAAATGACTGTCTGACTTCAATAGCATTTGCATCGGCAATGGAAATGGCTGAGTGGCAGAGTTTAAATGGATGTAAGTTATTGCGCAAATGCCCTCCGAACTGACATCAGCTCTAAACGAATGCACGTGCAAGGCTTTCAAGCTCTCGTTTCGGCACTGCAGTGCTACATTGCAACATCTCACGACGCAACACGGATCTTCGTGTCCTTCAGCTGTTCATCACAGAAGGAACTTTGCCGTGGTCGTTGAATGCGGGAAGAAAACACCCCTTCCAAGGTGTTCCCTGTGCAGAGGGGTAAACGGCAGATCCTCGATGCACTGCTCACGTGTAAAGGGGGCACCCAGATTTGAACTGAGGACCTCTTGATCTGCAGTCAAATGCTCTACCACTTGGCTACACCCCCCCCATGTGCCCAACGCACTGCATGTTCACACTTTCCACATACTACAGTGACAATTGTCTAAAACACCTCTCTTGTCTGCGCCTTTCAACAGTTTACGTGCAGCAGAGATGTTTTGTATGTGAAACCTATTTCCAAAATGACTGTCTGACTTCAATAGCATTTGCATCGGCAATGGAAATGGCTGAGTGGCAGAGTTTAATTGGACCTAAGTTATTGCGCAAATGCCCTCCGAACTGACATCAGCTCTGAACGAATGCACATGCAAGGCTTTCAAGCTCTCGTTTCGGCACTGCAGTGCTACATTGCAACATCTCACGAGGCAACACGGATCTTCGTGTCCTTCAGCTGTTCATCACAGAAGGAACTTTGCCGTGGTCGTTGAATGCGGGAAGAAAACACCCCTTCCCAGGTGTTCCCTGTGCAGAGGGGTAAACGGCAGATCCTCGATGCACTGCTCACGTGTAAACGGGGCACCCAGATTTGAACTGGGGACCTCTTGATCTGCAGTCAAATGCTCTACCACTGAGCTACACCCCCCAGGCGCCCAACGCACTGCATGTTCACACTTTCCACATACTACAGTGACAATTGTCTAAAACACCTCTCTTGTCTGCGCCTTTCAACAGTTTACGTGCAGCAGAGATGTTTTGTATGTGAAACCTATTTCCAAAATGACTGTCTGACTTCAATAGCATTTGCATCGGCAATGGAAATGGCTGAGTGGCAGAGTTTAATTGGACCTAAGTTATTGCGCAAATGCCCTCCGAACTGACATCAGCTCTGAACGAATGCACATGCAAGGCTTTCAAGCTCTCGTTTCGGCACTGCAGTGCTACATTGCAACATCGCAACATCTCACGAGGCAACACGGATCTTCGTGTCCTTCAGCTGTTCATCACAGAAGGAACTTTGCCGTGGTCGTTGAATGCGGGAAGAAAACACCCCTTCCAAGGTGTTCCCTGTGCAGAGGGGTAAACGGCAGATCCTCGATGCACTGCTCACGTGTAAAGGGGGCACCTAGATTTGAACTGGGGACCTCTTGATCTGCAGTCAAATGCTCTACCACTTGGCTACACCCCCCCCATGTGCCCAACGCACTGCATGTTCACACTTTCCACATACTACAGTGACAATTGTCTAAAACACCTCTCTTGTCTGCGCCTTTCAACAGTTTACGTGCAGCAGAGATGTTTTGTATGTGAAACCTATTTCCAAAATGACTGTCTGACTTCAATAGCATTTGCATCGGCAATGGAAATGGCTGAGTGGCAGAGTTTAATTGGACGTAAGTTATTGCGCAAATGCCCTACGAACTGACATCAGCTCTGAACGAATGCACATGCAAGGCTTTCAAGCTCTCGTTTCGGCACTGCAGTGCTACATTGCAACATCTCACGAGGCAACACGGATCTTCGTGTCCTTCAGCTGTTCATCACAGAAGGAACTTTGCCGTGGTCGTTGAATGCGGGAAGAAAACACCCCTTCCAAGGAGTTCCCGGTGCAGAGGGGCGAACGGCAGATCCTCGATGCACTGCTCACGTGTAAAGGGGGCACCCAGATTTGAACTGGGGACCTCTTGATCTGCAGTCAAATGCTCTACCACTGAGCTACACCCCCCAGGTGCCCAACGCACTGCATGTTCACACTTTCCACATACTACAGTGACAATTGTCTAAAACACCTCTCTTGTCTGCGCGTTCCAACAGTTTACGTGCAGCAGAGATGTTTTGTATGTGAAACCTATTTCCAAAATGACTGTCTGACTTCAATAGCATTTGCATCGGCAATGGAAATGGCTGAGTGGCAGAGTTTAAATGGATGTAAGTTATTGCGCAAATGCCCTCCGAACTGACATCAGCTCTGAACGAATGCACGTGCAAGGCTTTCAAGCTCTCGTTTCGGCACTGCAGTGCTACATTGCAACATCTCACGACGCAACACGGATCTTCGTGTCCTTCAGCTGTTCATCACAGAAGGAACTTTGCCGTGGTCGTTGAATGCGGGAAGAAAACACCCCTTCCAAGGTGTTCCCTGTGCAGAGGGGAAAACGGCAGATCCTCGATGCACTGCTCACGTGTAAAGGGGGCACCCAGATTTGAACTGAGGACCTCTTGATCTGCAGTCAAATGCTCTACCACTTGGCTACACCCCCCCCATGTGCCCAAGGCACGGCATGTTCACACTTTCCACATACTACAGTGACAATTGTCGAAAACACCTCTCTTGTCTGCGCGTTCCAACAGTTTACGTGCAGCAGAGATGTTTTGTATGTGAAACCTATTTCCAAAATGACTGTCTGACTTGAATAGCATTTGCATCGGCAATGGAAATGGCTGAGTGGCAGAGTTTAAATGGACGTAAGTTATTGCGCAAATGCCCTCCGAACTGACATCAGCTCTGAACGAATGCACATGCAAGGCTTTCAAGCTCTGGTTTCGGCACTGCCGTGCTACATTGCAACATCTCACGAGGCAACACGGATCTTCGTGTCCTTCAGCTGTTCATCACAGAAGGAACTTTGCCGTGGTCGTTGAATGCGGGAAGAAAACACCCCTTCCCAGGTGTTCCCTGTGCAGAGAAGTAAACGGCAGATCCTCGATGCACTGCTCACGTGCAAAGGGGGCACCCAGATTTGAACTGGGGACCTCTTGATCTGCAGTCAAATGCTCTACCACTGAGCTACACCCCCCCATGTGCCCAATGCACTGCATGTTCACACTTTCCACATACTACAGTGACAATTGTCTAAAACACCTCTCTTGTCTGCGCCTTTCAACAGTTTACGTGCAGCAGAGATGTTTTGTATGTGAAACCTATTTCCAAAATGACTGTCTGACTTCAATAGCATTTGCATCGGCAGTGGAAATGGCTGAGTGGCAGAGTTTAAATGGATGTAAATTATTGCGCAAATGCCCTCCGAACTGACATCAGCTCTGAACGAATGCACATGCAAGGCTTTCAAGCTCTCGTTTCGGCACTGCAGTGCTACATTGCAACATCTCACGACGCAACACGGATCTTCGTGTCCTTCAGCTGTTCATCACAGAAGGAACTTTGCCGTGGTCGTTGAATGCGGGAAGAAAACACCCCTTCCAAGGTGTTCCCGGTGCAGAGGGGTAAACGGCAGATCCTCGATGCACTGCTCACGTGTAAAGGTGGCACCCAGATTTGAACTGAGGACCTCTTGATCTGCAGTCAAATGCTCTACCACTTGGCTACACCCCCCCATGTGCCCAACGCACTGCATGTTCACACTTTCCACATACTACAGTGACAATTGTCTAAAACACCTCTCTTGTCTGCGCCTTTCAACAGTTTACGTGCAGCAGAGATGTTTTGTATGTGAAACCTATTTCCAAAATGACTGTCTGACTTCAATAGCATTTGCATCGGCAATGGAAATGGCTGAGTGGCAGAGTTTAATTGGACGTAAGTTATTGCGCAAATGCCCTACGAACTGACATCAGCTCTGAACGAATGCACATGCAAGGCTTTCAAGCTCTCGTTTCGGCACTGCAGTGCTGCATTGCAACATCTCACGAGGCAACACGGATCTTCGTGTCCTTCAGCTGTTCATCACAGAAGGAACTTTGCCGTGGTCGTTGAATGCGGGAAGAAAACACCCCATCCAAGGAGTTCCCGGTGCAGAGGGGTGAACGGCAGATCCTCGATGCACTGCTCACGTGTAAAGGGGGCACCCAGATTTGAACTGGGGACCTCTTGATCTGCAGTCAAATGCTCTACCACTGAGCTACACCCCCCCATGTGCCCAATGCACTGCATGTTCACACTTTCCACATACTACAGTGACAATTGTCTAAAACACCTCTCTTGTCTGCGCCTTTCAACAGTTTACGTGCAGCAGAGATGTTTTGTATGTGAAACCTATTTCCAAAATGACTGTCTGACTTCAATAGCATTTGCATCGGCAATGGAAATGGCTGAGTGGCAGAGTTTAATTGGACGTAAGTTATTGCGCAAATGCCCTACGAACTGACATCAGCTCTGAACGAATGCACATGCAAGGCTTTCAAGCTCTCGTTTCGGCACTGCAGTGCTACATTGCAACATCTCACGAGGCAACACGGATCTTCGTGTCCTTCAGCTGTTCATCACAGAAGGAACTTTGCCGTGGTTGTTGAATGCGGGAAGAAAACACCCCTTCCAAGGAGTTCCCGGTGCAGAGGGGCGAACGGCAGATCCTCGATGCACTGCTCACGTGTAAAGGGGGCACCCAGATTTGAACTGGGGACCTCTTGATCTGCAGTCAAACGCTGTACCACTGAGCTACACCCCCCAGGTGCCCAACGCACTGCATGTTCACACTTTCCACATACTACAGTGACAATTGTCTAAAACACCTCTCTTGTCTGCGCCTTTCAACAGTTTACGTGCAGCAGAGATGTTTTGTATGTGAAACCTATTTCCAAAATGACTGTCTGACTTCAATAGCATTTGCATCGGCAATGGAAATGGCTGAGTGGCAGAGTTTAATTGGACCTAAGTTATTGCGCAAATGCCCTCCGAACTGACATCAGCTCTGAACGAATGCACATGCAAGGCTTTCAAGCTCTCGTTTCGGCACTGCAGTGCTACATTGCAACATCGCAACATCTCACGAGGCAACACGGATCTTCGTGTCCTTCAGCTGTTCATCACAGAAGGAACTTTGCCGTGGTCGTTGAATGCGGGAAGAAAACACCCCTTCCAAGGAGTTCCCGGTGCAGAGGGGTGAACGGCAGATCCTCGATGCACTGCTCACGTGTAAAGGTGACACCCAGATTTAAACTGGCGACCTCTTGATTTGCAGTCAAATGCTCTACCACTGAGCTACACCCCCCCATGGGCCCAACGCACTGCATGTTCACACTTTGCACATACTACAGTGACAATTGTCTTAAACACCTCTCTTGTCTGCGCCTTTCAACAGTTTACGTGCAGCAGAGATGTTTTGTATGTGAAACCTATTTCCAAAATGACTGTCTGACTTCAATAGCATTTGCATCGGCAATGGAAATGGCTGAGTGGCAGAGTTTAAATGGATGTAAGTTATTGCGCAAATGCCCTCCGAACTGACATCAGCTCTAAACGAATGCACGTGCAAGGCTTTCAAGCTCTCGTTTCGGCACTGCAGTGCTACATTGCAACATCTCACGACGCAACACGGATCTTCGTGTCCTTCAGCTGTTCATCACAGAAGGAACTTTGCCGTGGTCGTTGAATGCGGGAAGAAAACACCCCTTCCAAGGTGTTCCCTGTGCAGAGGGGTAAACGGCAGATCCTCGATGCACTGCTCACGTGTAAAGGGGGCACCCAGATTTGAACTGAGGACCTCTTGATCTGCAGTCAAATGCTCTACCACTTGGCTACACCCCCCCCATGTGCCCAACGCACTGCATGTTCACACTTTCCACATACTACAGTGACAATTGTCTAAAACACCTCTCTTGTCTGCGCCTTTCAACAGTTTACGTGCAGCAGAGATGTTTTGTATGTGAAACCTATTTCCAAAATGACTGTCTGACTTCAATAGCATTTGCATCGGCAATGGAAATGGCTGAGTGGCAGAGTTTAATTGGACGTAAGTTATTGCGCAAATGCCCTACGAACTGACATCAGCTCTGAACGAATGCACATGCAAGGCTTTCAAGCTCTCGTTTCGGCACTGCAGTGCTACATTGCAACATCTCACGAGGCAACACGGATCTTCGTGTCCTTCAGCTGTTCATCACAGAAGGAACTTTGCCGTGGTCGTTGAATGCGGGAAGAAAACACCCCTTCCAAGGAGTTCCCGGTGCAGAGGGGCGAACGGCAGATCCTCGATGCACTGCTCACGTGTAAAGGGGGCACCCAGATTTGAACTGGGGACCTCTTGATCTGCAGTCAAATGCTCTACCACTGAGCTACACCCCCCAGGTGCCCAACGCACTGCATGTTCACACTTTCCACATACTACAGTGACAATTGTCTAAAACACCTCTCTTGTCTGCGCGTTCCAACAGTTTACGTGCAGCAGAGATGTTTTGTATGTGAAACCTATTTCCAAAATGACTGTCTGACTTCAATAGCATTTGCATCGGCAATGGAAATGGCTGAGTGGCAGAGTTTAAATGGACGTAAGTTATTGCGCAAATGCGCTCCGAACTGACATCAGCTCTGAACGAATGCACATGCAAGGCTTTCAAGCTCTCGTTTCGGCACTGCAGTGCTACATTGCAACATCTCACGAGGCAACACGGATCTTCGTGTCCTTCAGCTGTTCATCACAGAAGGAACTTTGCCGTGGTCGTTGAATGCGGGAAGAAAACACCCCTTCCAAGGAGTTCCCGGTGCAGAGGGGTAAACGGCAGATCCTCGATGCACTGCTCACGTGTAAAGGGGGCACCCAGATTTGAATTAAGGACCTCTTGATCTGCAGTCAAATGCTCTACCACTGAGCTACACCCCCCATGTGCCCAACGCACTGCATGTTCACACTTTCCACATACTACAGTGACAATTGTCTAAAACACCTCTCTTGTCTGCGCCTTTCAACAGTTTACGTGCAGCAGAGATGTTTTGTATGTGAAACCTATTTCCAAAATGACTGTCTGACTTCAATAGCATTTGCATCGGCAATGGAAATGGCTGAGTGGCAGAGTTTAATGGACGTAAGTTATTGCGCAAATGCCCTCCGAACTGACATCAGCTCTGAACGAAAGCACATGCAAGGCTTTCAAGCTCTCGTTTCGGCACTGCAGTGCTACATTGCAACATCGCAACATCTCACGAGGCAACACGGATCTTCGTGTCCTTCAGCTGTTCATCACAGAAGGAACTTTGCCGTGGTCGTTGAATGCGGGAAGAAAACACCCCTTCCAAGGTGTTCCCTGTGCAGAGGGGTGAACGGCAGATCCTCGATGCACTGCTCACGTGTAAAGGGGGCACCCAGATTTGAACTGGGGACCTCTTGATCTGCAGTCAAATGCTCTACCACTGAGCTACACCCCCCCCATGTGCCCAACGCACTGCATGTTCACACTTTCCACATACTACAGTGACAATTGTCTAAAACACCTCTCTTGTCTGCGCCTTTCAACAGTTTACGTGCAGCAGAGATGTTTTGTATGTGAAACCTATTTCCAAAATGACTGTCTGACTTCAATAGCATTTGCATCGGCAATGGAAATGGCTGAGTGGCAGAGTTTAATTGGACGTAAGTTATTGCGCAAATGCCCTACGAACTGACATCAGCTCTGAACGAATGCACATGCAAGGCTTTCAAGCTCTCGTTTCGGCACTGCAGTGCTACATTGCAACATCTCACGAGGCAACACGGATCTTCGTGTCCTTCAGCTGTTCATCACAGAAGGAACTTTGCCGTGGTCGTTGAATGCGGGAAGAAAACACCCCTTCCACAGAGTTCCCGGTGCAGAGGGGTGAACGGCAGATCCTCGATGCACTGCTCACGGGCAAAGGGGGCACCCAGATTTGAACTGGGGACCTCTTGATCTGCAGTCAAATGCTCTACCACTGAGCTACACCCCCCATGTGCCCAACGCACTGCATGTTCACACTTTCCACATACTACAGTGACAATTGTCTAAAACACCTCTCTTGTCTGCGCCTTTCAACAGTTTACGTGCAGCAGAGATGTTTTGTATGTGAAACCTATTTCCAAAATGACTGTCTGACTTCAATAGCATTTGCATCGGCAATGGAAATGGCTGTGTGGCAGAGTTTAAATGGACGTAAGTTATTGCGCAAATGCCCTCCAAACTGACATCAGCTCTGAACGAATGCACATGCAAGGCTTTCAAGCTCTGGTTTCGGCACTGCCGTGCTCCATTGCAACATCTCACGACGCAACACGGATCTTCGAGTCCTTCAGCTGTTCATCACAGAAGGAACTTTGCCGTGGTCGTTGAATGCGGGAAGAAAACACCCCTTTCCAGGTGTTCCCTGTGCAGAGGGGTAAACGGCAGATCCTCGATGCACTGCTCACGTGTAAACGGGGCACCCAGATTTGAACTGGGGACCTCTTGATCTGCAGTCAAATGCTCTACCACTGAGCTACACCCACCAGGCGCACAACGCGCTGCATGTTCACACTTTCCACATACTACAGTGACAATTGTCTAAAACACCTCTCTTGTCTGCGCCTTTCAACAGTTTACGTGCAGCAGAGATGTTTTGTATGTGAAACCTATTTCCAAAATGACTGTCTGACTTCAATAGCATTTGCATCGGCAATGGAAATGGCTGAGTGGCAGAGTTTAATTGGACCTAAGTTATTGCGCAAATGCCCTCCGAACTGACATCAGCTCTGAACGAATGCACATGCAAGGCTTTCAAGCTCTCGTTTCGGCACTGCAGTGCTACATTGCAACATCGCAACATCTCACGAGGCAACACGGATCTTCGTGTCCTTCAGCTGTTCATCACAGAAGGAACTTTGCCGTGGTCGTTGAATGCGGGAAGAAAACACCCCTTCCAAGGTGTTCCCTGTGCAGAGGGTTAAACGGCAGATCCTCGATGCACTGCTCACGTGTAAAGGGGGCACCTAGATTTGAACTGGGGACCTCTTGATCTGCAGTCAAATGCTCTACCACTTGGCTACACCCCCCCCATGTGCCCAACGCACTGCATGTTCACACTTTCCACATACTACAGTGACAATTGTCTAAAACACCTCTCTTGTCTGCGCCTTTCAACAGTTTACGTGCAGCAGAGATGTTTTGTATGTGAAACCTATTTCCAAAATGACTGTCTGACTTCAATAGCATTTGCATCGGCAATGGAAATGGCTGAGTGGCAGAGTTTAATTGGACGTAAGTTATTGCGCAAATGCCCTACGAACTGACATCAGCTCTGAACGAATGCACATGCAAGGCTTTCAAGCTCTCGTTTCGGCACTGCAGTGCTACATTGCAACATCTCACGAGGCAACACGGATCTTCGTGTCCTTCAGCTGTTCATCACAGAAGGAACTTTGCCGTGGTCGTTGAATGCGGGAAGAAAACACCCCTTCCAAGGAGTTCCCGGTGCAGAGGGGCGAACGGCAGATCCTCGATGCACTGCTCACGTGTAAAGGGGGCACCCAGATTTGAACTGGGGACCTCTTGATCTGCAGTCAAATGCTCTACCACTGAGCTACACCCCCCATGTGCCCAACGCACTGCATGTTCACACTTTCCACATACTACAGTGACAATTGTCTAAAACACCTCTCTTGTCTGCGCGTTCCAACAGTTTACGTGCAGCAGAGATGTTTTGTATGTGAAACCTATTTCCAAAATGACTGTCTGACTTCAATAGCATTTGCATCGGCAATGGAAATGGCTGAGTGGCAGAGTTTAAATGGACGTAAGTTATTGCGCAAATGCGCTCCGAACTGACATCAGCTCTGAACGAATGCACATGCAAGGCTTTCAAGCTCTCGTTTCGGCACTGCAGTGCTACATTGCAACATCTCACGAGGCAACACGGATCTTCGTGTCCTTCAGCTGTTCATCACAGAAGGAACTTTGCCGTGGTCGTTGAATGCGGGAAGAAAACACCCCTTCCAAGGAGTTCCCGGTGCAGAGGGGTGAACGGCAGATCCTCGATGCACTGCTCACGTGTAAAGGGGGCACCCAGATTTGAACTGGGGACCTCTTGATCTGCAGTCAAATGCTCTACCACTGAGCTACACCCCCAAGGCGGAAAACACGTTGCATGCTCACACTTTCCACATACTACAGTGACAATTGTCTAAAACACCTCTCTTGTCTGCGCCTTTCAACAGTTTACGTGCAGCAGAGATGTTTTGTATGTGAAACCTATTTCCAAAATGACTGTCTGACTTCAATAGCATTTGCATCGGCAATGGAAATGGCTGAGTGGCAGAGTTTAATTGGACCTAAGTTATTGCGCAAATGCCCTCCGAACTGACATCAGCTCTGAACGAATGCACATGCAAGGCTTTCAAGCTCTCGTTTCGGCACTGCAGTGCTACATTGCAACATCGCAACATCTCACGAGGCAACACGGATCTTCGTGTCCTTCAGCTGTTCATCACAGAAGGAACTTTGCCGTGGTCGTTGAATGCGGGAAGAAAACACCCCTTCCAAGGAGTTCCCGGTGCAGAGGGGTGAACGGCAGATCCTCGATGCACTGCTCACGTGTAAAGGGGGCACCCAGATTTGAACTGGGGACCTCTTGATCTGCAGTCAAATGCTCTACCACTGAGCTACACCCCCCCATGCGCCCAACGCTCTGCATGTTCACACTTTCCACATACTACAGTGACAATTGTCTAAAACACCTCTCTTGTCGGCGCCTTTCAACAGTTTACGTGCAGCAGAGATGTTTTGTATGTGAAACCTATTTCCAAAATGACTGTCTGACTTCAATAGCATTTGCATCGGCAATGGAAATGGCTGAGTGGCAGAGTTTAAATGGACGTAAGTTATTGCGCAAATGCCCTCCGAACTGACATCAGCTCTGAACGAATGCACATGCAAGGCTTTCAAGCTCTCGTTTCGGCACTGCAGTGCTACATTGCAACATCTCACGAGGCAACACGGATCTTCGTGTCCTTCAGCTGTTCATCACAGAAGGAACTTTGCCGTGGTCGTTGAATGCGGGAAGAAAACACCCCTTCCAAGGAGTTCCCGGTGCAGAGGGGTGAACGGCAGATCCTCGGTGCACTGCTCACGTGTAAAGGGGGCACCCAGATTTAAACTGGGGACTTCTTGATTTGCAGTCAAATGCTCTACCACTGAGCTACACCCCCCCATGGGCCCAACGCACTGCATGTTCACACTTTGCACATACTACAGTGACAATTGTCTTAAACACCTCTCTTGTCTGCGCCTTTCAACAGTTTACGTGCAGCAGAGATGTTTTGTATGTGAAACCTATTTCCAAAATGACTGTCTGACTTCAATAGCATTTGCATCGGCAATGGAAATGGCTGAGTGGCAGAGTTTAAATGGACGTAAGTTATTGCGCAAATGCCCGCCGAACTGACATCAGCTCTGAACGAATGCACATGCTAGGCTTTCAAGCTCTGGTTTCGGCACTGCCGTGCTACATTGCAACATCTCACGAGGCAACACGGATCTTCGTGTCCTTCAGCTGTTCATCACAGAAGGAACTTTGCCGTGGTCGTTGAATGCGGGAAGAAAACACCCCTTCCCAGGTGTTCCCTGTGCAGAGGGGTAAACGGCAGATCCTCGATGCACTGCTCACGTGCAAAGGGGGCACCCAGATTTGAACTGGGGACCTCTTGATCTGCAGTCAAATGCTCTACCACTGAGCTACACCCCCCCATGTGCCCAACGCACTGCATGTTCACACTTTCCACATACTACAGTGACAATTGTCTAAAACACCTCTCTTGTCTGCGCCTTTCAACAGTTTACGTGCAGCAGAGATGTTTTGTATGTGAAACCTATTTCCAAAATGACTGTCTGACTTCAATAGCATTTGCATCGGCAATGGAAATGGCTGAGTGGCAGAGTTTAATTGGACGTAAGTTATTGCGCAAATGCCCTACGAACTGACATCAGCTCTGAACGAATGCACATGCAAGGCTTTCAAGCTCTCGTTTCGGCACTGCAGTGCTACATTGCAACATCTCACGAGGCAACACGGATCTTCGTGTCCTTCAGCTGTTCATCACAGAAGGAACTTTGCCGTGGTCGTTGAATGCGGGATGAAAACACCCCTTCCAAGGAGTTCCCGGTGCAGAGGGGCGAACGGCAGATCCTCGATGCACTGCTCACGTGTAAAGGGGGCACCCAGATTTGAACTGGGGACCTCTTGATCTGCAGTCAAATGCTCTACCACTGAGCTACACCCCCCAGGCGCGCAACGCACTGCATGTTTACACTTTCCACATACTACAGTGACAATTGTCTAAAACACCTCTCTTGTCTGCGCCTTTCAACAGTTTACGTGCAGCAGAGATGTTTTGTATGTGAAACCTATTTCCAAAATGACTGTCTGACTTCAATAGCATTTGCATCGGCAATGGAAATGGCTGAGTGGCAGAGTTTAATTGGACCTAAGTTATTGCGCAAATGCCCTCCGAACTGACATCAGCTCTGAACGAATGCACATGCAAGGCTTTCAAGCTCTCGTTTCGGCACTGCAGTGCTACATTGCAACATCGCAACATCTCACGAGGCAACACGGATCTTCGTGTCCTTCAGCTGTTCATCACAGAAGGAACTTTGCCGTGGTCGTTGAATGCGGGAAGAAAACACCCCTTCCAAGGAGTTCCCGGTGCAGAGGGGTGAACGGCAGATCCTCGATGCACTGCTCACGTGTAAAGGTGACACCCAGATTTAAACTGGGGACCTCTTGATTTGCAGTCAAATGCTCTACCACTGAGCTACACCCCCCCATGGGCCCAACGCACTGCATGTTCACACTTTCCACATACTACAGTGACAATTGTCTAAAACACCTCTCTTGTCTGCGCCTTTCAACAGTTTACGTGCAGCAGAGATGTTTTGTATGTGAAACCTATTTCCAAAATGACTGTCTGACTTCAATAGCATTTGCATCGGCAATGGAAATGGCTGAGTGGCAGAGTTTAAATGGATGTAAGTTATTGCGCAAATGCCCTCCGAACTGACATCAGCTCTGAACGAATGCACGTGCAAGGCTTTCAAGCTCTCGTTTCGGCACTGCAGTGCTACATTGCAACATCTCACGACGCAACACGGATCTTCGTGTCCTTCAGCTGTTCATCACAGAAGGAACTTTGCCGTGGTCGTTGAATGCGGGAAGAAAACACCCCTTCCAAGGTGTTCCCTGTGCAGAGGGGAAAACGGCAGATCCTCGATGCACTGCTCACGTGTAAAGGGGGCACCCAGATTTGAACTGAGGACCTCTTGATCTGCAGTCAAATGCTCTACCACTTGGCTACACCCCCCCCATGTGCCCAAGGCACGGCATGTTCACACTTTCCACATACTACAGTGACAATTGTCGAAAACACCTCTCTTGTCTGCGCGTTCCAACAGTTTACGTGCAGCAGAGATGTTTTGTATGTGAAACCTATTTCCAAAATGACTGTCTGACTTCAATAGCATTTGCATCGGCAATGGAAATGGCTGAGTGGCAGAGTTTAAATGGACGTAAGTTATTGCGCAAATGCGCTCCGAACTGACATCAGCTCTGAACGAATGCACATGCAAGGCTTTCAAGCTCTCGTTTCGGCACTGCAGTGCTACATTGCAACATCTCACGAGGCAACACGGATCTTCGTGTCCTTCAGCTGTTCATCACAGAAGGAACTTTGCCGTGGTCGTTGAATGCGGGAAGAAAACACCCCTTCCAAGGTGTTCCCTGTGCAGAGGGGTAAACGGCAGATCCTCGATTCACTGCTCACGTGTAAAGGGGGCACCCAGATTTGAACTGGGGACCTCTTGATCTGCAGTCAAATGCTCTACCACAGAGCTACACCCCCCAGTTGGGGAACGCACTGCATGTTCACACTTTCCACATACTACAGTGACAATTGTCTAAAACACCTCTCTTGTCTGCGCCTTTCAACAGTTTACGTGCAGCAGAGATGTTTTGTATGTGAAACCTATTTCCAAAATGACTGTCTGACTTGAATAGCATTTGCATCGGCAATGGAAATGGCTGAGTGGCAGAGTTTAAATGGACGTAAGTTATTGCGCAAATGCCCTCCGAACTGACATCAGCTCTGAACGAATGCACATGCAAGGCTTTCAAGCTCTGGTTTCGGCACTGCCGTGCTACATTGCAACATCTCACGAGGCAACACGGATCTTCGTGTCCTTCAGCTGTTCATCACAGAAGGAACTTTGCCGTGGTCGTTGAATGCGGGAAGAAAACACCCCTTCCAAGGTGTTCCCTGTGCAGAGGGGTAAACGGCAGATCCTCGATGCACTGCTCACGTGTAAAGGTGGCACCCAGATTTGAACTGAGGACCTCTTGATCTGCAGTCAAATGCTCTACCACTGAGCTACACCCCCCATGTGCCCAACGCACTGCATGTTCACACTTTCCACATACTACAGTGACAATTGTCTAAAACACCTCTCTTGTCTGCGCCTTTCAACAGTTTACGTGCAGCAGAGATGTTTTGTATGTGAAACCTATTTCCAAAATGACTGTCTGACTTCAATAGCATTTGCATCGGCAATGGAAATGGCTGAGTGGCAGAGTTTAATTGGACGTAAGTTATTGCGCAAATGCCCTACGAACTGACATCAGCTCTGAACGAATGCACATGCAAGGCTTTCAAGCTCTCGTTTCGGCACTGCAGTGCTACATTGCAACATCTCACGAGGCAACACGGATCTTCGTGTCCTTCAGCTGTTCATCACAGAAGGAACTTTGCCGTGGTCGTTGAATGCGGGAAGAAAACACCCCTTCCAAGGAGTTCCCGGTGCAGAGGGGCGAACGGCAGATCCTCGATGCACTGCTCACGTGTAAAGGGGGCACCCAGATTTGAACTGGGGACCTCTTGATCTGCAGTCAAATGCTCTACCACTGAGCTACACCCCCCCATGTGCCCAACGCACTGCATGTTCACACTTTCCACATACTACAGTGACAATTGTCTAAAACACCTCTCTTGTCTGCGCCTTTCAACAGTTTACGTGCAGCAGAGATGTTTTGTATGTGAAACCTATTTCCAAAATGACTGTCTGACTTCAATAGCATTTGCATCGGCAATGGAAATGGCTGAGTGGCAGAGTTTAATTGGACGTAAGTTATTGCGCAAATGCCCTACGAACTGACATCAGCTCTGAACGAATGCACATGCAAGGCTTTCAAGCTCTCGTTTCGGCACTGCAGTGCTACATTGCAACATCTCACGAGGCAACACGGATCTTCGTGTCCTTCAGCTGTTCATCACAGAAGGAACTTTGCCGTGGTCGTTGAATGCGGGAAGAAAACACCCCTTCCAAGGAGTTCCCGGTGCAGAGGGGCGAACGGCAGATCCTCGATGCACTGCTCACGTGTAAAGGGGGCACCCAGATTTGAACTGGGGACCTCTTGATCTGCAGTCAAACGCTGTACCACTGAGCTACACCCCCCAGGTGCCCAACGCACTGCATGTTCACACTTTCCACATACTACAGTGACAATTGTCTAAAACACCTCTCTTGTCTGCGCCTTTCAACAGTTTACGTGCAGCAGAGATGTTTTGTATGTGAAACCTATTTCCAAAATGACTGTCTGACTTCAATAGCATTTGCATCGGCAATGGAAATGGCTGAGTGGCAGAGTTTAATTGGACCTAAGTTATTGCGCAAATGCCCTCCGAACTGACATCAGCTCTGAACGAATGCACATGCAAGGCTTTCAAGCTCTCGTTTCGGCACTGCAGTGCTACATTGCAACATCGCAACATCTCACGAGGCAACACGGATCTTCGTGTCCTTCAGCTGTTCATCACAGAAGGAACTTTGCCGTGGTCGTTGAATGCGGGAAGAAAACACCCCTTCCAAGGAGTTCCCGGTGCAGAGGGGTGAACGGCAGATCCTCGATGCACTGCTCACGTGTAAAGGTGACACCCAGATTTAAACTGGGGACCTCTTGATTTGCAGTCAAATGCTCTACCACTGAGCTACACCCCCCCATGGGCCCAACGCACTGCATGTTCACACTTTGCACATACTACAGTGACAATTGTCTTAAACACCTCTCTTGTCTGCGCCTTTCAACAGTTTACGTGCAGCAGAGATGTTTTGTATGTGAAACCTATTTCCAAAATGACTGTCTGACTTCAATAGCATTTGCATCGGCAATGGAAATGGCTGAGTGGCAGAGTTTAAATGGATGTAAGTTATTGCGCAAATGCCCTCCGAACTGACATCAGCTCTAAACGAATGCACGTGCAAGGCTTTCAAGCTCTCGTTTCGGCACTGCAGTGCTACATTGCAACATCTCATGACGCAACACGGATCTTCGTGTCCTTCAGCTGTTCATCACAGAAGGAACTTTGCCGTGGTCGTTGAATGCGGGAAGAAAACACCCCTTCCACGGTGTTCCCTGTGCAGAGGGGTAAACGGCAGATCCTCGATGCACTGCTCACGTGTAAAGGGGGCACCCAGATTTGAACTGAGAACCTCTTGATCTGCAGTCAAATGCTCTACCACTTGGCTACACCCCCCCCATGTGCCCAAGGCACGGCATGTTCACACTTTCCACATACTACAGTGACAATTGTCGAAAACACCTCTCTTGTCTGCGCGTTCCAACAGTTTACGTGCAGCAGAGATGTTTTGTATGTGAAACCTATTTCCAAAATGACTGTCTGACTTCAATAGCATTTGCATCGGCAATGGAAATGGCTGAGTGGCAGAGTTTAAATGGACGTAAGTTATTGCGCAAATGCGCTCCGAACTGACATCAGCTCTGAACGAATGCACATTCAAGGCTTTCAAGCTCTCGTTTCGGCACTGCAGTGCTACATTGCAACATCTCACGACGCAACACGGATCTTCGTGTCCTTCAGCTGTTCATCACAGAAGGAACTTTGCCGTGGTCGTTGAATGCGGGAAGAAAACACCCCTTCCAAGGTGTTCCCTGTGCAGAGGGGTAAACGGCAGATCCTCGATTCACTGCTCACGTGTAAAGGGGGCACCCAGATTTGAACTGGGGACCTCTTGATCTGCAGTCAAATGCTCTACCACAGAGCTACACCCCCCAGTTGGGGAACGCACTGCATGTTCACACTTTCCACATACTACAGTGACAATTGTCTAAAACACCTCTCTTGTCTGCGCCTTTCAACAGTTTACGTGCAGCAGAGATGTTTTGTATGTGAAACCTATTTCCAAAATGACTGTCTGACTTCAATAGCATTTGCATCGGCAATGGAAATGGCTGAGTGGCAGAGTTTAATTGGACCTAAGTTATTGCGCAAATGCCCTCCGAACTGACATCAGCTCTGAACGAATGCACATGCAAGGCTTTCAAGCTCTCGTTTCGGCACTGCAGTGCTACATTGCAACATCGCAACATCTCACGAGGCAACACGGATCTTCGTGTCCTTCAGCTGTTCATCACAGAAGGAACTTTGCCGTGGTCGTTGAATGCGGGAAGAAAACACCCCTTCCAAGGAGTTCCCGGTGCAGAGGGGTGAACGGCAGATCCTCGATGCACTGCTCACGTGTAAAGGTGACACCCAGATTTAAACTGGGGACCTCTTGATTTGCAGTCAAATGCTCTACCACTGAGCTACACCCCCCCATGGGCCCAACGCACTGCATGTTCACACTTTGCACATACTACAGTGACAATTGTCTTAAACACCTCTCTTGTCTGCGCCTTTCAACAGTTTACGTGCAGCAGAGATGTTTTGTATGTGAAACCTATTTCCAAAATGACTGTCTGACTTCAATAGCATTTGCATCGGCAATGGAAATGGCTGAGTGGCAGAGTTTAAATGGATGTAAGTTATTGCGCAAATGCCCTCCGAACTGACATCAGCTCTAAACGAATGCACGTGCAAGGCTTTCAAGCTCTCGTTTCGGCACTGCAGTGCTACATTGCAACATCTCATGACGCAACACGGATCTTCGTGTCCTTCAGCTGTTCATCACAGAAGGAACTTTGCCGTGGTCGTTGAATGCGGGAAGAAAACACCCCTTCCACGGTGTTCCCTGTGCAGAGGGGTAAACGGCAGATCCTCGATGCACTGCTCACGTGTAAAGGGGGCACCCAGATTTGAACTGGGACCTCTTGATCTGCAGTCAAATGCTCTACCACTTGGCTACACCCCCCCATGTGCCCAAGGCACGGCATGTTCACACTTTCCACATACTACAGTGACAATTGTCGAAAACACCTCTCTTGTCTGCGCGTTCCAACAGTTTACGTGCAGCAGAGATGTTTTGTATGTGAAACCTATTTCCAAAATGACTGTCTGACTTCAATAGCATTTGCATCGGCAATGGAAATGGCTGAGTGGCAGAGTTTAAATGGACGTAAGTTATTGCGCAAATGCGCTCCGAACTGACATCAGCTCTGAACGAATGCACATTCAAGGCTTTCAAGCTCTCGTTTCGGCACTGCAGTGCTACATTGCAACATCTCACGACGCAACACGGATCTTCGTGTCCTTCAGCTGTTCATCACAGAAGGAACTTTGCCGTGGTCGTTGAATGCGGGAAGAAAACACCCCTTCCAAGGTGTTCCCTGTGCAGAGGGGTAAACGGCAGATCCTCGATTCACTGCTCACGTGTAAAGGGGGCACCCAGATTTGAACTGGGGACCTCTTGATCTGCAGTCAAATGCTCTACCACAGAGCTACACCCCCCAGGTGCCCAACGCACTGCATGTTCACACTTTCCACATACTACAGTGACAAATGTCTAAAACACCTCTCTTGTCTGCGCCTTTCAACAGTTTACGTGCAGCAGAGATGTTTTGTATGTGAAACCTATTTCCAAAATGACTGTCTGACTTGAATAGCATTTGCATCGGCAATGGAAATGGCTGAGTGGCAGAGTTTAAATGGACGTAAGTTATTGCGCAAATGCCCTCCGAACTGACATCAGCTCTGAACGAATGCACATGCAAGGCTTTCAAGCTCTGGTTTCGGCACTGCCGTGCTACATTGCAACATCTCACGAGGCAACACGGATCTTCGTGTCCTTCAGCTGTTCATCACAGAAGGAACTTTGCCGTGGTCGTTGAATGCGGGAAGAAAACACCCCTTCCCAGGTGTTCCCTGTGCAGAGGGGTAAACGGCAGATCCTCGATGCACTGCTCACGTGTAAAGGGGCACCCAGATTTGAACTGGGGACCTCTTGATCTGCAGTCAAATGCTCTACCACTGAGCTACACCCCCCATGTGCCCAACGCACTGCATGTTCACACTTTCCACATACTACAGTGACAATTGTCTAAAACACCTCTCTTGTCTGCGCCTTTCAACAGTTTACGTGCAGCAGAGATGTTTTGTATGTGAAACCTATTTCCAAAATGACTGTCTGACTTCAATAGCATTTGCATCGGCAATGGAAATGGCTGAGTGGCAGAGTTTAAATGGATGTAAATTATTGCGCAAATGCCCTCCGAACTGACATCAGCTCTGAACGAATGCACATGCAAGGCTTTCAAGCTCTCGTTTCGGCACTGCAGTGCTACATTGCAACATCTCACGAGGCAACACGGATCTTCGTGTCCTTCAGCTGTTCATCACAGAAGGAACTTTGCCGTGGTCGTTGAATGCGGGAAGAAAACACCCCTTCCAAGGTGTTCCCTGTGCAGAGGGGTAAACGGCAGATCCTCGATGCACTGCTCACGTGTAAAGGGGGCACCCAGATTTGAACTGAGGACCTCTTGATCTGCAGTCAAATGCTCTACCACTGGCTACACCCCCCCATGTGCCCAACGCACTGCATGTTCACACTTTCCACATACTACAGTGACAATTGTCTAAAACACCTCTCTTGTCTGCGCCTTTCAACAGTTTACGTGCAGCAGAGATGTTTTGTATGTGAAACCTATTTCCAAAATGACTGTCTGACTTCAATAGCATTTGCATCGGCAATGGAAATGGCTGAGTGGCAGAGTTTAATTGGACGTAAGTTATTGCGCAAATGCCCTACGAACTGACATCAGCTCTGAACGAATGCACATGCAAGGCTTTCAAGCTCTCGTTTCGGCACTGCAGTGCTACATTGCAACATCTCACGAGGCAACACGGATCTTCGTGTCCTTCAGCTGTTCATCACAGAAGGAACTTTGCCGTGGTCGTTGAATGCGGGAAGAAAACACCCCTTCCAAGGAGTTCCCGGTGCAGAGGGGCGAACGGCAGATCCTCGATGCACTGCTCACGTGTAAAGGGGGCACCCAGATTTGAACTGGGGACCTCTTGATCTGCAGTCAAATGCTCTACCACTGAGCTACACCCCCCAGGTGCCCAACGCACTGCATGTTCACACTTTCCACATACTACAGTGACAATTGTCTAAAACACCTCTCTTGTCTGCGCGTTCCAACAGTTTACGTGCAGCAGAGATGTTTTGTATGTGAAACCTATTTCCAAAATGACTGTCTGACTTCAATAGCATTTGCATCGGCAATGGAAATGGCTGAGTGGCAGAGTTTAAATGGACGTAAGTTATTGCGCAAATGCGCTCCGAACTGACATCAGCTCTGAACGAATGCACATGCAAGGCTTTCAAGCTCTCGTTTCGGCACTGCAGTGCTACATTGCAACATCTCACGACGCAACACGGATCTTCGAGTCCTTCAGCTGTTCATCACAGAAGGAACTTTGCCGTGGTCGTTGAATGCGGGAAGAAAACACCCCTTCCCAGGTGTTCCCTGTGCAGAGGGGTAACGGCAGATCCTCGATGCACTGCTCACGTGTAAAGGGGGCACCCAGATTTGAACTGGGGACCTCTTGATCTGCAGTCAAATGCTCTACCACTGAGCTACACCCCCAAGGCGGAAACACGTTGCATGCTCACACTTTCCACATACTACAGTGACAATTGTCTAAAACACCTCTCTTGTCTGCGCCTTTCAACAGTTTACGTGCAGCAGAGATGTTTTGTATGTGAAACCTATTTCCAAAATGACTGTCTGACTTCAATAGCATTTGCATCGGCAATGGAAATGGCTGAGTGGCAGAGTTTAATTGGACCTAAGTTATTGCGCAAATGCCCTCCGAACTGACATCAGCTCTGAACGAATGCACATGCAAGGCTTTCAAGCTCTCGTTTCGGCACTGCAGTGCTACATTGCAACATCGCAACATCTCACGAGGCAACACGGATCTTCGTGTCCTTCAGCTGTTCATCACAGAAGGAACTTTGCCGTGGTCGTTGAATGCGGGAAGAAAACACCCCTTCCAAGGAGTTCCCGGTGCAGAGGGGTGAACGGCAGATCCTCGATGCACTGCTCACGTGTAAAGGGGGCACCCAGATTTGAACTGGGGACCTCTTGATCTGCAGTCAAATGCTCTACCACTGAGCTACACCCCCCCATGCGCCCAACGCTCTGCATGTTCACACTTTCCACATACTACAGTGACAATTGTCTAAAACACCTCTCTTGTCGGCGCCTTTCAACAGTTTACGTGCAGCAGAGATGTTTTGTATGTGAAACCTATTTCCAAAATGACTGTCTGACTTCAATAGCATTTGCATCGGCAATGGAAATGGCTGAGTGGCAGAGTTTAAATGGACGTAAGTTATTGCGCAAATGCCCTCCGAACTGACATCAGCTCTGAACGAATGCACATGCAAGGCTTTCAAGCTCTCGTTTCGGCACTGCAGTGCTACATTGCAACATCTCACGAGGCAACACGGATCTTCGTGTCCTTCAGCTGTTCATCACAGAAGGAACTTTGCCGTGGTCGTTGAATGCGGGAAGAAAACACCCCTTCCAAGGAGTTCCCGGTGCAGAGGGGTGAACGGCAGATCCTCGGTGCACTGCTCACGTGTAAAGGGGGCACCCAGATTTAAACTGGGGACCTCTTGATCTGCAGTCAAATGCTCTACCACTGAGCTACACCCCCCATGGGCCCAACGCACTGCATGTTCACACTTTCCACATACTACAGTGACAATTGTCTAAAACACCTCTCTTGTCTGCGCCTTTCAACAGTTTACGTGCAGCAGAGATGTTTTGTATGTGAAACCTATTTCCAATATGACTGTCTGACTTCAATAGCATTTGCATCGGCAATGGAAATGGCTGAGTGGCAGAGTTTAAATGGACGTAAGTTATTGCGCAAATGCCCGCCGAACTGACATCAGCTCTGAACGAATGCACATGCTAGGCTTTCAAGCTCTGGTTTCGGCACTGCCGTGCTACATTGCAACATCTCACGAGGCAACACGGATCTTCGTGTCCTTCAGCTGTTCATCACAGAAGGAACTTTGCCGGGGTCGTTGAATGCGGGAAGAAAACACCCCTTCCCAGGTGTTCCCTGTGCAGAGGGGGTAAACGGCAGATCCTCGATGCACTGCTCACGTGCAAAGGGGGCACCCAGATTTGAACTGGGGACCTCTTGATCTGCAGTCAAATGCTCTACCACTGAGCTACACCCCCCATGTGCCCAACGCACTGCATGTTCACACTTTCCACATACTACAGTGACAATTGTCTAAAACACCTCTCTTGTCTGCGCCTTTCAACAGTTTACGTGCAGCAGAGATGTTTTGTATGTGAAACCTATTTCCAAAATGACTGTCTGACTTCAATAGCATTTGCATCGGCAATGGAAATGGCTGAGTGGCAGAGTTTAATTGGACGTAAGTTATTGCGCAAATGCCCTCCGAACTGACATCAGCTCTGAACGAATGCACATGCAAGGCTTTCAAGCTCTCGTTTCGGCACTGCAGTGCTACATTGCAACATCTCACGAGGCAACACGGATCTTCGTGTCCTTCAGCTGTTCATCACAGAAGGAACTTTGCCGTGGTCGTTGAATGCGGGAAGAAAACACCCCTTCCAAGGAGTTCCCTGTGCAGAGGGGAAACGGCAGATCCTCGATGCACTGCTCACGTGTAAAGGGGGCACCCAGATTTGAACTGGGGACCTCTTGATCTGCAGTCAAATGCTCTACCACTGAGCTACACCCCCCCATGTGCCCAACGCACTGCATGTTCACACTTTCCACATACTACAGTGACAATTGTCTAAAACACCTCTCTTGTCTGCGCCTTTCAACAGTTTACGTGCAGCAGAGATGTTTTGTATGTGAAACCTATTTCCAAAATGACTGTCTGACTTCAATAGCATTTGCATCGGCAATGGAAATGGCTGAGTGGCAGAGTTTAAATGGACGTAAGTTATTGCGCAAATGCCCTCCGAACTGACATCAGCTCTGAACGAATGCACATGCAAGGCTTTCAAGCTCTCGTTTCGGCACTGCAGTGCTACATTGCAACATCTCACGAGGCAACACGGATCTTCGTGTCCTTCAGCTGTTCATCACAGAAGGAACTTTGCCGTGGTCGTTGAATGCGGGAAGAAAACACCCCTTCCAAGGTGTTCCCTGTGCAGAGGGGTAAACGGCAGATCCTCGATGCACTGCTCACGTGTAAAGGGGGCACCCAGATTTGAACTGGGGACCTCTTGATCTGCAGTCAAATGCTCTACCACTGAGCTACACCCCCCCAGTTGGGGAACGCACTGCATGTTCACACTTTCCACATACTACAGTGACAATTGTCTAAAACACCTCTCTTGTCTGCGCCTTTCAACAGTTTACGTGCAGCAGAGATGTTTTGTATGTGAAACCTATTTCCAAAATGACTGTCTGACTTCAATAGCATTTGCATCGGCAATGGAAATGGCTGAGTGGCAGAGTTTAAATGGACGTAAGTTATTGCGCAAATGCCCTCCGAACTGACATCAGCTCTGAACGAATGCACATGCAAGGCTTTCAAGCTCTCGTTTCGGCACTGCAGTGCTACATTGCAACATCTCACGAGGCAACACGGATCTTCGTGTCCTTCAGCTGTTCATCACAGAAGGAACTTTGCCGTGGTCGTTGAATGCGGGAAGAAAACACCCCTTCCAAGGTGTTCCCTGTGCAGAGGGTAAACGGCAGATCCTCGATGCACTGCTCACGTGTAAAGGGGGCACCCAGATTTGAACTGGGGACCTCTTGATCTGCAGTCAAATGCTCTACCACTGAGCTACACCCCCCATGTGCCCAACGCACTGCATGTTCACACTTTCCACATACTACAGTGACAATTGTCTAAAACACCTCTCTTGTCTGCGCCTTTCAACAGTTTACGTGCAGCAGAGATGTTTTGTATGTGAAACCTATTTCCAAAATGACTGTCTGACTTCAATAGCATTTGCATCGGCAATGGAAATGGCTGAGTGGCAGAGTTTAATTGGACGTAAGTTATTGCGCAAATGCCCTCCGAACTGACATCAGCTCTGAACGAATGCACATGCAAGGCTTTCAAGCTCTCGTTTCGGCACTGCAGTGCTACATTGCAACATCTCACGAGGCAACACGGATCTTCGTGTCCTTCAGCTGTTCATCACAGAAGGAACTTTGCCGTGGTCGTTGAATGCGGGAAGAAAACACCCCTTCCAAGGAGTTCCCGGTGCAGAGGGGTAACGGCAGATCCTCGATGCACTGCTCACGTGTAAAGGGGGCACCCAGATTTGAACTGGGGACCTCTTGATCTGCAGTCAAATGCTCTACCACTGAGCTACACCCCCCATGTGCCCAACGCACTGCATGTTCACACTTTCACATACTACAGTGACAATTGTCTAAAACACCTCTCTTGTCTGCGCCTTTCAACAGTTTACGTGCAGCAGAGATGTTTTGTATGTGAAACCTATTTCCAAAATGACTGTCTGACTTCAATAGCATTTGCATCG